>NC_041402.2:159895719-160595094 GCF_900747795.2 Erpetoichthys calabaricus | reverse complement strand
ACATTGTTGAAGACAATTTCTTTTCAGATAAGAGTCTGGTTTTGACTGCCAAAGATGGTGGTTCTTTAGATTATTGATGTTTCTCTGTAGGAAGTGGCTAGCCCAGGTGGACAGACACTGGTAGTGACGTCAGCGGTGGGAAAGCCACCAATCTTCCGGTCTGCAGAGGGAAAAAAAGTCATTATCACAGAGCGCCATTCCCTGTAGCAGCTGAGAAGTACCAGCAAAAAGAGCCCTTAAACAGTCCCCTATGCATATGTATCTGACAATATATATCTGACAAGAAGCCGGGATACTCCTTTGTCACTAGATCTGGGGGAGCAGCCACAGGAACCATGCTATGTCCCTCCGAACCTTTGTCGGCAGCACCCCTGAGTTGCATCACGACCACTTTCGTGGAACACCGGAGCTCATCCTGGTTGGGCTCCGTGGCCTCCGCCAGGGGGAGCTGCATAGAGCTGCATGGCTTAAGGAGCCCATCTGGGCGGGAGCGCAGCCACACCCGGAAGTGCAGCCGAAAGTAGGTCAACAAGCACCTGCAGCACTTCCCGGTGGGCTATAAGAGGAGCCTGCAGCCACTACTCAGGGCACCAGAGTTGGGAAGAGGAGGACAAAGCTGCCTGGGAGGAGTGGAGGAAGACAGAGTGTGATTTGGGGTGATTTTTCTTTGTGTGTGTTTTGGGGACTGTGTAGGGTCTGTGGGACATGGGGAAGACGTGCCCCACGGCTGAAAAAAAAAAAATCTTTTTGTTTATTTTACCCGTTCCTCTGGTGTTAGTCTGTGTTGGGTCAGCGCCAACCAGATGCCTATATCACAATATATATATATATATATATATATATATATATATATATATATATATATATATGCACACATTTTCTCTTTTTTTCTGGGTGAAGGTCATAAAAGTTTAAAAAGCATGACAGATTTACAAAATGCATGCATATGCCATGCAAGAAGAAAAGCTCCTACCAGTAGGAGGGTGAAAGCTTTGTCATTAATGGGTCGTAATAATGCACATATTTTTTACCAGCTTAAACTCATTTGGCCGCTATTGAGAAAATGTCCATTAATACAGCCTTTGAGTGTTTTATGATTGCTAATGGAAGAATGACCAATGCTTTATGTTTTTTTAATGACAGAACACAGCACTGATTCACATCACAATAACAATACGGCCCCCCAAACGCCACATTTTTTTTCTCTAAAAGAAACTGTGCGCGCTGGAGTATTAGCTGTAATAGATGGTGCAGAGTGGTAATTGAAGTCTCACTGGTAAAATAAACCACACTATTTTATACAAAATCAATGGCAGTTAATGTTATTTACTGCATACTGGTGAGTGATCTTTTCTCCTGTACAGCAAGACTTTGACCTTTCAAGACTGGTATGCTTAAAAGTTCTGGAAGTAGCATTTTCAAAACTTTTTGTTTTGAATATTAATAATAAAGTTGTAAATATCGCCTAGACCTAATATGTAAAATGAAAAAAAGTGTTTTTGTCAGAAATTTCAGAAAAAAAGTCATTTTAATATGAAAATGGCAGTTGAAGCTTCAAAAATTTTTTAATTTAATGTTCATGTCTTTTATGCTTCCAAAACACCCACCTTACAGGAAAAATAGAAATATTAAAAGTTGTCGCAAGCTGTAATTTTCTTTCCAATGGAAAAATCAGACATAATTCATGGCTTTTTGAAGGGAATCAGTTTCTGTGCTATCATGAATAGTAATTGGAGGTGTTTGGCAGAGAAAGAAGCAATTAAAATACATCCTCTCGTGATGGGCAGCGATTTGAGCATATAGACAGTCGCACAAGTGGGGTGCATCTGAATCCCATTAAGAAACATTCAGTGGTGTGGTCCAGTGCAGCACAATAGCAGCTCAGCCTTTGGTGTGACAGTGGCGGTCCCAGGGGGCACATCACTTAGCCAGAGTGAGCAATTCAGCCAGTGCTGAATTGGCTCAGTGCTTAATGACCAGGTAACACTGACAGGAGTGGGAGGATCACTTGGGTGGGAGATGGGATGAAGATCAGTTACCATCTATATACTTTCTATGAATGATGGATGGCAATTGGATGTGTATGAGCAGCTAGTGGGCCCAGACCTATGTATAAGTACACTGGATTTACAGAGTTATTATGTAATTAATACCCTCACAATTTTACAAAAATAGTCTTGAAAGCTAACCCTGTGTCTGTGCTGCTGGGATAGGCACAGTCCTCCATGACCCTAAGTTGGATTAGTATGGTTCCATAGCTTGGTTATACCCCTATCATCAAGTCCCATGGTTTTTCTTATCAGTGGTATGCTGATGATACACACCCATCATTCCCTCCAGAGGACCACAAGGTATCAGTTGGAATCTCTGCATGTCTCACTGGTACTGCTACCTGGATGAAGGAACGCCGTCTCCAGCTCAACCTGGAAAAGATAAACCATTGTGTTATCCCAGGTTGTCTGTCTATTCAGCACACCATCTCTGTTAAGCTCAGTTCATTATCGCTAATATCCTCCAAGTCTATACGCAACCTTAGGGTGGTGGACAATGACCAGCTGTACTTCATAAACCATGATACTATAGCCTCTCAGTCTTGTAGATTCACTCTATTCAATACCCACAAGATCAGACCATATATGACAGAGTGTGCAGAACAACTCCCCGTCCAGGCTTTGGTCTTGTCACATCATGACTACATAAACTATCTTTGCTGGCAGGAAAACCTGCATGTGTCACCAGGCGACTACAGATGCTTCAGAATGCAGCACCATGTCTGGTGTTCAACCAGCCGAGATGGGCACATGTCACTCCTCTTTTTCAAATCACTACATTGACTCCCTGTAGCAACATGTATTAAGTTCAGATCATTGATGCTTCCCTACAAAGTAGTCAATGGATCATCACCCTATGGATCACTAGATCAATGGAGTCAATGGATCACCACCCAACACACTTGCAAGGTCTTATGCTCCTTCTCAACCACTCAGGTCTGCTGATGAATGGCATCTGTTGATGTCACCTCTGCATAGTGTCAAATCTCAGTCCTTTCAGGTGTAGCTCCTAGCAGGAGGAACGAGCCGACAGCCTCCATTCAAAATTCTGACTTCCTTAATGTGTTTAAGAAGCATTTGAAGTAAATCTTGTTGGTGAATTTCTGTCTAAATGTTATAGTTTTTTAAGTTTTACAACCTAGGAAGTGTGATTGACTTGTATTTTATTCTCTGCTCTTCACTATTGATGATCAATTTTGTAACCTTGTCCTGTAACACTTGTTTCCTAACAGTCCCACAGACTGATGTTTACTCGGTTATGTTGACAATTGTGTAAGTCACTTTGGATAAAAGCATCTATTAAGTAATTAAATGTACAATCATATGAAAAAGTTTGGGAACCCCTCTTAATTCTTTGGATTTTTGTTTATCATTGGCTGAGCTTTCAAAGTAGCACCTTCCTTTTACTATATGACATGCCTTATGAAAACAGTAGTATTTCAGCAGTGACATTAAGTTTATTGGATTAACAGAAAACATGCAATATGCATCCTAACCAAATTAGACAGGTGCATAAATTTGGGCACCCCAACAGAGATATGACATCAATACTTAGTTGAGCCTCCTTTTGCTAATATGACAGCATCTAGATGCCTCTTATAGCCTTTGATGAGTGTCTGGATTCTGGATGGAGGTATTTTTGACCATTCTTCCATACAAAATCTCTCCAGTTCAGTTCAATTTGATGGCTGCCGAGCATGGACAGCCTGCTTCAAATCATCCCATAGATTTTCGATGATATTCAAGTCAGGGGACTGCGACGGCCATTCCAGAACATTGTACTTCTCCCTCTGCATGAATGCCTTTGTAGATTTCGAGCTGTGTTTTAGGTCATTGTCTTGTTGGAATATGCAACCCCAGCGTAACTTCAACTTTGTGACTGATGCTTGAACATTATCTTGAAGAATTTGATGATATTGGGTTGAATTCATCCGACCCTCGACTTTAACAAGGGTCCCAGTCCCTGAACTAGCCACACAGTCCCACAGCATGATGGAACCTCCACCAAATTTGACAGTAGTTAGCAGGTGTTTTTCTTGGAATGTGGTGTTCTTCTTCTGCCATGCAAAGCACTTTTTGTTATGACCAAATGACTCAATTTTTGTCTCATTGGTCCAAAGCACTTTGTTCCAAAATGAATCTGGCTTGTCTAAATGAGCATTTGCATACAACAAGCAACTCTGTTTGTGGCGTGAGTGCAGAAAGGGCTTCTTTCTCATCACCCTGCCATACAGATGTTCTTTGTGCAAATTGCGCTGAATTGTATAATGATGTACAGATACACCATCTGTAGCAAGATGTTCTTGTAGGTTTTTGGAGGTGATCTGTGGGTTGTCTGTAGCCATTCTCACAATCCTGTGCATATGCCGCTCCTGTATTTTTCTTGGCCTGCCAGACCTGCTGGGTTTAATAGCAGCTGTGCCTGTGGCCTTCCATTTCCTGATTCCATTCCTTACAGTTGAAACTGACAGTTTAAACCTCTGAGATAGCTTTTTGTAGCCTTCCCCTAAACCACGATACTGAACAATCTTTGTTTTCAGATCTTTAGAGAGTTGCTTTGAGGATCCCACGCTGTCACTCTTCAGAGGAGAGTTAAAGGGAAGCACAACTTGCAATTGACCACCTTAAATACCTTTTCTCATGATTGGACACACCTGTCTATGAAGTTCAAGGCTTAACGAGCTAATCCAACCAATTTGGTGTTGGAAGTAATCAGTATTGAGCAGTGACATGCATTCAAATCAGCAAAATTATAAGGGGACCCACATTTTTGCACAGCCAGTTTTTCACATTTGATTTAATTTCATACAACTAAATACTGCTTCACTGAAAATCTTTGTTTGGAAAACACCCCAGTACTCAGATGTTCCTAGGAAATGAAAGACATGCCACTGTAATCTTTTTTGTTGAAAGTAGAGTAAATTATTATGCAGGCTGAGATGGGTTCCCAAACTGTATATGTTACGTAAGTGAATCATTATCCATTACTTTCTTGTTATTGACAGCACAGTGGCACAGGTGTAGCAAATGAATGAAGGCTTGGGTGAGAGGATCAGAAACAGAAAAATTGATGCAGACATGGGAAATGCAAGCAAACGTTGTGCAAGCAGTGCTTGAGATGGAGGCTCTGGAGCTATGAGTCAAATGTTTTAGTCACTGTGCTGCCATACAAATCAAAAAAAGGTATTATGCAAAAAATGAAAAACTGACCTAAACATTAGCAGTTTCATAAATCTCATTCTGTACATTTTGCTGAAGGCTTTAGGACACACTTGAGGCATTTATGTGAATTTTTACAGGGTCACACAATACTTTAGAAATGGACAGCAACCTAGGAGAATGAAGCCCAATGCCACCAGTCTCACAGACAAGGAAAGTCAATACATTTTGTAGGTGGTCAAACTGTTCTTTTTGTTTGTTTAAGGTTACCCTCGCTATTCTGTTGTTGGAGACCACAGTGCAGGCGAACATCACTTGAAGATCCAAAGAGTCGAGCTGATGGATGACGCAGACTATGAATGCCAAGCCATCCAAGCAGCCTTGAGATCACGGCCGGCAAGACTGACTGTGCTTGGTAGGTGCCTCTTCTTGATTTGATTCACAAAGCAAACCCAAACTCAGCTTTAATGACATGTCTTATTAAATTGTTCAATTTTTATAAATGGGAATGCATGCTAACATATTGATTAGCATCTAACAGTTTCATGGAAGTGTGTTCAATTTTTTTTCTGTGGTGTATTCCAGTTTCCCATCATGTCCTTTATTAGGTTCACTGATAGCTCTTGGTGTGTGTCGGTCTGGGTTGGCTCCACATCCTTTGGCATCTTGAATCTGGTGCCATCGATAGTTGTAGGCTGCGAATGAGCCAGGCAAATGATGGCAGACACAGTCAAGGGGTGGTAAATCAACTGCAAAGTGCTTTTATTTAATAACAATTGAATTGTGTGTCTAAAAAGTGAAGTGCTGTATCCTTAACACTAATCAAGTCAAGTCAAGTTGAGGAGTATGCACTGGTACAGTGTGTTGCCACACCCACCACACGACGAAACAGCTCAGAATCCCAGTTGGCAACCCCCCAGACAGACACGCTGTCCAGTCCCACCCTCCGGAAATGACCCTTTATCTGCCACATCCAGGTGTTACGTGGGCGATCCCTTGGCCTGGTCCAGCCACTCGGGTCCCCAACAATGAGGATCTTGCGAGCCGGATCACCCTCGGGGAAATGTGCCACATGGCAGTAGTGCAGTAACTGACACTCCCTCACAATGCAGGTAAATGTGCCTCATTCGGGACTCCATGAGCAACCGCTCATTTGACACAAAGTCAAACCAACGATACCCAAGGATTTTCCAGAGAGACATATTAACAAAGGATTCCTGTCTGTCTCAGGAGACCAGATAGCATCCATGTCTCGCAACCATATAGTAAGACAGGAAGCACCAGGGCTCTAAAGACTTGGACCTTCGTCCTTTTGCATAGATATTGGGAGCGCCACACACCCCTTTCCAGCAACCTCATGACGCCATCATGCTCTCCCAATCCGTCTACTGACTTCATATGAAGAGTCACCAGAGACATGAATGTCACTGCCAAGGTAAGTAAACCTCTCAACAAGATCGACACTCTCTGCAAACAGACACACTGCTGATGGCTGTGCCTAAGAGGTCATTAAAGGCCTGGATCTTGGTTTTTATCCAGGACACTCGCAAGCCCAGACACTCAGACTTATCACTTAGTCTCTCGAGTGCCCTGATCAGAGCCTCCATTGACTCCGCGAAGATCACAGCATCGTCAGCAAAGTCAAGATCTGTGAATCTTTCTTCACCAACAGATGTCCCACAGCCGCTGGACCCCACGATCTTGCCCAACACCCAGTCCATACGAGCATTGAACAGTAGGAGCAAGAACACACCCCTGACGAACCCCAGAATCAACTTGGAAAAACAGAGGTTCAATATTGAATTTATAAATGAGGATAAATGCAAGGTAGCAGTGTGACCATCCATTAAGACTATACAGAGCCAGAGGCATTGTCACTTCCTTCCGTACACTGATGTCTCCTCTGCTTACACCGGATGGGATCCTGCAGCCAGAGGAGATGTCGTTCCGATAGCTACAGACAACCTTAAAAATCCAGATGCGGGTCCCCGGCTGCCTGCCATTGTAGGCTCCCAGCAGGGTGTCACACCAAACCTTGCTCCTCTGACTCCCACTGCAACTCCTAGGCCTTAGGCGGTATCCCTCTTGAGCAACAGGTCACTCCGCCTACCTTAAGACATTCAGCCAGAGTGACCCTTTCAAACTTCTGTGGGACACAGGGGCAGTAATCATGACTCCGGAGCTTATGAAGGAACAGGTCAATCCCGCAGGGGTGCGGAAATTCAACGCCCGACTCGTCCAACACGGGTAAATTGACCATCGGACAAGCGTGTTTTTCTGGTTTCAGTTGTCAGCGAACAAGTGCAATTTTCTGGAGAAAAATATTATATGTGCTGTGCAGGGCACATTGTACCACTACTTTAACATTCTAAACATTTGGGTACGTACTTTGTGTGGCAACAGTCTACTTAGGCATGTTCTTCATGTCTCAAATTGGTCTTCAATATTGTTTACAAAATAATGGCTGATTTTTCAAAGGGGAAGCACTCTTACGGTCTTACATAAGTATTTTACCCTAATATTTACACGCTTGGAGATGCGGTCATTTTTTTCATGCCGACATTACGATGTAATCTGATGATTTTTCATTATAATCAATAACTTTTATATATTACCAGTAACAGCGTACTGCACGATAACATGCAGTGAATAAATACACTTGACTTGATCATTCCAAGTTTTCCTACTCTTTCTCTGTATGTTTAGCATTCATTTGCTCAGAGGTTGATGCGCTTGCTGCTTCCTGAGCAGCTCTTCTTTTCTCCACCGTAGCGGCCCGCTGCTTCTCTTCTTTCGTTGGCATCTTTTCGGGTTAAAACTGATTAAGTTAGTTTTTGTGTTGCAATTACTTAGTACGTTTTCTTTAATTTTTCACTTAAACTGGCACTTAAGTCTTCAATCTGCCTCAAGAATGATTAGCGAAGGTGGTGGGGAATGAGAACGACTCCCATACGCATGCGCCGCCCTGCTGCGCACTGCCAAGAGTTGATTCAACAATAAAATAAAATAAAAATAAAGAGTAATACAAATCATCACCCCGAAAGCAGATAGTAGACGTGACGTACTATATGTGTACCAAATTTCAAGTCAAAAGGTGAAATGGTTTGCGAGCTACAGGTGATTTAAAATCCTGGACAGACAAATGAACAGCCACGGTAGCGTATTATAGAAGAAGATTAATAAAATTCATTGTTTCTACATAAAAATGCAGTCATTTTACTTACAATACAATTGTTTTCACCACATAACAAAGCTTGTTAGGCAGTTAATCTTTCCTGAAATTTGCGATTTTGTGTAGGTTGTGATATATTGAGGAGTTAAGAAATTTATTGCGTGACAACATCAATTTTGATGAGCTGTCAATAGATCATTTTTGATTAGCGAATATTTCATATAAAACAAGTTGGTTTCGCGCTGTCAGTTTATTAAAAATAATGAAGAAAACATTCTAACGGTTTCCAAAGGTTATGAAATATCTATAAAAAATCTTCACTGTAACTGTAGTATGTGAAACAGAACTAGTGTAGCTATAATGAAGGCATTGTTTATTAGTGAGTTAAAATGATAAGGGAATCTTTTATAAAATGTTCTAGAGCAAGGTGGCAAAATACTACTCCCTGAAAGAACTTTTTTCAGTTTTAAAATGGAAGGCAGTTTTGGTATCAATAAAAGAGATCAGAAAAAATAAATTATTTTTCACTTTTGTTATTTGTTTATGGACAAGTGAATTTAACTGGCGGACAAGTGGATTTTCTAAGTTTACTTGTCCGTGGACAAGTAGAAAAAAATTTGATTTCCACACCCCTGATCCCACTCTTGCCCATGTGAATGTGAGATTGCTCATTCCTACATTTGCCACTCTGCCATGCCACCTATTCTCCACCCAAAGTCTTGAGCATGCTGATTATTTATTCAGTTACAATTCAGTTCAGCTTGAGATTTTGGGTGGGGCACATGCCACAGACCCACAATATCACATGGGATCCCTTCAGGACTGTTTCCTGCTTTTCTTCTCATGTTGTTGGAATAGGCTTCATCCTGTCACAAGCATCTAAAAGAAAAAGCAAATTCAGACACTGGAAGATTGGATGGATCATTTAGACTTGTTGTGACTGTTTAATGTTCTACTAAATGAATTAGGCAGGTATTGGAGTTGTTAGTGACTCAGTGTGGCATAAACAACTAAAACTACTTACTTTTGCAAAGACACGGAGAGGAAAGGTGTCCTGGTTTAATGATATCTGGACTAGTGGAAAAGGTATGTTGCTTAGTAGCCCAAGCATTGAACTTTAAGGCTGCTGCTTAAATCCCCAACATAGGCTCACTGTGTGACTGAACACTTCAAATGTACTCCTGATGATTTTCATTACTGAAAGGCATAATCGTTAATCATGCCATTATGTTGCTTGCTAATAAGCGTATGCAAGTGAAAACTCACTGTACTCCACACATGTGAAAACAATGACCCCATAAATCATAGATAAATCACCAAACTGACCTACAGACTGAAGCAGAGTTAGCAAGTCTGCTACCACCCCCACATTAAGCTTCATCACTGATGAAGTGGGGCAAATTTAGAGGGCAGGATGTCCAAATTGACAAATACTTCTTCCCTTCTGTGTTACAGCTATGAAATCTATTAATACTGCCTTTGTTTATCATAATCTTTTGTCTACATCTGCATTCCCAATTACAGGAGTTAGCATCTGTCCTGGCTGTATTGAATGAACACAGAGCCAGCTCTAGCAATTTTGCTGCCCTAGGCAAACCTGTAAATAACACACCAGCACCTCCTTTGCTTTGAGTAGAATCACCATTGCCAGACCTGTACATAGAAACCTGGAGAGGGGAGAGACGAGCCAGGATTAGAGAAAGTGAAATATGGAGGGTTTAGAAATAAAACAGTGAATCTGAGAATGTCTGCTTACAACACAAAAAGAATACACACTCGAGGGTTGTCATTTTAGAAACACATCGTGAGTGTGAGTGTTTGTGCGTATATGTATATATATATATATAATATATATATATATATATATAGTAAAAGGCGCTATATAAGTGCCTGACCCAACACAGTCTCACCAAGAAGTTTTTATTTTTCTTCACCTGTGGGGCACGTCTTCCCCGTGACCCCCACGGGCACAGCACAGTCCCAAGTACACCCACCAAAACACACCACACTCTTTCTTCTTCCACCATTCCTACTCCAAGCTTCGTCCTCCTCCTCCCAACTCTAGCTATTGAGTGGTGGCTGCTGGACCCTTTGATAGTCTACCCGGAAGTGCTCCAGGTGGTTGACTGCCAAGTTCTGGCTGCACTTCCAGGTGTGGCAAATATACTGCCCATACGGGCTCAGGAGTCCCAGCTACAGCACCCCCTGGCGGTGCCTGTGGGACCCAACAGGGCTGCACCCAACTCTACTTCCCATGGAGCCCTGCGGGAAACCGAGGCACCGCTACAACCCAGCGTTCAGGGGCAGGTATTGCACAGTCCATGGCTGCTCCCCCTGAACATATAACGAACGGATGTCCTGGCCGGAGTCTGCTACTATATATATATATATATATATATATAGATATATATATATATATATATATACAGTATATATATATTGAAGATAATACAGGACACAAAAGGTAGAAAAAGGTTTGGGGTAGTTACCCTGTATACTTAGAACAAGTATATGCAAAAAAAAAAAAAAAAACACATCTTTACCAGGTACAAAACACAACTGAGAGTTACAATGAATATGGAAGTTATATACTGTAGGCAGACTGGAGGGAATGATGTCAAAATGAAAGTGACATCACACTGGTTGAAACCAGAAGTGATGGCTTTAGGCACAGGCAGGATTTCCTGGGGCTGGTCTGTAGAGGAAAGGGAAGAAAGAGTTAGAGAACACTGCCCTCCCCTGCTTCAGCATGTAATTACATGTAGTCAAGCCCTTTAGCTGCCTCCCATACGCACATGTATGACACTTTGGGTCTGCCGTTCAGAACAGAGATGTTGTGTGCCCGAGAAAGAGCATCAGCGTTGGTGTGGAGAAAGACACGACAATGAATGAATGAAATCTTATAATGCTGAAGATCTAAGAACCACCTTGTGACATGCAGGTTTGGTCATTAATAAGGGTGAACTCACGGCCTATGGGGTAATACCTCAACTGCATAATCACCCATTTGATTGCAAAGCTTCCTGCTCCACCACCGCATCAGTTTCCAGCTTCGACACTCTACCTCAACACGCTACCAAGACCTGTGTCTGAAGTGTACATCTGCAGGATAAAAGGCAGAGAAGGCTCTGGTGCCAAATTTAGGGCCTGCTGTAGGTCACTAAATGCAGCTTCTGCTGTATCATCCCATTCCACACTGTTTGGGGTCTTCTTCCTTGTCATATTGGTCAAGGGCGCCCCCTATTAGCAAAATAGGACACAAACTAACAGTAGAACCCTGCCAATCCATGAATTTTCGATTTACCTCTTGGTCTATGGACGGGGCCACTTTAGTATGGCATTAACTTTAGAACACTGTGGTTACATTGTACTCCTGTCCACAAGGTATCCTAAATATTTGGCTTCGGTCAATCTAAAAAAGTGCTTTTTTGGGTTGATGTGAAGGCCAGCATTATTTTGTGTATGGAACATGGCGTTAACCTACTGTATGTGCTCTTTCCATTTTTTTGGAATAGATGACAACATCATCCAGGTAGGCAGCACTATAAGAATTATGGAGACAAAGTCTTTCACCAGATGCTGGAAGGTCGCTGGGGCCCCGTGTTACCCAAATGGAAAAATATGTTAATGCCAGTATCCACTAGGGGTGCCAAATGCAGTATTCACTTTGGCGGAGTCTGTTAAAGGAACCTGCCAGTACCGCTTCATCATGTCAAGTGTGGTCAAAAACTCTTCCCTGCAGAGTCACTTGAGGAGGTCTTCCACTCACGACATCGGGAAGGCATCAAATTGTGAAACCTGATTAAGCTGGCGGAAGTCACTGTAAAACCTCCAACATCCATCAGGCTTAGGAACAAAGACAATAGGGCTGGACCAAGGACTATGACTCTTCTCTATCACACCTAAATCCAGCATATGCTTGATTTCAAGTTCCACCTCAAGTTCCAGAAGTCGATATGGGTGTTCTCTGTCAATTACCTTGGGTTCTGTCACAATGTCATATGCAATCAGAGAGGTCCATCCAGGCTTTTCACTCACCACATTGGGGACAGACAGGATAACTGACTCTAGCTGCTGTTGCTGAAAGGGTGTCAAATTAAATCCAAAGTTAAGGGTTGTTTTCCGAGCAAACAATGAACGGGGCTGTCCAGAGGGAGGACCAGGTCCCCTATCTTTCCACAGTTTCAGCAGATTTAAATGGTGTTTCTGTGTGCTTGGTCGATAGTTCAGCTGTTTCACCAAACAGGCGACAAGCCCTTTCTTCTCTTTAATTTCGTATGGGCCTTGCCAATGAGCCAGAAATTTGGAATGTGAGGTGGGCACTAGGACAATGACACAATCTCCTGGGTGAATTCCTGAAGAGATGTGCGCGGTAGTAATAAAGGGCCTGTACTGCTTGCACTTTTTCCATGTGCTCCTTAAGCATGGGCCGAATTTTTTCAAATCTATCTCATAATTGTACACTATATTCTAGTATATTTGTGGAGGGGAGTGTCTCATCCTCTGAACCTTCATTAAGAATATCAAATATGCTGTGGGGTTATCGCCCATACAAGAATTCAAAGGGTGAGAAACCCATAGAGGCTTGGGGGTCTTCCAGATAGGCAAATAAAATTAGGGGAAGCAACTGATCCCAGGTTCCTTCCATCTTCGCTGACCACCATGCGTAGCATTTGTTTGAGGGTCTGGTCAAACTGCTCCACTAAAGCATTGGTTTGAGGATGATATACCAACGTTTCTAATTGCTTTATTCTGAATAACTTAGTTGTTTCCATGAAAATCTCCAAGGTGAAAGGACTTTTTTTAGGGATGTTGACTCTCGCAAAGACTACTAATTCCCATTTGATTGCTTTTGTAGTAGCTGTACTCAGAGGGACAGCTTCTGGGTATTGGGTAGCATAATCAACAAGAACTAAAATTGTGTTCTCTGGCCGAGGAATCTAGGGGTCCTACCAGGTCAACCCCGATTCGCTGTAAGGGAATATCATAAGAGGAATGGGGACTATTGGAGCCCCAACACCCCACCACCTCCAAAACATATAAGAACTTCCAGCTTGGATAATAGAGCAGATGCTATCAATAACAGGGTTGTAGGTGGCTAAAGGTACCACAGGTTTAAATTTAAAGTCATTAACATTTAAATAGAGCAGACCCAGCTTGTAGTGTCCAGAATGGAACATGCTGATAGAGAATTCTTTCCTTGTTTGAAGTCCAAATGATCATTAAGATTTTGATAACAGAGAGAACCATTTCTGTTGCTGAGTCAGCCAAGATGATGCAACTTTCCTCCCTGGGCAGTTTTGTAGACATGTTCAGTCTCCATTTCAATGTTTAAATGTCATATTTAGTTTTAATTGTACTGTGCTCCCTTTTTTTTTACCATTGCGCATTCACATAAATCTCCAGTCCTACTTTTTCCACTCTGTCTAATGAAACCATCCATCATTAAAATAGCATCTGAAATAAGAGATTTAAGCAAGTTCTCTGCAGTATCCAAAATATCACAGTACCTGCTGTAACTTGCTATGAAATGCACAGTAAAAGATTCATTCAACTGATATAAAAGCAACTGAATATTTCTTTTTATATGGAGTCAGGCCAGAATTCTTTTTGCCTTACTTATACTCCAAATCTTCATCTCTTCTATCCTCAAAGTTGTTTTCAGGTTTTACTCTTGCTTCAGATCTTCACCCTTTTAGCCTTTCCATCTTCAGATGAACTGCTCCTCTGATAAGGTGTAATAGACCTCCTTAGGTGGCAGTGATTGCAGTGCTACCAGGCGAATATGAGAATATTTAATATATCACACTTTATATTCTTCAGTATCTCTTACATTCTAAAATGTTACAGATTTAAGTAGCAATCACATCCTTTAGGCTCAAATTTTAACTTCTCTCAAGTTATACTTTCTCTCAAGTTCACAGCTCGACCAAAGGACAATTGAGACAAGCCGATGCTCTGGTCTGCGTTGACAACTGCATCACTTGAATTTAATTTTAAAAATCATTCAAAACTTTATATTTACAGGAAAGAGTCCAAGTCATAAAATTAATAATTAATACCATTAAAAATAGTAACAGTTGTAAAAAGTAATTATAAAAAAATAAGAAAAAGGCACAGTGAGCTCCTGAAAAGGCTGCCGCAAGGCATGACACCCGGAAGTGTGTCTGTTGTTTGTTTCTTTTTTTTAATTTATTTTGCATTTTATGTTTCTCTAAAGGAAAAAAAAACATTTACATCACATAATCAAGACACCACTTAAACTATGAATACAATTTTCAAAGTGGTTTATTTAAACCGCCGGCCTACCAGATAGCTTACTGTAATGATGACAATCTAGTTATAATTTACTAAGATAGCTCCATAAACATTTATATTTTATTTGTGGTACTGATATAAATTGACAATCTTCATATAATGACAACTTTCAAATCAACTGAAGTATAATGATTAGCTTTAAACATTTACCCACGATTCCTATTTACTGTATCCTCGCTACCATATGCAAAAAATGTCATATAGCTAACCAATCAATGCACAACCTCAGACAGTCTTTCCAGTAAGAGACAGACTATGGAGAACATCTTTTAGCCTGCCAAGAGTTAATGTCATTGATGATGGTGAACAAAAGGGAATGATATTTGCCAAGTTTAAATGCACATTTTAAATAGGCCCATTTGGGAGATGATTATAGTTTGAATTGAATTGAATCATCCCTTTAGCAATGCATTCAAGCACTAGAGCTACCATCCTGCTGCTGTTTTGATCATTTAATTTTATTTTGCCACATCTGTGTGTCCACCAGTTTGAGGGTTATTATTATTATCATTATCAATTTTGTTGTTGTTATTATTGTTGGATTATTATCTGTGATTTTTGTCCCTGATGTTTAAGACAAGTCAGCTCCCATGAAAACCAAACTGAGGAAAATAAAGAAATGTGAACATTCCATGTCATTAGAGCCCCTGTAGATGGTGGATGCAGTGCATCCTGAATTTGAAAGACCAATTGTAATAGACTTCTGTAGGTCATCACATGTTAAGATAATGCTTTGCTAGTATCTGAAAATGACAGAAAATATCATCAGTTTAATGGGAATCAAACATTTGAATCTAGTCTGAGTGTCTGTAAGTCCCTCAGAGCCTGAATTGTTAAAAAAAAAATTCCACTTTAGTTAAACACCTAATTTACATAAATGAAAGACCCAGCCCTGGGTGAACAGCATGACCCAACCCTGGGATGGATGCTAGTTCTCCCCAGTGCACACTAACACTCTCAACCTCACTCACTCACTCACTCACTCACTCACTCACTCACTCACTCACTCACTCACTCACTCACTCACTCACTCACTCACGCTGTGCTAAATTAGAGTCTCTAATGTGAATGTGAAAACTTCACAAAGTTAGTGATCAAGCTCAGTTTTCACAAGGATCCTTCGAGGTGTGAGGCCCACCATGCAGTTCACCAGCTAAACAGATGTATTTTATTGCTTATCCATAAAAATACAGTAGTTAAGCATGAAATGATTTTTGCTCTCATGCTTATCCTCCACATTAAGGCCCAGATGAGATTAGCTGGTAGGCAGAATTCATCTCAAACAAGTAGAATAATAATTTTGAATGAAAAATTTTTTATAAATACATACGTGTTCTTCCAGGTGTTTAGCTCCAGAACAAACAGGCATGTATACTGTGGTGCTTTGCGTCATTATCCTATTTATGTCTGTGATTGAGTGAATATTCATAAGCAATCATCTCTAAGATAAAGATGGGATTCACTCTGAATATGTATGTGGACGTAAATGTTAAAATCATTAGTTGCTCCAGGAAAGAGACTTGGCCATTGTGTGGGCTACTGTAGACAGATACATCTTTTTCTGTCATGAAGTCCAGTGATTATATAAGCATATTTTCAATAAATATAAAAATCCTACATAAAAAATGCATTCTTAACTCCCCCATGGAGAATATGTTTCCAGCAAAGGGGAAGGCCAGCAAGGGACCATAAGATTTTTTGGGAAAGGAGCTCATTCTGTGCTAGAAGCATGAAGTGGAATATGACAGCTGGAGACCTCACAGCCCTGGGTGTGGGCGATAGGTTGGAAAATTGAGTAGAAGACAAAGAGTTGCGTGGGAGGTGGGATTATCTACATGGCAAACATGTAAAAGAGGTGTCTGTGTGTCATGGAAATCTAAGTAGGTGTGGGATGGCGAGCACAAGGACCTCTCTTTTAGTTTGTAGCCCTCCAGGCAGTGCCGATTTGTAATGCGGGGTGCTGGGGCACTGGCATCCCTCTATATATATCTTAAAAACTGTACTTAAATTATATTTATTAGGTAATGCAAAATAATCATGAAATAAATGTGTTTATTTGCACATTATGCCTGGTGTCAGTGCATGTCAACATCCATTACAAATTGGTCCCTACACCTATACCTATACCTAATACCTATATTTCCTGACTGAAGGGCGTCGGCCAAATGAGAGTCTATGCAAGTTCTTGATCTTTTGACAAGCAGGTGACCTGAGGCTGCCCTTTAATTGGTTGCTTTCAGATTTTTCTGGGGACACAGTTCTCTGCGTCCTGGACACTGCCACATTTATTTGTATCAAGTTAATATTGTTTTAGGTTTTTTTAATCTGTTTGGACAATTGTCAACACACTATTTCATGTTCACGCCCATGGTTCACAGTTCACACCCGCCATTAATGTAACTACAGATGAGTGAGCGTGACTTTAGGGAGATGGCAGCTTCAAGGGAACTTCAGAAATCAAAGAAAATTCAGTTATTACTTTAATGAAACACCCCTTCATAAATCGTTCACTTTAAGAAAAGAAGATAAAGGAGGTTGGATCAGATCAACCTCACTTAAGAATTCTCCAGCAGGTGAGTGATCGATGATGAGCTTACACATAGACTTTTTCCCACTTTTGTTATGACAAACAGAGTTGGCTAACTAGATGTGGTGTAAGTAATGCCTTTTTTTGCATTCCCTGTATGTTGTTTCAAAGTGTTGAAGCATTGCAGACAATTATGAGGTTCCAAAAAGTAATAAAACATCTTTCTGAAAAATGCAAGTGGCATGAAAGTAGCCACAGTCATCTAAAGCAGTACTTTTCAACCAGCGTTCCACAGCACAGTGATGCACCATGAGAGCTGCCCAGGTGTGCAATGGAAATAATAGTGTAACACACTTGGGTCTGAACCAGAGAAGGTCAAGCTCCAAAGGTGGTCCAGACCATCTGAGGAGAATAGGACTAGGAGAAGCTGGCATAAAAGCAGCTCAGTGATTGCCATGTTAGAGCACTTTATATGTATCTCCTTATTGCCCTAGCCCATCAACCCTGGGTGTGTTGTCGGAAGCGAGCCTCACAAAGTTGGTGGATAGTGGGCATACATGTTGTCATTAAGGCAGAGAGGGGCAGGCAAAGGGGCAAAATATCTTGGAATGCCTCCAAAGTGTTCACTAAATTCACACTAAGTGCTTTTTCTACAAACGCTGATCTCGGAGCTCCTCTTTTACCGGCATCTCCCCTTAGGGCAGTTGAAGAAGTGTATAAGATATTCTGTACATGTGTTTGTCGCTAGTAAGATACTGTTGTGCCTTGGGATGATTTTGGTTACAAAAAGTGTACCACCGCAGAAAAAAAGGTTGAGAAAGGCTGATCTAGACAATAGCCCGAGAAGATTTTTTTGGCAGGCTTAGTGAACTGACTCAATTTAAACAGACAGTAATTGAGCAATTTTCAGGTCTGGGGGAAAGGAGGACAGAATTTATGTTCAAGGAAATTCTGGTATCCTGATCGTAAAGGCAGAATAAGATTTACGTTGGACTTGTCCTATAGGTGTAGTACAAGACAGGTTTGGGGGCGAGTTATGTTTTAAGATGTGGGGGTCTGTGGATCTTACAAACTGGCATAGGACTGGGCAGACAGGCAATAAGTGTAGAATACAATTAGGGTAGGAATGACTCTGTGGATGTGGTAAATGATAAACTGGGATTCAAGACAAGAGAAAAATCAGAGGACTAGTGATTGTATGATGTGGATTTATGGAATACAGAGGAAATGGCCAAGGACTTTTAGCAGAGGCAAAATAAGATTTGGATTGGACTTACGCTATTATGATATTAGAAGATTACGGAGGTGGGGGTGCAGACATTATGGTGTGGGTTTTGGCATATTGGGGAACTGGGCAAGTTGGAAGAGGATTGGGCAATTTAGACAGAGGTGTAGTATAAAATTTGAGTGGCAGGTGCACCTGTTCCTTTTCACATCTATAGGGCAAGTTAAGGAAGAATAAGGGGACGGTGGATGTCATGGACTGAAAGTTTGGAGAACAGCAGAAATGGAAAGGCTGGCAACAGATTGGGCAGCATGGTGGAAATGGTATAATAAATTGGAGCCTCAATTTGCCCTCTGGGTCAGATAGTGGACAGGCCAAGATGTGCATTGACACTATGATGAGGACCACGAGAGCATGTGGAATAGATAGATAGATAGATAGATAGATAGATAGATAGATAGATAGATAGATAGATAGATAGATAGATAGATAGATATTTACAGTAAATAAATACAGCAAAAATAAATACTCAAATACAAGTTTAAAATGCTAAGGCAAAAGACTGGCTTTTAGCCGGGATTTTAAAGTGACCAAAGTTGGAACTGCCTTAATATAAAAAGGTCGACTATTCCAAAGCTTAGGGGCAGCTAATGCAAAAGCACAGTCCCCTCTAAGCTTAAGTCTAGAACTCAGTACAATCAATAACTTCTGGTCAGAGGACCTCAGTGATCGAGTAGGAGAGTAAGGGTGCAAGAGGTCAGTAAGATAGAAGGGGGCTAAATTATTCAGGAACTTAAAAACAAACAGTAAAATGACAGAAAAATGCATTAATAATGGAGTTAATTTGTTTATCAAATTTCGGGGAATAATCAAAAATCACACCAAGATTTTTTGCAAAGGGTTTACAGTAGGTTGTCAATGGGCCAGGATTATTTTCTGTAGCACAAGTAAGATCAGAAGGTTCAAAACTCACAATCTCTGTTTTTGTTGTCATTTAAACTAAGAAAATTTAGTTCATCTATATTTTAAAGACTTTAAGACATTTCAATAAATGTTGAACTGAATTTGTTTTGATCTGTTTCAGTTGAAGATATATCTGTGTATCATCTGTGTAGCAATTGAAAGAAATTTTGTGTTTTTTTAAAAATGGATCTTAAGGGCAACATGTACAGTGAATAAAGCATAGGCCCAGAATAGACCCTTAAGGGACCCCACAGGTGATATGGGGCGAGGATGAGGAGAGATTGCTCAGGCTGACTGAAACGCTTTTGCCTGTGAGGTAGGACCAGAACCATTCCAAAGCAGTTCCTTGTATAGCCACATACTGCTTAAGATGGGCTATGAGGATGTCATGGTCAACTGTATCAAATGCTGCAGTTAGACCGAACAGCAACAAGACAGTGATATCCCCAGAGAGACCATTTAGAACCCCTAAAGGAGCAGACTCTGTGCTGTGGTGTGTCTTAAAACCTGACTGAAATACTTCAAAAATGCCATTTTCATTTAAAAAGGTTTGCAGCTGTAGAAAGACAACCTTCTCCCGAATTTTAGAAAGGGCAACTTGAAGATGAGTCTGAAATTTGACAAGTCTATAAAAGTCTGTAAAATCCAGATTTGATTTTTTAAATTAAAGGTTGCACCACAGCATGTTTATAATACACTGGGACTGAACCAATCCCAAGACAACTATTTATAATGTCCTAAATGTAAGGCTTCAAAAAGATCTTTAAGAAGACAAGCGGGAACAATATCTAGTGGACAAGTTGTGGGTTTAAGGTGACTAATTACTTCTACCAAAAAAGGCTCAAACTGATGAAAAACAGCTGTACACGTAGGAGGGACAGATGGGTCATCAACAGAGGATTTAATGTGGGATCTAATATTAGCAAGTTTTTGAAAAAAAAGGAGAAAATCCTCACAGACTGAAGCTGTCATGTCAGGATATGGATGAATAGTGGATTTAGAAAGTATTCAAGACCTCTTCACTTTCTGCATATTTTATTTTGTTGTAAACTGCAATTTTACCCATCACTTTACGTTCAAGAAAACCCATAACGACAAATTGAGAATATGTTTTCAGAAAGGTTTGCAAATGTATTAAAAATCAAAAACTGAAACTGACATTCATAGAAGTATTCAGACTCCTCTGTATTTTGTAGAAGCACCTTTGGTAGCAATTACAGCTTGGAGTCTTTGTGCAGTTTATCCCATTCTTTCTGGCAGATCCTTTCAAACTCCGCTAGATTGGATGAGAAGCATCTGTAAACTGCAATTTTCAAGTCTCTCCATTGATATTGTGTGGGGTTTAAATCTGGGAATTGGCTGGGCCGGTCAAGAACAGTGGGAAACTTGTTCCGAAGTCACTCCAGCATTATCCTGGTTGTATGCTTCAGGTCATTATCATGTTGGAAGATGAACTGTCACCCAAGTCTGAGGTTGAATGCGCTTTGGAACAGGTTTTCTTCAAGGACCTCTCTGTCTTTGGAATAATTTATCCTTGCCCCAATTCTCAACAGTCTAAATGAGCCTGCCACTGAGAAACACCCCCATAGCATGATGCTACCACCCACGTTCTTCACTGTAGAGATGGAATTCATCAGGTGATGAGTAGTGCCTGGTCTTCACCAAATATAGTGCTTAGGATCTTGCCTAAAGAGTTAAATTTTTCTATTATCAGATCAGAGCAAACTACACTATATCGGGACGCCTGACCATTACACCAACAGGGACGTTAATGACATTGCATTTAAACACACAGACTTTAATATGGAGTTGATCCCCTTTTGCAGCTATAACAGCTTCCACTCTTCTTGGAAGGCTTTCCGCAAGTACTTGGAGTGTTTCTGTGAGAATTTGCATCCATTCATTCTGTAGAATATTTATGAGCTCAGGCACTGATGTTGGACTAGAAGGCCTGCCTTGCAATCTCCATTCCAGTGCATCCCAAAGGTGTTGGATGGGGTTGAGGTCAGGGCTCTGTACAGGCCACTCAGGTTCTTCCACACAAACTCATCCAGCCATGTCTTTATGGACCTGGCTTTGTTTACTGGGGCACAGTCATGCTGGAATAGAAAAGAGCCTTTCCCAAACTGTCTCCACAAAGTTGGAAGCATAGCATTGTCCAGAATGTCTCAATATGCTGAAGCATTGGGATTGCCCTTCACTGGAAGTAAGGGCCGAGCCCAAACCATGAAAAATGGGCCCCCACCATTATCCCTTCTTCACCAAACTTCACAGTTGGCACAATGCAGTCAGGCAGGTAACGTTCTCTTAGCATCCACCGAACCCAGACGCACCCATCTGACTGCCAAACAGAGAAGTGTGAGTCATCACTCCATAGAACACGATTCCACCACTCCATCCGACACTTGGCATCGGACTTGGTGATGTGAGGCTTACATGCAGCTGCTTGGCCATGAAAAACCATTCCTTGAAGCTCCCTCTACTTACATTAATGCCAGTGGAAGTTTCGAATTCTTCAGCAACAGAATCAGCAGATCATTGGTGACTTTTACACACCATGCACCTCAGCAGTCGTTGAGCCCGCTCTGTGACTTTACTTAGCCTTCCACTGCGTGGCTGAGTTGCTGTTGTTCCCAAATGCTTCAACTTTCCATTAATATCACTTACAGTTGACCATTGAATATCCAGCAGGGACGAAACTTCACAAACCACCTTATTGCAAAGGTAACATCCTATCACAGTGCCACACTTGAAGTCACTGAGCTCTTCAGAACGAGCCATTTTGTTTCACAAATGTTTGTAAATGGAGTCTGCATGGCCAGGTGTTTGATTTATACACCTGTTGCAATGGGGATGACTGAAACACCTGAATTAAAAGGTGTGTCCCAATACTTTTGTCAAAGTAGTGTATGTTGGTTGTCATATGCCTTTACTCGAGAGTGGATTCCGTCTATTTGCCCTACCATAAATGCTAGATTGATGGAATACAGCTGAGATGGTTTTCCTTCCAACAAGTTCTCCCATCTGAGCAGAAGACATCTGAAGCTCTCTGCTGGTGACTGATGGGTTCTCACTAAGACTCTAGGAATAGTCCAAACATCTCCCATTTCACAATTATTGTGGTCACTTTGCTCCTGGGAACACTCAAAACTTTAGAAATGATTTGCCCTGATCTATGCCTGACCACAATGTGATTGCTGAGATCTGCAGAGTTCCTTGGACTTAACGTCTTGGTTCTTATCTTGACATCCAGTTTGAATTGTGGGACCTGGTGTGTGCCTTTCTAAATGATGTGCATTCAATTCAGTTTGTCAGCGGTGGACTCCAATCAAGTTCTGGACACATCTTAAGGATAATTAAAGCAAACAGGATGCACCTAGCCACAATTTGGAGTTGCACAGCAAATGGTCTGAATGCTTTACAGTTAGGTCCATAAGTATTTGGACAGTGATCCAGTTTTCATAATTATGGCTCTGTACACCATCACAATGGATTTGAAATGAAGCGATCAATTTGTGATTGAATTGTAGACTTACTGTTTTAATTCAAGAGCTTAACAAAAACATTGTATGAGCCTCTTAGAAATAACAGCCATATTTATGCATGGCTCCCTCCTTTTTCAGGGGCTCAAAAATATTTGAGTAGCATAATCATTAATACTGTATAACAATTATTTTCAAAACGTGGTTGAAAATCCTTTGCAGTCAATGACTGCCTGAAGTCTGGAACCCATGGCCATCTCCAAGTCCTGGGTTTACACCCTACTTTTGCTTTGCCAGGCCTTTACTGCAGCTGTCTTCAGTTGCCACTTGTGTGTTGGACTTTCTGCTTTCAGGTTTGTCTTTAGCAGGTAAAGTGCACGTCCAATTGGGTTGAGGTCAGTTGATTGACTTGGCCATTGAAGAATATTCCACATATTTGCCTTGAAAGCACTTGGTTTGCTATCACAGTATGTTTTGGGTCATTGTCCATCTGTACTAGGAAGTAGTTTTGTAGGATTTGACTAAATCTGAGTAGACAATATTGTCTTGAACACTTCTGAGTTCATCCTGCAACTTCTGTTAGCAGTCATATCATCAATAAACGCTAGTGACCCACAACTATTGACAGTCATGTATACTCATGCCATAACACTGCCTTCACCACGTTTCAGAGATGATCTGGTATGCTACTCATCATGAGCCTTCTCCGTGCTTTTCTGTAGCATTCATTCTGGTACATATTGGTTTTAGCTTCATTTGTCCAAAGAAAAGTGTTCCAGAACTGGGCTTGATTTTTCAAAAAGTTTTCTGGCAAAGTCTAATCTGTTTTTCCTATGCTTGAGGCTTACCAGTTGTTTGCACCTTGTGTTAAATCCTCTGTATTTACTTTAATGACCTCTTCTCTTGATTGTCGATTTTGGCAGTTATCGCCCTACCTTCCCGTTGAGTGTTCTTGTTTTGCGTAAATGTTGTGAATTGTTTTTTGTTCACCAAGAAAAGAATACCGTGATCATCAAGCACAGGTGTCACCCATGGTTGTCCAGGTCTTCTGGTGTTACTGAGCTTATCAGTGTGTTCCTTCTCTTTACGAATGTACCAGATGGTTGATTTGACCACGCCTGATGTTTCTGCTATCACTCTGATGGGTTTGTTTTGTTTTCTCTGCCTAATGCTGGCCTGTTTTTACTTGCATGGACATTTCTTTGCACCTCATATTGAGAGTTCACAGTGACAGCTTCCAAATGCAAATTCCACACTTGGAATCAGTTAATGAAATAATGAGGGCCTACCCACACCCGACTATGGAACAGCTTATCAGACAATTGTTCAAATACTTTTGAGCTCCTGAAAATGGGAGGATAAACATTTTATGCATAAAAATGTATAAAAATGGCTGTCATTCCTAAATGGCTCAGATATTTCTCTTAAACCCTTTGAATTAATGCTGAAAGCCTATACTTCAATCATGTAATGATTTCTTAATTTCAAATCCATTGTCGTGGTGTCTAGTGACAAAAATATGAAAATTGTGTCACTCTCCAAATACTTATGGACCTAACAGTAAATGAGAGATTTAATTTCTATATATTTAAAATCCAACATCTGTCTGTCTGTCTGCTTTTCACGAGAGAACTACTTAATGGATTTAGATTGGCTTTTTTCTGTAATTTGCTTGAACATTTTGTGACTTCTCTCATCTCACTAAGAATCATAGTTCACTTGCAGGAGTGATATATTCATGCTAATCCAAGACAGAGGCTGCAAGCCGAGGGGAGGTGGAAGCATTACGTCAGGAGTAGGGAGCCGGACAGGGCCCTCCTCACTGTACTGTTTCACTGCTACGTGGGTGGAGCTGCGGTGGATGGCTAGTTTTTAATAAAATTGCAATATTTCTGAAAACATATTTTCACTTTTTCATTATGGGCTATTAAGAGTAGATTGATGCTCCAAATTTATGCTTTAAAAATGAAATCTCAAACATAATAAAGTATGTAGAAAGTGAAAGGGTCTGAATGCTTTCTGAATTTACTGTATATGTATATGTAAAGTATGTACAGAATATACCTGTATACATATTCTGTATGTTTTGTTTAGTTATGATGTCATTGTATGAGATGAAATATATGCCTAAATAATGATAGCAAGAGGGTGCATGGTAGTATATAGGCTAGCACTGCTGTTTCACTGATCAAGTGTCTTGGGTTCAAATACCTGGGTGGCATTTGTATGTTCTCCCTTTGACTTAGTGGTTTTCCTCCCACATTCTCAAGGATGCCCTGGTCAGATTAATTAGCAGTTCCTCTTTGGCCCAGTTGTGCATATAAGTGGGCCCTGTGAAGTACTGCCAGTTTGTCCAGGAGTGTATTCTGCCTTGCGCACAGTGCTTCCCTGATACTTGTCCTATGACCCTGAGAAGGATGTTATGTTAAAGAATCCGAAAGCAGTATCTAGTCCAGTCTATGAAGGGTGGCAGTGTGCTGTGCCCACCACGTGAAGAACCACCCAAATTGGGGCCCGAGTGCAGCTGTGCAACAGGAGACACCTCAGCATCACACTGCAACAGTGTGAGGCTTTTTACGGTGGCTGGAGAGCCAATCCTGCCAACCATTCTCCAAGTTTTCCCTGCAAGTTGAAGAACTTGCTTCCAGGGCTGGATGCAGGTTAATGTCATACCCAGCATGGAGCAATTGCAGGTTAAGGACCTTGGTTGAGGGTCCGACAGAGTAGTCACTTCGGCCGTTTACAGGATTTGAACTGACAACCTTCCGTTGCCCCGCAGATCCCTAGCCTCAGAGCCACCACTCCCCATCAAACAAAGACTACTGTAAATCTTGGCTGCACAGGACCTTCAGCATGATGCCAAGAAGAAATATGAAAGGGTTACTAATCAGCAGACAAGAATTAAGGCAGACAGAAGCTGCTTTGGGTACCGAGTTTAGGATTTTGAGATCTACATGGTGGACAATATTGTAAAAAGTGGTATGCATTGCCCACTTCCCCATGCCTCCTTACATGTCTACAAGCAGTAATTGGGATTGTCCATTAACTCACTTTTTTCCTCTTTAGGTGCACAGAGATGCAGGAGTACTGAAGCGTGGTATCACTATGTCGAAGAACTAACCTGAATTATCGATCTCCCCCTATTAAAGCTGAAAATAAAGATTGGCTGGGGAAAGTCACTGTGGGAGTTTAACAAAAAAAATAAGAAAAATTAGAGCTCAAGATCTGTCAAACCTGGGTAGCTACATGCAAATGCATTTTAATCGATATATAGTTTTATTTCTAAAAGTACTCAAGAATGGTCAGATTTGCATTTTTATTTCTCCTTTTGTCCAGCCTTTCTGTCCCATGCATTCTGAGATAATGTCATAGGTTCAGATGTCTAAGTTACTGAACGAAGAAAATATATGAGAGATGGAAGCCGCAGTATATTGATTTTTAATGCAGAAAAGTTACGACAATCATACTTAAAGTATAAAAAACTTACAAGACAAGATTCTGCTCTCCTGATTATTTCCTCCTCTTGTTCTTCACCCTTTTTATATGAATCTCCAGAGAAGTCTGTCCTCTTTGCTTCCCAGGTCACAAAATGCCAGGCTGTATCTCTGCCACACTTACATATCCAGGAGCTGCTGGGCAGAATTGCACTACTGCACTGCCACACCTTCTGCCTTTTCAGTCATCACTCACGGGCAGCTTGATGAAGATATTACATCAATAACAATTCATCCATCTGTTTATCCTTTCATTGTCTTTTCCATTTTATTAATTTCAGGGTCATGAAGGCCATGGCCAATTCTAGCAGCACTGAGCACAGACAAGAGCCGTCACAGAATGACATGTACTTATAAATCCATGGCAGGACACAAACACTGGGAAAATTTATCGATGCCAGCTAACTTTCCATCCACGTTTCTGAGCTGTGTGTGTAATAACCCATGAAGGCACAGGGACAACACATCACATTAACATGTAACCATAAATTGCTTTTAAACTTTGCATCCTGTTTACTCAGATTTAAATGATTATTTTAAGGCTATGAGGGCGGCCATATTCTTCACTTTTTTGAAAGTATTTAGTTCTATCTTTCTTTTAATATCCTGAATATCCCTTTGAATAAAAAGTGTCATTCCTCTGAAGTAGAAAAATCTGTTTAATTGTGGAAGGGTCCAAGGGTAGCCACATGTTTTATCTTGGAATAGTCCTAGGGTGACCCTATTGTCACTTTCAAACTCTTTATTACATAGACCTGATCAGAGTGCTATAACCCTCAGAGGTTTAGACTCACCAGACTGCCACAAAGATGAAGTCTATAATCTGCATCTCCACTTATGGTCACCATCAGAGCTGACTACTCCCTTTCTCTTATTTATGTAACACCAGACAAAAAGACAGAGCACCACAACTAACAGGAAAGAAGGTTTACGCTTTTATTCATCCATTATATAATTAACATTCTTTAATTTAGGATTTCTGATGTGCCTAAAACAGAAGCAAACTAATGATTGTGGCTCTTTGTCTTATTAAGATGATTGGTATCTGATCTGGCATGGTCTCCAGTTAGTCTGATTTTTTGCCAGTCTTCTGCATCCTTGATGCACCTCTTGAGCCAAAGAGACATCGTAGTGTATGGCCAACTCCCTTGTCATGTTAAGGCATCATGCCCTTTGACTAATCCTGTTTAGTCATGACTTATGTTCCTGAAACTCTTACCAGCTCAGTTGTTCACTGTAGTCCTTGGGCTTGGTCAAAATTATTTGGTTTTCTTTGCTTATTTATTTTGTAATGGTCTGAGTCAGTTAGTCCATTAGGTGACATAAGAGGACACCATAGTTGGCATCACCTAAAGGGCACCATTTATGAAAGTTAAGAGGCACATACTTCGAACAGCGAAAGGTGCTGTTTATTTTACTTAAGCATTGTGTGTTCCATACCTTTCCATTATGTCTACTCTATGGACTGCAAAGGGCACAGTTTTGCTAACTCAAGAGGCACGCACTTTGGACACCAAGAGGGAAAATCCTCAAAGTCTAATAATACTGAAGCATGCTGTAGACACAGATGACCTCCATTTATGTACTGTAACTTAAGCAGTGTTTGCTCCGGAACTTTCTACGCCACCTCAACTATATCCATGCAATGGAAACTGAGGGGCAATATTTTGGTAACTAAAGGGTTCACCCACATCTCCACTTAGGGCCCTATATGATACTGATTCTGATCTAGTATTGTCTGAGTAGAATACACACATAGTAGAGCGAGTCTTTCTTAAAATCTTTTACAAATTTTATTTTCCCATAGTGACAAATAAAGTATCTATCTATCTATCTATCTATCTATCTATCTATCTATCTATCTATCTATCTATCTATCTATCTATCTATCTATCTATCTATCTATCTATCTATCTATCTATCTATCTATCTATCTATCTATCTATCGAAGTAGTTTAGGTTTCATCCTGCTTTAAAGAGTTCAAGTGTCACCCATATATACAGTAAATACTTCTACTTCCAAGCTCAAGACAGCCGAAAACAAGCTTTATAATTTAAGTATGAGAGCCTCAGTTGCATTCTTCTGTTCTTGTTCTCCATCTCTCAGCATCCCTCCCAGTGGAATGCTGCCCTTTCTATCCACCCAGTAGTCCAGCAGAGCTCATTTGAAATATTTCAGAATGCTCTGGAAAGTCCTCTTCTATTTCAAACTGTTAAAGCACTCAAATTAGAAGTTAAAATAAATAAAGAAACCCAACTTCCCAATTACAAACCCAAACCCCCCCGAGTTGGTATGTGATTAGCACAGCTGGTTAAAAGAAAAGTTTTAAACATTTTTCTGAGTGCGTGCTCTTTATCATAATATTGTACCCTTATGCCCCTATCCAAAGACAAAATCCCTCCATATTTTAAGCTTTACATTTCACATTCTTCATCCATCCTTTCTGTACTCAACTTTTGCCATTTTCAACAGCTTTGCAGCTACTGAGTATGAAGGCAGGAAAGGGGGTAGGATTGAACCCATAGCCAGACCATCCTTGTATTGCTCAGAGAGAATTTATCCAAACTACTTCAGCGCTAAATTCTTTTTGAATTCTTCATTTAATTACTATATTCCAGTATGCAGAATTCAACATCTTTATTTTCATGGCCTCCCTCTCCTAAAATTCTCAGATTCCTTGTGAATTCCCGCATAAACTGAAGGATCACAAAATATTGAGAACAGTTTCCCTTCACACTCCATCTGTAACTTTTTTTAAGTGAGCACCAACCCAACTTCCTACCACACAATTTTATTTTCAGTATGTACAAATGATGTAATACACCAAAACAAAAACTTATTTTATTTATATACAATGCCCTCTACCGGTCACAATAAATATATATACATATATATATATATATATTATATATATATACATATATATATATATACATATATATATATATATATATATATATATATATATATATATATATATATATATACTGTAGCACCCTACCCAGACACAACCACAGTCTCAATGATAAAAAAAAGGTTTATTTTCGCAAATACCTTAGAAAAGGCTTTAAATATTATGTAAATACTCTTTCCCTTTATCTCTTTTCTTTCACGCTCCTTCCACTCCTTCAGGCAAGTTTTATCCTTTTTCCAGTCGACTCCAACTCGCTTGGATAAGGTCGACTGGCTTCTGTTATCTTAGACACAGGAGTACTTTTGGTTAGACTAGGGCTAGCCCACTGGAAGTATTTCTGGGTCAAACGGAAGTGCAACAAAGTAGGGATCATGTATTCTTGAAGCACTCCTGGTGGCACCCATGGAAACCAACAAGGCTGACTTTTGGGACTCCAGTTCCCAGCATGCCTTGTGGGAGTCTGCACAGAAAGCATCACCCAGGGAGACTGCCACTTACAATATCAGGGGAGTATGTAGCACTGCCAGTTTGTCTGCCACTGTCCGTCCATCCCACTGGCCACCCCACCACGTAAGGGTCTTCAGTCCATCCCTGCCAGGAAGCCAACATCTGCATTTCGGCATCCTTTATTCTGTGACAGGCAGGGACAATCTTGCCCTTTTTGTGCCCATTCACTGCAAAAGCTTCCCGGTCAGGCAAGGACCCAGAACTCATCGTGACAGGGACGGCAGCACATGCGTACCATCCATCACTATATATATAAAAAATTTGAGATCACAGCAGTGAATTCTTCAATGTAGCATCACAGCTCAATAAATCAATACTTTAACAAAACTCTTTTAAATATTTTTCAATAAAAAGATAAATTCTTAAAGTTTACACCTAAAATTCTTTTTGAACTTTTTTAGTTTTTAAAATGGATGTTGCATTTACTCAAAATATATATATATATATATATATATATATATAATCGCAATAACGAGACATTACACAGATAAAGGTTTGGGGCAGCCACCCGTATAATGTGGTATCCTGGCTGCAAAGTCGTTTGTTCAATAAAGAGCACTGATGTGCATACAACAGAGTCCAAAACAAGACTGACACATAGGGGAAACAGACTTTTAAAGGGGAAGACAAGAAGTGAGGTCATATGGGTCTGGCTCAGGTTCATCTGCCATTGGTTCAAGCCCGGAGGTGACATCACAGGAGCCGGTAAGGTCTTCTTCCATTGGCTCGGTCCTGGAAGTGACGTCATGAGAGCCAGGTGAGATCTCCCAGGAATGGTCTACAGGCAAGGGAAAAAAAGAATCAGTGCACTCTGCCACATCCCGGCATGCCTCAGAACTGCCTTCCCTCGAGCCCTTTAGCTGCCTCCCATGCGCATGTGTGTGACAATATATACAGTCGACCCTTGATATACGACCGGCTTGACATGCGAACAACTTGATTTACGACCAAAATTTTTATTTTGATTTACGACCAACATCTTGCGTTACGACCTGAATGCGGTCACATGTATCCGCTTGCGCGATTGTAAACAAACAGAAACATTCCTATTAATGCGGCACTCATTCAATAAAATGTCAGGTTTGTAAACTCTCTTGGGACCTCCCCCAACTAGAAGACATGCCAAAGTCCAAACTCGGTATGGAAGACTGTTTATCTGTTGCTGGGGCAAAAGCCGGCTTAAAGCTGTGCTAAGTCTCTCAGCCAAAGCAAACAGAAAAGATATCGATGGGTGATACGCATGTGATATCCCTGCCCGGCAATGGACAAGCAAGCTTCCACAGTCGCGGCAATCGCGCTTCAGGACGCACTTCACCACGCACTTCAGCATGTCGTTCCCATTGAGTGGGGAGTGGGGGGGGGCTCAGAAGAGTTCAGAAACAGTTCCTTGTATCATCGCAAGGAAATGCTGAGAAAAATTCTCGTCAGAATAACTTGTAGGCAGGAGGAGATTAAAATTAACGCAAAAGAAGCTATTGAAATGATTGTAAATGCCTGAGCGCAAGTTAAAGAAAGCCTTTAAAAAGCCTTCAGTTTCATTATCACCCTCCTCCCTTCCTGCAGCCCAAAGATGTCAAATTAAATGGTGAGTACAGTATGAAATTGTTGTTTCTGGTAGGCTAGGCACTTTTTATTACTTTTTGGTTAGTACATTAGAAAAATTATTGGTGTTTTGGTAAATTATGCACATTATACAACCCTTTTTTTATTATGAAAAGGTTAAGTAAGTGTTGCAGTGGAAGGTTCGGAATGCATTATGGGTATTTCCATTATTTCTTATGGGAAAAATAGTCTTGACTTACAACCAACTTGAGTTACAACCAGCCCTCGCGAACGAATTGAGTTCGTAAGTCAAGGGTCCACTGTATATACAGTGGTGTGAAAAACTATTTGCCCCCTTCCTGATTTCTTATTCTTTTGCATGTTTGTCACACAAAATGTTTCTGATCATCAAACACATTTAACCATTAGTCAAATATAACACAAGTAAACACAAAATGCAGTTTGTAAATGGTGGTTTTTATTATTTAGGGAGAAAAAAAAATCCAAACCTACATGGCCCTGTGTGAAAAAGTAATTGCTCCCTGAACCTAATAACTGGTTGGGCCACCCTTAGCAGCAATAACTGCAATCAAACGTTTGCGATAACTTGCAATGAGTCTTTTACAGTGCTCTGGAGGAATTTTGGCCCACTCATCTTTGCAAAATTGTTGTAATTCAGCTTTATTTGAGGGTTTTCTAGCATGAACCGCCTTTTTAAGGTCATGCCATAGAATCTCAATTGGATTTAGGTCAGGACTTTGACTAGGCCACTCCAAAGTCTTCATTTTGTTTTTCTTCAGCCATTCAGAGGTGGATTTGCTGGTGTGTTTTGGGTCATTGTCCTGTTGCAGCACCCAAGATCGCTTCAGCTTGAGTTGATGAACAGATGGCCGGACATTCTCCTTCAGGATTTTTTGGTAGACAGTAGAATTCATGGTTCCATCTATCACAGCAAGCCTTCCAGGTCCTGAAGCAGCAAAACAACCCCAGACCTTCACACTACCACCACCATATTTTACTGTTGGTATGATGTTCTTTTTCTGAAATGCTGTGTTCCTTTTACGCCAGATGTAACGGGACATTTGCCTTCCAAAAAGTTCAACTTTTGACTCATCAGTCCACAAGGTATTTTCCCAAAAGTCTTGGCAATCATTGAGATGTTTCTTAGCAAAATTGAGACGAGCCCTAATGTTCTTTTTGCTTAACAATGGTTTGCGTCTTGGAAATCTGCCATGCAGGCTGTTTTTTGCCCAGTCTCTTTCTTATGGTGGAGTCGTGAACACTGACCTTAATTGAGGCAAGTGAGGCCTGCAGTTCTTTAGACGTTGTCCTGGGGTCTTTTGTGACCTCTCGGATGAGTCGTCTCTGCGCTCTTGGGGTAATTTTGGTCGGCCGGCCACTCCTGGGAAGGTTCACCACTGTTCCATGTTTTTGCCATTTGTGGATAATGGCTCTCATTGTAGTTCGCTGGAGTCCCAAAGCTTTAGAAATGGCTTTATAACCTTTACCAGACTGATAGATCTCAATTACTTCTGTTCTCATTTGTTCCTGAATTTCTTTGGATCTTGGCATGATGTCTAGCTTTTGAGGTGCTTTTGGTCTACTTCTCTGTGTCAGGCAGCTCCTATTTAAGTGATTTCTGGATTGAAACAGGTGTGGCAGTAATCAGGCCTGGGGGTGGCTACGGAAATTGAACTCAAGTGTGATACACCACAGTTAGGTTATTTTTTAACAAGGGGGCAATTACTTTTTCACACAGGGCCATGTAGGTTTGGATTTTTTTTTTCTCCCTAAATAATAAAAACCATCATTTAAAAACTGCATTTTGTGTTTACTTGTGTTATATTTGACTAATGTCCTGCGGTGGGTTGGCACCCTGCCCAGGATTGGTTCCTGCCTTGTGCCCTGTGTTGGCTGGGATTGGCTCCAGCAGACCCCCGTGACCCTGTGTTCGGATTCAGCGGGTTGGAAAATGGATGGATGGATGGATGGATATTTGACTAATGGTTAAATGTGTTTGATGATCAGAAACATTTTGTGTGACAAACATGCAAAAGAATAAGAAATCAGGAAGGGGGCAAATAGTTTTTCACACCACTGTATATATATATATATATTTATATATATATATATTTTTTTTTTTTTTTTTTCTGTTTTCTGTCTTTTTGAGTAAATGCAACATTCATTTTAAAAACTAAAAAAGTTCAAAAAGAATTTTAGGTGTAAACTTTAACAATTTATCTTTTTATTGAAAAATATTTAAAACAGTTTTGTTAAAGTATTGATTTATTGAGCTGTGATGCTACATCGAAGAATTCACTGCTGTGATCTCAAATGAGAAACCAGTGTGTAGTACATACACAAATTAGGAGGACTGATATGCATCAAATACTTCAGGAGGCTTTTGTACCAGGAGCCCTCTAGCAGGTAATCTTCTTTAAAAATACAGCAGGAATAACATCATGCTAGTCCACTTATTCCAAAGTGGTTCTCAGGTCAAATCTGATATGTATTAAGATAATTTTTAATATAAAAAATGAAATATTAAATGCATACATTTATTTATACATAGCAGTGAATAGGTTTTCGGACCGGACAGGATATTATCTCAAAATAAACATGTAAATGGGGAGCCGAAAGCTGTGCATGTGGGGTCACTACAGGGCAACAGACTCTATCATGTGGAGTTTACCCAGAACAGAAATCATTAGCACTAGTGACAGAAAAAGAAACCATATATGCATCACAGAGGGTAAGTGAGTCTCATTGGTGGCAGAAGGCATGGAATTCCATGTTGAAACAGATGAAACCATCAAGAGAAAGGAGAAGGTGGGGAAGTACCTTGGAGACCCAGCCTTTAAAGGACTATTGAGAGCTCAGGGTTACAGGAACACCTTTATGAATTGCTATAATCTACAATCCTTATAGCTAAAATAAGGGGAACCACACCTAGATGCTGCATACTAGTGACACGAGTTATTTGGCAAATCTGAAGTCAAAAGAGAATTTGGAGCTAAGGCAGTCTGGTGGGATGAAAATGCCTGGGACATGAGGGATGGACAGACAGAAAAAGAGAAGACAGTGCTGCTGTGTGACTTGGGAGATCAGCAAGTGGGCAATGATAAATGTTGTCATATCTGTAGAGCTAAGCACAGGAGACAGTAGGATTTGTTTTGAGATCAATCCCTTTATTAATAAGTGATCTGCCGTTTTTTACTCTTATCTTTGTGTGATTTTAAATACGAATACAGACATCCAGGGTTTGAACATTGCCAGTTTCTGAATGAGTTTTTCTCTCATATCCCAATGACTTGCCTTCTACTTTAATAGGTGGCACTAAATTTGCCCAGTGCAAGTGTCACATGCTTACAAATGAATGGCATACCAAGGTGGAATTTTACGTGTGGTTTTGCAATTTGTTAAAATTAGGGATTTATGTAAAATAGAAGCTAAGATTGATTATGAGATTGTTATCAGTTTTAGCAAAATGTTGAACCTACGCAAAAGAAAGGAGTACTTCAGGTAGGCTGATTTGTGTTTTCTGGTTATTGTTAATGAAGTTTTTTATTTTCATACATTCTTATTTATCATGGAACCTAGAGAAGGGTGACATATTGTATGTTGGTTAGATATGCAAGTGACAGTTTTTACTCTCTGACAATACCACTGCTGCTACCATTACTACTACAGGTGAATATGGATGTTTGTATGCAAGTCTTGAGATGTGCTGCTGCCTCAGCCACAGTTGTTGTCTGAATTCCACCTGAAGCTGCAACTGTTTCCCTTAAGCAAATTAAAAAGATATGATAACAGATGGACGGATGGACCTCTTGGCATTTAATAAATTGCAAAGAGACACCAGGAGACTACACTCCCTCTCACAATAGTATATATTAATTTGTTAACAAAGGGGGCTCATTAATACAAGTATCTACTTTTTACAGTTCATCTGAAACAATTCATTTTTTTTATCTGCAGTCCATATTGGCCTTTCGCCATGAGTACACTCAAAGAGCACTTGCACAGCAATGATAAAAACAATAGTTAGTGTAATGAAATACTAGAAATAAAGCAAATCTATGAAAAACCTCAATTCACACTACTATACTTGGTACTTCAAAAAATAAAACAATAAATCTAAATAATCAAAAAGCCAGTCATTGTCACTAGAAACTCTTGGGCTCAGTGTTTTATTATGCCTAGATGAATGTGTGAGGTCACGTCGTGTATCATTTAAAATTCCAGGACGTGACAATGTCCGTGAGTAAGCTACAGTGACTTTCTGTAGGAGTCTATTACTTATCCCATGGTGCTTTGAAACTGGAATTAATTGATTTCCATTGTTCTTTTGTCAATCTTTTTATTTCACAAAATGTTCCTACTATTAATACTACTGTTGTTTTTTTTTAGCATTCATTATTGTTATGAGCATTAAAAGAAATCTGAAAAGGTGTCACATACTCTACTTATCAGGAAAGAAATAGTAAAATGAAATGTACTGGACAGCACACTCAGAGAGGCCATCAGATCCATTACTAAACATGAGGTGTCTACACTGACTACACTTGATTGGTTTAAAATCTTTTTAGGTGCGAGCTGTTTAGAACATCATGTGCTTCTTGTGTTTTCCCCGTCATGAATTTGTGCTGTTTTGGCCCTAATGCTGCTTGGTTGGATTTTGGCTGCCCACAGCCTTGAATTGAATTAAGTAGGTTGGAAATGGATAGATGTTTATTAATTTGGAGAAGGCCTGTGATAGAATGCCACACCAAGCAGGTCTGGAGGTGCATGAGAGAGAAAGGAGGACCACAGAAGTATGTGAGGATTGTCCAGGATATTGTCAAGGAGTGAGGACTCGGGTTAAACGTAGTGTTGGGGTAACAGACAAGATCCCAGTTAGAGTAGGTCTGCACCAGGGATCTTCTTTAAGTCCTTTCCTCTTCGATCTGGTTACAGATGTGTTGAGTCGTTGGATAAAAGACCAATCGCCCAGTGCATGCTTTTTGCTGCTGACATTGGGTTGTGTAGCATCAGAAAACAGGAAGTGAAGAAGTGGCTTTGGAAGATAGAGGATTAAAGATAAATAGGAAGAAGACAGAATGTATGAGGTTTAATGTTGATCAGGATTCAGAACTTAGCCTGCACGGAGCAGTTTTGAGAAAAAGTGAATACATTTAAATATCTAGAATCAGTGGTAGTCCAAGATGGAAAATGAGATGCATAGATAACCCATAGAGTGCAGTGTGGATGGAACAATTAATTGGAAGAAGATTGAAGAATTAAGGTTAAGGTTAAAGGTAATATTTTTAAGACAGTGGTAAGACCAGCAATGGTGCATGGAGCTGAGACATGGACAGTAAAGGGAGAACAGTAGAAGAAGTTGGATGTGGCAGAAATGAGAATGTTGAGATGGATGTGTTGAGTTACTAAAAAGGACAGAATAAGAAATGAGACAGTCAGAGGTACAACAGAATTGGGAGATATATAAGAAAGTACAGGAAAGTATGGTGAAGTGGTATGTGCTGAGGAGAGACAATGAATATGTGGGCAAAAGAGTGATGGGAGTGGAAGTACAGTGGGAAAGAAAGTAAGCGAGGCCAAAGAGGAGGTGGATGGATACAGTAAAAGAAGATCTGAAGGAAAAGGGTTTGACTAGCAAGGAAGTGCAGGACTGAGCTGTATGGAGAAGGTTAGTTGCATTAACCAAACATAGAATTGGTAGAAGAAGAAGGAAATGTGTAGATGTATTTCACATTGATATTGATTTTTGAGTTATAGAATAAATCTGATTTTTCATTCTGTTTTGTGGGCCAAGTCCTCTTATATTTGTTGCAGTTGCAAAAGGTTTGTATTTCATTTATTAAATATGCACAGCTGTATTCTGCTAAAGTATAATATTACCATTGTGGAAACCAGGGGGTGTACAGCTCCCCAAACACCTGACACACCAGACATAGAGGCACAAAGGCCAGCACAAGACAGGTTTATTTTCAACTGGGGAGCTCAGTTTCCCTGCTCCCCACAGCACAGCACCAAATAGCACAAACAGACTGTCCTTTCTTCCTTTTCTGTCGTTTCGCCTCCACTCCTCCACTGACAAGCTTCATCTTCTCCCACCCTACTCGTGCTCATTCTGTGAGGTAGCTCTCTCCTTTTTAAACCACACCCAGGATATCTCCAGGTGGCTCATTAGGGAGGTCTAGAATTACTCCCACATGCGGTGGAAGCCCAATGTAGGGTTCTGCAGCTCCAGCAGCTCCCCCTGGCAGCATCCCTGGAACCCAACAGGGTTGAGCAGACCAATACCAAGTCCTGTATAGCCCTGTGGGATTCAGAGGGGCCGTTACACCCTGGGGGGCTGCCAAATAGCAATTTGGGTGAGATAGTGCCCTTTAAAAGCCATCTCCCCCTGTCCTTCCCTTCAGGTGGCATCCCAGCTAGGTAAAGATGCTGGCCACCATCCATCACACCATCCAGACTGAAAATGAATCTCTGCATTATAATGATGTTATGTATATTTTCTGTTTTCTGACAACATTACTCATATGTCTTGTGGTCTGGAGCAAATGTGTACCTTTTGGTCCTTCCCTTCTCTCTCATTTATTTCAGAACATTGTATTAGCACAGATACTTCATGAAGCACATACACAGGTTTAAATGGAATCATGTTGTCTGGAGAGCTTTGTCATTTATACCTCATTGTTAATTAATGGCTGGTTAAGAAAACAGACAATAATTTAAACCTAAATGTAGCTGTTTAAAACTAAAATAGGCGATCAAGGGTTCTGAGTTGTAACAAATGAGTTAACTAAAACTAAGCACAAAATTCATATTGCTTCATATTCATATTGCTAGTAGTAAACAAATGGGTTTTAATTAAAAAATTGGTTGAACAAAAAACTTGCAGCCACTGTGGACCTCCAGGACAGGATTTGAGTACTCCTGTGTTAGAGTATTAAGGAAGTCAGAACCTGATCCCGAATCAGTTGAATAGTTTGAACTTCCCTACTCATTGCTAAATGATGAGGGGGTGAATATGGACATACTGCTTGAATGTTGACAGATTCCTTTCATAACAGGAGAGTACTGCCTGGCTGAAGGCACACCCAACGATCTATCATGGAGTGAGGTTATCAGCGGAGTCCTCCTAAAGTCTGTCCATTGACCCTTACTTTTCTGATTTGTATGGAACATATAGATTTCGGTATAGTTAGTAAACTTGTGAAATTCTCAGACAATACTAATATTGTAAGAATAGAAGACACTGGGGAGGTAGCTAAAACAACCGAGAAAGACTTGGACAAGCTTCAGAAATGGGCCAACACTTGGAAAATACAGTTTAATATAGAATAGTACAAAGTGGTACATTTGGGCTAAAGGAACTTCAGTTATGATTACAAGATGGCAGACACTGCCCTAATGGAAGAAACCAGGGAAAAAGATTCAGGGTTTTCATTGACACAACTTCGATCATCTACAGTGCACTATTAAAAAGCAAATAAATGTTAGGTTACATTGTAAATTTGTGGAATATAAATCCGTGAATCCACATCTGAAGTTTTGTTTGCAGTTCTGGTCACCACGTTAAAGAAAGACATAGCAGCACTTGAAGCTGTGCAAATGAGAGCAACCAAGTGTATCCCAGGACTTAAGAACATGTCCTACTCTGACAGACTCAGAGAATTAAACCTGTTTAGTCTTGAAAAGAGGAGACTGGATGAGATCCTAATTCAGGTCTCCAAAATCATCAAAGGCACTGATAAATGAGATCCAGCAGAATTCTTTCAACTAATGTTTATTCACATACTCAAGAACATCAGTAGAATTTAAGGGGAAATGTATTCAAGACTGAAATCAGGAAGCACTTCTTTATGCAAAGAGTTCAGGAACTATGGAAACAAAGAACCAAGACTAATAGTTGAAGCAGAAACCTTGACAACCTTTAAGAAGTATCTGGACAAGATATTGAGAATGTTATAACCTAAGCAATCAGTTTGGCTGCTGACTGAATGGTGTCCTTTCATTTGTCAAATCTATATTCTAATGTTCTACTGTTGGCAGAGGTGTAAACAGGGATTGGATGAGGGCTATAAAAGATGCAACACATTTAGAGAGACTTTCTATAGATTTAAATAAATAAATAGCTTGTTATTAACTATAATATATACTCTATCACTTCCTAGTGTTTAGTGCCTTATTGTCTTGGTCAAATTAACAAAAATCTTGATCACACATAGACAGACAGACAGACAGACAGACAGACAGACAGACAGACAGAGAGACAGACAGACAGATAGGCAGACAGACAGATAGATAGATAGATAGATAGATAGATAGATAGATAGATAGATAGATAGATAGATAGATAGATAGATCTTGCAGCTTGCTTAAGACAAAAGTAAGGCCTCCTTTGGGATGCCCGGGATTTTTGTCGGCGGGACTGAAACAGGCAGGGACACTTGCCCTCATTGCGGTTAAGGGAAGAAAAAGAAGACATTGTTAGTGGCAGCACCCCCCTCTCTCCTTAGTGGGTTATTACATACCTCAAAAGAGCCAGTGAGGAAGTCCTCCAATACCCATGCATGACAACATATACCATTATTAGAGGCTCAAGGAGTGTTACTAACTGAATGCAAGAAAGAAACTGCCCTTGGTGGGATACCAGCCCATCACAAAGCACAATTTGACCAGAGTATCACAAACATATGAATGACATACACAACTGCAGAATCCAAGTAAGTAATTCACCCCAGAGCTGTGAGAAACATTCTCTAACCATTGTGCTGCTCAAGCACTAACATTTCCAAGATAAACTAAAATTAGAAAGTTATCCAAAAGGGAACATCTTCCCCAAATTAGCCTTCAAAAAGCAGGCAAGAAGAAAAACACAGCAGTCTGCAACTCTAAGGCATAATGATTTATCAGAATGCTTTGACAAGGTTTCAGACAAGTACACTGACAGCGTTCGAGCAAAGCCGTTCAGGTTTGAACTGTGACTTAAATCATCTTTTATAGCTCTTATAAGGCACAAAAAATGCTGTTGATTGAGTTAAACCTTGCCCCCCCCCCACCCCCATCCCCAAACTCTTACAGTATCTTTCCATGACCTTTGAAATACACCCACCCTAGAAAGTATAGATAGAGACACCTGGACCCCGGAAAGCACAAAATACTGAATTAATTATGGATTTCAGGATCAGCCGAAGGACTCCTGAGGCCAATTATATCCCCTGAAAGCCCCCCTAAGCAAGAGTGCAACCAGCAAAATACCATCAGCTTCAGAACAGAACATGGTTGGCAGTGCAAGCCTGGAGGGAAGAGAGCAATGACAGCTTAAAGGTCACTTCTGCTTTTAAATGGACCTGAGAGAGTGGCCTATATTAAGTTTTTCAGTTTCCAATATTCTTAACATTTACCTTGAACAGAGCCCCTTCCTATTCTTACAATGGGTCTCGTCTTTACAGATGGAGCGTCTATTGATCTTACTTGTTTGACATTTGAGGAGGCGTTAAACACACGTGAGACGTTACATATGGATACAAAATTCGCCATTTCAATAAGTCTGGCCATTTTACTTTTTATTATTTAATTTAATTGCTTAACTGTAGTCCAATACTACGAAACCTAAGACCACTTCTTACCTCGGTATGATGAAAGAAATAAGTAAAACTATTCCTTTTTTTATTTAAGGCTTGGTTTTGGCATGCTGGATCAATAAGTATTTACTTGATAAGAAAAAAGAATTCTAAAATGCAGAAGCCACATTTTATTAAGCTTCGGCAGTACGGATATATTTGCACATTTTTCTTTATGAAAGCTAGAATAACGTTCGCTAGAGATGTGAGGAAAATTCAGTGGTGATATTAAATGGAAGGTCATCATACATTCTCTGTAGAGATGACTAAGATGATTCATTTTTCATCTGAGGTGTAATGGAAACCTCTGCAGCTTTTAATATATGGTTTCCCTTTTCCATTTGAAGACTGTTGCCCACCTGCTTCCAATAAGACAAAACAAGCCGCAGATCTGAGGCACGCAGCCTACGCTGGAGCTGAAAGGGGGAGGAGGGAATCGGGTGGCCCCTAAGCTATTTGGAATGAGCAGAGGGAATGTGCAACTCCTTTATTTTTAAGTTCTTACCTGTCTAGAATCAGGTACAGTACACATAAACACCCAAAGAAGAAAAGGGGCTGACGCAGATTAAACAAATTCATATCAACATTTGCATAACCCAGCTCAGGACCGTAGGAGCTGGAGTGAGCCACAGTCTATCTTGGCTGCACTGGCTGAAAGAAAGGAACTGATGTAGGATTGGGCATCCATTTATTTTATGGCTTTAGTGAAAAACAGAACCCAGGCAATAACCAGGGGTCAGAGTTATAAACTTTGGTAACACACAAAAATATGCATATACAAAAATCGTGATTTATAAAAAGAAAACTTGAAGTGGGAACTTATATATTTACAGCAACTCTGACCCACCCGTATGCAACGTTTCAAAGAAGCTTGGAAATGATGACATCCGTGGTTAAAGCCAAACCAACCAAATGACAAGTTGCACATATAATAATTCATATCACCAAGCCAATATTATAATTGTGTGTTAGCGTGGCAAATATATTAAAGTTGAAAGGTGATGAATATAATGTAGACACTCCATTTTAGTTCCCTTTTAAGAAGACCATTGCTGAGCATTTGCTCCTAGCAACTATTGTTTTTCTAACAGTTTTGGCTACCTGTTGTCACTTCTGCATATTAGAAACCAAAGCATAATGAAAACAAAGATGTGATTCACTCCTTTTATACAGAAAGCTCTGCATCTTATCTTTATATATAATATGCTACTGTGGCTGTCCGTTTGTCTGTCCAGGATTTTAAATCACCTGTAGCTCGCAAAACTGTTTGAACTATTGACCTGAAATTTGGTATACATAGACAACGTGACGTCTACTATCCGCTTTCAGGGTGATGATTGACCTCCAAGGGTATTCCTCTTTTTATTTTTATTTTATTTTGTTGTAGAATCAACTCTCAGCAGTGGCCAGCCAGACGGCCATGCGGCACATGCGTACGGGTGCCGTTCTCATCCCTACCACCTTCGCTGTCACTTCCCCTACCTCTTCATATCTTAAATCATTCTTGAGATAGATTGAAGACTTTAGTGCCAACTTAAGTGAAAAATTAAAGAAAACGTACTAAGTAATTGCAGCACAAACACTGACTTAAGCTGACGAAAGAAAAGAAGAAGCGGGCCGCCACGGTGGAGAAAAGAAAAGCTGCTCAGGAAGCAGCAAGGGCATCAACCTCTGAGCAAACGAATGCTAAACGTCCAGAGAAAGAAGATGAAAACTAGGAATGCTCAAGTGAAGTGTATTCACTGCATGTTTTCGGTGCTCTATAAGCTATTTGTAGCCAAATGGTTTGACACAATATGGCTTGTTTGCAGGTGCTTGAAAGCCATATATGGAAGGAATAAGCTTTTAGCGATGTTCAGGATTTTTTTGTCATGATGATGACTGAATTAGAAACTAATTTAGGCTCCCAAGATCTGTTTGGTTTTCCTAACGTAATCAGGGCAATTAGCAGCCCTTATAGTAATAACGGTACCTAGCAAGACTGACACTGCTTTACTAATTGCAAGCCATGACATTCCATTAACACACAAGTCACCTGCGATGCCAAGATAAGACAGATACACATTGTGGGTTAACCCATGGGACAACTCATGATTCATTTATTTTGAAACAAAGCAGGGTTGGCAGACAACTTGCTCATGGTGCTGCTGTTCATGATGGCTGTCATGTTGATAAGGTAACTGGCCAAACCTGCACTTTTATCATATGGCCTATACTATTCATTGTAACAGCAATCATGCCATTACATTTGACAGGTGATAGAGGCTACCCACTCAGACGCTGGCATCTTTCGCCTTTCCCCAATCCTGTATTTCAAATGGCGAGCTGAGCACACTGTAGATGCAAGTGGTACTGTTATGCCAGGAGTTTGGTACCATGAAGAGTTTAAGAATTCTTATTTTTTTACTTTTGATTTGGATTTGAATTAGTTAAAAATAAATTTGTGCTATATTTCTATTGGTAAGTGCCACCATTTTGTTTTTACGTGGGTGCCACCTTTCGTGGTTCAGCCAGGGTGAGTCCCCAGCTTATTTTTATTTTCATTTTTCTGTGTCTTCTTTGTTTATTGTGAAATATTATTTTTCTGATTTTTATTTTATTTTTGTATTTTTGTTACTTTTATTCTTTTTGTTTAAACACCGTTGTAACAGACTTAATGGACACGGATGCAAATGGTTGGGGCACCAGCCTCATGAAACCCCGTTAAATGAATTTGAGGCATAAGTAAAAGAGCAAGAAAGAGGTGCTGGTGCACGTTTGACTGACACAATCATCATTAATAGTCAACAGCTCTGCCTCTTAAGATATTCTTATGTCTACATGATGACCTCCTTCCAGCAGACATACATTCACCGGCCACTTTATTGGGTACATCTTACTAGTACCGGGTTAGACCCCCTTTTCCCTTGAGAACTGACATAATTCTTTGTTGCATAGCTTCAACAAGGTGCTGGAAACATTCCTCAGGAATCTTTTTCCATATTGACAAGAGAACATCATGCAGTTGCTGCAGATTTGTCAGCTGCACATCCATGATGCGAATTTCCCATTCCACTACGTCCCAAAGGTTCTCTATTGAACTGAGATCTGGTGACTGTGGAAGCCATTTTAGTACAGTGTCATATTATCATTGTCATATCATTTTAATAGCCCTGTTTTTAAGGATTCACTCCTCTGAATTGATTTGTTTCTTCAATAAATGGCAGCCAAACAGAAATGAGATGTGCAACGAGCCAACAGATGACCAGCTAAATTGGAACTTCAAACTCCAGCCAATTTCACTCCAACCAGTTTCTTAACAAGACGCTGATTCTTGCTGTTAATTAAAGCTGTTATTGAATATCACGACTTGTTGCTGCTCCATTTCTGCCACAACAGACTGCTGATTTTCTGTTTGTTTCTAAGACCACCGTCAAGATGTTTTGGTGGTCTGAGCAGCCCACCGTGACTAAGACCTTCACCTTTCTTTATTTTCAGGTGAGCTGGTCAGGTCATTATTGTGCGGCTACTCATTAAGGAAAAAGAAACAACAAACCGGGGTCAGAGTGACGTCAATTAAAACAAAGGCAAAACAAGTTAATCAGCAGTAAAAACGGATCACTGATTAAGAAGATGATTAGAATGAAAACCTGCAGCCACTGCGGCCCAACAGGACCAGAGTTGGACACCCCAGGTCTAGAGTTTGGCGCTCAGTATGTTTCTGTAATAGTTTAGGAAAGTTTCTTTACCACAAGTTTTGTTTAGAGTTTAAGATGTTGGTGCACAGTTTAGTTTTCCTGGTTCGGACTCTTTATTGATTTATCTCTAACATTTTCATTTTCAGTCCCTGGACCTCTTTAAAAATATTTACTGTTGTTTTGCATCACTTCAGCATCAAACATCCCATTCCTGCCTAGCACTTGATGTTGTTGGGATAGACTATCCATCCATCATCCAACCCGCTATATCCTAACTACAGGGTCACGGGAGTCTGCTGGAGCCAATCCCAGCCAACACAGGGCGCAAGGCAGGAAACAAACCCCGGGCAGGGCGCCAGCCCACCACAGTGGGATAGACTATGGCCCCCTATTTCTGTCAATTAGAATAATTAAAAATTAAATAAGTGAATTAATTCATTTTAATTATTACACCAATCCCTTAACATTCTTAAAACAGAAAAGTCACCCAAACAGCGGCCACTTTGTTAGGTACCCTTATCTAGATTGTACACACATATATATGGCCAACAACAAGGAATTAAGAACACTGTGGCATTGATATAATGCTCAATTAGTATTAAGAGATTTAACTTGTGTCTTAAACCATTCCCTGTTAAACTACTACCATCATCAGTCAAAGCATAATGGATCCATGGATTCTAGCTGTTTACAACAAATCTGACCCTGGAATGTGCATTTCAGAGAGTAGGGGATATTTATCCAACTTTCAGTCATTTAGATTCAGTGATCACATGCCCACCGTCGCCTCATCTTCCTTTTATAGCTCACAGGATTTATCTGCTGCTGTAGCCATCTGCCTTGAGGTCTGATGCACGGTTAAGAGATGTCCATTGCTATAAAAAGCCATTATTTGAATATTTGTGGGCTTTGAGTTACCTTGAACAATTCTGGCCATTCTCTTCCAAACTGCTCAGATTAACTAGATCTTTTTGCCCATAGAAGTGACACCGCTTATTTTTATGATGTCATTCTCTATAAACACTAGAGATTGAAGTGCATGAAAATTCCAAGATTGCAGCTGTTTTTGAGATGCAGGAATCACAAAGTCAGGCACCAATTATCATACCACAGACAAAGTTAATTAGATCACACATTTTGTCTATTATAATGTTAGGTATAACAACAGCTAAACCTTTTGATCATGTCTACATGCCATAAACATGGTGACGCTGGTCCATGACTGGCTATATTGAGAGCTACGCTGTCTAACATAAAGAGTAGGTATGGATTAAGTGCCCATTAAGTGTATATGCTCAGTGGGTTCAATATTACAAATTCTACATTCATTACACTCAATGTCACATTACGCGACTTCTAGTCGTTCAGCATATCAACTTACACAAATAAAAATGGCTGCTCATGTCAAAGTTAGCAAGTGTGAGATCACTTTCCATCACATTCATGCTTGTCCTTGTTTGTGATAGCCTGTAATGTGCTGTATGAAGGGTTAGCTAGTACAGTGAGTTGGGCCGCAATCTTTGTCCTTTTCTTTAGTTTTTCCATTCTGTTGTGATACGTAAAACTTGAGACAGCAGACAGTTGTGCTTCTTTTCTCTCTTTGAGGTCCAAAGCCCCTGTGTTGCTTATTCCTAGTCACTGCATTCTGTAGTTTTGTATTTCCAGATGAGCACAATTTCATTGGCTTTCAGCTCTCCAACAATTTTCTAACATTATGTAAGCCAAGGTTACAACTAAATCGGTGGGAAAGTCATGAAATGTGACATGTCCTTTAGTCCATTAAAAGGTTAAAGGTGGCTGAAGATCTTGAGAACTTCACGTTCAAGGCAGGAAACAGCTCTAAACAAGACACCAGGCCATTTATGGGATACACTGTCACCCACACTCTCTCACATAGTGATGGCTCAGAATCTCCAAACCACTTAACATGTCTTTGAGATGTGATAAAAGTAACTAAGAGAAAGCCCATGTGGAGAAAAGAAGAATGTGGAAAGTCCACAGATAGTGCCTGGCACAAGACTCAAACCTGGGTCCCCGGAGCTCTGTGGTGCCCCATCCAGTGTGTTTGTTACATTCTCAGACCCCATTCCTAATCTGATCCTGATGCTTTGTAAGCTGGTTGAGTCAATAAATCAGGAGGTGATGTCACACATGTGCATCTGAGGTCTGCCTTCTGGGCACATCAGAGGTAAGCACTACCACTCCAGGACACAAAAGGGTGCTGTCACTAACAGCATCATCTGATTTTTCTCTCACAGCTCTGAGAAACTGCCCACTGAAGGTAACTGACTTCTCCCCTTCTGATCCCTCCACTATAAAGCTGAATCACTCCCAACGTGGGTCATCCCATTCTTGAAGCTCCCACCGGAGTACTGACCACATTAGAGAAACTTGAATCTTCTTGTTTATTTTTGTTTTTGCACTGCTTTATATTTTTCTATTATGCTTTGTGCTTGCTTTGTTTTGGACACTTTAAGTATTAAAAAGGGCGACACAGCTGGTGCCCCAACATGTCCTCTGTGACCAGGGTATACCTTCAGTCAACAACAATGGATTCAAAAAGATATCAAAGCAATCAACAACTAAGGTGTCTTATAATGGATCTAATATTATGTTAAACTAAAAAGAACAACAAGAATGGTTCAAGGAAGTGTGCGCAGGGCGGAACACCCAAGGAAACAGGATACGCTCAAACCAATTAATGCACGCAATTAAAGATTTGTGATAATGGTATTCCTTTTTATACTACTTAGCATTCATTTTTCAAACATTTAATCCAACTGAAAGTCTCAGAGAATCAAGGTGGCAGGATCCACCATGGACAGGGCACCAATCTAAAATGAAGGCTCATTCATGCTTACTCACTAATTACCCTGCATTAACACCTCTATAGGCTGTGGCATGAAGACCAGCAAATGCCACATGGACAGCTGTTGGGTTTGAACCGAGGGAACTACAGTATATCCATGAGACAGCAGTGCTAAACGCAGCACCACCCTATTCTAATTATTACAGTATGTATTGCACTTAGCAGCTGAAAGTGATTCCTCTTTATGTTCCGCTAGAGAAGTCAAACCATATCATTTTCTCAGCAAGTATTTTACGTCACAAAGAAGAAAATTCTTAAAAACTGCTGACCGGTTCGAAAAACTGGTGCACAGGCTAAATAAAAGTTAGAAGCACATGATGAGTTTAATCTTGGTTTTACTGGCGTTGAAATTTCTTTATGTTGAGGTTGACTGTAGGTGATTTATTATTTCCATGATTGTTACTGTTGTTCTTATCATTTTAAGTGTTCAAAACTCGAATCTCTGCTGATGCACCATTATTCTAGAGATAGCAGTGTGCTTTTATGATTTGTCTGTCTACCTCGTGTGTACTGTATGCACACACAGAACAGATTACAATTTGCAGCATCAGGCTTTATTTTATTTTATTTTATTATTTTTTTTGGCCTTAATTTTTTTTTCTCCACTTGCTGAGAAGATTGATGGACTCCTTGACAGAGCATGTCATTATTTTTTATCACTCACTGCAACACAATTTCAGAGCAACAAATGTTCCTTCTTTCTTATTTAATTTTGTAATACTGCGGCCGTTTCTCAAAGATTGTCTGGAGTCGCTAAATGAGGCTGCAACATTCCAATTCTTAACCTTTAAAGGGGAAGATAACCCCCAAGTGTTTCCTTCCTCCTGGCAAGAACTGAGATTAATGCACGCTCTCAAATCTGTATTTGTACGTATTGTCATAGAGAGGAGAGCCCAAGACTCCGAAGCCTAAGTCTGGAAAGGTGCATGTTGGGAATAGTGAGAAGTAAAAGAAAATCGAAAAATAGATTACCCATGACCCAATAATGAATTAAATGGGGTCTGAAAATGAATGGCCGAATCAAGAAAAGAGTGACATAAACAGGTTATCATTATCACTGAGTACATCGGTGCAGCTTCATTATTTGTTTGCATTGGAGAAACTGATGTCAGTACATCACAAGAACACGCATACTCTCACAAACAGAAACATTGATCATTATCAGCAAAAGTAATAATACAGTAATACAGTAATAATTGAGGAACATTTATGAAAACAAAATGGCCTAGGTATTCTCCAAATTCTGAAAAAAATCTAAATCCAATATAATATACGTAATCATTTAGCAAATATGAGTGGCACATTGAAAACACAAATGAGCAAAACATTGTAATAGATATAATGATCACAGCTGCACATCTCAGGATATGAATATTACTCAGAACGTTTTGATTGATATTAGAAATATAACTTAACACTTGTCATACAATCTGTATTCTTCTTGTTTCTATTGAAGAAGCTTTTTCTAGTAATAATATTAACAATATCAATAGGTTATTGTTGTTGCAGTCATTACAGCAGCTGTCTCAAAGCTCCGGAGACCTCATTAAAAAACACGTGTAGAACGATCCCATACTTAAACGTACAGTTATTTCCTAAAAGTTCCTACAAGCAAAGTTTTAAAACCTTTGTACACACAAATAAATGTTCCTAATGCCTTCTCCCTCACAAACTTTTTGGAAATCACAAATGATCTTAAATCGGAGTGCATTTGAACAAGCCCAAAAACATTCTCAATTATCCATACAGGGTGGGCTATAAATGTTAAGAAATCACCAATGATTAAGTCTTGTAATGATTTGCAATATTTAACTTGTCTATTTTATTTTACAGTCATTTAGTTAAGTTTTAAACTGCATCCCCATACCTCGTAACAGAAAAGCGGACGTTGTAGTATCTGCTGTTCTATAACTAAAACAGCAGGCAGGTACAAATGAGCTCCTTAGATCATAAGGACAAGGGTCAGATGTTGTGTGCTGAAAGAGTGTTGAATTCGGGACTAGATAAGAATTCTGGGAAGGCAAATGTAAGAGTAAATATTAAGAGTGTCATTATTATTCAAATGTATATGTTTAAGCTCAAATAAACTAACCAGAGTGTATATGTTTGTAAGAGAATGTGAAATAGGGATTTGGGACTTTGTAAGTCAAAATGTTTAAAAAAAGGGAACCTCACTTGATAAGCAGTCAGACCAGGGAACCTATAAGTTGTCACATTTTGATTAATGCAACATCCAAGATAAAGTAGCCATTAAAGGCACAGTATGAAGGGCAGGGCATGACAGGAAAGGGCATGAATCCTTCAGGTTGTACATTTTTCATATCTAACATTTATGCTTGGTTTTTTCTGAAAATAAACATAAGAAATGATTGGAATAAAGTCTGGGTATTGTGTTACTGAAGTGTTGTTGTTGTTTACTGGCAAGTAGCAATGACTAGTGAAAGTTAATATAAAGCTGTGTTGATCCAGGTTTTGTTTTTTTTCAGGGGTAGAAATTCAAGTACGGCCTGGTGTGACTCAGCAAGGGAAGGCTTTCAGACGAGTCCATGACTTCTTTTAGAATGTGTAGTCCTATCAAAGATAACTATAAGGGTGCAAAAACATAACAGCAGGAGCAGCCCTTGCAGTGGCATTTGGCTTTTTCTAAGGTGTAGCCCTTTGATGACAAGAAATCAGAAAACAGATCATCAAATCCATAAATTCTGGCAGGGATGGCTAGTGGGAGGAAAGGCTTCTGGTTCCTGCTAAAGTATTGAACCTAAGGAAGCCAGTCTTGGCCAGTGCTAGGGTATTCTTGCCTTGAGGTTATCTGTTATAAGTGAATGTTAAATAGACAAGTATTGTGGGATATACGTGTTATTCAAGGCTAACAGCTTAGGCATTTCTAGTAGTAACTTGTCCACCAATATAAAAGAACCTTGGAGGTCAAAGTACACACACTGAGGAACCATCCTTTCACCAACTCGGCTGCATACAAACGTCCTGCATGATGAACTGAAGATTTCAAATTTTGATTCATCAGCCCATAAGACTTTCTTCCAGTCTGCGGTAGTCCATAGCCGGTATTTCAAGGCCCTATTTTGTCCTTTAAGGAATGGCTTTCTTACTGCCACTCGCAATGTCAAATCTGCAGCACAAAGTCTCCTCTGCACAGTAGAAATGGAGACTTGCTGTGAGGGGTCGATTACGCAAGCTGGTGACCCTCAGAAACTTGTCTTCTGATTGGGTTGTGACTTTGGGTCTGCCAGATCTCTTCCTATCAGAGTTTCTTTCAGTTTCCAATTGCCTTTGGATTGTGTAGGACACCATACTCACTGGTACTTTTTTTTGCAATTTCTCTAAACGAAAGGCCTACACTTCTAACGGTAATAATGTTTTGTCTCAGTTGTTAAGTGCCATTTTCATGCTATTATTACTGGAATTTTCAATTTTCTACAGTGTAATAATGTCCAAGTAGTATTTCAGAGGGTATAGTAACACAGTCTGTGCCAACTCTGCTTTAAGACAGACAGAGGATTTTGAAGTAATCAACAGAAGCTGGGACACCTGCACAAATTGTTTGTTTCAACTTGCAAGACTTAATTTACTTTAATTGCTGCAGAACATCTGTAGGCTGTAACCTATTAGTTGTTCCCTGAAGAAAGCCCATTTGTAATATTCTGAAATTATCTTTTTTTCAGTTTTTGCTAACCTAAACTTTAAAATGAAACCTCTGCCAGTTTGCTGCTTACCTTTTCTCCATTTTTCTCAATTCATTGCATTTCAACTGTTCAAGAAAAGTAGCAAAACTGGAAAAACTGAAGTGTTCTAAAACTTTTGATCAGTAGTGTTTCCTTTGCCATTTCTCTTCCAAACCATCATATGAAAGATATCTTATAATTGAATAAAAATTCTTGTTTATATATGTTACATGTGGCAACATGCTGCATGTTAGTCAGACATACAGATAAGTATTTCACTGTGTTCTGCATGCATGACAACAAACTTGAAATTGAACTTGTGTTCACTGAACAAATTATTAGGAACACTATACAAATTCTGGGTAGGGCCTCCTTTTGCTTTCAAAATAACCTCAGTTCTTCATGGCCCAGATTCTATAAGATGTTGGAAACATTCCTTTGAGATTTTGATTGAAGTTGACATGATTGCTTAATACACTTTCTGAAGATTTGATAGCCACACATTCATGCTGTACATTTTCCATTCCACCACATCCCAAAGGTGTTCTATTGCATTCAGATCCAGAGTTTGGGAAGGACACAGAAGAACACTGAACTCATTTGTCATGCTAACAGTTTTACAGCAAGTACAACAGGGAATGTAGCTGCAAAAGTGAAAAATGAGTATTATGGTCATGGGATGAGGAAACAAGGGTGTTTAGAGAAGGACATTAGGTGGATAAGTGAGATCAGAGATAGGCCAGGTATGGACACCAACACAGTTGCTTGAAGAGAGGCAGAAATGGAGGCATGTCCTGCTCACTGCCTACCATCTTGGAGATTGGCACCAGATGATGACAGTACCAATCAGTCCTTAATTCTGAGTACAGTCTGTCCATAGTCTGTCCTCAACTGTATTATGCAAATGAAACAGTGATTTGTTTAAGTAGTTTTAAATGTCAAGCCTGAAATCTCAATCACTGTTGCATCCAAAGGCATGAGGAGAGTGAAATGCATACAACAGCCTAACATTGGTTCCTACCTTGCCTCATCAAACAGGCGCATGTCAGCATGATATTCATGAGAAATGAAGACAGGCGCTTTAAATCTCATAAAAAAATTAAATATACAGTAATTGTGTGAAATACCTGGGTTGGACGTGTACACCATGATTACAGAGACTAAACCAAAGCACTTTGATACAGAAGACCAAAGAAGGCTTAAAGCAATAAAACTACTAGCATCCTAGTCTTCTATGAAACTGATGGTGACACCGAGTTACACATGCAGTCTAACTGAATGGATTCCCTTTCTTTGTGTTATGTTTTTCTCATTACTGTATAATAAACAGCCATTTGAAGAATGTTCACTAGAATCTATCAATAAATTACAACACTGTGGATTTCTGATGGCACCCATCTTAAACTATGGCCTCATCCTGGGGCACAAATGCGTGGCTTTTAGCTGCCTGGTATGTCACGTCATATGTGTGACTGTGCTGCCAGCCTGCTGAGCTAATCACACATTAAAGTAGGCATCCATTGATGTCATCCATAGCGACAGACTTCGTTGCTCCCTCTTACAATGGGTTCACGTCAGCCTCTGCTGCAAGCATCATTCAATGGAAAGCTTCACATTACCTTCTGGACATTAAATCCTTTAGCATTTTTTTCCATCATTTAAACGTTCACTGGAAATTGAGCAGAGGTGACACAATGGCTTTGCCACAATAGCATTTGTTAACTATTGTACGCAGGGTTATATTTAGGATCAGTCTTGATGTTTAAGTGATTCTTATTGTATGTGGTCAGCTCGTATTTGGCTTTTAATTTAATGCCTGGCTAGATCTCAATGTGAAGAAATATTTAAGACTGAAAGACTGAGACAGAGGCGGCCTCAGAAATCATCCCAAAATGATTGGGATAATACAGATAACATTGTAAGCAAACCAGGGCCAGTGTAATTAGTCTTTCGAGAGGGAGCTTGATGCATTTAATAGGCTGACTGGTGTTTCTTTTCGGCACCCTTTGAATTGTTTTGCTTCTCACAGATGTCTACTGAAGCGTCTGACTTTTAAATAGATTTGCAGTGCGCCCAGTATTAAAAGGTACAATTCTCTGGCATTGTTCATCTTTTCCTTCAGCAACAAGAAAAATGGCCTGAATGTGCAACATTTTACTGTTCAGGCTCGTAAACAAATATTCTTTGAGACAAGACCGAGCAATAAAACAGAGCATACTATGTTGTGCCGAAGGTAAATAGTGTATCAAGCAGGCCCAGGTAATAATAACTTAGCCGTGCGGCATCTATCTGAATAGAGCATCAGTCATTCAGAATAATCATCCCAAACAGGTTTGGATGGTATGGCAGGTGGCGGAGCGCAGATTAAAAAGTAAAACACTAATGGAAATTCTCTCTAATGCACAAGACAGCGGTGCTCCCAAAGCCATGACTGTACCGTGCCGTTAGCCGGGTAATGTATGATGACTGGGAAGAAAAATCAAGGCCAGGCAGGCGTAGCACTGGCAGGAGATGCCATTCATCCCAGAAATGTAAAAGTATGTCACTGCCTTCTGAGCCACATTAGCTACAAATGTTGCTTACATTAAATCTCAAGCAGTTGAGGACAAAAACGAAAAGCTTTCCAGCCCAGGAAGGGGTTGTCTTCCTTTATACTGGCTTCTCTGCAAATAAGAGTGTGATGGCTATGACTTTTATACTGTGACACACTGTAACAGAAGAATGCATTCTCTGGATTTTTTTTTTCATTATGATATTGTTATGCACACCTTTTTCCTAGTAGGTGTTTGTGTGATATCTGGCATTTAATGCCTTAGGCACTTGTCACATTCCTATTTTTTTAATAGGTGTTTTTCTCCCAACATGTTTTTACTGTGCTCTCCTGAAAGAAAACAGGAAAAATAATAATGCAGCAGATTTCATACCATATTATGAAAACTGTCTGCTTGTGTGCTAATTGATAGGATTTCAAAAATACCCTTGTCTCATATGCCTGGAAACACTCAATATGAAATAATCTGATGGTGTAGATGAGCTGTGTACTTCTTGTCATGTTTTCGTAGCACTTTAGGGCCTGCAAGGGCCCTCTATAGTGCAAGTATTAGACACTTATGCCAATGTAACTCAAACAAAGCCTTTGTTTAAGTATTGTTATGTAGCAATAAGTCATTAATAGATGAACCAAGGCTGCTGTGGGCTGGCACCCTGCCCGGGGTTTGTTTCCTGCCTTGCGCCCTGTGTTGGCTGGGATTGGCTCCAGCAGACCCCCGTGACCCTGTAGTTAGGATATAACGGGTTGGATAACGGATGGATGGATAGATGAATTAAGGGTCACTCGTATTCATTGGAGCTCTATAGGTCTTGTTAGACACAAACAAAGCCAATTGTTAAGGCCTTCTTGTGTGTGCGTCAGTCACCAATACAGCGTTTCTCAATCTTCCTCAACCCAACCTCGGGACCCGAGTTTTCATAACAGTTTTAAACGTTTTTTTGAAAGGAGCCCACTAATACCAATTTGTTCTTTTTTAATTAATGATATATCATAGATGCATATTTTATTATACCTACTTAACTTTTATTGACATTTATCTAACTCTATATTTATTTTTCTGGTATTAGAATGTAGTTTAAGTTCATTTTTTTTGGTTTCAATAGATGTATTTTTCATATTTTCGATTCTTGTTTTCTTTTTTTCTTTTTTTCACATCTTCGCGCCCCCCTTTTTGTTACCTAGGGGGGCCCGCCCCACAGTTTGAGAACCACTGCACTAATAGATACTCTATAGGTACCTTTTATTTTCTAGTCCCATTGGTGTTTTATACGGTAAGTCTTTCAGGGTCATTTCCAATGTACCTGATATAGTACTAGCAGACTAGCTGTGGATCAAGACCAGACTATATAGTATGGTACTAGGAGGAGATGATCCTTGGGTCTTAGTGCGGACAAAGTGAACAGCAGAACAAGATCAGCCCCATATTTAACGAATCTACAGCTAGTCTTGTTTTGGCCTTGTCTTTTTCCGTGGTTTGATCAGCAGGCTGTCTGGTTTCCCATTAATGGCAACACACTGGCAATTAATGCTTGCCCACTCTGAATTAATTATGTGCCACTACACATTCCTCTCGATTTAAAGGGACAGAGGACAGGGAAAAAGTACATCCTCATATAAACTTATTAAAAAAATAACTGTAATTGTTAAGGTCGAAATGAGTGCCGCTGACGATATTGTACTGTAAATGTTATTTACTTCAAGTGTATGAAAAGGTCTTGCAATCACCATATGGTGTCTCTGTTAACACATTTTCTGTAAATAATATACTTGTCATTCATGATGCACCCAGCTTTTCCTAAAAGCCAACAGTCACCAAAGCCTATAAAATATTTAGCCACTGACTGGATAATATTCATCAAGCATGTCACAAACTTCACAGTAGAGAACAAGCTTTATACAATACATATTGTATTGTGTTACATTGCACCTATTGTGAGAGATCTCATTTCTGATCTGGAATACATAACCTCCATGACAACTCCAAAGAAAAACCATGTGGAAGAAAATAAGCCACAATATTTTAATTTAACAAAAGGAGGTCTTTGATAGCATTAATGCTGATCCAGACCTTTAAGTTCTGAATATCAGTTAAAACAGTCTCCAGTTTTTTATAGTTTGGACATTAATCTATCAATTAATGTCAATCTACTTGCTTCATACCAACAAGAGTTAGGTCATGCCTGGTGACCCTTAGGTAGCAAACATTTATTGGTTTTATTGCTTACAGAGATCATTAATTGTCTTATCAGTAACTGCCAAACTCCAAAATTCTTGCTGAGATACAGATTTGGTTACAACTTAATGAAAATAACTAGTATGAAACTATTTAATATACATGAAGCCCAGTTCATTACTTAGTGTTCAAGAACTACATGTATGTTACTAGTGACAGGATGTAAAGTTAACAGAGCAGAATACAAACCCTGAAGAGACACACAAATTGAGCCTATACAGTATTCTTGCACACCGTATGGAAGAAACTGGCATCTTCTTACAATGTGCACTTTTCAAACCAACGACCGAGCAGCATATTATATAATATAAATATCTCCATGCATCTTATATCTTTTTCTATGGTAGTAAGTTAATATATTTGATTCAGTATCACGCTAATCTTCGGTCTAAATATAAAATATGGTTTCCAAATTTTAATGGCATATAAGTACTTTTCAATCTGTCTGATGCATGCAGAATTGATTTTGTAACATTACCCACCTTACTAAGTCTGTTGAACCTGTTCAAGTTAGAAAACAAGTTTTATTCATTTTCTTTGATTCCCAGAAACACACTGCAACTGCACTCACTCTTAGTCCTGGTCTACTGTTAGTCCGCAGCTCCGGGGCCCACTGCAACAGTGCTAAACCCCAAAGTTAATGTTGTTACCATAAATAAGTACTAAGACCAGATCAGCACGGGCCAAAAGCTATTTTAAAGTCTTATTAGATAAGCAGGTGATGGGTGTAACAGAGCAAGATTCAGAGGACAGAAAGATATGGAGGAAGATGATCCACTGTGGCAAACCCTAATGGGAACAGCCGAAATAAGAAGAAGAAGTATTGTAGTAACTGACTAATAAATGGACAAAGGTAGCTCTAATATCAAAATACAACCATAAGGAAGAATATAAGTAAATTTTAAGAAAGAAAGAAAGAAAGAAAGAAAGAAAGAAAGAAAGAAAGAAAGAAAGAAAGAAAGAAAGAAAGAAAGAAAGACTCAGTGTTAATTATGTAATGGTTTAAATGTGCTCTGTACTTCTTGTAATGTTTTAATAGTATAAGTAAAGCCTTTATTAAAGTCTTGTTATGTTGGTGGCAGCGTCCAGTGTAAAATGTTGTCATTGGTGCACAGTGTGCCTGATTAAGATCAATGTAAAGGTGTGTTAAGTTCTCGTTTCACAGCAATAATCAACTAATAGCTGTAGCTACATAATTTCCATTCTCAAGTGTTAGATTAGATTAGATAAAGGATCATTATCGTCACATACACTTGGAGAACACAGAGAAGTTCTTGGGCCACAGTTTTAGGGGGAGGTAGATGAATGAGAGGTGAGTATGTACAGGCAATAATACAATAAAGTGTATAAATCCTTCCATCCATCCATTCATCCATTATCCAACCCACTATATCCTAACTGTAGGGTCATGGGGGTCTGCTGGAGCCAATCCCAGCCAACACAGGGCACAAGGCAGGAAACAAATCCCGGGCAGGGTGACCAGCCCACCGCAGGGCACACACACACACACACCCACACACCAAGCACACACTAGGGACAATTTAGGATCGCCAATGCACCTAACCTGCATGTCTTTGGACTGTGGGAGGAAACCAGAGCACCCGGAGGAAACCCACGGGGAGAACATGTAAACTCTACGCAGGGAGGACCCAGGAAGCGAACCCAGGCCTCCTTACGGTGAGGCAGCAGCGCCACCGTGCTGCCCAAGTGTATAAATAAATAAATAAATAGGAGTAGCAGTAGGATGGCCTAATGTGCGTAGTGCAAAACAGAACTAACTGTACAGACATATAGATTGCATTAAACAGTACAGGAAAAAAAAACATAGATGGCAGAACACATGTCTTGTACAGTACAATGACACATAAACCATAAAACTGTGGGAGCAGCGCAGGGCATGCAAGATTAGATTGTCTTATGGCCTGGGGATGAATCTCTCCCTGAAGTGGGTGGAGCGACTTATGAGGCTCTGCAAGTGCCTTTTAGATGGCAAAAGTGAAAACAGGGGATGAACTTAGTGGCTATCATCTGAGTTGATGGATATTTTCAGTAGTGTTAGCCAGATTGTTACTTATCAAGAAGGTAGAATTTACTTGAGCTTTTAGAAAAGAAAGAAAGAAAGAAAGAAAGAAAGAAAGAAAGAAAGAAAGAAAGAAAGAAAGTTTAATTCTAAACTTTATAATTTCTAGTCAGTATATGAATTTAACACTTCAGAAATATAAAATACACTGCCTGCTCCCTGTGCATGTGTGTGGAATCTGCAAGCTCTCTCAATGGGGTTTCTCTAAATACACACAAAGCATATATGATGTTCTCAAACTGTTTCAGTCCAATTGAGGTTCATGGGGGTTGATGGAGTCTGTCCCAGCATGCTCAGGTAAAAGGCCTTGGACAGGGCAAGTCCCACTTCTGCACATAGCCACACTCATAAGGCAACAAACTTAAATGGAAACTCTGAACTGGTGAGTTGAAGTGAAGTGAGTGCACTCTGTAGTGAATTTGTATCCAGTCCAACGTTGGGTCCTGCCTCATGTTCAGTGTTGCTGGGGTAGTGTCCGGTTCCAAGTGACCCTACCACTGGGTTTAGATAGGTTCAGTAAATGAATGGATGATTCGGTAGAGGCCCAAAAAGAGACACTGTGGCTGGCATTGGTTCATAGACCTCACTTCAAATCCCAGGCCATGCAATCATCTGTGAGACATTGTACATTATGTCAACATCTATGCAGAGTAAGTTAATTAGCAATTCCAAACTGAACCAGTGTTAGTGTGGGTATATAGGAGTGGGCACCATGACAGACTGGCGTCCCTTTCAGAGTTGTTTCCTGTCCTGCACACCATGTGACCAGATGGTCTCCAACCCTGTGCAGCCTTGAAGTGGCTTGACAATAAATGAATGTACGCATCTATCCATTTTTATTAAAGTGATTGTTTGAATATAATGATTACCAATGGCCACATCTTTTATGTTTATATTAATGCTTTACTGTAACAAATCAAATTCTGTGCAGCTGATATTGCTATGATAATAAAGTAAGATAAAAACTGGGATGTGAAGAAATTGAGAAAGTGAATTTTTATTAAGTTAAAAATGCAGTATAAATGTAATACTTGTTTGAAAATGCATTATTGATAATTTTCATACATAATGCATCTCTAAATGCTTTCCATAGATGAGAAATAAATATAGTAAAGCAAACAAAAAAATACAAGATGTAATTAAAAAAATAATAAAATCAAGCATTATGTATAATAGCATGTACTAAAATATAGTAAATAACATTAACTTAACACCTTTAAAAACAGGATGGAAAAACAGATGTCTTTTCATACGCCAAAGGAGTAGAGGAATTCAAAAACTCCAGCTGGAGAAAATAATCCACTGTGGTGTTTCCAAGGTTAAAAGACCACTCAGCCCAAGATATTTACCACGCATGCACGTTGGAGGATCTCCTCACGGGCTCGATCAAGTTATATGATAACGTGAGGGGAGACAGTGGGTGCTGTCGCTAACTTTCTCTTCTCCTTCTCTCCCTGCAGTACTGAGTAACTTCCCAGTGAGGGCACTTAGCCCCGCCCCTTGTAGTTTGTATGATATATAAAGCCCAGAAGGGGGTGTCATTTGCAAATAGACTGAACCGCTGGACGGAGCTCCAGTGACTGGCACTGGTTTCCACAGCAAAGAGCCAAATTCCTTTTGTTGTTTATTTGCCCAAACTTGTGTTGTATTAAAGCCAAGAGGTGTATTTTTGTTGGACTTTCTTTTATTAAAAGGTACAACCTGGTAGGTGTCCCAACTATTTATCCGCTTTACGACCTGTCATTCTTGCATCCGGCCACATATTCTACTTTCCATTTATTAGAACATTAGAACAATCTAGACGAGAACAAGCTTCTCAGCCCAACAAAGCTCGCCAGTTCTATCCACTTATTTCTTCCAAAAGAACATCAAGTCGAGTTTTGAAAGTCCCTAAAGTCTTACTGTCTACCACACTACTTGGTAGCTTATTCCAAGTGTCTATCGTTCTTTGTGTAAAGAATTTATTAACTAACTTAGTTAATTAACATTTCTATATAATTATATTGATCACTGAAATTATAATCCCAGATGTTTCCTAATATTTTACCTAAAGGCTTGTGACCAGTCAGTAGATTTCTTCATTGATTTATTATGCTGCACGTTAGAAAGATGCTCAAGCCTGAAAAGAGCACCTTATATAATGTAAAGTTCTTCAAAAAAAATAACAAAAGTGGTTGTTTTTTTCTTTTGTGCTTTGTGTTGCTGCATGTGGTAAAGTCATCCATCATCATAAAATGCTTGGTCACTTTTTAAACAGTTTAACATTTGAACACTGCTGCAAAAATCAGCTGGCATTTCAGAAGCTTCTTGTCCATCTGTGTTTTGTCATATAGTTGCTGACTGCTTTTTTATTTGGTGACAATAGGTGAAAAGGAATTTTTAATATCTGAAATGACATAATGCTGCCAGATGCCAAAAAAGTTAGTCTTCCTTTGCATTCATCTTATCCGATCTGATATTAATCCATTAGAGTTACCCATTAGCCTATTATACTTTCTTATAGAGATTTAAGATCTGATTCTTTTACTTGAGCTTGAGATCAGTAATATTGATGCCCCATCTAGAGTGAGTTCTCACATTGCACCCAAATATCCTGTCCCAAAGCCAACTATGCTTGATTAATAGGTGACTCAGTGTTAGATGTAAGGTAAGGAATCACAGGATTAGAGATATCACCACCAAGCTAATGTTTCTATGATCTGCCAGCATCTGGTGTCCTGTACTACCAGCACTTTGTATGTTGGTTCCTGCTTTAGTATAGTCTAGGCCCCCTAACCCTAAACTGAATTAAGTGCATTCCACCATAATTAATAATAATATCCATCCATCCACCCTCCCACCCGCTGAATCCAAACACAGGGTCGAGGGGGTCAGCTGGAGCCAATGCCAGCCAACACAGGGCGCAAGGCAGGAACCAATCCCAGGCAGGGTGCCAACCCACAGCAGGATTAATAATAATAATTCTTTACATTTACATTGTGCTTTTCTTATTACTCAAAGCGCTTTTGATAGAGAGTGGGGAGCCACTTCATCCACCATTAATATGCAGCATCAGCCTGGATGATGTGACGGCAGCCATTTTTGTACCAGTATACTCACCAAGCTATTAGCTGGTGAGGTGGTGAGAAAGAGTTAGCCAATAAGAGACTAGGGGTCAGAATGACTAGACCAAGGAGAGCAATTTAGCCTGGACATCAGGATACACCTTGCACTTTATGAAGGATTCTCAAGGATATGTTTTGACTACATAGAGTCAGGACCTCAGTTTTAAGTCTTATCCGAAGGAGTGTGCCATTTTTTACTGCACGCTATCCCCGTCACTGCATTGGAGCATAGGGATCCACTTTCAGACCACCCGTTCTGGCCTCACCAACACCTCATCAAGCCGCAACCCAAGCTTTTCCTAGATGGTGTCCCTTCTAAGTACTGGCCGGGCCTGCACATACTTAGCTTCAGGTGGATAACCACTTCTGAAGTGTATGCAGTATGGCTGCTACCATGAATGGATGAATCGACTTAGACAATGTTGTTATATGAGTGCTAGGCAGCCTGAACAATTCATCCATTACTTTTATTTGGCATTCCTTCAATGTGTGGGTTTAGTCAGATTCTAACAGGTTTGTAGTTTGAGTTTTTCCTCCATCCCAGGCAACAGAATGGCTCTGTGCTCCTGTGTTACTCACCATTTGAAATAAGGTCTTGCAAAGTTGAAAAAAAACTGCCTAGTTTGATTGAACAGTAGCTCTAGAAGGCAAGCCTGTAATTAAAATAGAACAATCAATCTGTGCTACTAGTTCACTCCAGAGAAAGCTATTGAGTGGTGCTGCAGAGTGCTAATTTGGAGCCATTAGGGTCTGCCAGGTTTGCAAACACGGCAGTAATGAAGATTGGTCGCATGGCTAGAGCTCTTGCCGCCTTCCTCCAACTGTCAGGTGAGTCAGGGTCTGCTCTTTAAATTATAGGAGATGTGAAAAAAGAGATTTCCCATGCTGTTGTGCATAGATTGGTGCAAAAGAAGGCCCTGGTTCAGGCGGCATTGCCTATTTGTCCTTGTAAGATGTGATGTAGGAACAGGAGCTGTTCACAGGATAAGAATTTTTTTAGCAGAGAGTGAATGTCGCTATGATCCACCAGCACCTGGTGGCCTTTTTGAAATGAGATCAGGTGAATATCAGCTTGATTCATAACAGAGCTGGTGTGTAAATCATAGGAGCTCATTTCTAAAGCTGGCATTCCAGCAAGGTGGCTTCCTGTAGAGGTTAAAGATTGGACAGCTTCCCTCTCTCATACGTTTGTGTCCTTACATCAGGCAAAAAGAAATAAATTAAATTAATTGAAAAAAATCAAAAAGAAGTACACCATCTGCTTTATGCAAGTGATGCTTCCCAAGCATGCAGAACGCTGCATCTGTCCACTGAATTAAGTTTTGCCACCATGATGCTGGTACGTAGACTAAACATCCATCCATTTTATGAACCCTCTTATTTGAAGATTCATGAGGAGTCAGTCTGCCTATCATGAGTGGGAGTATACAATCATTCCTAGCAGGACACAGGGCTGGCTCGAGTCCAGCCAGTATCTCAGAAACAACTTTGCAATGTGGTGTGTGAGTTGAGAGGGACATAATGTAGCAAAATGCAGCCCCCATGTTATTGCTTTTTACTGGACCTTCCAATCTCAACTGACAGCCATCACAGAATTGTGTGAAACAGTCCCTAGAAATAAGAAGCTGGATTAATAACCTCTGCCCTGAATCCTACAGTCATGCTACAATGCTGCGGACATTTATCCAAGGCAGTGACCTATTTTGGAGATGTACTATATTGACCAAATTATTTGGTGACAGCCCACTCCAACCAGAGATGAACATGCACATTGACACAAACAAAGGGTTCCTTGGAGTGCTGAGGTAGCAGCAGTCACCCTGAAGTATCCATAACATAATACTCTCAAAATCGCTAAGTCCAATTGGCAGATCTTAGGTGGGTATCAAAGCCTGTTCCAGCAGCAATATTTGCAAGAACCAGGCCTGGCTATGGTGTCTTTCCATCACAGGACCCACTCATACATGCTCCAACAGGGCAAATTCAGAGGTCATCAAGCAACCTAACCTGCATGTCTTTGGGGAAGTGGGAAGAAAACTGGAGTGGGCAATATAAAAATTAGGAGTGTGCTCCCCTCGACATTCTCGTATACTGAGATAGAGGAAAACCACTTCTAGTTGCACAATATTTCTCAAATATCATCTCTCTTTGTTTCTCATCATAACTAATTGATAATATCAAAAACACAATCATTTATCTCTATTTATAATCAAACTTTATAATAAAAGGATATTTCCGCACTTAGAAAACGAAAACGGTGGTGGATTTTTTTCGTGATTACATATGCATTACCTAGATTACCTAGTTATAGTCACCTAAAAACATAGAAAAAGTGTTAGTATTATGTAATATTTGTTGCAATAATTTGCTATAGGTAAAACTGCATTTAGCTACATTTAATTATGATAATGATGGCAGAAATTAAAAAGAAATCATAAAATTAAATGTATTACCAGGAACACGATGGAGACGAAGCAGCTTATTGTTCCCATTACATCTTTATATTTACATGGCATGTTCAATGTTTACAAGTTATTGTTAAACTGATGATGTATACATTAAAATAAAATTAATAATAGTTATTGAAAGAATATGCATTATATTAAATACAGTTTTTAATATTGTGTACACATTTATATTTTCATGATGCAAAAAATTTGGATGGTTGTTTAAAATAAAACACTACTTCTGGTTGAGTAATTTTTCTCAAATGTCATATCTGTTTGCTATTTATCATTATAAATATCTATGCAAAATTTGAATCATCTATCTGTAATTATAACCATGGTTTACTTGAAAATTCGTGAAAGTGTTCAGTTAAAGTACCACTACTGGTTGCCACCCAAAAGTTAGGATAGGATTAAGATAGTTAAGATAGGATTCCTTTCTTTTTTTTACATAAAGCAGGTGTACCAAATCTCATTGGCCTTGGTTAAAGCATTTTCAAGTTTTCGTATTTACACTCAGACAGACACACAGAAAGACATAATTTCAAAAATGGTATTTTTGGACTCAGGAAAGTCTAAAACGTCAAGATTCATGAAAATCTTGAGGTTGAATTCCTATTCATTTCTCTATACGATAGATAGATAGATAGATAGATAGATAGATAGATAGATAGATAGATAGATAGATAGATAGATAGATAGATAGATAGATAGATACTTTATTAATCCCAAGGGGAGATTCACAATATATGAGAAAGTAAAAAAGGTCCATTGGTTCATTATTGTCACACATAAAAGAATGCCAGGAAATTCTTATTTTCATGTGCCTATCAACATGCAACACTTTTGAGTTCTATGAGATCTATCTATACATATATAGATATTATAATTACCGGAGACGATGGTCTGGCATCCCGATGAGAGTTGAGGAGGACTCTTTACCTGGTCAGGCTGATATAGTGGAAGGACTGCTGGAGTGGATATGCAGCCTGGCTAAGCAGAGAACCAATTGTTATTAGGGACGAGTAATGGAAGGACTTTCAGAAATGGCTTTTTATGTACAATTTACAATTAAAGGAAGGACTTTCAGAAATGGCTTTTTATGGACAATTAACAAGAGCTGGCAGTGCTCCTCTGGCTGGCTCCAGATTCAGACACCTGCAGGGTTACCTGGGAGTTGGTGTCCAGAGTGGAGACCCTTGGGTGCCTCCAGAGGGCTCCATGGAAAAAGAGTTTGCAGGTGCCTTGTGGCTTCCATCTAACCTGGAAGTGCTTCTGCAGGTTAACATTTCGATCACAGAAACACTCTAATCTAAACACTTTATAAGCATTGAATATTTAAATTTATCTTTAGGTTAAAATATTAAACAAAAATAGAACAACTCAAGATTTTAGGTTTCAGCACAAGGATCACATTTTAAATTAGATTGCTTTAAAAGTCATACAGGTGGAGGATTATCGGGACAATTCAGTTCATCTGCTTACAGTAATTATCTGTGCTGTATGTACCAGTTACTGGATTTTTTACTGGTAGTAATAGAAGGAGTGCACCCAATGGCAGATATGTTAAGAAAAAAATATGACACTGGCCATTTTCATTACGTTAATGTTTTGCTTTATTTTTGCTAAGAATGAAGGAGAGAAATATTATTTTTTAAATTAGTTGTTCTTTAATGTCCTTTAATGGAACATCAGTAGTTCATAACCAAAGATGGACCTGAGCAAGTGAGGACACAATAACAAGTTATAAGGTGCTAAGAGCAAAAGCGATATTTATTAACATCAAGGCAACGAACAGTGTCCAAAAGTGCAGTGCAGATAAAATTAATTGATAAATAATTATCTGTAAAAACAGTGCAGTAAAGAGACAAAACAAGTAAATAAGTAGTTAAAACCAAGAATTAAAATCAGAGTGTGAATCAGCTTTCTGCCCCTCTCAGCTCCAGTGCTTGTCTCTCTTTCTCTGTCTCTCCTGCACACCCTCCAGGTTTGCTCAGCAGGACTGAGACAAAAACAAACCCAGTGCTCATTCTGGCACTCGTAACAGCCACCTCCGTCAGTCCCCACTGGGACTCACCAAGTGCCGCTCCATCCACCTGCAACCCCCATTGGATAACGGATAACCAAAGCCTGCGATCATCCTTGTGGTAAAGCACTCAGTATGTTCAATCCACCCCAGGAATGCCATTACCTTCACTCCACCATAGGCCCTCTCCAACATGTTCATCAGCTTTCTCTCACACTGGATCTGCCTGATTCTTTCTCCTTTCCCTCATTTCCCTTCCCCATTTTTTTTCATTTGTTCTCCCCCTTTACTGACCTGCTCAGACCTTTTATATCTTTGTGAGTGTAAGTGCTTCCTTCGCAGTCCCCAAAGTGCTAATGAAGGATGGATGCTTTGATTGCCCTTACCCTGTGAATGATAAATCAGCCCATTTCTCCATTAAGCGCTCCAAGGCTGCCTGTATCTCACATACCTAGACCTGCTGAATCTGACCTGCACTATTTTAAGGTAAAAACTGCACTAACAAGACTTGGCATGGACCACTGACATGCTGTGTCCCAGTACTTCAGTACATTTTCATTTCTCAAAAATATATGAGTTATGTTGTTTGAAGGCCAAGTGTGAGGGAGGGTGTTTGTGTTTGTGAATGTGCGTTACAATGCAGTGTCATCCCAACCAGGGATGTTTGTGGCTGTTTTGTCATGGTAGGGTCCTAGGGTGACACTGTTTTCCTTTTTATTCTCTTAATTATGTAGACCTGAAAAAGATGGATCAAATCCCATAATTGTACCACTCTGTCAGATACCGTAGTTCAGCACTTTCTGTTTCTTTTAAATTTTATAACCCCAATTACACAGAGTGAAAGAACAGGCAGAAAAGAAAATATTGCACATATACTTACAGTATGTGTTACAGATTGTATGCCAAAAACAATAAACAAAGTACAAATAGATAGATAGATAGATAGATAGATAGATAGATAGATAGATAGATAGATAGATAGATAGATAGATAGATAGATAGATAGATAGATAGATAGATAGATACTTTATTAATCCCAAGTGGAAAGTTCACATACTTCAACAGCAACATACTGATAAAAAACAATATTAAATTAAAGAGTGATAAAAATGCAGGTATAACAGACAAGAACTTTGTATAATGTTAACGTTTACCCCTGAGTGGAATTGAAGAGTCACATGGTGTGGGGGAGGAACGATCTCCTGAGTCTGTCAGTGGAGCAGGACAGTGACAGCAGTCTGTCGCTGAAGCTGCTCCTCTGTCTGGAGATGACACTGTTTAGTGGATGCAGTGGATTCTCCATGATGGACAGGAGCCTGCTCAGCGCCCGTCACTCTGCCACTGATCGATGGGCGCTGAGCAGGCTCTTGTCAATCATGAAGAATGTGAGTGTTGGCAAAATAATGCAACCAGATAACAGGTTACCAGAAGGCTTGCTGATTTATTCATTAGCCTCTGGTCAGGCCTGGTCTGATATGGCCCTTGATCCTGCATTGCCTTTGAATGGAATGGCAGCCTGGCCTGTCTGAATATGCTCCTTATACTCCTCCATGGATGAGCTGAGCTTCTTTGTTACCTCTGTCTTTATCTTAGCCCAACGTCTTTAACGAAGCACCTGGACCAATAAGATAAGCCAACTCCCTACTTCATACCAGTCCTGTTTCAGCACAATTCAGCCTCATTCCATCCACAGCAAGATTATCCTTTTAACTCAGCCATTTGTGTTACCCCAGTTTAGCTGGACAGAGTTTTTATCTATATTAGTTTTAACCTGCAGTAAATGCATCAACTACAAATTTTATAATAATTTTATTTATATAGTGCCTTTCTCATGCACAAGGTGCTATATAAATAAAACTATTATATAATCCTAATGACATTGGCCAAGTACAAGTTAGATTCATCTTTCTCTGACTCTGTATAAGAAGAAGTGGAATAAATGTTAATGGAAAGGCATTTTGATTGATTTATACATTAATAAATGTACAGAATTATATTCAGTAGAAAACAAAAGTAATATTCTAGATAGTCTGTGAAATGCTTCCCCCACAAATGCTTGGCTGGCGAATGCTGCAGGTTCATATATACTTTCACTGCACTCATAATGATGCATAAAAGCCATCTACAAAAAGCATCTGAGCCAAGTAAAAATTCATCAAAAAGCAAAGTGACCACAGTCATCAAATGTCAATTAAAGAAATAAAGTAAATCATCTGTGACCAAAAACCACAAATGTCCTGCAGCTTGCCATTTCTGGTATTGTCCCCAGCCTCAGACTGTTACGCTAATGCTCTTCAGTTTTACCTGCTCACAGTAATCTGAATAATAAGTACAATGATATCAAAAGAAGAGTTAAGAGCAACTCTCTTAGAAGTTTGCCTAGTAGTCACTTCATCCACTCAATATATATATAGCTTCTAAAAAAAGTATTCCCACCTTTGGACATGTTCACATTTTATTGTTCGGTTGTGTCATTTTCTTACCCACTTAATCAGACCAGGGACGCTTGTGGAGGTTATTGGATCTAATCTCAGGTAGCAAAGGGCTCAAGGCAGGGACCAATCCAGTCCATCACACACACACACACACACACACACACACACACACCAAACACCCACCAGGGCAAATTTAGCATCACCAGGTCATCTAACCTGCATGTCTTTTGGACAGTATGAGAAAATCTGAGCACCTGGAGGAAACCCAGACAGCCACAGGGAGAACATCCAAACTCCATGCAGGGGGGATCCAGGAATGTGAATCCCAGCGTCCTAACTGCAAGACAGCAGCACTTCCACTAGATGGCCCCATTTTATTTTTATGCAATATTAAACCACAGTCCTTGTAAATGTCGACAATAAAATCAGATCTCTGCAATGTGGTCCAAATTAATTACAAATAAAAAACAAAAAAATTGTAAGAAAGTATTCCCAGATGTTTTTACTGTATACACAACTGATTTACCCTTTTGTAATCCAAGACCCACATTTTAATTTATGATTATACTGCTGTAGCTCTTATAGCAAATATTATGCTGTAACCTTGGTGGTAAACACCTTTTTATTTTGGTTGGGTTTTTTTTTTCATTTAAAACAAATGTGGAAAAAATTAACTTTCTTACCGATATATGGAAGAATCACAATGTCACACAAGACACTGTAGCTACTCTTTTTCCATAACACTGAGTGATCCCATAATTATTATCCATCTACTTGATCTGGACAAATATACGGGATTAACTAAAATAATTTAAGGCATGTTCCAGAATGTTCAGCTGTTACACAAAATTTGTTTAGTGATTTTGTCTGTGATTTCCTTATTTGCTACAGAGTAAAAAAGCTGGACGAAAATTCTCTAAGTGTGGTGATTCATTTTTTTTTTGCCAGAGGCTGTATAATACCACCTAATAAGAAAGTTAGACTTTAATTTTTACCTGGAAACATCTTGAGTAATTATTTGTTAGCCAAACTCACAACAAAATTAATTAAGGGTATTAATATTTGGAAATTGGCAAGAACTGCTTTATTTTGAGATAAGAAGCCTCACACTCTAATTTGAAATCAGAACATTTCCCAGGTTACTAAGCAACCCTGTAGTTTTAAAGCAAAAATTTAAAATACTGTGTATAATTAATGGTGTGAAACATGACTTATAGGAAACAGCATTAACCCTAATTAAATAAACATTTCTAAATAAGAACAGGCAAATATCAAGTTTTCTTTTTAAACGATTATTCTGACAAGTTTTGAATGAGTGAAAACTTTTTGGAGAATTGCAATAAGACAAATTTGTAATATTGTAGTTTCAACCATACATCCTAAATCGGTTGATTTTCCTTGGGCTTTTGATATCAGACAAGAGCACTACACCGAGCACTACAATGCTATTATTTGTTGGCCTTAGCAAGCAAGAAAGCCAAATGCAGGCAGCCTTCTTTCAGCACCATGGAGAGAGGGCTGGATGCACTTTACAGCAGTGGTTTGAAGTTCAGCCCTGGGGAACTGCTGTGATTGGTTGCAGGTTTTTAGTCAGTCATTGTCATTGTTTAATTGGTCATTTTTTCTTATTCTGTGTTCAGAAAAGCTCAATACAAAGAGATGTACTGTATATTTAAATGAAGTTTAGAAATATTGATGATTTGCCAACAACTTTAAATAATTAACTCCCTTGTGCCATTTTCCTAATAGGTCCCAATTTTTATCCTAGCTTGCCCCTTAATTGTATCCTAATATAGATATTTAGTATTAGTGGAGTAGACATAGGGGCCAGCAGCACTGAATACTGAAAGGCTGGAGCTACTTCAGTACCTTACCCACTACTGTGCTCATTAGTAAATAACAGATTAAATAACAGGGACAGCTGGGATAGTGGAATGAAAATGATGATGATGATGATGAAAATTAATATTTTTAAATCAGCATAAGAAAACCACAATATTTGGTCATGCTTGGGTTACACAATTGCACAGATTCATTCAGGGTTTTCAAGAAACATAAACTTTATTAGTAAATAGCATAATAACGCATAAAGCAGAGGATGTCTGGGGGAGAAGTGAGACAAGGCAATAAGCAAAAAGGACAGGTGCTGTACAGGCTTTTAAATATATGAAGTGCTGCGCGAGAAGCATATCACATGACACAGCAGCAGCAGCAGCCCAGCATCTAACAGAGCAAAGAGGAGGCAAACTGTATTTGTTCCCATTGCAACAGTATTCAAGAGGGGGCCTCAGAGGAATGACCCTATCCTCCAGGGGTATGCAGAGCCCCCTTCTTCACAATATACAATGTAAATATTTGGTACATTCCAAAAAAAACATAGAAAACACAGTTTTATGATTTCTGGATTGACAACATAACAGAGAAACGTAATAACGACTTGCTTAAAGAAATACTGTTCTGAAAAATTATTGCTTTTTTTAAATATTGTTTATATTACTTACCCTATGTACTCTAGATTGTAGTGATGGCCAAGAAAATAATGTTAATCTCATGTGTTCATGCAGAACAAATGAAAAATAATCTTATGCTGTAATAGAGGGTAATGATGTCTGTACAATGGAAAACAAGGTGAAAAATGTCCATGTTAAAAAGAAAAAAAAAAAACTCATGTTGCTAGTGTCACATAATCCACGTGTCCTTTATCCAGTAATATACTGAACACATGCGAACCACATGCACTTTTTAGTTCAAATATTATTAATTATTAACTGTTACTTCTAGAAAAAGTGAACACTGCAAATGAGAAATACATTCCCATAATTCTGTGTTTTGAAAGTGTAGACCTGCCCCAAACCTCCTCCCGTCCTCATTGGTCCAGTGTCAGTACCGCCACACAGCTCCATGAGACTAGCTTTAAATCTCAGGCTCATCTATTGGCCATAAGAAGTGGACGTTTCTCCCGTGTTTTTCTGTGTTGTCATTCAGTTACTATGTTTTTCCTCCCGCATACAGTACTAAAGACACAACTGTTATATTAATTTGTGCCCCATATGAATGATTGTGTATATTTTTGAGTGTCCATATTAACAGACTGCTCCCTCCTCAGAGTTGGCTCTTGCATTATGTCCAGTGTCACTGGGATAGAGTTCAGCTGCCTTCAGTTACCCTCTAATAAGAGAAGTGAGTTTAGAAAATTGAGGGATGGATGGATGATAACTTTGGTTAATATAAAGATTAACAAACAGTTTGAAATGTTTTCAGTTATTTACTTTCTGAGGATAGAATCAAAAACAATAGTAACATCTGATTTTCAACTACACATCTTAAATTGGACAATTCCTTCCGGGGTTCTTGGCAATTGTTGATCTTAGCATAAAAGTAAATTACAGTCCACCTTCTTTCAGAACCATGGAGAGGGAGAGAGAGCGAGAGATGGATGAACTTAAAATTACAGCGTCATTATTTATGAGGTGTGATCAAAAAATGCAGTGAATGTTTTAAAAATGTTTATTGCAGTAGAATTATTAGTCACACTCAAAATACTCTCCTCCACTTCGAATGCACTTATCCCAACACTCCTGCCACTTTGTGAAGCAGTTCTGGAAGTTTTCTTTCGAGAGTGTCTTTAGTTGGGCTGCTGGATGTCCTCAATGGATTGAAATCGTTTGCCTTACATGATCATTTTCAATTTATGGAACAGCCAGAAGTCGCATGGTTCCAGTTCCAGTGAATAAGGTGGATGCGGACTCAGTGTAATGTTTTTATTCAACAGAAATCGTACTAGAAGGGATGTGTGACAAGGAGCATTGTCACAATGAAAAATGAAACGGTTTCAACATTTTCCTCGGTTATTGAAGTTGAAGGATGTCCTGATCTTTTCTCGTCTTCAACCGAGTCAGATCCATTACGAAATTGATCACACCACTTGTAAACAGTCTTAATTGTCGGTGCAGTGTCACCATAAACCGATTTTAACATCTGATGGGTTTCCTGAACTTTTTGCAATTTGAAACAGAATTTCATGTTAATACGTTGCTCGATATCCATTATTAACGACAAACTTGAAAAACACACTTGAACTCAACAGTGGCTCACAAACGACTGACCGTATCAAACAAGTTGAAACTTGCCACAAACTAGGCTCTAGGATGGGCATGTCAGAACCTGCATTGAATTGTTTTGCGCTACTGTTGGATGGTGCTCTGCATCAACATTCACCGTACTTTTTGATCACACTTCGTATATTACAGTTTTATTGTGGTGAAGTAAGAATTACACAATGTTGTACTTGGTTCCTTGGTCACTGCCATTTAGGTTCTGGCTCTCCCTAACCCAGTAGGTTCACTAAATGAATGGGTGAGAGTTAGCTATGTGCCAAGTGCTACAGTGATGTTAGACTCACTCACTCAGTCAAACATCTGGGTGAGAGTACTGGCTCTCTGTGTGGAGCTTACTTGATCTCTGGTTATCCATGGCAGGTTTCTCTGGATGCAATTTTTCCATTCTCAGATTCCAAAGCTGAGAAATTTAGGTGATTAACTGATTGTAAATTGGAAGTGTAGAAGTATCTGTGAGTGTTCTTAGCAATGGACTGGCATCTGGCCAACCAACCAACCATTTACCAACCCGCTGAATCCAAACACAGGGTCACGGGGGTCTGCTGGAGCCAATCCCAGCCAACACAGGGCACAAGGCAGGAACCAATCCTGAGCAGGGTGCCAACCCACCGCAGGACACACACAAACACACCCACACATCAAGCACACACTAGGGCCAATTTAGAATCGCCAATCCACCTAGCCTGCATGTCTTTGGACTGTGGGAGGAAACCAGAGCGCCCGGAGGAAACCCACACAGATACAGGGAGAACATGCAAACTCCATGCAAACTCCATGCAGGGAGGACCCGGAAAGTGAACCCGAGTCTCCTAACTGCGAGGCAGCAGCGCTACCACTGCACCACCGTGCCGCCCCATCTGTCCAATATTATTTTAAAAATTATTTACCTATACGTAATTTTTCTATTTTACCACAGATCATCATGCCAGAACGTTACAAAAGCCAGACTATGAGTAATGGATTATGATTCACAGCCTCATGATACTGAATTCTTGCATTTTAATTAATAGAATACGTCACCAAACTTCAAAGTAAGAACTTTTATAGGTCTTGTACTGGTTACTATCTACTGTTGCCTGGAAAAGTTTTTGTTATTTCTTACATGTTTAAACCCAAGAATGATGTCTTGGTATGCAGTTTTGCTCTGATTGCCACATATGTTTATTTGAAATTGTCCCTGCTTGTTTTTCAGCTTTTTTCCAAGTGCCTTTACATTTTTGTCATCACTTCAAATAAAATCTCTTTGCATGAGGCTGATTTATTTTCGCATCAGTCATACAGTGCGCTACAACTGGTGACTTTAACTGACATGGTGTAGGTGTGCAAGTGAGTGTTCCCCATGAAAAGCTGATAGATCTTTCTCTACCTTGCAAGTTGTTTTCCAAGGATATGTTCCAGCTCCATGTTAAGTGTAATGAAGATCTGAACTGTGAAAGAACCAGAAATTAAATAATAATCAATTTGTTACTGTGGCTGGTGAGTCTAACTACCGTACATACAGGCACGCTTAATTTACTCTTACAAACATAAAATGTGTTCTTTAAACATGCTGCAGACATAAATATTAATTAAAGTCAAATATTATATAAGAAGAGAGTCAAGACTGAGGGAAGCCAGTCAATCATCAGTCTGTCTCCTTGTCGTAGTAGGAATGATAGCAAGCAATGATTTGATCAAGATTAGCAAATAGAAATGTTCTCTTAATAGATTAGACAGTCAGGGCAAGGTAACACGTTAGTTTAGGTACTGGAAAAATGCATCTAATACTCATATACAGTTAGTAACAAGAACTTAATGAAAGTTTCTTTGCTCTTAACAACATTTACAAAGCATCAGTGAAGTGGTTATTCATCTCTGTGCAGTGAGCCTTCGTTATGCTGGTAAAATTACTTGTGAATATGAAGGATTCCCAAATCTTATACTGAAGTATGCAATATTAAGAGGAATATGTCTCACTTATCCCACCCCTGATCATTTCATAGTGAAGATAGTAAACCACATTGCAGGGATAAGCACTTTATCGATGCTTTGTAAGTGTTTTTCCGCCCCTCGTCATCCTGCACTCGGCTTGCCACACAACTTCCCGACTGGAAGTGAAGAGGTGTGATTGAAGATTGTGCTCCCTCATTACCAACGATATCAACAATTCCATCTTCTTCTTCTGTAAATGTTTAAGAACAAAAGAAGTCTTTGCTAAGGTCTTTTTGCATAATAGTATATGACTAATAGATCCATCTTTGCAGTTCCTGTTACCCATGAATAATTAGAATTGTTATGACCGATTCAATACTTTCATAGACAAAAGGAACAAAACAATAAAGCATTATTCACTACGAATATGCTGTACACTGGTGATCTTGATATTTTCCTGCAAATTTTCCGTGCAGCCGGCTTAGGTGAAATTTTTTTTTCCAGCATCCCATAATGCTTTGCGAGACCAACATGACATCACAGCACAGTTGCAGCCATGTGCAGAACTTTTAGAAACGTCTACTATAAGACTGTTGCCGAGCTTCCTACTCATGACAGTGATCAGTGCTCTAGCCGGACTTGGTGCTGACATCATCCTTGTGTAAAACAAAGCTCTGCGCCATCATAACATGTTTGTATCCACAATTCAAGTTGCTGGTTGCTAGAAAGTTTTTGTTAGAAAACAGCAAACAAAATGAATAGACAGATTTTCATTCCCAGCTCTGAGTCCATCTTTCATCTTGATGACCACGTCCATCCTGTTCACTTTCCAACTAGGCCCAAAACTTTTGAAATAGTTAGCCTGTTTAACCTTCTTTTTAGTGCCTCAAAGTATGAGGCAAACCCTTTGTGGCAAACAAATCCCAGAAAATTCACCCAATACTCCATTTTCATATTACAGTGTAAGAGGAAAACATTTTCAATGTTCATCTTTTAATCATAAAAGTTGAAAAGAAAAAGATCTTGCAGATTTGAAAGGAAATGGAATATTTTTCAAAGGCTCCTTGGGTATTTTGAAATTCCGAGGGAACCAAAGCCATTTATTTCTAATTATTTTCACTTTCTTGCCTGTTATTACTTTTCACCCAGCACATATCACTGCTCATCTAGTTTCACTTATTATATTCTAGCCAAGGCAATTCAAAATATGTGAATATTATATTATTAAATATTTTCCCTTTTTTGAACCTGTTATTCTATTTAATCTTTTTTCTCCCTTTATTTGCAAAAGATATAAGTAGAAACTTTTGGAGCAAGAAAGGGATTTTATATCTCGTGGACTCATTTGCTTGCTATCAGTTTACACAACATACTTTTTGTTCCTAAGGTGTAAAGCCAACAGAGATATCTTAAAGGAGCCCCAATTAGTCTGCTTAATGAAGACTCTGTGGCAGTAGAACAAGAGAGAGTTAAGCAAACAGCTGTTTTCAACCAAGGCTGACTTAGAGCAAGCGAGAGAGAGAGTTTACAAGGAACTTGTTCTGTCAAAGACACACACTTGGGAAAGGTTTTCAGATGAGAGTATGCAGCCCTGGAAAGCCAAGGACCCTGACTGCTGGAATGCAACCCACAAAATGACTGCAATCCTTGTTGCTTCTTGAAGTGACCATTTCCATACAAACTCTGAAATTAATTCTGTTAGTGCTCTTTTTGGATGTACATTGGATGAAACTGACCATTTAGGCTTGATTGAGCAACTGGCACTTTATGTTCAACATGTCTTACATGCCTGACGTTAATCACAACAGAGTAATCTGGGACAATGTGATCCCTAGTTAAAAATGATTGTGCCTTTCCTATCTATCTATCTATCTATCTATCTATCTATCTATCTATCTATCTATCTATCTATCTATCTATCTATCTATCTATCTATCTATCTATCTATCTATCTATCTATCTATCTATCTATCTATCTATCTATCTATCTATCTATCTATCTATCTATCTATCTATTGTGAAGGACAGCCGGGTCCCATGCCCAGCAGGGACGCCCCTGCTGCATCTATTCCGGGGGAGCCACCATGGGCAGCTCAATACCTCCCCCGGGACGCTTGGTGGCAGCCTCCCTGGTGGACGATGATTCCCCAACCTGGCACAGGGCTCCATGGGAGATGGAGTCCTCCACAGCCTGGTTGGGGGCTTGGATGGCCGCCAGGGGGAGCTGCATGGACTTTCCAGCCCAGCTGGTCGACTCGTCAGCCCCACCCGGAAGGTCAATTAGGACCAGGTAATCAAGCACCTGGAACGCTTCCGGGTGGGGCATAAAAAAGGCCAGCCACCACCACTCGAGAGAGCCAGAGTCGGGAGGAGGAGGACTAAGCCTGAGGAGGAGGAGTGGTGGTGCTGAGGTGGATAGAGAGAGAGTATGTTAGTTGTGATATATTCAAGAAGTGCTTTTGGGACTGTGTTGGGTCTGTGGGACACGGGGAAGGCGTGCCCCACGGCTGAAGAAATAATAAAGAGAGTCTTTATTTAAGTACGTGCCTCTGCCTGAGTCTGTGCCGGGTCGGGCGCTATAAAGCGCCTTTTACACTATCTATCTATCTATCTATCTATCTATCTATCTATCTATCTATCTATCTATCTATCTATCTATCTATCTATCTATCGTGAAAGATATAGGCACTGTCGACCCCTTGAACCCTCAGACCAGACGTCAGACACCAGGTAAACGTCCAAAAATTAATATTTATTATAATAATAAAGTGCACAAAGCACCACCATTCCACTATACTCAATAACAAATCAATAATCAAATAACAATAACCAATACTCAATCCTCCACTCCCGGACGCTTAGCCACCCTGCCTCCCAACTCAGCTCAGGATAAAAATCCTTTTTCTTCACCCCGGAAGCACGTCATTCCTTGTGTCGCTGTGATTAAGACGCACTTCCAGGTTATGGTGCAAATAATCCCTGGGCCTCCCTGCAGTGACTCCTGGTGGCCCCTGTGATATCCAGCAGGGCTGTGCATTAAAAGTCCACTGTCCATAATTCCCTGCTGGCATTCGGGGTAGCTCCATGCTGCAAGGAGGGCTCCATCTGGCGGCCTGGGGGTATTGGCCGGGATAAATAGCCGGCCATATCTCACACTATCTATCTATCTATCTATCTATCTATCTATCTATCTATCTATCTATCTATCTATCTATCTATCTATCTATCTATCTATCTGTTGCGGAGGAGCCAGCTGACATAGTTAGCCACTACAGTCCATTATATTTAGAAACGCAGTGTATTTCAGGAATACAATACAATACAATTTATTTCTGTATAAAACTGGATTGATGTCACAGCTGGGATGAATGGCATTACCTTTCAAGTTAAGTTTCAACAAGAATATAAACTGGATGACAACCTTCTAGGACTGTATGCTTCCCTCATACACTAGGTGTCAGTGTTCCTGAGACACCCATGCACACACTCACAGGGCATACTGGGAATTGTAGTCCCACTGAGCAGCCCAGTTGGGTTCCATGGGTCGCAAGGAGGCGCTGCAGGGAATATACAATACAATGCAATACAATTTATTTTTGTATAGCCCAAAATCACACGAGAAGTGCCGCAATGGCCTTTAACATGCCCTGCCTCATGACAGCCCCCCAGCCTTGACTCTCTAAGAAGACAAGGAAAAACTCCCAAAAAAAAAACCTAGTAGGGAAAAATGGAAGAAACCTTCGGAAAAGCAGTTCAAAGAGAGACCCCTTTCCAGGTAGTTTGGGCATGCAGTGGGTGTCAAAAGAAGGGGGTCAAATACAATACAATACACAGAACAGAACAAATCCTCAATACAGTATAAAAATAAACATTTTAGAAGTACGGAGCAGAATTTAACAGTAGATGATATCACATAAGAAGATTTGGATATATTTAGAGTCCTGGAGACCTCATCCATCAAGCTGCCTTCCCCATTTGGCCATTCCACGGCTGAAACAGCGCTTGGCCAGCCAATCCGATGAAAGGACCCCTCCTTCCTATGATTCCTGGGATCCTCCATCAGGGATGACTTTACCTTAGGCAGGCAAAACAACTTGACAGGTGGGCCGTGGCACCAAGTGCCACATTTGAGTACCGAGAAGAGAAATAGAATAGGTGAGGGTTAGTATCCAATTCTAACTATCATGCTACTTATGTTTTAGTGCTAATGACTAACAACAGAGATGCAGTCTGTACAGAATCTTCAACCACCCACAGGTACTTTAGTTTTAATTAGAATAATAGAACTATTTTCGCCAAATGGATTAAGTTTAATATATTTATTTATTTGTATTACATTCTTCAATATGTGAGACTCTACGGCAAAATACAATTACATACTTTACAAGTTTCTTAATTTATTTCAAAATTACTAAATACTTCATAGACTTTCAGCAGGTTTTACTCCCTCGGCCCAATGGCATGTTGTTCAACAATAGTGCAATCCCACATTGGAGCGTCCATGTTCATTTGACATTGGCTTCAACTAGACTAATGGCAGAGTGCCGCGCTGTGAGTGTTTGAACTACCCATAAGCCATCATGAACATGGTGTACTGTGTTGTGTTAGCTTCTGTCTATTGCAGTAACCACATAATTTTCAAATTCTCTTCTATTCTATCTATCTATTGTCAGTTATGGTTATGAATATGGTTAAGGTTACAGTGAATAAAAAGGATTTTTTTTTCTGGCATGTTTTCTTTTTTATTTCTTTTTTTTCTTTTTACTATTTTCTACAGTTTAGAATAATAGTGAAGAAATCAACACAGTCAAATGAAACATTTGAAATTATGACCAAAAGTGTTAAACAAATTAAAGCACTGTTTCAAGAATTGTACTGCTAGACCTATTTTTGTGTTTGACATTTAAATAATAATAAAAATGTAATGAGAGAAAAAGAAAAAATTTAAATGTTGTTATATTTTATATTCTTCAAAGTAGCCACCATTTGCGTTTGATATAAACTTGCTGGAGAACTTTCCATTCAATAAATTGGCTGTGTTTTTATTTCAATTTTGCAATTGTTCTTCGTTTTGTTTTGTTTTATTGCTATCATTGTGCCATCATTTTCTCACTATTCTGTGGTTGTTTTTCATTGCCACAGCCATATTGTTCATGGTAATGAAAAGTGTTGCCGGTCATGTCAGTGTTGTGTGTAATGTCACATGGGAGTGGGCTTGTTGTCATCACACTCCCATTTATAAACGGTGGTGGCACACAATACTTGTCATCTTTGCTTTTGGAATATTTAAACACCAATCTTTGTTGGTCGGTTGTTGTTAGGGGAAAGATTATCTCCCAGTCCAATAAATAAAAAATAAAACTTTTCCCTCAAATCATTCAACTAATGAAAGAGCTTGATGGTTCTTGTAACTAAACCTGAAGAACCTTTCGAAGTTTTTGCAATTTTACAGATTAACGGACCTTCATTTCTCTTTGCTGATTTGAGCTCTTCTTGAAATAGTTTGGACTACTGCAGCCATATGCAATGGCCTTCTACTCGCCACAACACATGTGCCTGGCTCAAACACATGAATGAGAAATGAAGTTGTGCACATTTACCTTTAAAGAGATACATATAGGGATTAAAATAATATCAGCAATGGAGTTCAACATTCACTAAAGTTATAAATGAAAGCTATTTCTTGGAGTGATTTCAAAAATATTTTCAATATTAAACATGACATTTTTTGCTTTCATGAAAATTCACACCAGGCTCCAAATTCATTATTGGTATTATTGTCAGAGACAAGTTACAAATATTTAAGCCTGTAGCAGATAGAGGCGTGGTCCACCTCTTGAACCCTCAGGTACCACTCTGAACACCAGATGAAAGTGTAATCACTATTTATTTTATTATTACACGGTGCACAAAGCACACTCCACTCCACACTCATAAACTACAAATTCTCACAAATACAATACTCTTCCTCCTTGCCCAGACACTTAGCCCTCCTACCTCCCAGCTCAGCTCAGTGTCTGGGCTTTCCCACAGTCCTTTTATATCCCCTGACCTGGAAGTGGTTTCCATCCAAACCCACAAGTCCTTATTCCTTCCGGGTCAGGGTAAACAGCCCTTTTCTTCAGCCCGGGAGCACGTCGTTCCTTCCTATCACGTGATGATGACGCACTCCCGGGTTACAGGGCACATAAGAGCCCACTAGCCCCCCTACAGCGACTCCCGGTGGCCCCCAAGGTATCCAGCAGGGCTGTGTATACAAACTACAAAGTCCATGAGGCCCTGTTGGAACTCGGGGCACGATCATGCTGTCCGGAGGGCTCCTCCTGGCGGCCTGGGGGTGGCGACCGGAGTCTGTAGCCGGCCATCCATCACAAAGCCTTTAGCTAAAAATGTCTTTAAGATTAGGAAAACCATACAATTGAATCAAGGCTGCCCACATTTTTGACAGTTAGTAGGGTGCCAATAGTATGTTGTATGTGAAGTAGTATGTGAAACAGTATGTTTCAAAATATTCAAAATCTCATGGCAGGCATCTGTTCTTTCCTGCCATATAAATGGCGGTCTGGTTTAAAAAAATCAACTAGCCCACTTGGCACCATTGACTTTTTTTTCTCATTTTGTCTCTTTGCAGTTCCTCCAGATGATCCCATAATCAATGGCGGTCCTGTTATCAGCCTTCGGGCTGGGGATCCTCTCAACTTGACTTGTCATGCTGACAATGCTAAGCCGGCAGCTTCTATCATTTGGATCCGCAATGGGGAAGTACTCAGTGGAGCCACGTACACCAAGGTACAGTAACGGTTACTTATGTGACTGAATACACTCCGTTGAGGATTGGTGTACTAGACGCTAATACTCGTTAATGTTGTAAGAGATTCCTCATTTATTATGAGAGTCATGCAGCTAAAAGCAGGGCCCAAAAATTGTTGGCTTGCAGTTGCTGAAATAGCTATCAACTTAAGTAATGTAAAAACTGCTTTGATTAATGTACTTTTGTTAGTTGTTTGTGAGGGGTCTAGGGTTTATTGTAATCAGATTTCTTTAAACATAAAATGTGTGAAAGCAGACCCAATGGGGAGTTCAAATATGCGGCATGGTGAAGTCTGCCCATCTGTATACAAGTAGCTAAAGTAATTGTGATATCCTGGCTGCATGAGGGACTCTGCCGACATTTCAGTAACTTGCACTGGGGATTTGTTTTGTTGTTAGGAGTGGCTATCAAATGTGTAATAAAGGAAAATATGCAAGTTGGAATAACCTCTTTTAAGGTATAGTCAAAAATTAAATGAATCAATAACTGAGGTTGTACAGAATATTTCTATTTTAATTCTTCAATGCATTTTAAATAGGGGTTATTGAAATTTCAAAAATTACTGAATAATCAGTCCATTGGGAGGCAGGTAGTTTCATATGGAAGAACAGATATGACAATTAATTTAATTTATGTAGCAATTTTCTGCCCTACTCAAAGTGCTTTATTTAGAGTGTGGTGAACTACATCAAACATCACCAATGTGCAGCATTCACCTGGATGATGTGATGGCAGCCATTTTATGCCAGCATGCTCCCGACACATTAGCTATTAGGTGAGACCAGTTAGAGACAGGGAATAATTAAGGGTCCAGAATGGACAAGGCCACAATGGGCAATTGAGCCAGGACATCGGGGTACACCCTACTTTTTGCAAAGAATGCTCAATGATTTTTTATGACCACAGAAAATCAGAACCTCTGTGTTAAAATTCATCTGAAGGAATGCACCACTTTTCAGCACAATATTCCTGTTACGGCACTGATGCATTGGGATCCACACACAAACCACAGGGTAAGTGTCCCTGTTTTGTCATACAGAATTCTAGGTGACCCTGTTTTCCCCATTAAACTCTTTATTATGTAGACTTTACCAAAAAGCCATGAATCTCATACACTCACCACCCTGTGGTCAGGTGCCGTACTTCAGCACTTCCTTGCCCCTTCCCTTCTTTATCTGTAACTTTGAGTAATTAGATAAAGTGAAAGAACAGACAGAAGAGAGGGCTACACATTTAATTATGTATTTTAGATACTATGTCCAAGTTATAAGCAAAGTGAAATACAATAACAACCTAAGTAGCAGTTTATCTTGCGACCATAGTGGACTCTCAATTTTATGTTCAGTCTGGCTTGGTCTTTGCTGGCACATGGACTTTGAATGGAGTTTTGAAACAGGCTGCCTTCTTCTCTCAGTTTGGCTGCCTTGACAGAGTTATCTTCATCAGGGAGAAATGGCGAGAGAGAGAGAGAGGTGGTTTTTGCTTCATGGCAAGATGGTAAGACAGAGAGAAAATGGTATAGTGACCAATTTATACCATTCCTATCAGACATTCAGGGCCAATGGGTGCAGGCAACTCCATTGGTTCATCACATCCTGTTTTAGAATGACTGGACCAATGGGGTGCCGTGGAACAGAACAGCCAATCGTAAACAGCCACATTTCACTCCTCCAGACCCTGCTTCATACCACCATGGTAGTTTATGTCCTTCCTGTGTGGGATGGCTTATAGGCTCATATAATGGCGTGACAGATTCACCCTTCCCAAACCAGTGTGATGCATGCTGCTAGCTCCCCTGCCATAAATTACACTCTCTAAAGCTTTTGGGGAAGGAAATAGCTTGTTTTAGGAAATCTGCTCCTTTAATATACAGTGATCCCTCGCTATATCGCGCTTCGCCTTTCGCGGCTTTACTCTATCGCGGATTTTATATGTAAGCATATTTAAATATATATCGCGGATTTTTTGCTGGTTCGCGGATTTCTGAGGACAATGGGTCTTTTAATTTCTGGTACATGCTTCCTCAGTTGGTTTGCCCAGTTGATTTCATAAAAGGGACGCTATTGGCAGATGGATGAGAAGCTAGATTGCTTACTTTTCTCTCTCTCTTGCGCTGACTTTCTCTGATCCTGACGTATGGGGTGTGAGCAGGGGGGCTGTTTGCACACCTAGACGATACGGACACTCGTCTAAAAATGCTGAAGGATTATCTTCACGTTGCTACCTTCTGTGTGCAGCTGCTTCATGAAGTGACATGCTGCACGGTGCTTCACATACTTAAAAGCCAAAGGGCACGTATTGATATTTCACTGTTTTGTTTTTCTCTGTCTCTTTCTCTCTCTCTCTCTCTCTCTCTGCTCCTGTCGGAGGGGGTGTGAGCTGCCACCTTCAACAGCTTTGTACCGGCGGTGCTTCGTATACTTAAAAGCCAAACAGCCCTATTGATTTGTTTGCTTTCCTCTCTGTTTCTGACAGCCTGTGCTCCTGACGCGCACTCCTTTGAAGAGGAAGATATGTTTGCATTCTTTTAATTGTGAGACAGAACTGTCATCTCTGTCTTGTCATGGAGCACAGTTTAAACTTTTGAAAAAGAGACAAATGTTTGTTTGCAGTGTTTGAATAACGTTCCTGTCTCTCTACAACCTCCTGTGTTTCTGCGCAAATCTGTGACCCAAGCATGACAATATAAAAATAACCATATAAACATATGGTTTCTACTTCGTGGATTTTCTTATTTCGCGGGTGGCTCTGGAACGCAACCCCCGCGATGGAGGAGGGATTACTGTAAACTTAAACCCATTCTTAAAAGACATAATATAAATCACAACAATGCTAGACATTACAAATACACAGCAGCAAAAAACATTAAAACAAGTGCACTTTGCTTAGTCCTTAAATCGTTTTTCCTTTGTATATTTTAATTTCTGATCAATTTTAGTTCCCATTACATTCAATGGCTTCACCAACACCTCTTCCAGCAGCAACCCAAACTTTCCTGGTTGGTCTCCCATCCCAAACATGTTTAGCTTCACGTGGATTATGAGTTCTGTAATGCAGGCGGCATGGCTGCTGGCTAAATGTACTTTTTTCATTTTATGTGTATGCAACTAAAAAGCTTTCTTTTATTTCCTGATAATATTGTCAGAGTGTATGGATATGTTTGTGTGAATCAATTTGATGGTTACGACGACTACATTTTTTATTTAAGACCATAATTCTATTTAGAGAAATATAAAAGTGTTGCCGGAGGTCAAAGATGCTGAAAGACAATGTCTCTCACAATGAATTGTTATACACCATAGCTTTTTTAAAATGAAGCACTGACTAGGTCTCAGAAAATACTTTAATGCCCCGATTTCATTATTCCCTCTCTCTCTTTCTGAAGTGGATTTTCTTCAGATCTACTATTTCTTTCCCCTACATAGAATTCCACTGTTCTCAATACTTTTCTGACTTATTGTAATCTCTTGTTCTTCTTCTTAATATTCATTGGGTGATCAGAGAAATTATCTCCCAGAATTCAGCATTTCTGCTCTGCTCCTGGTCAGCAGTATTTATTCCAGCATTCCTTAAGTGTGATCATTGTTTTCAAAGGGAGATCTCACTAATATTTTCCACTCCAACATCGCCGGCTTATTAAAACATTGGTGTCTGTCAGTAAGGTGGTTGCCTGCTCATTCAGATTCTTGTCCTTTATTGACAGAAACTGACTCATTCCCCAGTTTACCGGACATTTTGTTTTATAGAAATTTGCCATAGGGAATGTGTGTTTCTTCACTGAATGGAATGTTCTTACTTCAGAGGAGAATTCTTCAGTTTTATTTATACTGTACTTCTTTCATGGCAAACATAAAAAACAAGTCACGGGAGATGGGTATTTGGTATAGTAAATCAATCTGTAAATTCCTTCCATCTTTGTAAACTTCCTCTTTGTCCATTTATGCAGTCATCAACAAATCTTGCATACAGATGAAGTACTACAGACTGATTTATATTGCATGCAGAGGCACAGCTGGATAGCATACAGCCACAGCTGGATATTGAGTATAGTGTTTCAGTCTGGAAATTCCTTCTACCTTTGGAGTCCTCATATTTGTCCATTTCAGCAAGCATTAATGATGATACACACAGTTTGAGCACTTCGTGCTGATTTATATTTCATGCACAGGCTCAACTGTTAAAGACAACATATAGAACTGGATATTGAATATATATATTTAAGTACCTGTATAACATAAAATACTCAAGCTTATTTAATCCAGCTCAGTGTCATGGCAGGATGGAGATATAAGGAATAATGTCCAGAAAATCATAGATGGAAGGGCACATGAAAAGAATAGCTACAGTTAGGTCCATAAATATTTGGACAGGGACAACTTTTTTCTAATTTTGGTTCTGTACATTACCACAATGAATTTTAAATGAAACAACTCAGATGCAGTTGAAGTGCAGACTTTCAGCTTTAATTCAGTGGGGTGAACAAAACGATTGCATAAAAATGTGAGGCAACTAAAGCATTTTTTTAACACAATCCCTTCATTTCTGGGGCTCAAAAGTAATTGGACAATTGACTCAAAGGCTATTTCATGGTCAGGTGTGGGCAAGTCCGTCGTTATGTCATTATCAATTAAGCAGGTAAAAGGCCTGAAGTTGATTTGAGGTGTGGTGCTTGCATGCAGAAGATTTTGCTGTGAACAGACAACATGCGGTCAAAGGAGCTCTCCATGCAGGTGAAAGAAGCCATCCTTAAGCTGCGAAAACAGAAAAATCCCATCTGAGAAATTGCTACAGTATTACGAGTGGCACAATCTACAGTTTGGTACATCCTGAAAAAGAAATCAAGCACTGGTGAACTCAGCAACGCAAAAAGACCTGGACGTCCATGGAAGACAACAGAGGTGGATGATCGCAAAATCATTTCCATGGTGAAGAGAAACCCTTCACAAAAGCCAACCAAGTGAACAACACTCTCCAGGGGGGAGGTGTATTGATATCCAAGTCTACCATAAAGAGAAGACTGCATGAAAGTAAATACAGAGGGTGCACTGCAAGGTGCAAGCCACTCATAAGCCTCAAGAATAGAAAGGCTAGATTGGACTTTGCTAAAGAACATCTAAAAAAGCCTTCTTTTAAAAAACTTTTAAAAAGTTCTGGAAAAACATTCTTTGGACAGATGAAACCAAGATCAACCTCTACCAGAATGATGGCAAGAAAAAAGTATGGAGAAGGCGTGGAACAGCTCATTATCCAAAGCATAGCACATCATCTGTAAAACACGGTGGAGGCAGTATGATGGCTTGGGCGTGCATGGCTGCCAGTGGCACTGGGACACTAGTGTTTATTGATGATGTGACACAGGACAGAAGCAGCTGAATGAATTCTGAGGTGTTCAGAGACATACTGTCTGCTCAATTCCAGCTAAATGCAGTCAAATTGATTGGGCGGCGTTTCATGATACAAATGGACAATGACCCAAAACATACAGCCAAAGCAACCCAGGAGTTTATTAAAGCAAAGAAGTGGAAAATTCTTGAATGGCCAAGTCAGTCACATGATCTTAACCCAATTGAGCATGCATTTCACTTGTTGAAGACTAAACTTCAGACAGAAAGGCCCACAAACAAACAGCAACTGAAAGCCACTGCAGTAAAGGCCTGGCAGAGCATTAAAAAGGAGGAAACCCAGCATCTGGTGATGTCCATGAGTTCAAGACTTCAGGCTGTCATTGCCAGCAAAGGGTTTTCAACCAAGTATTAGAAATGAACATTTTATTTCCAGTTATTTAATTTGTCCAATTACTTTTGAGCCCCTGAATTGAAGGGATTGTGTTAAAAAAATGCTTTAGTTGCCTCATATTTTTATGCAATCATTTTGTTCACCCCACTGAATTAAAGCTGAAAGTTTGCACTTCAACTGCATCTGAGTTGTTTCATTTAAAATTCATTGTGGTAATGTACAGAACCAAAATTAGAAAAAAGTTGTCTCTGTCCAAATATTTATGGACAGTAGCCTGTACGTACTAAAATCAGGAAGTAGAATGCTAACCAAAATGCAAAAACCAAAGTAAAAGGCATGGCTATTGATATATCCCTTATCTAATTAACTATCATGAATGAAAATGAGAGATTTTGGAGTTTTTATCCATATATGGATGCTGATAAAACTATTCTCATCTAAAATAGGCACACATAATGATGTCACAGTGTTGCCGAGACATGTGATCAGTAACACTTGTGTTGTTATTATCAACATGGGTACAACCATTAAAACTGTCCCAAAATGGCATTGACGAAATGTACAAAATGGCATAGTGATTGTATAAAAAAATTATAAAAAGGAAAAAATGTACAATACAAATCTATGTTTGTCAAAAATAGACAAAAATTAATCAAAGGGTAGTATATCTATGATTCATAACAATTATTATATATAATACTTGGAAAATTCCATTCCTCTTAACTATCATTAATGACATCACAAAAAAAGGAGGTGCACATTCTGGGGCAGAAAACCTCCATACAAACTATGAATGTGTTCAGTTTCTCCTCAATAACAACATCTTGAATGCAAAGATCGTCTGCCTTTCTTTTTGCTCTCTTGGTTCTTATCTCCCATCTTTCTCTCCATTACTTTCTTCTTCCTGTGAAGCCTTTGTCCCAACTTTCTTCTAAACACATTAATCCATTGAAATAAGGCAGCTTTAAATACCCCTGCTGAGATCACTAATGGCTCAAATACAACTTGTTTTGGTTCCATAATCAGCAAATCAGAGGTCACTTTATGAATTTCAGATGATCCAGTTACCCAAGCCTTATATTCCTTTAATGAGTCAGATCATTCAAGCAAACACTTAGCTGCTTGCATCAAATTGGGTGTCCAGTAATACAGTATGTGAGCAGATGCTGCCAACAAATCATTCTACATGGCCTTCCTGATTCTTCATGATTTCACTTTTATGAGCCAGTGATCACAAGCTGTCAGCTTTCAGCTAATTCTTCTGGTCTCCTAACTATGCTCTATGGTTTAATTCTTCCTTTGATGCTCCCATAGATTTTATTTTCAAGGCAGCTCTTTTACTGCCTTCAAAGCAGCCTTTCCTCTTTCATTAGTGTGTCAGGATGTACTGTCCCTTCAACTACGGTTCTCTCTACCCACTCTTTCTCATGTGGAGGTCATCTGGTGGTTCGTAAATACCTGTAGATGGAGATGACAGTACCAGCTATTGCTAAACTTCTTGATGTATCGGTCAGGACTATTAGAAGGAGAATGCAACAGTGTGATATAAGGCAAGTATAACACATTATTTAGACAACTTAACATAAGAGTAAACTTTTTCAGTGAGAACTAAAGCGCACTTCTTACCTTTATGGTTAATCACACCACAACTATGCCAGAACACAGATATGTTTGGAGGTGGAAGACCTCTTACCTCAGCTGTTCACATCCCTTGCCCCTCCTTTTGATGCCGATTGGTCATTTGATTACATCCAGTTTTGATCTGATTAACGTGTGGCCTTAAATCGAAAAGCAATACATTCAGAGCATCCACTAAGCAAAATGCAATGTTTGCTCTGCTTTTATTTATGACATGTGATCTATGGAGATGAATTAAAATGCAATACAGTCAATGAAAGGAACCCACAAAGAGACAACAATAAACACTGTCATTAAACCCCATTTAATGGTATGAACACAAAAGTATTTTGACTTATAAATGAAAAAAAAAAATTGGCCAAATCGAACCTCTAAACAGCAGAAAAACTGAAATGAAAACAATGAAAATGAGACATGACACTCTGGACACTCCTCCTTTTATTCTGTCTACACCAGAATGGGCGGAGCTTTCTACAGGCTTCGCAAGCGGAGTCTCCGAGGCCGTTCTTGGAACTGCAGATGGAAGAGAGAGAACAGTTAGCGACAGCACCTTCCCTTGGTCTGATGTGGATTCACTTACGTTACTTAAGCCCTGAAGGTGATGACCAGGTGCATATTTGTGACAATTGTATTTGAAACTGACACAAAAATTGCCATAGTGAAAAGCAATGATTTGGGTGATATGTTTTAATTATGACTCAAAAAAAACTGCACTTTGTGTAAATGCATTTCATTGCAATCTCATTAAGATGTTAGATTTCATTTAATTTTGGCGCAAATAATCTTACATAGTACATTCTCTAAAATTCTGGATCCCCAGGCTGAAATTGTTTTAAAATGTTATGTTTATTTGCTTTTCTTGGTGTAATGGCTGTTTCTCAGCTGTATTTCGGCCTTCTTTTTCCTTTGGCTCTGCCTTGGTCTGATCCAATTATACTGCATGCCTGATTACCTTTGGTCTGATCATAATCACATTTTTCTTTTGAACATTTCCTTTATTTACAACAACATAATCTGTTTTCAATATGTCCTTGTCCTGGACAGCAATACCTGATTATCAACACAATTTTAAGCCAATTTGTTTTGCAACTGAAGTTTAATGATGACATGAGGAACACAGTCCTGGATTGATTCAGAAGGCTGCTTTATTAATGCCTGTCATGAATGCTTAAATATTGTTGTTGGAATTTGTATTGGGGAGAAACAACCTGTGTCTTTGGGGATTTTCTTAATATAGAAAATAACAAATTAACATTTTAGAATTATACTTTTTGATGAGAAGCCCAGTGGCACAGTCATTAGCGTTATTCCCTCACAGCTCCATTAGACAGGAGACTGGGGTTGAACTGTGGCCAGGGCATTGTATGTTTGGAGTCTGCATGTTCTCCTGTGTCTCTGCATGTTTCTTTGAGTGTGTTGGCTGCCCTCCCACATTCCAGAGGCTATAAACTGGCCCCATGTCAGTGCCCTCTGCAATGGTTTGTACTCGATGCCCTTGCAGTTCTAAAATAGATGTAGAAGGTTTTGTTCTGTAAATATCTGTCTAATTGACAATGGCTTTGATAGGTTGTTATAACTAAGGAAACATTAACTAGTCTTGCTTGTGTTGTTTTGTTTAGTTTAAAGCTCTTCACTTTTGAGGGTAAATTTTGTAATCCTGTCCTGTAGCACTTGTTTCAAAACAGTCTCCTAGACTGATGTTTATGTGATTATGTTGACCATTTGTGTAAGTTTGCAGTCTGAATAAATATAATTCTAATAAAAGATTGATATACACTGCTTCCTTAGAACTCCTGGCAGCCTGTCCAAGGTTAGTGCTTGCCTTGCCCTCAATTGCTGTTAAAATGGACTCTGGCCTTCTGGTGTCCTTGTAGTGGCAATAAAATTAGAAATGTAATCATTTTTGGCTTTAACCAAAGCAACTAAGTAATGTGGTATGGCCGTTGTCATCCTGGTGTGTCCATCATCATTCTATCATAGACTGACCACAGGTTGGAGCGCAAGAGACGTTATGAACTTTTAAGGGTTTAGTATAATTCATATACTGAGCAATTTTGTGATAATGTGCTTATTACTAAAACTAAAAAAAAAAATTTATCTATCTATCTATCTATCTATCTATCTATCTATCTATCTATCTATCTATCTATCTATCTATCTATCTATCTATCTATCTATCTATCTATCTATCTATCTATCTATCTATCTATCTATCTGTTGTGACCCATATGGGGGCATCACACTCACAAGTCCCAGGTTAAACAAGAGTTTATTTTAAAGAAATACCCTACAGGGTTTTCTCTTTCTTTCTTTCTTTCTTTCTTTCTTTCTTTCTTTCTTTCTTTCTTTCTTTCTTTCTTTCTTTCTTTCTTTCTTTCTTTCTTTCTTTCTTTCTTTCTTTCTTTCTTTCTTTCTTTCTTTCTCCACATCTCCCTGAGTGAGGAAAGGTGTCTTTGTGCTGGACCCAGGAGTATTTCCTGTACCATAACACTACACCAAGAAAGCACTTCAGGGTCAGGTGTAACCCCCTCTGAATAGGAAAATCCACTCTCAGTAGCTCCCTGTGGTGGCCCCTACAGCTCCCACCAGGTCAGTGCAATGGAACTACAATTCAGGTCACACTGCAGTTGTACAGGTGTATATAGCCCTGATTGGAATTCTCCTTCTGTCCGTCCATTAAACAGTCCAATCCATGAAAAAGAACACAGATCATCCCGGTTGACATATACATCCATTTGTGTCCCCTGTCCATTATATATGTCTTTTGGATAGACAAGGGACCATCCAACCCAGTCAGGAAGCCAGACGTCAGACACCAGGTAAACGTCCAAAAATTAATATTTATTATAATAATAAAGTGCACAAAGTACCACCACTCCACTATACTCAATAACAAATCAATAATCAAATAACAATAACCAATACTCAATCCTCCACTCCCAGACGCTTAGCCACCCTGCCTCCCAACTCAGCTCAATGTCTGGGATTTCCCACAATCCTTTTATAGTCCTTGAGCCGGAAGTGTTTCACCTTCTCTGTCCATGTGACATGGGACACTTCCGGGTCAGATAAAAATCCTTTTTCTTCACCCCGGAAGCACGTCATTCCTTGTGTCGCTGTGATTAAGACGCACTTCCAGGTTATGGTGCAAATAATTCCTGGGCCTCCCTGCAGCGACTCTTGGCAGCCTCCGTGATATCCAGCAGGGCTGTGCATTAAAAGTCCACTGTCCATAATTCCCGGCTGGCATTCGGGGTAGCTCCATGCTGCAAGGAGGGCTCCATCTGGCGGCCTGGGGGTTTTGGCCGGGATAAGTAGCCGGCCATATCTCTATCTATCTATCTATCTATCTATCTATCTATCTATCTATCTATCTATCTATCTATCTATCTATCTATCTATCTATCTATCTATCTATCTATCTATCTATCTATCTATCTATCTATCTATCTATCTATCTATATAGTACCTTTCCTATCTATCTATCTATCTATCTATCTATCTATCTATCTATCTATCTATCTATCTATCTATCTATCTATCTATCTATCTATCTATCTATCTATCTATCTATCTATCTATCTATCTATCTAATTCTGGTGCGTAGGAGCCAGCTGACATAGCTAGCCACTACAGTCCATTATATTTAGAAATGCAATGTATTTCAGGAATCTTCAACCACCCACAGGTACTTTAATTTTAATTAGAATAGTAAAACCTCTTTTGAAAATGGATAAGGTTTAGTATATTTATTTATTTCCATGGCATTCTTCAATGTGTGAGACTCAAGGGCAAAATACAATTACATACTTTACAAATTACTTAATTTACTTCAGAATTACTAAATCAAGATCAAGACTTTCAGCAGGTTTTACTCCCTCGGCCCAATGGCACGTTGTTCAACAATGATGTAATCCCACATTGGAGTGTCCATGGTCATTTGACATTTGCTTCAACTAGACTAATGGCAGAGTGCTGTGCTGTGAGTGTTTGAACTACCCATAAGCCATCATGAACATGGTGTACTGTATTGTATTAGCTTCTATCTATTGCAGTAACTGCACATTTTTCAAATTCCCTTTATGTTTTGATTTACCTTTGTAAGTGGCGGGTTAAGCAGGACTTCATCCTTAAGCTCAGTACCGACTGAGACACTCCTTGACTTTCACTTAATGTCCATCTGTGTACACATTGTTTGAGAGGAAGCTCTCCTCCAAATCCCACTGGCCATTTAGTAAACCCAGGCAGACACCCTCTATGGCCTTCTACTGATTCAAATCCTGTCTGCTGGATACCATAAAGATACCAACTGCAGTAGTGGAGTCCCAGACCCCCAACTGTTTATCTTTATTTGGATTTCTCTCTGTCCCTCTGAGGTAATAACCAGAAGGCTCAAGGTGAGAGTGAGAGTTATTAAACTTTTCACCCACAGATGACGCAATTTCAAGGAGACATCCTCTTATTTCTGCTCCGCAGACAGGAAATTGTACCCTTCAGTGTAACTACTTTATCTGTCTCTTCTTTTTTCAGATCTTCTCAGCAGTCTTCATGTTCACAAACCTCACTGCGCAATTAGGCAGACTCTTACCAGCAGGTGCTTAGCAAAACTCGCGAAATAGCATTTTAAAAAAACAATATAAATGTCATATTTTTCTTGTCTGTTAGACAGCTAGTTTGCCTAATTGTAGACTAGAATATTAATTTAAAACACGACTCATTTGTATTTTATTACAACAGCAGTTGACTTTTTTCATTTCCTTTTCTGTTGAAGCTCTTTTTTTAATTTTGTCAACTTAATTAACCTTTTTGGCTTAAAGCGGTGCATGATGGAGACATTAGGGGTGGGTGCTGGCAGCAAGGTAGATGAAAGATTTAATGAGAATCTCAAAATCAGTTTGAACCGAAGGTGTAGGGATTAGAAAATCTAATCAAAGTAAGCATAACTGAGAGCCAGTCTCTTTAACCCGGGAAGAAAGTAATATTAAGAACAGTATCAAATTTGAATTACAAGCATCTTATAGGAAACAGGGAGTAAGCAGGTTTTCAAATGAAAAGGCAGTACCTCCGAAAAGTGTGTCTCTAGTTACTGCTGTTTTTTTTTTTTTCAATCTGGGCTATATATAGTATCTTTAAAGGTGAATCCCATAAAGATGGCATTGTTTTACACCCAGGCTTATTATGGCACACTAATAAGAGCCAATGTTTTACATCTCCACGTACCTGGATTGAGATTCAAGTTCAGGTTCAATTTTCAGTTATGTGTACACAGTGCAGCAAAATTTGTAACATACATTTCTGATCAACAGCAACAATAATCATGTTAAAAATGTATTAGTTGTTTATGCATTCTCTGCATTAATTTACAAGGTTGAGCAATCATTTTGGGGATTTCTTAATCCCTAGATTCTGAATCTCCTATTGTTTTTTGATTTAAGATTTACTTTTATCCTAATTAATTAAACTGCCATGGAGAACATTATGCTGCCTGTATTCAGCATGACCAGTTTGGTGGGGGGTCAGTGATGGTCTGGAGAGGCATATCCATAAAGGAATGCACAGACCTCTACAGGTTAGACAACAGCACCTTGACTGCCATTAGGTATCAGGATGAAATTCTTGGACCCATTGTCAGACCCTTTGCTAGTGCACAACAATGCCCGGCCTCATGTGGCGAGAGTATGCAGGCAGTTCCTAGAGGATGAAGGAATTGATACCATTCACTGGCCCCCACACTCTCCTGACCTAAATCCAATAGAACACCTCTGCAACATTATGTTTTGGTCCATCTGACGCCAACAGGTTGCACCTCAGACTGTCAAGGAGCTCAGTGATGCCCTGGCCCAGATCTGGGAGGAGATCCCCCAGGACATCATCCATTGTCTCATTAGGAGCACATTAGGAGCATACAAGCACGTGGGCGTCATACAAACTACTGAGTACAATTTGGAGTTCCTGCAATGAAATTTCAGCAAATTGGACTAGCCTGGCTCATCATTTTTTCACTTTGATTTTCGGGGTGTCTTTGAATTCAGCCCCTCTTACCTGGCCAGGACGCCCTAATTATGGAAGGACCTGGGGTGAGAGTACTTCCAGGACATTTTCTCCCCTGGACTGAGAGAGGTTGGTTTCCAGCGGAGCCACGGGTCATGTGTATGCCACCAGGGGGCACATGGACATTTGGGGGCCCTATTTGGCAGCACTTCCACCACACCCAGAAGTGCTGCTGAAAGAAGATTGTTGGGCACCTGGATGCCCTATAAAAAGGGGTCAGTCACCAACATCCAAATGCTAGAGTCAGGAGGAAGAGGACAAAGCCTGTCTGGAGAACTGGAGACAGCCGCAAAGGGACTGTGTTGATATTTTACCTTGGTACTGTAAAGTGCACTTGTAAAAAAACGTGTGCTGTGTGGACTAAAACTTGTGTCTGTGTCGGGGTTAGGATGGCTGTACGCGCCCCAGGGCTTCACACTGGATACAAGGTTATTGTTGGTGACATATCTACATGTCACACAGTGGCTTCTGTTACACCTCAAAGTACCCGATGAGTAATGGGTGAAGTGAGCTGCAGATGAGAAGGTTGCGTAGGTTATTTGGTTGATTGATAGAAATTAATGGAGATTTAGGAAAAAAGGAGCAACCTGCAAAATGGGGAAATTTAGTGTGATGACCTGTGGGAGAGACAGAATGTTAGGGTGGAGTGGGAGGTCCAGCAGGATGAAGGTTTTATTATTAGGGTTCCTTCACAGGGCTTCAGAGACACTTTCAAAGAAAAAACAGGAGACGCTAAGCTCAGTTTCAGCCTGGGATCACATATTTCTCCAGGTCTCAATGATCGACTAACTTTTTAACCACTCCCTGCACCTTCTCACTCTTTGATCCTTTCAGCCACTTTAGCTTTGTTCCCACCTTCCCCTCCTATATATGTTACAATGAAGGCTATCCAGCCAAAACTTTTTTTTAACCTTCTTTCATTTTGAATATGGAAATCACCCTAAACTTTTTTTTAATTTTATTGTTATGCCCTTTGCTTAAAGTATCTATCTATCTATCTATCTTAATTTCTTTTGCTTTATGTGTGGAACCCTAGAGGCAGGGCCACACTGAGGTGGGTCTTAGCAGTGGTTCATTGATTGTCTTTGATTTTCATTCTGAGTACAGATTTTTCTGTTCTGGATTCATTCCTTCTGTTCTTGAATGTGGATTACTGTGGACTTGGATCTTATTTTCTTACCTTTGTCCCAGTTTGGTGTCCTCTTTTTGCTTACTTAAATACATTTCTTCATATATAAGGATTTTCTTATTTGGGATGTCTCTCAGGCCAGAGAATTTTATGGTGTCTCTCACTTTTGGGGCATTTTGATGTTTTTTCTCATATATCGTGGGATATTTAAGATATATTTTGAACATGAAAAGTCAGGGCCTATTTTAGGTTAAAGCCTGCCTGTTGAGTTTGGGGTCTGGCTGTGTGGAGTAAGGCTACAGTATATTTGGCATTTGTTAGACATTTAGGAGGCCTCACACACTTTCTTGCTATTTTGTGTGCACCATCACAACACATGTATGTGTATCTTTGTGGAGTCTGCATATTCTCCCAATGTCTGCATGTTTTCCTCCAAGTATTTCAGTTTCCCACCCAAATGTCACAATCTGCATGTTGAATTGATTGGCTAAGTGGCCCAGTTTGAATGAATGTACTCAATGATAAATGGGAACCTTGTCCTGGGTTGAATGAACTTTACAGTGTATAAGTATAATCATGAAAAATTGAATTGAATTTGAACTGACTTGGTATTGGTTCTGGACCGCCCCCGAACAACCCTGAACTGGACTAAGAAGATCTGGGAATGCACTGCCCTGCACACAGTGCTTCAACTATAAGGCCTGGCCCTATCAGACACTGTAATGCCAAAAAAAAGATCTAAAAACGGATGAATGTGCATATTTTTATTAATCAAATTGCAATCTGTAAGCCACCTTGTACATCTGATCCGCATCACACAGAAAACCTGTCATGATTTTATTAGGTACATTAGTCTTTGCATTTTTTCTGTCATTTTGCTTATCATTGGATTTTTTTTTCTTATGGTTTATTTACTTTATTGCTATGATGTAGACAACATTGTGTTGCCATTTTAGGTAGGGCATTGCTTGGAAGGATCTCTCAGCTGGTAATTTGAAGGTTGCCACTTTGAATCTTGGTAGTGACAGAAGGAATGCTACTCCACTGGGTCCTTGAGCAAAGCCCTTAACCTGTAATTGCTCCAAGGGGCGCTGTACAAATAGCTGGCCCTACACTCTGACCCCAAAACTATCTGGAGATTAATTTGGGATATGCGAAAAATGACAAATTCCTAATACAAGAAATTGTATATGGTGAATAAAGTATTAAAAATTAAAAAATGAACCATGTGATAACCACATGTTGTTGCATATGACATTATCATGCTACCAGTATTTAAGATGACCATGTGGTATGGTCTACATTCAACTTTATGGAAACAATATAAATAATTACTATCTGTAGGATAGGAATTTATTCAGCCTGGCGTTTTCTGCCTGTGGTTTTTGACTAAGATACAGTATTTGCCCATTGACTTTAGATTTTTGTTCCTTCTGGTTTTGTTTATCTCTTTTGATCACTTCCATTTCCTGGTCCATTAATCTTTTTCTTTGGGCTGATAAGCTCATTACAACAGCCACTTTTTTATGAGACATACACACTTAGACACTGCAATGCTAAAATGGCTGTTTCATTATGGGGATTATGTTAATTGTATGCCAAGACTCAATTCACCACCCTGCCACAGTCCAACATTGTAGCGGCAGTTATTTAAGAGCGCAGAAGATTATGGATGTGTTGACTCATGCAATAAAAGATCAGTCCTTCTGGTGCTTGCTTTCTGCTGATGACGTTACGCTGTGTAACACCAGAAAGGAGAAAGTGGAGAGGAATTTGGAAGAAGGGCTTTGATAGATAGAGGACTGAAGATAAATAGGAAGAAGACAGAATATAAGAGGTTAGATTAGAGGATTAAATATCTAGGATCTGTGGTAGCCCAAGATGGAGAATTAAATGCAGAAATGACCCATAGAGTGCAGTGTGGATGGGACAATTGGGAGAAGGTATCAGGAGTAGTGTGTGATCCAAGAATTAAGACAAAGGTTAGAAGTAAGGTTTTCAAGACAGTATAAGGCCAGCTATGACATTTGGAGCTGAGACATGAGCAGAAATCATCAGGTAAATGGGTCCTTTCATCAGATTGGACCACCCTTTGGCTCTGTTGTAGAATGCCCAGGAAGGGGTAAGGTGGCTAGTTGGGCGAGGTCTCCAGTACTCCAACTTCTTTCAGCTTCTCCTCTGTTATCAACTGGCCATATTTGTAAAATAAATGAATGGACAGATATTACTGGTTTCCATTTATTTAAATTAGTTTCTGCTTTAGTGTCCGTGTATTTTATCAAATCTGTATCTTTATATGTGCTAGTTCTGTATTCAGTGATTGGTATAATCTATTCTTGCATTTTGCCTTGGGAGATTTGTGCCATTCTGCGCCTGCACTTGGTGAGGAGTTCTGTGTAAGAACAGATTACATTGTAATACTGTATTGTACTTCTAAAGGGAGCAATGAGAGATTGGCCATCTAGCTCTGATTACTGTATATACACGTGTATAAGTTGGCTCTTAAAACCCGAAAAATCGATCATAAAATCAGACCCTGACTTATACGCCCGTTCAAAAATGCAACATTTAATTTTTTTTATAACATCTTCTTGCCTCCTTCAATCTCGCACCGGTTTCTCAGACACGTCAAATTTTGTTGCAGCAACGCAGTTACCAGTTTCTTTCGCTACTTCAACGACATTTAATTTAAAACCAGCTTCATATTTTCTTCTGATTGTAGATACGGGATGCTCTTATGATAAAAGTGTATGAGGGTGTGAGATACAAAAAACACAAAACAGTGCAAACATTGCTTCGGAATAGTTCGGGTATTACTGTGTGGTCATGTTGGCACAAAACATAGAAAAAAAGGCAGTGTGCTCCGTGGTTACTCTCTCAGGTGGGCGTTAGCATATCATAATCTCTTGGATCAATCAGTGTGAGTTTTCCGCATTCGACTTATACAACCGACATTATAAAATATTGGAAATTATACGGTAAAAATCAAGCCTTGACTTATCCGCGGGAGAACTTAAACACAAGTATATATGGTGCTTGTGTTCTGTTTTGTGCATTGTATTTACCCAATTTTTTGACACCCATCAAAATCCCAATTTACCTGTAAGGGTAATGAAATGCCATTCCCAACATTTCCACTATTTTTTTTTCCTGCTAGGATTTTTGGGAGTTTTTTTTCTTGTCTTATTAGAAAGTCAAGGTTGGGGGATGTCAATTAAAGCCCCTTGAGGCATCCTTTGTAGCATCTTGCACTATACAAAAATAAATTGTTATTGTAAAGGTATCACAGGAGAAGAAGCTGGATTTGGCAGAAATGAGAATTTTGAGATGGTTGTGTGGAGTTTACAAAGAAAAGATAAAATAAAAAATGAGACAATCAGAGGTACAACAAAAATGGGAGAGATAGCTAATAAAGTACAGGAAGGTAAGTTAAAGTGGTATCGACTGTTAATGAGGAAATACAAGGAATATGTGAGCAAAAGATTGATGGACATGGAAATACAGTGGAAGAAAAAGTGAGCAAGCTGAAGCAGATGGATGGATAAAGTAAAAAAGATGTGAAGGAAAAATGATTGACTGAGGAGGAGGTATGGGACAGAACTGTACGGAGAAGGTCGATCAGGCACATCAACCCCACATGGAAATGGAGAATAAAGGGTGAGTCCATGCCCTCATTGATTAGGATTAAAGGAAATCCGAGGTGAAACATGTATAATAATAATAATAATCCTAACCATATGGTTACTTTCTTGCTAAAATGTCACCACTCACTCACATGAAAGAGAATCAGAAAGCCTCTCCCATCAGTCATACCATTACTTGCAAATCTAGTTACTGTATGTTCTTCCTATGAATTCTCCAGATTAATTTCTACCTGGAATTCCATTCCATGGTCAGAGTGACTGGGGTTCATTAAGTAAATGAGTATGTAAGAAGATGATTTGAACAGCATCTTATTTCAGTGCTTCGGGGGACATCAAGCAGAGTAAAGATCAATTGATTGATTGATTGATTGATTAGATGATAGCTCATTGATTGATACACTGATTTTCCCAAAACACACCTACAGTAAAGACTGCATGACATCTGTATTTCTATTCTTTTTCCTCATTGCTCATACCAACATCTACGTGTGCATTAACAGTCCAACATTATAAACATGCCCCCTGTTACCGTAGTCCATCGATTATTATTATTATTTCTTCCTAAATTCTAGCTTGTTTTTCACATAATTATTCAAGGCCCTAAGTAGCACAGCAGCTGTCATATGCACCAGCCTTGTAGCAGATATAAATAAAGTATTCTTCAAATAGGTATGACCTTTCCTGCTAGTCGCGTAAGTGTTCTGCTCACAATGTTATGTTCATTCCCTTTGGAAAGCTGTTTGCTTTTTCCATACTTTGTGTAAGCAGTAGTTACCAATAATTATTCCACTCAGTGGTGATATGGAAGTCAAATCTGTTTTGTGAAAATACTCAGTTCTGTGTGGCCTAGAATACTAAATTAGAAGACTTAAATATTATAACTTTTCTGTGCAGTGAAGATTTCAAATATGACACAGCGTTACGTGGGTTCACTGATTCAGTAATTTGAATTTCTGTGTTAGAAAATTTGAGCGTCTACGCCTGTCCGATGAAGGGTGTTCCCCTCGTCCATCCATCCATCCATCCATCCATCCATCCATCCATCCATCCATCCATCCATCCATCCATCCATCCATCCATCCATCCAGCCATCCAATTTCACAACAATTTCTTCAGGTCAAAGAGCTTGGCATCTGTTGGTGCAAGGCAATTAAAATGCCTGCAAAGGGTGCCAGCTCATCACAAGGTACAGTTATGCCCACACTCTTACTTGTATTAGGCCTCTTTTAAAGTAGCCAATTTACATGCATATCTATGGATAAAAAAAATCCATATAACATTGTAATTAAAAATTCAGACAGTTTTAGTAAACACTGGCATAAAGCATTTTTATTTACTTTTCAGGCTAATATGTATTTTTTAATAAATGACACACTTTATTGATGAATCGGACACACATCTGTTGCTCTGTATTTGTCTAAACACTTGTTAGTGACGTGGCTTCTATCACAGCTGTACGCCAAAAAGCAAACACAGGACAAGATCTGGCTTTTTTCTGTCCTCTCTCATGGCTTTAAATGTATATACTGTGACAGATGGCCGGGGGCCTTGCCCGGTTGGAATGCCCTCCTGGTGGAAGGACCGGGAGCAAATCCACAACAATACCTCCCCTGGGACGCACGGGGGTGGGGGGTTTGGGGGCAGCCCCCCTGGATTGCATCATTGCCACGGGCTTGGAGCTTGGAAGCTCAACCCTTATTGGGGCCCGTAGTCACCGCCAGGGGGCTCCTGGACAATCCCAGAGTCATGGACTGCAGCACTTCCCCCACACCCAGAAGTGCTTCTGGAAGAGGATCCGGGAACACGTGCAGTACTTCCAGGGACCCTTACAGCACTTCCGCCACACTCAGGAGTGCTGCCAGAAGAAGATCAGAGTGCACCTGGAGCACTTCCGGGTGCACTATAAAAGTGGCCACCTCACTCTGTTCAGGGAGCCAGAGTCGGGAGGTGGAGGACAAAGCTAGTGTGGAGGAGTGAAGGCAGTAAAAGAAAAAGAAACTGAGCAATATTGGTTATTTATGCACTGTGTGCTAATAAGAAAGAAAATAAAAGGGTGTATTTTGCACTTGTGTCCCTGTGCCTGTGTGTGTCTGTTTTTGCTTTCTCAATCCCACTTCATCCAAAGCAGAGCTGCAGAGAGCTGAGCCAGCACCTTCAGGGTACTAATACACCTTTCTTATTTCCTTCTGCATGCACTCATTTGCATATTTTATGATAGATTTGTTTACTACTTTTTAGCATATCGGTAAAAAGTTTTTTCCTAAATCCATCCCACAAGTAAAATTGAATCCACTATACTGCATCAACCTGATTATCAATCATTCCTATCAAGAAAAGATTAGTACCTGAGAAATCCCATATAAACACAAAAGAAACTTGCTCACTCTTTGCAGGCTGGGATTGAAAGCCAAGACTCCTTTAGTTCATTTTAAGTTTCTTTGGAAGCTTCAGTTTATTCTCATACTCTGAACACATCCTGGTGATGCTGTATGTCCACAGCATGCAGTATCTGTGGCCTGTAATCAAGTGCTGACCCGGTCAGGCTGTTTGGCCAGGCATTGGCTGCATAATGACTCCCAAAGGCCCAAAGACAATCAATTAATCAATGTACTTGCATTAGATGGCTGGATATTATAGACTAGCCATCCTATTTCCAATTGCGGTCAAATGAGATCAAGAGGCCATCCTCCATCCTGTCATACTACGTTCTAATGATGAGTTAATAGTTTCTACTTGCAATGAAACTAAATGATGATGCTGCTTCGAAGTCCATGTTAACAAAGGTGGATATGCACTTTAGCCTTATACTACCGGTCGTCACCTTTACGTTTAAGAGCCTTTTTCATTTTTCAAGTTCATAAGTTCAACTTTCTGCAAAATATAAAAATAAAATTTACAAAGTTCTTATCCGTAAGGTTTAATGTGCTTTTAAGCTTAACCCCTTTCTATTACAAATGTCACAATTGGGTCTAATATCTCACATAAACAGTCTTTATTGAGATTTTGTAACAATTAAGCTGTTCTGCATATACAGTAACTTTATGAATTACAAATAAGATAAAAACTGGAACCTTCATGAGGTCTTCTGATTTTTAAATGTGCAATGTTAAGTGTGGGATTTGCATGTTCTTTCCAAGTTTAGAACATAGCACTCTAAAATTCACTTAGTCCAACTGCGGCCACTAGGGGCATCTTCGGACCTTCAGGCTCTTGGCAGAACTACATTAAACCCCAGCCACAGGTTCGAATAACCTTTTATTTGAAGTTTATACCTTCAATATCCGAGTCACAAATTCTTCCTTCCTTTTTCTCCCAAACCTCCTCCAAGTGTTGTCCTCCGCCTCCTCCCACCTCCAGCCCCCGAGTGTGATGAAGAGATTCCTTTTATGCCAGACCTGATAGTATTTCCAGTGCCACAATACTGCATGAAGCACTTCCCACTCAGGCAGACGCACCTCAAGGTAAAGACAGATATTTGCCTGCCCAAGATAAAGTCATCCCTGATGGAGGATCGCAGGAATCATGGGAAGGAGGGGTCCTTTCATCAGATTGGCTGGCCCAGTGCTGTTTCAGCCATGGAATGGCTAAATGGGGGAGGTCTCCAGGACTCTAAATATATCCAAATCTTCTTATGTGATATCATTTACTGTTAAATTCTGCTCTGTACTTCTAAAATTTTTATTTTTATACTCTGTTGATGATTTGTTCTGTGTATTGTATTGTATTGACCCCCTTCTTTTTGACACCCACTGCACACCCAACCTACCTGGAAAGGGGTCTCTCTTTGAACTGCCTTTCCCAAGGTTTCTCCCATTTTTCCCTTCAAGGTTTTTTTAAGAGTTTTTCTTTGTCTTCTTAGAGAGTCAAGGCTGGGGGGCTGTCAAGAGGCAGGGCCTGTTAAAGCCCATTGCAGCACTTCTCGTGTGATTTTGGGCTCTACAAAAATAAATTGTATTGTATTGTATATTCCCTGCAGCACCTCCTTGCGACCCATGGGACCCAACAGGGCTGCTCTGTGGGACTACAATTCCCAGTATGCCCTGTGAGTGTGTGCATCGGTGTCTCAGGAACACTGAGACCTAGTGTACGAGGGAAGCATACAGTCCTAGATGGTTGTCATCCAGTTTATAGTCTTGTTGAAACTTAACTTAACTTGAAAGGTAATGCCATTCATCCCAGTTGTGACATCAATCCAGTTTTCCCTTCCATTACAAAACTCAGTGCCATTTGGGGCAAAATCTATCCCAGCAGCATGAAGTAGGATCCCTCCCTGGCTAGGACACCTATCCATTTTAGAGTAGAGCATACAATTTAGAATATCTAATCATAGTAACATATACTGTATGGCTTTGGGATGTGGAAACAAACAGAAGTAATTAGTGAAAGTTCACACAAACATTGGGAGAAGGTGCCGACTCCACTGGCGCTAGATCAATAAAGCAACACCTAGTCACTGTACTACCATGCTGACTTCATTCCGTGTTTGTGTGAAATGCCCTTTTTTCTCATGGCCTTAGTTGCCTCTAAAGGCTTAAAGTCAAATGAGCTGGCATTGTTGCATCATTCCCATGTCAATGTATGTGTTGATTTGCGGCTTCCAAAAACTTACTGTAGTGTCAGATCATCTGCCATCTTGGCATCAGAGGTGTAGTCAGGAATGACTTTCAGGGAGGATGAGAAAGTACATGAATCATATTTCCAAACAATTAAAACTGTCATAAACAATATTGGGGGGGGTGGGGGTGGCATTCAAACCAGAAATCCCACCCCACCACCCCATCTACAGCTATGTTTTATATCACTTCCATTTGAACTTGTGTGTTTGTGTACATTCTGAAATTAATGGCTGCTCCTACCAAAGCTCCTACCTGTAGTTACTTACCTACTGCCATCTATTTACAACCATTAGAGTTTGGCATTCTTAATCCTCCCTGATCTTCACTCTTTGATTAGTTATTGAGTGTCAATTATCATTTTGTATGAATATGTGCATGAGTTATACGGAACAGCCTTTTCATACAAAAAATCCAGCAGTCTCCTTTTTTTCCATTTGAAATCGTAATTACCCAAAAAATTGTCTTCTTTCCCTTCACACTTTGCATTCCAAATAGGACAAATATTAAAACAAGGCGGATAATTTCCCAGCTTTACCATCCCATTTCATCCCTTATTATTACAAAATAACTATCAATAAAATTAAAATTAGCATTAACTGAAACCTACAAAAATGCAGGGCTGTGAAAAAGTACTTCCTCTTTCCCAATTTTCTCTATTATTGTATGCTCAAAAACCTGCCAGTGTTTCTGAATTAAAGCAGTTCTGCAAGGAAGAGTGGGCTAAAACACCTCCACAAAAAAGTGAAAGAATGATATTGAATTAAAGGAAACATTTGGTTGCAGTCATTGCCGCTAAACGTGGCACAGCCTGTTATTAAGTGGAAGGGGGCTGTCATAATTCTCGATTACTATTCTTGGTTTTATTCCCTAAGGAATAATTTACGCACATTATTTTTATTTTTGAAACATTTATTTGTATCACCATTTTTATTATCTTGCCAGTACCACCATCACATTGCCATTTTCTATTTCAGTTTTTTTTCGGGGATTTTTGTTGACAGCAATGCTTTTCGCTGTTAAACGCAAAACTGATGGCAGCATTGCGTGTAACATTGTGATTGAGAGCATTACTTAAGATGCCATCCCAGTATTGCATGTATCCAAGTTTCTGGATAAAAATAAAAATTCAAACTTTACAAATGCAAAGATTTTTTTTGGGATGGAGGAGAATTAAAAGGTATTGATGAATCATTAGGTTAGCCTTGTGACCTTTAAATTTTGTTTTGCTTTTGAGTCTTTGAGAATTGTGGTTTCTGACTTCTGGGTGGAACCTCATCTCATTTCTTGGCATTTCTTAAATTAGCCCCTTATGGTTTAATTTTTCTGTTCTATCTCTCTAATTTTTGTTCCTAGGGATGTGCTCTTCAGAAAATCACAAGGGGGCAATTACTTTTTCACACAGTGTCAGTTGGTGTCGAGTAACTTTGTTTTTTTCAGCATATTACTTTAAGAAAAACAAAATGTAATTTGTTCACTCAGATACCCTTCATCTAGACCTGGAAATGTTCCGTTTCAAACATTTGTGGTAATGAGAGTAAATCATCAAAGAAGGCAAGTACTTTTTCAAGGCAATAAAGGTTTAATTATAAATAAACATTTTCATTACAAGTCTTAAATTATGTTTTCCACCTGTATTTCTAGGATACTGCTAAACTTCTTAGCACCAGTTGTACTTTTGACTGCACACACAAGGAACCCTGAATTGTTATTGGGAAAAGACAGAGTACAAATCGAACATGGGCTGTGCAGTGGATGGTCCAGTGGGCCAGGGGAATTTAAGCAGAAATGGTTGACACCACTCAAGACCAGGTGGAGAGGCAGAAAGGAATGCAACCAAAGTCTTTGTGATACCAGAGAGAAAAACAGCCATTTCACCACTGAGAGAACACCATCTGAGTTTACATCCCGCCTGAAGTAGGGGCCAATGTTGCCTCGAAAGCTTGCATATTGTAATCTTTTTAGTTAGCTAATAAAAGGTGTAATTTTGCTTGACTTCTCAACATTGAGAAAAATTTTTTTTTAGATAACTGAGAAACACACAGACCTCCGGTCATCAAATAGATGGCTTCCGCATACAGCAAGCTGATTTGGCTTGCTTCTTTAAGAAGTCAAGCTGTAGGAGCACCACTCTGGAGATGAGATACAACAAAGAAAAGCAAAGGGGAATGGGTGCAGGGACACCAGGGGTGACTGGAGGAAGCTCTAGTCTGAAGTGGGTGTGTGTCTCACATTGAAGTGACACCAGCATACACCTTACTGCGGCCTCGATGAAGAAGCTCAAAGAGTGTACAGTCAGAAAGCCAACTGGGGAACTTGCTTTATTTTGTGCTCTTTGTACCCTTCTGTGCACTTTTATATTGTTTAATGAAAATGTGATTATGTTCGATTATTTTTGCAGTTAAAAGATTAGGTTTATTATTATTATTTGAATGTAGAGATGATGCAATGGTTTGAACTGTCTCCTCACAGATCCAGAATGTTTTGACACTTCCCAAGTACATAAATCCCAAACTGTTCCAAAAATGCCCATTAGAGGGGGAAATCCTGTCAAAAAAAAAACCCCGGCTAGTAACACAGAGGGCCACACAGAGTCTCTTTAGAATAAAAGATTTATTCTCTGAAATAATGTGAAGCTCCATGGAGCACAAAAAGGCAAACATGTGTTTTTGTACTTTTTTGCTGCAAAGAAATTTCCCTCTGAGATAATAAAGTCTGTCTAATAATTGAGTAAACATCAGTCTGAGGGTCTGTTTGAGAACAAGTGTTATAGGACAAGGTTACAGAGAGAGGTCAAGCAAAATGATACCTTTTATTGGCTAACTAAACAGATTACAATATGCAGGCTTTCGAGGCAACTCAGGCCCCTTCTTCAGGCAAACAGGGTTACAAAATGGATGACCACAAGTGTTAGCACAGAGCTAGTTGCTGTTCCTTGGTTACAAAACCAGATGGAAATTCACCAAACAAACGAGTCTTCATGCGCTTCTTTAAGGCATTGAGGGAGACTGAATTTTGATTGGAGGTGGACAGCTTGTTCCACCATCTAGGAGCTACACAAGAATAGAAACTGGATTGAGATGTGATGCCACACTCATCATTCATCAGCAGACCTGAGTCATTGAGGAGGAGCACAGAACCTCATAAGTGTCTCCAGCATATACTGAAGGTGCTAGACCGCCAGCTATTCTGTAGGTGAGCATCAAGGATTTGAACGTAATGCATGCTGATACAGCCAGACAGTGCAGTGACCTAAAAAGAGGAGTGTTAAGTGTTCGGCTCGGCAGGTTGAACACCAGCAGTGCCGCTGTATTTCAAATCAGCGCCAGCAGCTTGGTGACACATACTGGCACTCCTGTCAGCAGAGAATTGTAGTGGTCCAGATGTGACAAGACCAAAGCATGAACCAGGAGTGTTGTGGCATACCTTGTCAGATATGGTCTGATCTTGTGGATATTGTGTGGAGTGAATCTTGTAACATAGTCAGCGAATGATAGCTGGTCATCGATTACCACCCCATGGTTGTTAACAAACCTGATGGGTGTTAGCGATAATGAGCCGAGTTGACCAGAGATGGATACTTAGCTCCCCTCAGATTAAAACGTACATAACATGCTCATATTTGGGATATTTGTAAAGGGTGTAACAGCGTATGCTTTGGTCACATTCACTTCTACAGGTGACTCGGTCATTTTCTAACATCACACACTGAGCCATTTAAATCACCATCCTGCTGGTCTTGAATACATAGCACTTTCAAAAATCAGATTGCAGTCTATCTTGGCAAAGACAAAAAAAAAAAGAATCAATCCAACATAATCTGAGTGTTAAACTAACTTAATAACATCTTATGCGTCACATTAATATGCACTCATTATTCAGTTCATTTAGGTGGAGTGTTAATATAAGGTTTCAATACTTTTCAAATCTAAATGAGACTAGAAAAATGTGGAATTAATTACTGCTATTAGGGAAATGACTGTCAGTTTCTAGGAAGTAGAAGTAAGAATAATTAAGATGTAACTTTTTTATTGCTTCATATTATATGCAGTATGTGTATATAGACAATACTCTTATGTCTAACCACTGACCTGTATTTTTATTAAAGGTTCTGTTTCTGTAAAAGATTTTATAACAACATGATAAACAAGGCTCAGTTCTCTTATACTTTCTCTATTGTGAGAGTGCGGCTCTTTCCGCAGTTCAGTCATACCTTCCAATAGTTAGCAGAATTGGGGTCCTCCTTTCACAATAAGTAGACGCATTGGTTCTTCTTACAGGCAGAGCTCCATGCTCCATGGAACGGTCTTTTTCCACGTCTGTTTTTCATTCATTGTTCGCACGACTGAAGTGGCCAGTTTCCTTTTCCTTTCATGTAATCCTTTGGGGCTAAGCACATTCCTGTGAAGTTCTGGCACCTATGGGGAGCGAGTCCCTTCACATGGCACATCCCAGCCCAAGAAAAAAAGGGAAGAAAGAGCAAGAGAGAATACATGCATATATTTGCATTTGTCATTTTTGTGTGACTTTAAAAATAGTGAAGTTTGAATAACAGGGGATATGGGAGTAGAGAAATGCACAGTCGTTCTCCTGGATACACTTTAATGGAAGTCGATCAACTACAAACAAACTTTCATAGCCAGACCACATAGTAATATCATTTTTGTCCCCTAGGGATATATTTTCATCACTTTTCTTAAATTAAAAACATGGGGAAAAAAATATTGCAACAAATTCAGTTTTTTATTGACAGCAAGAATGTTTCTTTGTAATTACTATTTTTGCTTGATATTTAAGGAAAATATGCCTTAAACAATTGTAATTACATTTCTCAATATTTTCCTTATTTCTAAATAATTCATCCTGAATGTAATTTTAAAGGAATCCCAAATGTTTAATCTGGCAACAGTAAGACATTGTAAAGTACTAAATTGTAAAAACAGTAGCTTTTGTTCTGGTAAGGGAAATGAAACAGCTAACATTTGCCTATTTATTTGAAAAGTCATGTACAGTTATGTAATTATGTACAATTCACATACTATACAGTATACAGTTGAAAGGAACAGGTGTCAACTGGAATACCTCCGCATCAATATGTGTTTTTATTTTTAACTTTACATACTGCCTATTCAATTTCCTCCAGGAATGTTGTGTTCTTCACTTTATGCTGAAAGTGGATTGCCTTTAAAAGATTTACTAAGAGGTGACATGCGGAGAAAAATGCAATCAGACTTTGAATTACAGTAAATGTAACAATGTGTGGCAGAAGATATTCAGATAAAGTACCTTATAGCTAATGTAAGGTGCACCGCCATAGGTGTTTATGTGTGTGGGGATGTCTTCTCAAAAAGGAAATGTTTATCAGGAAGGATGGTTGGTTTCGTTTTGCTGCATTTCTTTTTCATTTTATCAATACAAATTTGCTCACAAAATATGAAGGAATTAAGAGTACTTCTAAGATGGCCAAGGGGTGCAGGACCGATCCAGAAAATATAACCATCAAAACAGGCAACATCAGTGACATTACAGCATGGCCTCCTGCTGTTTGCTCTTTTTGCTCTATATTTTCATTGTAAAAAAGAAAATGTAATAATTATGTAAAATTTTACATGTATATTTTCAACAAATTAAAAAAGAACAGTTCTTTTGATTAAATTCAATGGAAATTGTTGAAATAATAATGCTTTACAAGTTGATTAAACCTACATTGAAACATTCATCTTTATTTTCAATATTTAAATCTAGTTATTTGGAAAAAAATGCAACATTTTCAGTTTTTTCTTAAATGAAATGCTTCGTATTTGCATAAGCAGTGAACACAGGTAACAGCTTTAGAAATAAAATTATATCTATAATTGTACACATTATGAATAAAAAGATATTCTAAAACAAAACATTGGATAACCAACAAGCAAAAGACAAGCAAGAAAAAAAATTTCTTCACAACAAACAAATGTCACAAAGATGGCATCAGGCAGTTCCACAGAAAGATTAATGAAAAGTGCAGTTTAGGAACAAAAAAATAATTCTAAACAGTACATACTGTCTGTAATGAGACACTGCTGTAAAATACACAAAGCACAGTACACACAGATTCACAGCGTTCTTGATTTGTCAGTTCTTACGTATTTATCAATACCTGCCATGTTATCTGTCTCACAAGTCTGTTCCAGTCACATCAATAAATGTTTACTATTAAATATATGCATTGTGACCACAAAGGGGCGCCACTGAGCCCAGAACCTCAGACACAATGCCACCCAGAACAACTCTGGGTGCAAATGAAAGGAATCTCATTGTCTATGACACCTCCTCAAGTGAAACATAGCCAGCGATAATACAGTAAAACACACAATAAATGCTCTTTTCTCTCCTTCCGTCCCTCCTAGTGAGTTTTGCCCACTGCCTCCAGACCAGTATCCTGTTTGCTCTGTTATAAGGCATCCAACTAGGCCATATTCTTCTTGTTCTGCATGATTTATTCTCCTCACCTCACTGCCACCACACCCACCTGCTTTAGCGTACAGGAAAGAGTTGGATTGTCAGTTGTCATAACCACCAGGTATCATGTTGTGTTCCAAGCCACTTAAGTTGGTGCCATGCAGGCAAACCACTAAAGAGTTCCCTTCTTAAGACACTCAAGTTGTTGAAAACCACTTAAACCTTTGGTCTCTCATTGTCCTTCAGAATCACACACTCTCACACCATCCATGTCACCACTTTAAACAGTACTGTGTGATTTCCAGTATAATACTGTCACTGATTGAACAGTCAAATTTGGAAGAAAGACAGGTGTACCTCATAACATGACCATCTATTATAAATAATGCACACATTTATGGACTTACACAGCTAGCACAAATAAGTAAATATGTAGAGTTTACAGTCAGTGCAAAACACTATAAGTAATATTTCATTTTATTAAATGACCATTCTAATGCTATCAGGCCACTTTAGTTATGTGTTTTGGCCTTTTTAGTTTACACTCAGGAATGCTTTATCCCACATATAATTTGAGAAATGCATTATGCATCTGTTTGAAATCTGAATCCATGTAAGTAAGTTTTTTGATTCTGCACCCAAAAAATATGTTATATCTAAGGTCCATGGAATTATTCTTGGACTGGATTCTCTAGTATGCCTTCAATTTAAATGCTATTAATACTCCACCTAAGCAAACTGAATAATAAATTGTGAATTTCCCCTTGGGATTAATAAAGTATCTATCTATCTATCTATCTATCTATCTATCTATCTATCTATCTATCTATCTATCTATCTATCTATCTATCTATCTATCTATCTATCTATCTATCTATCTATCTATCTATCTATCTATCTATCTATCTATCTATCTAATAAATGCATATTATTGTGACACATCAGATTTACAGTGGACACTCAATGTAAACTACACTCAAACAGTATGCTAGACAGGATACAGACCCAAGGTCAGGATTAGAACTTCATCTAACTGATTAAGGCATAGAAAATGATCATTAGATCAATATTTGTCCAGTAAGTGACATAGCTTGATTCATTCTAACTCAGCATCAAGGTCAAGGTCAGGGTGAACTTTATTATCTCTCTGAAATAGAAATTCATTTTAGATTTATGCATTATTACATAATGAAAGAAAAGAAAGTAAACAGTAAACAAAGTTCTACATTAATAATTCTGACCAAAACACAAATGGAAAATTTTACTGTTTAAAAAATAATTCATCCAGATCCTTTTGTAGCAAGAATGGGTTGGAGTGCTGCCCCTAGCTCTTCCTTTGGCCTGCTGTTTGCCCAGACCTTCACCCGTAACTGTGTCTGTTTTTAGTTTACTCTAATCACACAGCAGTCACATGACTGGTATTGTTAAAAAATAAAAATAAATAAACGATTGCTTCTGTGAGGTCATTGCTCTAGCATCACATGCTTTTTACCTTTGCCACAGCCCCCATTTTGAGATCCCTTACTGTTTTGTATAGCAGTGTTTTTGATATTTGTGCATTGATTTGTTTTTGCCTCATTTTTGTATTACATTTTTCTTGATTATTTATAAAGAAAATTAAAAAATCAAATAAATAATTAGTCCAGATCCTTTGGTAGCAAGAATGGGTTGGAGTGCTGCACCTGGTTCTTCCTTTGCCCTGCTGTTTGCCTAGACCAGGGGTGTCGAACTCCAGGCCTGGAGGGCTGCAATGGCTGCAGGTTTTCATTCTGACTTTTTTCCTAATCAGTGATCAGTTTTCACTGCTAATTCACTCCTTTTCCCTTCATTTTAATAGCCCTGTTTTTAAGGATTCAGTCCTCTGAATTTATTCCTTTCTTCATTAAGTGACAGCCAAACAGAAATGAGATGTGAAACGAGCTGACAGATGACCAGCTAAATTGGGATTTCAAACTCCAACCAATCTCTTAATGAGAAGCTGATTCTTGCTGTTAATTGGCTTGTTGTTGCTTTCATTCTGCCACAGCAGACATTTCTAAAACTGTTGATTTTTCTGTTTTTTCTAAGAACACCATCAAAATATTTTGGTGACCTGAGAGATCAACCTTACTGAGACCATCACTCTTCTTTATTTTCAGATATTATGTGATGTGGCGGCTTGTTTTGTGTCTCATTATTGTTTCGCTGCTACTTAAGGAAAAAGAGACAACTAAGGGGGTGGAGTCAAGTTAATTAAAATTAAGGCAAAAGAAGTTAATTAGCAGCAAAAACTGGTCACCAATGAAGAAGATGGTTAGAATGAAAACCTGCAGCCACTGTGGCCCTCCAGGACTGGAGTTCGACACCTGTGGCCTAGACCTTCACTTGTAGCTGTATCTGTTTCTAGTTTACCCTAATCACACAGCAGTCACATGACTGAAGTTTAAATAAATAAATAAACAAAAAAATAAATAAATAAAAGATAGCTTCTCTGAGGTCATTGCTCTAGCATCACATGCCTTTTGACTTTGCCACAGCCCCATTTTGAGATCCCTTACTGTTTTGTATTGTAGTGTTTTTGATTTTTGTGCTTCAAATTTGTTTTTGCTTCATTATTTATTACATTTTTCTTGATTATTTATCAGGAAAATTAAATAATGAAATAAATAAATGACCACATAAATAAACAAATACATAACAATGCAAACCCAATAATTCCAATGCACATGATATGTTCTTCAGTTGCGATCCTAAAACTGTGTGATACAGAAGCTGAATGAGAGACTCAGTTACATGACCCACAGGATAGGTATAAGAAAAAATGCAACTTACAGATCCATTTCTCAAAAAAAAAATTGATACGAAACCAACAGGCAAAAAGACCATAGCCTTTTCCTCTTTTGATGTTTATTACAGATATGGCAAACTTTTAGATTTCTTTTACCAAAGTAAAGCTCAGACAAGGAAACACTGCAACTCAGTGTATTAAATACATAATGTGCCTATGGTGTTACCTGTCACTGTGTGCCTGCATGGATGTAAAATGATGTAATAAAACATCAACGATAGTTAAAAACAATAAATTCCGGTCATTAAAAAACAATTCCTTATAACTTTAGAAAATGACGATGAGTACAGGCAATTCAGCTCAACAAGCTCATCCATCCCATTCACCTAGATTGTCCAAAATAAAGTTCAGATTTGAGTGTCCCTAATGTCCCACTTTCCACAACACAAATTAATAATTTATTCCATGTGTCTAAAGTTCTTTGTGTGAAGGAGATCTTTCTGATCTCTCTCTTGAACTGCTATATATTTTTTGTGATATGGAGACCAAAACTGAATATCGTATTCCTGGTGAGTCCTCACTAGTACATAACATAACTTGAGGATAACCTCTCTTGACTTGTACGCCACACATTGTGGTATATAACATAACATCCTATTCACTTTCTTGATCACTTCTTTACGGTGTCATAATGTAGATAGTGATGAATCCATAACGACTCCTTCACATAAGGAGTGCTCTCAAGGTTCTGTCCTCCCATTGCGTATTCAGATCAAGAATTTTAACTTCCTAGGTTTAATACTTTACATCTGCCACAAATCTGCTTAAGCCTAAATGCTGTTCAAGTCCCTCTGTAACATTTTAGCTGGTTAGACATTATCTCCCCTTTCTCCTCATTTGGTATCATCTACAAACTTAACCAGCTTACTGATTATATTCTTGTCCAGATTGTTTATGTATATTAGAAAGACCAGCGGGCCCAGCACTGATCACTGAGGAACAACACTTTTAACATCGCCTAATTCTGAAACAGTTCCCCTCAGCATAACCCTTTACTTCCTGTGTTTGAGACAATTTTGTTCTCACCTACAAATTTAACCTTAAATATGTTGTAATAGAGTGGCCACTTGGTGGCACTGTTGTCCACCTTTTCCCAACAGACAGACGCAGGACACGGGATAAAAGCATCAAAAACTGTTTTAACTTCTTCTTTCTATTGTGCCCCAAAGCACCTGCACCACAATAAATAGGCAATAACTACAATAATTCAGCACACTCAATCACAAAATTCTCTTCCACACCTCCCAGCAAGCTCTGTCTTACTTCTCCCGACTCCGGCTTGCTTGCTGGGTTCATAGTAGTCCTTTATTGTAATCCTTGACCCGGAAGTGCAGGTCAGATGGAGAAGTTGTAATTTCTTCAGCCCGGAAGTACTTCTGTGCTTCCGTCCCTGTGACTTTGGAGTACTTCCGGGCTATGTGGACAGTAAGGACTCCCTGCGGCATCCAGTAGGGCTGTGAAGCAAACTCCAGATCCCATGGTGCCCTGCATGAATCTGGGGCACCACTATGCTGCAGGGAAGCTGCTAATTAGTTTCCTGGGGGAGGCAGTGTCCCAAAGTAGCTGCCTTCCCCCATCCTTCTACTTCAGGGGCATCCTGGCCGGGTTGAGCTGCCGGCCGTCTCCTACAATGTCTTACAGCTTGATCACTGACCTTTCATGTGGTACCTTATCAAAAATCAGATATCGTATGCACCTCTCTGATCACATCCTTTTTTTTGTTTCATCATTGTATTCCAGAACATTTAGTTAAACCTAACCTGATCCTTATGAACATATGTGGAATACTTGCTCTTACGCCTGTGCTAGACATGTGCTGCTTGATCTTTTCCTAATTGCTCCTGTTAATTTGCTTGTGATTCTCATTACGCTTACTTGAATCTGCCTGATCACCCTTTCTATGCAATCCTTCCAGGTCCTGACACCACCTTACCCTTTAGAAAATTGTTGCAAGTGATTATTTTCTATGTGTTATGATTTTCAGGCTCCCCAAAAAAAGTTTAAAATCAAAAAGCATTAAAGATGGCTCAAAAATAAAATCTGCCCGGCTTCAAACTCAAGAGGCATGGTTTTGGCCTACAAAGGGCCCAAAAGAGAGAGGAAGTCTTTAAAGAAAAAATATCTTCAAAATCCAAGAGGAAAACCATCCAAATATAAATCTCTGACCCCCCCAAAAAGTACCTTTAATATTTATTTTACTTAATCAAGTATTTCAAAGCAAACACATAAGGCAAAATTCTAAAATTCAAGAACAAAAATGGATTACAAAAAAAATAACCATGCTAAACAGTAACTAAACCAAAAAAGACATTCAATAGCAACAAAAGCAAGTCCACATAAACAAAGTTGGGAATAAGGAACAAATGCAAAAGTCCACAACCAGAAAGAGCAATGTGAAAATAGTTGAAACAGCACCAAAGACCTACAATAAAGTGGAAACACACATGGAGCCGAACAAAACAAAAGGAGCCTTAGCAAATGTCTCAGCAGAGAACCAAAGCCAGGAGACAATATTTATAGGCCTGGCAGGTCACACATGGGGATTGGGGTGAAATTACAAGTAATATAAATTACATTAAATCCTGAGTTATAACACATGTACAATATATATTCATTGGTAAAGAGCTCCAGTAGGCCATTTTTAAACCATAGTGCACGTAAAAAAAAACTAAATGTGATTTTTTTTTTAAACATGTGTTTTACGGATATTTAGAAGCTTTGCCTTTAATGTTTAAAAATACATGAGTAGAATAGAGGGTGATAATTTGTCTCGATTTCCCACTGGCTAAAAGTTGGGAAACTGTTCAGAAATTGACTGTCTGCTGGGACAAAGCTCAATAAGATACAAACCAAATGTCTGCTTGGGCTTCAAGCAACTGACCGAGCCTCTGCAACAGCCATGGTCATTGATTCACCCTAGGGCATCATGGCAAGAGTTCCTGAGATCCATAATGCTACAAGCGGACAGTGGTGACAGATGGTGCCATTCATCATTTCCTGTGCTGTGCCAGTACTGAAGGGAAGTGAACAATGAGGCTTAACTCTACAAATGATTTTGTGTAATAAAGAAATATACAAGAATAGCAATAGACTATTGGCAGTTTACTGCTTTAACATTTTAACTTCTAGTTAATAATACGCTCTATACATTTGGTTTTTATTGAGTCTAATTTTCAATATGTAATGTTCCATCTATTTTTTTTACGTTACCTTTCATAATAAACCATATTTTCCAAACATGCAAAGGTTCACACTTCCATGTTGTCTGTAAGCTTTGACCTCCAGTTAACAGACACTGAAATAACAACATTTATTTATATAGCACATTTTCATACAACAATGTATCATAAATTGCTTTATAGTTGACAAAGAAAAAGTTACAAGAAATAAAGACAAATAAGATTAGACAGTCAAATTAAAGAATAAGTAACAACAAAACAAGCTAAGATGAAATGGTGGGAGGACTGAAAAAACAACAACAACAAAAGGCTGGAGAAAAAACAAAATTTGCAGGGGTTCCAAGGCCAAAAAGACCCCCCCCCCACCACTTCTTCATAACATAAATGCTCCTAAATCAGTCCTCTTTGCTTTCATGCTTCATGTGATAGGATTCTGATAAAGTTGGTGTCGTGGACTGATGAGATGCCTGCCTTCATTCCATCTTCTCAGGGGGCTGCATGGTACCTTGATCAGGTGGTTGTGGTGCAGATTGGCACCACCAAAGAACCAGAAAAGACAGCTGAGAATTGTGGGGATTAGTACAGATTATGGATCCCTTCAAAATATGATAATTTTATACCCATATAGTCTATAAGGAGTATCACTGAAATGTAGCTACAAAAAAGACATATTAAAATAATGGCTTTTTGCAGTTTTTTTTTTTTTTTAATGCTTCAGAGTATTATGGTTGTGAGACATGGATGCTATCCAGTGACCTGAGATGAAGACTGGACTCCTTTGGTACTGTGTCTTTCCGGAAAATCCTTGGGTACCATTGGTTTGACTTTGTGTTGAATGAGCGGTTGCTCATGGAGTCCCGAATGAGGCACATTACCTGCATTGTGAGGGAGCATCAGTTACAGCACTATGGCCATGTGGCGCGTTTCCCCGAGGGAAGACCCATAAGACCCTCATTGTTGGGGACCCAAGTGGCTGGATCAGGCCAAAGGGTCACCCACATAACACCTGGCTGCGGCAGACAGAGGGTCATTTCCAGAGAGTAGAACTGGACCGCGTGTCTGTCTGGGGGGTTGCCAACCGGGATCCTGAGCTGTTTCGACGTGTAGCGGGTGCGGCCATGCACTGTGCCAGTGCATGCTCCCCAACTTGACTTGACTTGAGAGTATTAACCTGGCAAATTCTATAGGTAAGGTATTCCAGATTTTAGGTGCATAACAGCAAAAGGCCACCACACCATTTCTTTAAAAAAATAAACTGGGTCTTGGAATTATAAGCAGATCTCCATTTGAAGGTTATGATTTGGGGTTGTAGGGGGACAAGTTTTCCAAAATATAGGATGGAGCAAGATTATTTAAAGGCATTATAAACCATCTGCAGTGGGTTGGCACCCTGCCCAGGATTGGTTCCTGCCTTGTACCCTGTGTTGGCTGGGATTGGCTCCAGCAGACCCCCGTGACCCTGTGTTTGGATTCAGCGGGTTGGAAAATGGATGGATGGATGGATTATAAACCATTAGTAGTATTTTAATGTCAGTTTTGAATGACACGGGTAACCAATGTAATGATGCTAAAACTGGTGAGATGTGCTCAAATTTTCTTTTTCTAGTTAAGACTCTAACTGCTGCATTCTGCACTAATTGTAACTGACTGATGTCTTTCTTAGGTAGTCCTATTAGAAAATAAGTGAAAAATCTAAGTATTTGATTTCAAGAAATACAACTAGAAGTACACCAACAGAAAATTCTCACACCCATTTATTTCAATTATGCAGACAAAATATTACACTTTTCTAGAATTACCCCTCATCAAATAAACAGTGTTAAGACTCTCTTCAGAAGGATTCTCACCAACTGTAATACAATGAATAAAACGAAAGAAATTCTTTTTCGTCTGTTCACATCAGATGACACATTAATCGTTTTCAGCATCACAGATGATATGGTAGGCATAATATACAGTAAGTGGGGATGGAGCAGGGATCCCAGAATTCTTGGAATATGCAATAGCATGGGAGTAGTGCACAATTATCAAAATGTGCTGCTAGGTATGGTACTCCGACAGTCTATTTCATGCTGGGCTGCTTGAGTGCCATTTATTGATATAATATATATGTTACCTTTTTTACTTTTCCATTGAACACCCAATGAAGGGTAAATGTTGTGTTTTTGACCTTTTTTCTTTTTCAGAATGGAAATAACCTTATAGGACCTTAGTAGATATGTGCTGACACAGCCCTAAACTAACTCCATATACTGTATATATGGAGTATATAGTATGTATTTTATTGATTTATTACTTCTTTCCCTACTGCTTGATAACTTGCTTGCTTTAACCTGTTTTTTTTTTTATTCATTTCGTTACAGACGTTGCTAAGAGATGGCCGCCGGGAAAGTACAGTCAGCACCCTCTACATTGCCCCATCCAACATTGAATCTGGCCAGCAAATTATCTGCCGAGCCTCCAATAAGGCTGTGCCTAATGGCAAGGAGACCAGTGTCACTATCGACATTCAACGTGAGTAACTTTCCTTAGAAGCATGCTTCTTTTTAATGCACATACTCTTCAAAGTGAATGTGTTGCCTCACTTTATATGTGTGTAACAGGTTTTTATATATACTTTTAACACCGTGATTCATAACTACCCATTGATTATCATTTTAGTTTATTATTCCTGTTCCTCACATTTAATGCCTCACGTTGCAGTATTCTATTTTTATTACATTAATAGCTATATGCTGTTATGTAAAATATTGATTAACATCCAGTAAAGTTCTCTATGCATGACACTTGGACTGTAAGATCTGTATCATACTTACGACTGTATATTTTATGCAGAATGCAAATAACTGAAGATGAGTTTTTGGCAATAAAAGTTTCTCTATGTGGAAATTCATGTTTTTGCAATAAACACGTTTATATATATCAATAAAAAATGCCTAGCAACAAAGTCTGCAGCCATGAGTGCTGGCCACTTTGTTCTAAAGGGAAACAAATGATTTCTATGGCTTCATTCTATGTCTAGGGACCAGAGGCTGTTTTTTTTATTCTTCGCCCATTCTTATAGCTTCAGTCCACCATCGGAGGTCCTGTCTTTGTGACACCTAACGCAGAATGAACAGACCTACATATCCTGATTTGTATACTCAATAAATATTTCATTCAACTCTCCATTGATGCACCTTCTTTCTACAATATATGCCTTAATCCAATCTTTATTTCTTATCATTTTGCAGAAGATGCCATAATAGTTGGGAATAATAAGCAGTTTTCTTTGGCAGAGAAAGAAAATCACGTATACCCACACGGCATTTAACATATCAGTAGCAGTTGGCAGATAGAATCTTTTTAAATTAGAGGTGTGTCTAACTAAGATTAAGCATCATTCATTTCACCTAGGGGATTTAAAACAAAAGGATTTAACTCTGCTCACAGCCCCTTTAGTGCTATTAAGTATGACTAATAAACCAGAAAATGCTATTCAGAGATCCATTACTGCTGACGATTCCATTCTTTCACTGTATTCTATAAGCAGTCTGCTATTCAGAGTAGCCCTACATAATGCAGAGACAGTAGGTAAAAAATAATTGATTAAAAGCTCTTGATGGTGTAGGCAGGATGATCCATAATTCTTTAACTGTGAAGGGAGTTGGCTTTGAAAAAGCCCTTTGTTTTCGCCGTCAAAGGCAAGTTGATATGGTTTTTGGCCTATACTGGATTGAAATATGAAATTACTGATTTGCCGCGTTCATCAAGTGCCTGTCCTCCAAAAGCCCCTCCAAAAGGGTACAGGTGCAGACAATAGAGAAGCGAAGTACTAAGAAGTTACTAAAATAGAAAATGTGGAGAATGGATATGTCACAACATCATTTTTCATCGTCCAAAATGTGAATATGCAGTTACTTATTTCTAGCTGGAGCAATGCATTCTCTAACTGGGGTTCTCATTTGTGGCAGCCATTAATCCCAGGGGCTGTCCATATACAGCTCTAAAGTAGTCCCCGTCTCTAGCACCAGCCACTGTTTTTCTAGATATTTATCAGCAATCACTTTTCTCAGCTTTATTTGTATGTTAGTGTTAGTATGCTAACTTCTTCCTACAGATTATAACTCACTAGAAGTGAGTGTTCTGCCTTTAAATAGCAGATGCAGTTTTTATGAGACTCATCGAAAGACAAAATGTGGTGAAAACGTAGGAAAAAGTTAAGCACAAGAAACCAAAACTGAGATGTGATGCAAAAATCAAAGACAAAAAGTTCAGAAAACAAGATTGCTCAAATTTCAAAACGATTTGTTAAATAACAAAAGTGCTACACAAAGATAGGGTTTGACCATAACTCGGACACTGAAGCCTTTTAACCAATTGTGAATTATTAGCACGGGGTGTGCAAATTACCTCAACACACTTAGAGCAACCACAACAGCATTTCAGGCGATGTGAAAGAGAAAATAGCGGTGGAAATGGTTCAGAATAAAAATATTAAATCCAAATGAAAACAAAGACAATCATAAAAAACAGAATGGAGTTTAATTAGATACTAATATCAATAAATAAAGGAGCAAAGTATTATTAACCCATTATCTCATAATAGTGGGTAGTTTTTGAGCTCTTCTCTAGCCTGGATATAGTTGCCTTAATGGGATTTTGCTTTCTTTGTGTTGTTTTTTCTTAATTATTAAACAAGCTACTGGATATTTTTCAAAGTATGTGAAAATATATGAAAATGCCAAAATTTGACCCTTTTTAAAAAGAGATGTTGTTCCTACCTTGAGCCCAATGCTAGCTGGAATAGTCTTCACTTTCTCCCTGACCCTGCTCAGGATAAGCAGGTTTAAAAATGGATGGATGGATGGGCTGTGGTAACCAGAAACCTTCATAAAGCCAAAACACTCAACATACACGGTACACAATGTAATATTTTCATATTTCACTAATGTTGGTTTATAAATTCAATTCAGCTCACACAACTCTGACGCAGGAAAAGTACACATATACACATATTTTAAGTCAGTTGGTCACATTGCCCAGTTTTCTCTTGTATTGCTAACCTCGTTTAGTTGCTGAGATCTAATGAAGTTCTACTGCTGCATGCTGATGGGTCTTGACATAGGCAGGGTGGCCTTCTGTCTAAACAGATGGACTCAAAGCCTCAAGGCCTTGGCATCAATTCCCATTTTGAGCAACTGTCTTAACCCTTCAGTGGCTCATTCATTCATTTTCTGAACCAGATTATTGCATAACAACATTGTGAAATGCCAGAGTTTTTTTTTACATGCAAATGATGTAAGGCAGGATCCAGTCCATTGGAAGCATACTCTCACACAGGCCTGCACCCAGCCAATTGGAAATGATTACTTTAATCTGAAACTTTTAAGACAGAGACCATAACAGTAACATCAGCCTATCAGAATGCAGTTCTGTGAACATGCAGAGAGTTCATTTTTTATGTGCAAAACCAACTATTTACAAGTAAAGGGGGACATAGGCTGCTAAACGATGGCCAGACCTCACGGGACGTCAGGTTATTTGAAGTCACATTCAAAGGCAAACCCAGAATCACTCTTAGTAGGCCAGTTGCTTACATTTTTTAGATGTGGGGAAGAAAAAAACAAGTTTTGAACCATGATTGAGGGTTTGACCTGAAGGCCTCACATTTCATGTGCTGTTAATTATCCCTTGCCCCCTTTGTTCTTCACTGTGAATGTTTTAATGTTTTAGCAATCACCTAAAGGGTAGGTTAGGAGCATGTGCTGATACAGTATGTCGCCGCACTCATCACATGACAAACCACCTCAGGATCCCAGATTAGGACCCAAGTGCAGCCATGCAACAGGTGACACCTAAGCACCACACTGAAACAATGTGAGTTTTTTTATGGTGGTTGGAGTGCCAATCCCGACACCAACTCCCAAGTTTTCCCTGCAGGTTGGAGGGCCTGCTTGCATGGCTGAATGCAGGTTAACGTCATACCCAGGATGGAGCAATTGCAGGTTAAGGGCCTTGCTCACGGAGTGGAATCACTTCTGGCATTTACAGGATTTGAAAAGACAACCTTCCGATTGCCAGTGGAGACTCCTAGCCTCAGAGACACCACTCTGCCCCCTAAACTACTCCATACCAATCGGTAGGGGGAAGAAATAAAAAGAGAAGTCTGCCTACACAACTTTACTCTGGCACTGAGTGCTTTGGACTGCAAAAATCTTTTAACTTTCTACCTTTAGTGAGGAACACATTTAACACCATCCTAATTTCATTTATATTATTCTTGAACATGCTAGTAGTGTTATTTTTATTATTTTTATCAATGTTTTTGTTATGTCATTGTAATGCCATTTTGTTTTTGTGTTTTACTTGAATGTAAATGGAAGTTTGGTGATTTGGTTAAAAATTTGTTATCAAGCTATGTTTAGCTTCTGATTCTACAATATTCAAAACACCGAGAAATTTGGATTTTTATATGGGTCTATATGTGCACTGTGTGTGGGAATTCAAAATTGATTTTCGCACTCTAAAGTAGGATTGTTTGCATTGTGTAGAGTTCCCAAATGACTAAATGCCAGCAAAGATACAACAATTTAGTATGAACTGTTTCCAAGATGGGGCGGCACGGTGGCGCAGTGGGTAGCGCTGCTGCCTTGCAGTTGGGTGACCTGGGTTCACTTCCCGGGTCCTCCCTGCGTGGAGTTTGCATGTTCTCCCCGTGTCTGCGTGGGTTTCCTCCGGGCGCTCCGGTTTCCTCCCACAGTCCAAAGACATGCAAGTTAGGTGGATTGTCAATTCTAAATTTGCCCTAGTGTGTGTGGGGGTGTGTTTGTGTGTGTCCTGCGGTGGGTTGGCACCCTGCCCGGGATTGGTTCCTGTCTTGTGTTGGCTGGGATTGGCTCCAGCAAACCCCCGTGACCCTGTGTTTGGATTCAGCGGGTTGGAAAATGGATGGATGGATGGATGTTTCCAAGATATCCGCCCTGAAGACGTATGTAAAATAATAACTTAAGAAGGAATTAACCTATCTTCTTTAAACAAGTTGAACTGTGTTTGTCTTGGTGCAGGTTCCAGGCCTATTGTTTGGTTGGTCCAGTTTGGTCCAGTATTTACCCCCCTACCTTTAAAAACTGTTTGACATATGTCCTCCAATAACTGATATAGAAATGATTTAGTTTAACACTGTTTTTTGTTAATCATGGAAGTAGGCCTATTGATATAGCATGATTAGTTTTTGAGATATATAATGTATTTAAATATACAGGTATGCACAAACAGAGGCAGACACGAGTGCACACACACACACACCCACACACATACATACACAAACACACTCAAAGCAATTTATAAGTGAAGATGGCCAACCAACGCACACTCTTGATGATGAAGAGAAAGACATGAACACACATAAACACACACTGGCACACCTAGATCTATAAAGGTCGACTTGAACAGAGGCATTAAGCCACCCCTGTGCCAATCTACCTGTCTACACAACGTGTTTACTTTATTTAACCCAATGTGTTTAGTTTCAAATTAAAAATGACTTAAGTTGTTTATTTGATTTAATTTCCTGTTCATTTTATTTGACATGTATTTGTGTGCATAATAAATATTATATCAGTTAATTTACTTTTTTCAATACTGTTGTACAATACAATCAGTTGTAATATATAGTAAAATGTTCCGTTGAGTGATTTCTTGCAATATCATTGAAGTGTAATTTACATGAAAGTACTCTATGGAGCATTTAACACTGATTTGTCTTATATGTGCCGCCATTTTTAATGTTTTGTTTTCATGGGTGCCACTATATTGTTGCTGACTGTAACATTCGCTGCTATCACATGAACAGATAGCAACACTAACGTCCAAACTGTGGCTCCCACACAAAGGAATAACCTTGTGTCAATTTTAAACTAAAGTATCAAAATATACAAAAAATATTTAGGATAGAATTTATAGATTGATCACTATCAGTTTTATGACTTTGAATTTAGATTTTTGTTTTGGTAGTTTGGTTTACCATATTCTTCAATCTTGACTAGCTCATAGACTGTCTTTTGAGCTTTTCTTGATAGACTTTCATTTTCTGGTTGTTAAACCAAAACTGAGAAAGTCTATTAGACTACAAAATAAGAAGACCCTTAAGTTTAATGTGCTTTAGTTTCTTAATTTTTTCCTGAATTTCTAGAGTGTATTTGCTTGCTTCTGCTTGGTTTTGATTCTAGGATCTTGTATTCCGAGTTCTAAAAAGTCCATACTGTTGTTAGCACTTCTTAGTATTGCCTGCCTTAAACATATGGATTCCAGTCCATGCAGTTTCAGATACCAAGAGTGCCTCCCTTTTTACTTTCTCGTATACGAAGTATAGGGAAATTTATTGTAATCGCCTAAAGATTAAATGTCGAGATTTTGATGAATCTCGACATTTTAGACCTCCCTGACTTTCTCGTATACAAAGTATAGGGAAAGTATTGGAGTTCCCCAAAAATTCCATTCATCAAAATCTCGCTGTTTTAGACCTCTCGAATTCCGAAAATACCATTTTTGGAATTATGTCTGTGTGTCTGTCTGTGTACGTCTGTGTAAACACGATAACTTGAGTACACTTTCACTTAGATCAACCAAATTTTGCATACAAGTATTAGGTCAAAATGTAGATTTCTAACTTTTGGGCTGTTTCTGTTAACCGGAAGTGGTACTTTACCTTTTATTCATGCAGCGTCAGAGTCCAATTTATTCAACTTTACTTTTATAATAATTGTTTAATATATTATTAATTTGATTTGATTTGTTGTTGATGGGTCTTTAATGTACATAATATGAAAATATAATCATTGTCTTGTGGTTTATATATGAGTATATGAGAAAGTCTAGGGGAGACCACTATTTTTAAAAAATTTCTTTTGAATGGTGGAAGCTGGTGTCCAGTCATGGAATTAATTAGTGTCAGCATGACAAAATTGTAATCCATTGCACCAATATTGTGTTCTTCCTTTCTTAATATACCTGCTCAAATGTGTCAATGTAAACTGTCCTACAGAGCCATAAATCATAATATGGAAAGATATTCATTTTGAAAATTGTTATAAAATATTTTGCTCATTCCAGATAGAAATGTCTAATAGAATACTAATCCATAGCAATTAGAAGCAGCAGCTTCATGTCATGGCATGGCTCCTTGTGTTTCCAAATCAATATTTTATACAATGAATAATTGATCATGATAATGATTATGATAATCGCTAATGATAAAATTGATATATTAGTCCACATTAACCTAGGATGTTTTACTGTGTTGACTCCACCACGCAAAATGGATGATTAAAAAATGGAAAACCCCAGTATTTTTCGTAGTTATTTTCTGTTTTATTTTTACCTTCGATCATTTTTTTTCTCCGTTTGTGGGATTTTAATATATCAAAAACTGAAATTACAAGCTCCATTTATTATGTTTTTTTTAGTATCTTTCTTTGAGAAAGATTTACATTCTTTATTTTTTTCTTATTCTAAAGTGCGTTACACTTCCATTTTAGGATTTCAGTGTCAGTTGAGGTGTTGCTAGAATGCACCACCATTTATGTGACAAAGACTTGCTCTTAAATTCCAGAAACTCCACAGCAAAATTAGTTCTTTGTCTGAGATTACAGGTTTGAACCATGAATAAGTGTTTAAAGCTTTAATTTCTGATTTTCTGGTGATGACTTTCTGACTTTCTATGTCTTGGTTTGATTCTCAATCTATGTTTTTTGGCTTTGTTTGAATTTTTGCCCTCTTGTTAATAATAGTTTTTTGACTGTGTTATGCCATTTCATATTTGGCCCCTGAAGCGTCCTTTTAAATCCCAAAGACATGCATGTTGGATTAATTGGTGGTTCCGTATTGGTGCATGGGTATGAGCTTGCATCTGTTTTTGTCACTGTGGTGCCCACTCCAAAGACATAAAAACTGTGCAGACCATGTTCAATCGATGTGGTTGCTTGTACTCGTGCTCTTCAGTAGATTTTCAGGGTGATCTGCTACCTAGTAGTGTTCAGGTAGACTCCAGGAATCCTAAGCAGGATAAAGTAGGTATGGAAATTCAGCCAATGAACAGATTAATAATACAATAACAGTTCCTCTCTTCCGATTCCAAACAATGCATGAATTAACATTTCTTAGGAAGATGCAGTGGATTGTGAAATGCGAAAGATGCAAAGATGTTTCATGTTACAAATAAAAGACCTTCAAGGAGTTCGGCTTCAATAAATACAAGAAAAGAAATGAAAAACCACATGTCTTATAGGGTTTTCAAGTGCGATCATCAGAGATTGCTACTTATTGTGTTCAAAGAGGCCAGACAGAGTTCTTTAATAAATATTAACGATACAAGATGAAAAAGAACTCAAATGCGTATTGTGACTGACAAACATTATAAATAGCAATCTTTCATTACAAAACATTTACCTGATAATGCAGTGCTACAGGACTGTATGTAAGTCATTTAAGCATTTATTTAATTTCTACATATTTAAGTATCTTACATCATAAATATGATTATTAAAAAATTGTGGTTAATTGACATTAAAAGAAAATCAGTCAATCTATGACCACTTAATGGTAATTGTCATGGTTACATTAAAGCTCATAGGATGGGAAGTTAATTTTAATAAGACTTTGGTAGATCACTAAAAATAAACATGGAGCTTGATCAGGTATCACAAGAAGCACCTTGGTTAATGATTATACCCTGCAATGGACCTACTAATTTGCTAGGATTACCACTTAGTGCAAGAATAACCACATATATAATCCATCCATCCATTATCCAACCTGCTATATCCTAACTACAGGGCCACGGGGGTCTGCTGGAGCCAATCCAAGCCAACACAGGGCGCAAGGCAGGAACAAACCCTGGGCAGGGCGCCAGCCAACCGCAGCACATATATAATAATAATAATAATAATAATAATTCTTTACATTTATATAACCCTTTTCTCACTACTCAAAGTGCTTTATGTAGAGAATAGGGAGCCACTTCAACCAACATTAATGTGCACCATCCACCTGAATGATGTGATGGCAGCCATTTTGTGTCAGTACACTCACCACAGATAAGCTGTTAGGTGGTGAAGCGGTGAGAGATAGCTAGCCAATTAGAGACATGGGATGATTATGGGGACAGAGCAACTTGGCCATGGTGGGCAGTTTAGCCAGGATATCAAGATACTCCCTATACATTATGAAGAATGGCCAGGGATCTTTTATGACCACAGAGAGTCAGGACCTCAGTTTTAAGTCTCATCTGAAGGATGGCACCATTTCTATAGCACAGTGTCCCTATCACTGCAATGGGGCATTGGGATCCATATTCAGACCATAGAATAAGCACCCCTGCTGTCCTCACCAATACCTCTCCCAGCAGCAACCTCAGCTTCTTCTGGTTGGTCTCCTACCCAAGTACTAGCCAGGCCCTAACATGCCTAGCTTCAGGTAGAGTACCTGTTCTGAAATGCATGTGGTATGGCTACTGACCTGTCCTGTCCTGCCCACCTTTGGATCATAGGAACAAAACAAAAGCTGCAAAACATTTAAACTCCTTAAATACTATGTCAGAACTGAGTTTGTACCTAGGCTGCCAAGGGCAGTGCCACTAACCACTCAACCATTATGCTGCACGTGCACTCTTATTGTCGATACACACAATGAAGTCATTAACATGATAAGGTCAAGTACAGTACCTGCAACCTTCAACAATAAAAAGTCAATCTCTTGAAAAAGATTGAAAAATCCACTGATGCCATTTGTATTGAAGGTAGTTTGGGATTTGAGGTCCATCAAGTAAAGAAAGTTCATACAGGGCAAAGGAGATGTAGTCAGACTTCACTCGAATTCACATCCATCTCACCCATCCTAGTTAAGCACAAATGGTTCAACTGAAGTTCCTGAACTCTCTCCAGAATTACAAGTTTAAATGGTCAAAAAGATTACGTATAATAAAATAATGCAGCTTTCCATCCATTTTCTTTTTTTGTGATCAAATCTTTGCAATACAGCAGAATATTTACCAGTTAAAAAGGCACAAAACTTTTTTGGATCAGTAAAACACGAGAAATAAACAAATTAGAAGGAAGCAAACATTATAAGGAAGAAAATGAATAATCCAAACCAAATGAACCCTGCGCCCACCTCCCCAAACCCTCAGCCAGACTGAGATCTAGTTGACGCTATAGTATCATTTTTTTCCTGAAGCGAGATATCTCAGAGGACCAGTTCTGAGTATCTGATTTTGAAAATCCAATGATTCTCATAACTGAAAAACTTTACAAATTGAGGAATTTTCAGATTCAGGGATGAAGTGTCAACGTCTCTCCCACGAGATACAAACGACTATTTGGCAACTCAAGGACTCAAAGAAATGTTTTTCTGCTAGATAGAAAGGGAAGAAAGGTCCAGTAGACCAGTACTGACAAATGGAAGGTCATCTGGAGAATCATATCAGTGACTTTAAAGTTGCAAATCTTACAGAAAGTATCAGGCGACAGAGCCATACCCTCCATGGATTAATATATAGCTGATGCGCAATTTGAAACTGGGTGTGTTGATTTTTTTGGATTTTAGATAAAAATGTTGTTTTAATAATGATATTCTAAGTTAGGGTTAAATTAGGAGAAAGGTCTCTCAGCTAAAAGAACTTAAAGGAATGGGTCTTAAAGAGGCTTTGTATACCTCAGCATGAAAAGAGAAGACAGGATTTTTAGAAGTGCTGAGGTAAAGAGAACAAACTGTTAAATGAGAAAGGAGGAGAGGAGAAGATACAGCCACTCCACAAGTCTTGAGACCCAACCTAAGCTGAAGATAAAAGCAAAAAGAGGAAGAAGAAGAAAACGACAAACTGGATTTTAAAGACTGGAAAGTCTGTAGCCCCGTGCTATCAAAAATATCACCAAGAACTTCCACTTCCTTATTAGCCCTTGACAGAAAAAGAAATTGGGTGTCTCCCGATTTGGAGGACTTCATTATAAACAACTGGGTTTTGGGAGTGCTGGGGGGAACCACACGTTATCTAACATGCTTATCCAGCTTTATATGTTTAACAGATCAAAAAGATTGAGTGTTATCATTCAGATTTCCTTCCTTCCATTTTATAATGGGCTTATCCAGGTCAAGGTCACAGGGGGCCAATATCTATTCAAGCGTTATTGGATAAAAGGCAAGAACCACCCCTAGTGAGAAAAGTGCTATATAAATGTAAAGAATTATTATTATTATTATTAGATACGGGATCAGTTAGTGGAAATTTCTTGGAGGAAGTTTAAGCTTTCCATACTTTGTATTTATCTTTTGAAATATATTTGGACTTATGTATCCACATATTCTGATTACATACACTGATAGATAGATAGATAGATAGATAGATAGATAGATAGATAGATAGATAGATAGATAGATAGATAGATAGATAGATAGATAGATAGATAGATGAAAGGCAATATTTCATTAAAAGATAGGCTGTATATATATATATATATATATATATATATATATATATATATATATATATTGTAACAGTAGAGGCGTAGAGCCACCTCTAACACCCTCAGGTACCACTCTTGAGACCAGGTGAAAGTATAATAATAATTATTTTTATTATACGGTAGTGCACCAAGCACTCTCCTCACCACACTCATTAACACAATACACTATTCAATAAACAATACTCTCTCCTCCTCGCCCAGACACTTGCCACCCTACCTCCCAGCTCAGCTCAATGTCTGGGCTCACCCAGAGTCCTTTTAAAGCCCCTGACCCGGAAGTGGCTCTAAGCCAAACCCACAAGTCCGTTTTCCTTCCGGGTCAGGGCAAAGTCCTTTTCTTCATCCCGGGAGCACATCGCTTCTTCCAGTCACGTGACTGGGATGCACTCCCGGGTTATAGGGCATGCCAGCGCCTACTAGCCCCCCTACAGCGACTCCTGGCGGCCCCCAAGGTATCCAGCAGGGCTGTGTCAAAACACTACAAAGTCCATGAGGCCCTGCTGGAACTCGGGGCACCAATATGCTGTCCGGAGGGCTCCTCCTAGCGGCCTGGGGGTGAGGGCCGGACTGGAAAGCCGGCAATCCTCCACAGTTCCCCCCTCTCAGCGAAGCCAACTGGGGTGGAGCGTTGGTCCCCGCGAGGGACGTTCTCCTCCAAGAGGACGCGTCGTCTGGACCCTGGCGACGATGTCGAGACCCCCCAGCGAACCTTGGGGGAACAGTGTACCGGTTAACCCACCGCTCCCCTGTCCTCCGGGGACAACTTCGCCATAGATGGCCCGGTTGACGGCAGTTGTAACACCGCCGCCGTCCTCCTGGTCGCCTCTCTACTTGGGACCTAAAACACCTGGGAAACTCTGTCAGGGTTAGCTCCGCCCTGTCCTCCGCCAAGGAGGGAATTATAGCCGCTTTGCTGCTCTCTGCCCTTTTGTTTTCCCTGTTAGGAGATCCGCATTTCTGTGTGGGGATCTCCTGCTTTCTCTGGGGCTTGTGCACAACGTGAGGCTCTCTATGGGAAAGAGAGAGCCTCTTTGCTGTTTGCACGCCCGTTGTCCTATGTAAACTCGGAGGCGGCGTCATTAGTACCGTATCGCTCCGGGTAACAGCACTATTCAGCTGTCCCGGGACGATCGGTGCTTCCCCCGCCTCACCGGTAACCAACGGCAACCCCTTTATCACGCGGGTCGGGCTTATAACGTCCGCATTAGTCCAGAGCAGCGTCTGATACCGCTGCTCCGGTTCAAACGGACAATTTACCGACCCCTCCGTCATGGTGCCACACTCCCTTGTCGGGTTCACAGTGCTTTGGCAACCGCTACTTTTTAAACGCGGTGCCGATTCACACTGCGTCCCCTTATGATATACGGTACAGAGAGCACCTACCTACACCGCCGCATTAATCGAGGCCGGGGCTTCACGGCCTAACCGCCGAAGGTATTTCTGCAGTCCCCTCAACGGCGTTTCGGCTGCAGCTCCCAGCTCCTCCAGACGTTTCCTCAGGTCATTTAGTCCCTGGAAGACAATATTAAGGGGCTCGAGATACTCATCGAGCTCCCGTAAGTTTATAAAGTTATTTGTCTCGGCCGGCAGTAAGGCTACTTCCTTATTTTGGTCACCTGCCGACCGGGAACCAATGAGCACGTCCACTCCTGGCACGTGCTCTGGTGGGCTTCGCAAGGCCTCCTGGGATTTGGAGTCTTTAAAGGAACGGATAGCCTCCTGCGGCTGGCTGCGGTCTGCCTTTTTACCTTTGCCGGCAGACACTACAGTCACTTCCCGCTCCTTTTTACCTTCGCTTGAAGTTGGCGCTGCTTCGCTCGCCGCCCCCTTCCCTTTCAGGAAGTTCGGATCTGTCAGGGAACGAATGATCTTGCCTAGGGACCCAAACTGACTGTCAGCTTCCCGGCGTTCATTGCGCGTGATCACGCGACGTGGGGAGGCGAATAGACAGGTCCCTTCCTGGTCAGGTGACGTCGTGTTTTCCTTACGTCTGTCCCAGCCTGCACCAGGACGGCTCACGTGATCGTTCTCTGCGAATAGGCTCCCCAGGTGTACATCCACAGACTCCTCGCGGCCATCTTGCCAAGGTATGAGGCATGCGTCTTCCTTATACGACGTCCCGAACCACTCGGTTTCTGCAAAACAAGAAAACACTGTTCTTTGCGCTTCGGGCTTTATCGCGACACATACCTCCGACTTATGAGAGATTGCTTCAGGCTCCAGCACAGTCCTTTCTTCACTACTTTGCTGTTGCTTTAACCAGTGCTCTCTCACGGCTTCAATTTCTTCCCTGGCTTCCACAGGACCCGTCAGGTGAGACCACAGCGTCGCGGCGTCCTCCGGTGGCCACATTTCTGCGAGTTTCTGTATGTATTGGGCTCGCCCATTCTTCTTTTTGGATCTCTTTCTCATCACGGTCCGAAGGCTTGCTGTTGCAGCGCTTTCTGTCACGGGTGGGGTTTTCACCTCCGCGGTTTCAAGAGGGACCTTTTCAGGGTTTTCTGCCACCACAAAATTTATATTCAAATGCAGGTTTCTGCCAACGGACGGCCAGATACTCCTGCCGACTACGCCAGTGTAACAGTAGAGGCGTGGAGCCACCTCTAACACCCTCAGGTACCACTCTTGAGACCAGGTGAAAGTATAATAATAATTATTTTTATTATACGGTAGTGCACCAAGCACTCTCCTCACCACACTCATTAACACAATACACTATTCAATAAACAATACTCTCTCCTCCTCGCCCAGACACTTGCCACCCTACCTCCCAGCTCAGCTCAATGTCTGGGCTCACCCAGAGTCCTTTTAAAGCCCCTGACCCGGAAGTGGCTCTAAGCCAAACCCACAAGTCCGTTTTCCTTCCGGGTCAGGGCAAAGTCCTTTTCTTCATCCCGGGAGCACATCGCTTCTTCCAGTCATGTGACTGGGATGCACTCCCGGGTTATAGGGCATGCCAGCGCCTACTAGCCCCCCTACAGCGACTCCTGGCGGCCCCCAAGGTATCCAGCAGGGCTGTGTCAAAACACTACAAAGTCCATGAGGCCCTGCTGGAACTCGGGGCACCAATATGCTGTCCGGAGGGCTCCTCCTAGCGGCCTGGGGGTGAGGGCCGGACTGGAAAGCCGGCAATCCTCCACAATATATATATATATATATATATATATATATATATATATATATAAAACACACTTTGTGTGAAGGTTTAATAAATAAAATGGTAATTATTAAATAAATAATAACATGAGAACGTACAGCAATAGATAAATGAGTCAATAAATTGTGAAACAAATGCATAATTAAATAAATAAATTACGTAATTATTATGAAATTCCCTGCGGTGGGTTGGCATCCTGACCAGGATTGTTTCCTGCCTTGTGCCCTGTGTTGGCTGGGATTGGCTCCAGCAGACCCCCATGACCCTGTGTTCGGATTCAGCGGGTTGGAAGATGGATGGATGGATTATGAAATACAATGGCATTATTTTATTTTGATTCAATAATTTAGTTACCTTTCATTGAATTATTGCCGGTTTTACTTTTTTAAGTCTGTTTTATTTCACAATGCAACATTTTTGAGCAGCACATTTCCGAATGGCTCTTAAATGCCAGCATTGTTTACTTCAAAATGTTTTTTTTTTCTTGCTGGTTTCCGTCACTTTTCAATCAAGACAAAGACCTACGGGCTGAACCTGTCTGTACTGGTCAATCCTTTCCTGTCGATTACTTCTCCTTGATTGTAGGCAGCAGGCTGCCAAAGATCAATAGCTCTATTTGCCTTTCAACTGGCAAAGACTTAGCAGTTGGCAGGAGGAGGTTAAGAGTTGTGATGCTTCATTTTAAAGACAAAACAGAAAGACGTCATTTTAACACATGATGCTATTTTGTGAAGAATTGATTACATATTGGAAATGCTCAGATGGACAAGTGCTCTTCAAAACGTTGACGTTGATGAAGAAGTCGTTAGCAGTTTAAAAATGATTGAGCACCATGCCTGCACATGAGGTGATCGTGAAGAAATCACATAGGCATGCATTAATGTTGATTGTCAGAGGCTGGAAATTTCAGGTGACATATGACTTTATATGAGAACACCATGCTCAGTTGATTTTAGACTACTGAGAACCTCTTCATCAACGTGAACATTTTGAAGACCACTTCTCCATCCGAGCATTGCCAAAATATCATAAAATCATCTTAAAATAACATCAAATTGTGCCTGACAGACCGCTCTTCAAACAAGGAACTGGGTGCTTAGTGACAGTGAACCATTAGACAGGGACAGGGAGCCTCTGAATTCTACTGGCCTAGAGAATTTTCGAGAAGACAGATGTAAACTTTTATAGAGAGGATAAATAGCAGCCCCTTGCATGAATTGTGGGGTTATTCTTGGTGGATCATAGGATGAGAGATCAGAGTACTCAGAGAAGATCAGACAACAGTGTTACGTTAAGGAGTCAGTACAGCACAAGCATCTTGTCCTTAGCATAGATTTGTTGTTTTACGAGGCTTTTCCTTTTGATTATAACAGTGCACCTAGGTTGTTAGCCTTTTAAAATACAATTAAATACCCTTTAATAAACATGTCCAATGTTCGATGCAGTTACAATATGTTAATATATGTTAATATGTAGAATGTGTTGTATTTGTTCTATATACTTTCCACGGAAAATCTATTAACTGCAGCTGTAACTGCATCAATATTTTTGCCAGCTTGAATGAAAGTGGTACTAAAGATGTTTGGCAGTCTGCTCCCTACAATCAGGACAAAAAAAATCAACAAGAAATACCTAACCAGTTGTGTGGTGAAGTATGTTTGGAGTCCATGGCGTGGCTAGCAGACCATAGCAAGTACAAGATTTTGAGTTTAAATAGTGTGGCTCAGACTTAATGAATGTGTGTTTGCAGAAGAGCAATGAGCAGCCATGAAGTACTTAATGGAGGAATGTTCTGATTAAACATCCACACCCATGAGACCAATCGGCTCAGCCATCCCTCATTAGTGCTCCACAGTGTGCTTAGTGCACCTACACTCAGAAGAGTATAAATACTTTCAGCAGGTTAGAGAAGGTAAGGAAGGAATTGTGGGATAAGAGAACAAAATCGAGGTGGAATAGTACGAGAGCAGGCAAAGTGGTCAAGGATGGCCCCTGGAGGAGCGTAGAGTAAAGCTTCCAGGGGTCAATCGCTTCTGTTGAGCTCAGGATCAGGAGAGATGGAGTGCTCCACAGGTCTTGTAGACCAAGGGAGTTGGACTTGCAGCATCCCAATGGGTACTGAAGGAGGTGGCTGGGACTGAAATCCAAACATGAACCGCATTTGGCATTGTCTCAGCCTTGCTGAGTATGCCTGACAAATGAGCAGGGTGGGATGAGAGAGAGGAAGAGAGAAACACTGGGGATGAAATTAATCAATCTGATTTTATTCCTGTTTTAACTACTTGTTGTATTTATCTGTTTATTGTAACTTCCTCACCATTGCACTTTTTTATGAATTATTCATTGAAGATTTGTTGCACCTCACTTGTTTTTGAACACTGCCATTGTTTTAATAAAACCACTTTTGCACTTTTTGAACTTTTTGCACCATTAATTGTTATATCCACGTTCACTCTAGTCCATCGTTGATTATGACTATCAGTATCCCGGGAAAAGGAAGGCGCCCTTGGCCACAGGCAACAGGGACAACACGAGTAAGGAATTCTGTAGGTTTGGCCCTTTGGCCTTGATTGATAAGTAACAAAAGCACTATAAAAAGATAAATAGCACTGGCATTAAAGGGCCATTCAGAAATGTATTGTCTTGAAAAGTACCTATATTAAATAAAAATTGGTATTTAAAAATTAGCCCATTTTGAAATAAAACCTGCTATAATTAAGGGTCAGGTAGCTACAATTATTGAAACAAAATAAAATAATGACTTTTATTTGCCTATAATTGTTTATTTCACAGTTTCAGTCATCATTTATATTTCGCTGTACTTTTTCATGTGATTATTCCTTTCATAATTGCTATTTTATTTGTTTCTTTTTTACAAAAATTGAGTTCCATAGGTATATAGATTCGCTCATGCAGGCATACATCATTTAGGACATTTACACTTACCAACAAGATTTTGTGATGCTCAATAAAAAGAATGTTATCTTCTTTTAACTAAAGCTCAGTATGTCCTCTCAGGGGACCTGCAGGGTTAGCTAAATGCTTAATTTTCCAGTTTTGTGGATAACGAAGTAGTCTGGGAAGCGATTTGGCTTAGAGATGGCTGCCTATCAGTCTCCTGTTTTGTTGTTTACAAGGAAAACAGGTGTTTCATGAATTAGTGATGGCAGTGGGCTGTAAGCTCAGTATTAGGGCCTTGTATTGTCTCTCCCTATAGACCTGCAGCACAGCAGGAATGCAAAAAGCCCAGTAGGGGGCGCACTCTCCTCTAATTAATATTGATGAGGGACAGCTGTTGGAGAGCAAAGCTGGGAAGTGGCCAAGAACTGAAGTAGCAAAGCATGGGGCTTGCTTAGGAATGAATGACAGAGTCAGCAGATAGCGTAGAAGCTGTGGTGTGGATGAGGAGACACATTGTGTTTAACTCTTCCTGCAGCTTTTACTCAGCAGCTACATGTGTAGACCTTTTAAATGCAACAATTGCAATAATGAAAAATTCTAATATTAATGACTCTATGAATAATTGGCCCTAAAGAAAAAAGAATTTAAGACTGACTTGGTGCTGCAAGATTTTAAACAGGTGTACTGAAAGTCATTTTATGCATATATTAAAGCAATGCATTACTTTTCCGTGTTTGTTGAAAAGGAGAAAAAAAAAGCCAACGAGATAAACAAACTCACCACTGCATACTGTGTCCACTGAAATCTTTAACCACAATTGCCCTGACTGTCAGCATCTCCACAGTTAATGACAAAGATTTAATTTTCCGCAGGCAAATGCTGCTTTTTACTCACTACGACTTCGCTCTTAGCGGGGTACCAGCAGTCCTGCCCTACTTTCTCTTGCTCTCAGCGCTTGGCCTACACTAGCATATCCCCTGAGACTCAATATTAGGTATCAGCCTGATTTATTTATTCAGCTGAATGGAAAGCACTTTCACTCTCAGAAAACATCAAACTCTGGTCTAAATTTGTGCTTGATAGCGATCTGCTGTTTGAAAAGCTCAAGGCTGCTATCTGATCCAAGGGGCCAGTGATTGACAGCATGCACTGGTATGGACTCCTGCCTTTAGCCAGTACGTGCTGCTAATAATGACAGCCTTGTTCCCGTATTGATTTGAAGTTTACTAATTGACACATTTGTTCTGACCCTCAAAGCGATACTGTCAGCAGCAACAAAAAAAGTAATTAAAATATCCCACCTTGCCATTTTCTAACCTTTCTTTAGCTTTGGTATCAGGACAGGAAAATTACCATTCCAAGTGTGCATTTTAACCACATTTATCTCTAGCTGCAGGTAGAAGCTTCACTGCAGCAAGGATTTGAAATCATATGAAAGGGAAACTTATGCAGTCAGATCATGCGTCTCTGATTTTTCCGGTGGACTGAGATACAGATAAAAATGGGGTTTTAGTAGGAGAGGAAACTTATGGATTTCTTCTGTTTTGTATATCTGAGGAAGATACTTATAAAGGAGTCCAAAGGACATATAATTAATAAGGGGCTGTGATGGTCCAGGTTGGCTCCATACTTCTTGGCTGCTTCCCGGAGTTGCTTGAACCTGGAATCACCCAAAATGAGCTGCGACAAATGAGGACACATACAGTCAACAAGAGCTTGGGGCAAAGTGAATATTGCTTTTACTTAAAACAAACAGTGTTATCCAAAAGTGCAGTGCAGAATTCTTCAATCTTCTTATATAATACGCTACCATAGCTGTCTGTTTGTCCGTCCAGGATTTTAAATTACCTGTAACTCGCAAACTGTTTGACCTAGTGACTTGAAAATTTGGTACACATATACTACGTGACGTCTACTATCCACTTTCGGGTTGATGATTGATCTCCAAGGTTATTCCTCATTTTATTTTATTTTGTTGTAGAATCAACTCTCGGCAGTGGCCAGCAGGGCAGCCGTGTGGCGCATGCATACAACAACAACAACAACATTTATTTATATAGCACATTTTCATACAAAAAAATGCAGCTCAAAGTGCACCACTTTCATTCGGGCGGTACTTTCATTCCCTACCAGTTTAAGTGAAAAAATGAATGAAAACATACCAAGTAATTGCAACACAGACACTGACTTAATCAGTTTTCACGCGAAAAGATGGCGACAAAAGAAGAGAAGAAGCAGGCCGCTAGGGTGGAGAAAAGAAGAGCTGCTCAGGAAGCAGCAAGCACATCAGCCTCTGAGCAAACAAATGCTAAATGTACAGAGAAACAGGATGAAAACTATGAGTGCTCAAGTCAAGTGTATTCGTGCAGTGAGCCATTGCTGGTAAATAAATAATCTGTAAATTATGTAATAATCTGTGAGTTAAAATCCAATGCGTTGAAAACCAGGGTGTCAGAGAGCCCCAAACCCCAACACAAACACACCAAGAGTCCTGGGATCAAATAAAGGATGGTTTTTATTTACCACAATCACTCCAATGTAACACAAGCACAGATTTTTCTCTCTCCACAATTCACCTCTCACCACCGCACTACCCTCCTCCGGTTAAGTATTGTTCTCCGTCCTCCCAGCTCTGACTCGCCTGGATAAGAGAGTGTGGTCCTTTTTATTAAAGACCCAGGAGTACTTCTGGTGTCAGGGCTGCTTCCCTGTTGGAAGTACTTCCGGGTTATGCAGAAGTCCCATTCAACAGGGAACATGTCTCCCTGCAGTGCCCTTTTGTGGCACCCACTGACCCCATCAGGTCTGCTCTGTCCGCCTACATCTCCTGGCAGGCTCTGCTGGCTCCCTACTGGGCACTGGTATCCGGGGCCACTGCCATCTAGCATGCTGGGGAAGTGAAAATTCTCCAGAGACATCGTCCACATCCAGTGGGCTGTCCGTTCATCCTTTCTGCCTGCTGTCTCTTTTGGGTTTGATCCCCTTCTCCTCCCCTATTCTGACCGGGATGCCCATCCAGCCCGTGTGGCATTTACACTAATAAATAAATCCATTATACAACCAGAATAAAACTACACAGTGATTGGGTCCACTTATTATTTTCCAGCTTCTGTTTGAGCCCAGTGCATCCTCTGTTCCCTTGTCTCCTCAGCTGACCCACCAGATTACTCAGTTGGCAGAGACACCAGCTGCAGTCCTCACTTCTGATTCCTCCCATCTTCCCCCATGCCCTCTTAGCATATCCTGAATCCCTAGGAAGGACTCCTCCACCATTATACCCGCTCCTCCATTAATTAAGTGGGGAATGGAGTGCCAATGGCTTGCTCTTCCACAGGGCTACTGACCACTCTGCCTCATCCTCCCTCAAACTGGCCTGGCTCAGGCACCCGATACCGCGCTCACTCACAGTTCTATTGTTTGTCTTTGTTTCTCTCTCTTCCTCGTTCCTCAGTTCCCTTTTAAAACTCTGTGCAATGCAGGTGCAGTAATCATGACTCCAACACTAATGAGGGAAGTGGATGTGGGATCTCCCACCCCCACATCTGCCTCTGGAACTGCTCCTCCACTCTGCCTATGCCCCTCCCAAAAACGTGAGTGCATTATTTATCTAAAATGCACATGCCACAGACACGATATCTCACACGGGGAAACAAAATGCTTAGAATTTGCATTGGATTTAAACTTTGTTCATCTGCTCATTGAACCTGTTTGATTGAGATGAAGAATAATGGAGGATCTGAAGCTTGTCTCAGAAGCAACTCCATCCTGGATGTCAGTCCATCGCGGGGCACTATCACACACTAACTCACACTTATACAAAGTCTTTGGTCAATGAAAAGAACAGTGGTGTGTCTGGTAAAACACACACACTGAGAAAGAGAGAATAAGAAAACTCCATACAAATATTACCTAGGATGGGATTCAAACATTGTCTCTCCTGAAGCTTTGAATCCATGGGTCCATATTATGCCCAACAGTCTATCTTATAATTTATAGCTCATTCAATACTTTATTTTTTTTTTACTTTGTATTAAGACCAACAGTTCTTAATCTTAAAATCATTTACTTCTTGTACTGTATTACGTTATCATTATATATGAACCGAATAACATTGCTCTAAATGAGTACAAGATGTCAACTAATAGATCTTAGCCCTAGTGTGGACATCTCATCTACAAGTCACACTGCTACATCAGTTGAGCCCTTTATGTGCTAATTTGTGTACAAATCTATGTTTGCTTTTCATACAATTTTCTTATATGCTCATGAAAGGAATTTGTATGTTGATTACATATTTATGGGGTGGCTCAGTGGGATAGTAGCTGGCACTGCTTCCTCACAGATCTAGCATCCTTGATCTGCCTGCTGTTCCCATTTGTTGCCTACATGGAGTTTGTAAATTCTCCTCCTGTTTGCATATATTTTTCTGTAGTAATTCCAGCATTCCTCCAGCATCCCCAAAGGTATGCAGGTTAGGTCAATTGGTGATCACAAACTGGCCCTGTCCTGGTTTATGAATCAGCTTACCCTGTAATGGACTAGCACCTTATCTAAGGTTGGTCCCTGTTTTGAACCTGCTGATGCAGACATAGGCTCCGGTCTCCCTTGATCCTGCATTAGATTACATTAATTAGAGGAAACTATGTTTTGAAGGTGTGGCTTTATTTATTTATAGTCAAATTAATAATAACAGATTTACAAACTGTTAACTTTGTTCCCATACAACTTAGAAGTTATGATCAAAGTCAGGATGCTTTTAACATGAAGGAAGGCAATTCTGTTGTCCTAGTAGCATGGGTTTATGGACTATAAGATGACACTCTGAAACACAGGACTATTTTTTGTCCATAGGTAAAACAATTAATTGGAACCATAAGTGAATTATTTTGGAAACATACACTATATATAATATGATATGATATTGGTATTGGTTGGAGGTGTGGGAACCCCAAAATACTTGTAACACAGAAGCCGATGTCACATTTTATAGCTTCCAGTTATATGGCATGTCGGACTTGCCAACTACAGTTGCTGATCTCATTGACATACCTTACCAACTTACAGGACTTACAGTTGCTAGGCATGTCATATTTAGTTCCCACCAGCCAACTTCCCAGTACAGTCTTGCTCACCCATTTTTCACATAGCCAATAACATGCTACCATATGGAGCTGGTGCTGTAGGATGGTTCAGCTGCAATCTCAACACTTTCTTTTTTTCATTATGTCATGGTATGTTAAACAGGCAACATTGGACAAATTGGATTCTCTACTGTTGATGTTGGCCAAAACACCTACTGTATGTTTCTTATTCCTTGGCATTGCATTCTATACATTGTATTTCCAGATGAGCATTCATTGGTTGTCAACTCTAATACATACAGAACCCATCCCTCTGACAAAAGCGAACATCAAACCTGTTTGATGGCATCACATACCTGTATATTAAGAAAATATTCAGGTTTTCAAACATGAGATAAATATCAGAAATCAAATCTTTGCCTTAAAAAAATGAATGTATAAAAATTGCTAATGCTAAACGTATTTGATCATTTTATTTGGAACCAAAAGCCAGAAATGTATTTAATGAAGTTAATCAACTTATACCCAAGCCAATAATTCCCAGTAATCAGTAATCCCAAATTGAATATTCCTATATGAAACATTAATTCAAAAAACTGGAGAAACTAACAAAACCACAATGGTTAAATGACCACAAACCTCAGAAGTAAAAAGATAAAGCACTTATAACCTACTAGCTGTCGCCCTCGGCTCTTCCCGCGTAGTAATGAAACAGGACAAACTTTAAAATTCAATAAACAAACAGGTATCGCTAACTTAGTGGATGCAAGGTATGCTCCAAAACGTGGCCAGCGGTAAAACGATTCAGACGGAGGCTGGCGCGTGATTGAGGAGAGCCCCGCACAGCTCCTCACTCCTGACGTTGTGATTCCCCCTCCCCTCAGCCCGCAGTCTCTGTCTTGGATTAGTGCAAATAAATCGCTCCTGCAAGCAAACTATGATACTTAGCGCGATGAGAGAAGTCACAAAATCAACCGGAATAATAATATAATGCAAATTGTAGAAAAAAAATACCCAATCTAAATCCATTAAGAAAAGTGAACAGACAGACACATGTTGGATTTTATATATATAGAGATACCTAACCCTCAGGTAACTGCAGCCATAATGACAGCAGCACTTGAGAGCTAAACCTCAATTAGAAGCACAGCTCCGCAATTTCAATTGCAAATAACTTTGAGCCAATTAACTTATGAAAAACAATTAGCAACAATAACTATGAAAGCAAAAACAATTCTCAAAGAAAAAGAACACAGATGGGGAAAAGTAAAACAGAAAAAAAATCAAATCTATAGGCTCCAGCTTCCCTGTGAGTATGCTTAGGATGAGCAGGTTTGGAAAATGGATGGATGGTTGGAAGTATGAAAGTCAATTTAAATAATAATTTGTACTTTACTCATTGAGAAGTCATGTTTTTCAAGGACTCCATATAATTCTCCATATAATACATATTAACTTCTTCTTCTTCTTCTTCTGTCAGTTGTGTTTTTATTGTAAACTTCCTTGACTTTGAGATATACCATCCTCACTGGGCAATCATGACATATGTAAGCTTACCGTATGTGTAATGCATGGTTCGCTTATTGGGCAGTTTTCAGAAATAGCAAGCTGTATACGTAATTCAGCTCTAACAACAATATTGCTCCTGGACTGTCATGCCTATTGGCAGTAAACATTTCCCTTAATTGATGTGTTATGGAAGTGAAGTTGAGAGAAAGTTTCAGAGTTAATGGTCTACTTGCTCTGGGCTATGCAAGTGGGCATGGCAGTCAAATGAACTGTAATAGCCTGAGTTAGGCATTCCAGCCTAAAGGTCTGTTTCTTCTTAGGTTGATGCATTTCTCCTGAAGCATAAGTAAGTTATTCTGGAGATGCAGGATGCTGGTAGCATGCTACTAGCTCTTTTCTGCATTAGTTACCCCACCAACAAATGCTCATGATTCTTTGCAGGAAATCCTTTTCTAGCCACTGCACTGTTAGTACTTACCTAATATCCTAGGAAACTACATATATGTTATTTTTGTTAAATTAAATAATTGCAGGTTGTGGCCTTTCAGTGTAATTCCTGAGACAAGGTCTCCTTAATCTATTGATAGCATTGAAATGATGAACATGTCAGCCTGTTTATGAATATGTAGTGCTCCACTAAGCACAAGGAGACTAACTTTATTGGCAGCATCCCTTCAAGTGGATTCACATAAGTGAGACAGGCACCCAGAGAATGTGGAGATATTGTCAGGCAAAACAAGTGTTAGTTCATGGATCTTTCAGAAACAATTGGGAAAAAGGGCAAAGCAAAGCCATTGTTAAAAGGAACACTTGAAAAAACCTGAACCATAAGGAAAACCACATTAAGCTTAGATGGGACAATGTTTAGGATCTGCATAACAAACTGACCTTTTTTATTTTTGCTATATTGCTTATTTGTTGGTGTTAATAGTTGACATATTCATTGGCACATTTTCTGGCTTATTTGCTTCAACTCCATGTGTTTCCAGAAGTGTGTGTGGGCAGCTAGCACAGCGACATCAGAGCAACCATACAGTATATTAAAGACCAAGCCTTGTATTACATGTCTCTGCACTTTGTTTTTCATCAGCGCAAGAACACACAGTTGTGAAATTGTACACACACTCACTGAAAATTGTTGATTTTTGATTTTAAACATTTTTGAATGGTCAAACATAAGCTCTTCATGCAAAGATTTCCCACAAATAAAGGTGATATACTTGAACAAAAGACACAAAAATTGACGTTGTGTATTTTTTCATTCTCATAATTTAAAATAATAAAAATGCAGATTTGTCACATGAAAAAAGTAAGTCCACGCCTACATGTTTCACCACATAAAATCAGAATCAGGCATTGCAGATTAGGTGCCAATCATTAGAAACTCCTTAGGGATTATGCAGGTGGAACCTGTCTTAATTAAATCACAGATATTAAGGGGCTGGTGTTGTCTTTGTTGTTGATATGTATGTGGTGTCATCATGCCAAGATCGAAAATGCTCTCTAAGGTCTTCAGAAAGAAGGTTGTGGACACCTATGAGTCTGGTAAGGGATTTCAAGAAAATCGGCAAATTATTTGAAATCAATCATTCCAATGTAAGGAAAATCATCTACAAATGGCATAGATTTTCAATGCCTGTTGTCCAGAATTGGCCAACACAGCAAATTTAGCTGAGGAACTGACCTTTGATACTGAAACTCAAAGAACCCCAGCATTTCATCACGGGAGCTACAGGTAACATTTGAAAGTTGGTGTCAAAGTGCATCCATCTCCACTCAGAAAGATTTTGCACAATTTTGACCTAAGATGTGCCAGGAAAAGTCATTGCTGTCTATAAAGAACATTGAGCAAAATTACAGTTTTCCATTGTGCATTTAAGTAAAGACCTGGCCTTCTGAAAGTTTGTGCTGTAGACAGCTGAATTGAAGATAGAGCTGTTTGGCTACAGTGACAGTAGGCATGTTTGGCACATACTTATGACAGCACAGCATTTTAGAAGAACAACCTCACACCAGATGTGAAGCATGGTGGTGGAACTGTTATGGTTTGGGTTGGCTTTCCTGCTTCAGGGCCTGGGCAGCTTGCAGTCATCAGGTCAACTAATTCTGAAAAATATCAAAGTGTACCTGTGGAGAAAGAGAGTCCATCTGTCTGGAAGTTGAAGTTGAACCGGAAATGGAACTTTTAACAGAATAATGATCTGAAACATCCAAGCATGCCCACCAAAGAATGGCTCAGAAAGACAAAATGAAGGGTTATTGACTAGTGTAGTTAAGATCCTGATTTGAGTTCTATTGATATGCTGTATAGGGATTTGAAATGGCCAGTTCATGCAAGAAAACTCACAAATATCTTACAACTGAAGGAATATTGCATGGAGGAGTAGTCACAAATTTCACAAAGCCAATGTCAGTGATGGGTGGGCAGTTAAGCATAACACATACAAGAGAAGTCATTTCTGCTAGAGGGGGACCATTACATCTATTGATATTTTTGTTGAATAAATACAATGGAAGAAACATGATTTGGACAACTTTGTAATGTGCGCTTTAAATGACATGCTAGAGTCAAAGATAACTCCTAGATTGAGGGCTGATTCAGTAAAATGAATGGGGATTCCAGCTGAGTTAAATGATGACAAAATATTGTTGTAATCAGTGTCATTCCCTCCAACAATTAACATCTCTGTTTTATCTGTGTTTAAAGACAAGTAGTTCTCATCCATCCAGTCCTTTAATTCACTAACACAACTAATTAAAGACAACATTGGTGAAACTTCATTTGATCTAAATGCAATGTATAACTGGGTGTCATCTGCATACGAGTGAAAATTAATATTATGTTTTCTAATGATAGATCCTAGTGGAAGCATGCAAAGTGAAAACAGTAAAAGTTCCAGTACTGAGCCCTGCGGGACACCATATCTCACTTCTGTGTATAATGATGGAGTACTGTCAGCACATTTCTGTACATAATTGGAATCAATTTGATAAATAAGAACTAAACCAAGCGAGCACAGTGCCTGTAAGCTCAACATCATTTTCTAGCCTGTGTAGTAAAATAGAATGGTCAATTGTGTCAAATGCTGCACTTAAGTCTAACAACATAATTACAGTGGAGTTTCCTTCATCAGAGGATAATCAGAATGTCATTTCTAACCCACGTCAGTGCCGTTTCTGTACTATGACCAGTGCAGAAACTAGACTGGAATTTCTCAAATAAATTGTAATGCATAAGGTGTGACTGAAGCTGAATGGCGGCAATTTTTCTAGAATTTTAGAGAGAAAGGGTAAATTTGAAATAGGTCTATAATTATTTAGTATATGTGGGTCAAGGTCTGACTTTTTAAGTAATGGTTTAATGACTGACACTTTTACTGCATCAGGTACTGTGCCATGCAATAGTGAACTATTGATAATGTTTAGAATAGGCGCTGCAAGAACATCCATTGCACTTTTTACTAGTTTTGTTGGCACTGTATTTAGGGAAGAAGTAGTGGATTTCATTTTAGAAATTAAAGTTAACACTTCCTGCTCAGTTACAGGATTAAAATTACTAAAGTGCTGAATGCAATGTGAGACAGGGTCTGCTAAGATAGTATGCGGTTTGTACTGTGATGCTGAGATCTAGGATCCTATATTTTTAATTTTCTCATTAAAGAAGTTTATAAAGTCTGTACTGCTAATATCTGTTGGTATTTTGAACTGTAGATCTGAATTCCCATTTGTTAATTTAGCAACTGTTCTAAACAGTACCTCAGGATTTTTGTTATTGCTATCTGTTATTGTAGAATAGTATTCTGAACGAGCTTTAAATAGAGCTTTTTTATATTTTTAACACTCTCTGTCTATGCAATTTGAAAGTCATGTAGCTTTATTGTTCTCCATCTGTGCTCTAGTTTTCGACACACTAATTTAAGAGCTTGAGTGTTTTCATTAAACCAGGGAGAGTTTCTATGTGCTTTGATCACTTTTGTTTTAAAGCCTTGATTGAAAAGGCCAAAATTTCCTGTTATTTTTTATTCAAGTATATCGCCTTAATCTGTTGGCACTGTTTGCATGATGATATATTTTTTGCTTGTTCACATATGTTGAAAAGGTCAACAATTTCTTACTTTTTCACTTGAATCCAAGCTTTTTGAAAAATTCCTCTTGTCATCATGTCTTTGGATTGCTCCTTGAACGCCATTTTGTACTAAGAATAACCACTTGCATGCTATGATCACTTGTATAAGCACAACATACATTTTTTTAATGTCCCTGCCTATCTGATTTCCACTTTTCGGTTGTTATTCTAAACATACAGCATCTATGATTGCCCCAATGGAGCTTTGTTGGTTATACAAGACTTAATTAACAACAATAGATTAGAATTTTGACTTAAAGAATGAGAGAAAAGCCAAAGGGAGACAAAAATATAATCACCAAATTGTCCCAGATGACTGTGCTGTAATTGTTGTTGTCAGGTAACAGTCAATGAGGTTGACATCAAGTGGTGTTACAGAAAGTGTGGTTAGGCCTGAAACATAATTGCAGTGTTTTTATTTTATTTTGCCCTCTTAAAAGGCAACACAGTGACATAGTTTTGGTTCAGTTTCCACACAGCTCTAAGGTTGATTCCTACATCCAGGCACCTCCTGGGTAGAATTTGCATATTCTCTCATTATTAGTTGGTTCCTGGAAATATTAATTTTGTGCAGTGCACATGCCTGCCCAGGGAATATTTATAGATGCTAGGCAATCTAACATTTACAACAGTCTGTACTATATAAGAGGGACACCAGAGTATCTGAAGAAATATCCACATACCTAATATCTACCACAGATGTAATTGGCATGCCACAAGGGCCAAACAAAATAAAGTCCCTGGAGATGAAATCTTAAAGCAGAGGATTAACAGGGGTTAAAACCAGGAATCAAACATCTTATGACAGAGCCCTACATACAAACTAAAGTCAAACGTTTTGATATTCTACCCAACATTTTGTGATAACCAAAAATAACAATAAATAAGCACTCAGAAAAGAGTTTAGACTGAATCTACAAACCGTCTGGCTTATATAGTCATGTCAAAGATGTCACACAGCGTGATTTCCAAAACCACACACCATAATAATGAGTCTTCACATCGAGCCAACAAACACCCCAAATGGTGGCAGTCCCAAATCAGATCACTAGTAGAACACGGCAGTGAAACTGCATTTTACAAGTTTGGAAACCTCAGTAAAAAATGATCAGTCAAGCAAAATGACACCTTTTATTGACTAACTGAAAAGATTACAATATGCGAGCTTTCGAGGCAACTCAGGCCCCTTCTTAAGGCAAGATGCAATTAGATGTATCTAGATTAGTAAGTAATTAGATTGCTTGACTTCTTACTGCATCCATAATGGCTAACATGGTACAAAACTCTAGTACTACAGGGTCCAATGTAAAATGTACAATATTAAGCCTTGGAAAATTTTATAAAGTTGCAAGTATCATAACAAACATAAAGAAAAATCAAAAATGGCCAAACAGACACAGATAGTGACTGAAGTAGACTTAGGACCCTGCCACTGTGTGCCATGATTTTAGAACTTTAACAAATTATTATTGGATGTAATACATTTTTGTGTCCTTTTCTATGGGTCATACCCATATTTTTCACTGCAAAGCATCTCTCCTTAACCATATGCAATTAGAAGCCTTATTCCTAAGATAAAAATATTATTGTCTTTTTTGAGTTTTTCTACCGTAATGCTTTAAAGATTTGTTGTTTCATTGCTAGCACTCAACAAGAGTTTGCTAGATGGTATGGCCCGAAGTATCGTTAGATTGCATTATCGTTATGATGTTTATAAACCAGTCCCATAGAATCTGCCTGTAGACTCTTCTTACCTATTCCCTTGATCTGATGAAAGGACTTGAGATTTCTCAGTATCGACCAAATCCTGTACAACTATTCCTAGTCCTTATAATCCTCATATTGAGCACTGTTAAGCTGCACAGTGTGCCACTATGCCACCCCACTAACTTAGATATGTTATGCAATAAAAAATTATATCTTTTATCCATTCAGGTCTTCTTCCAAAGAGTATTGGGACCCAAAGAAATTTTAAAAAATCTGTAGTATTTTAAAGGACCCTGCGTCTAAAGCATGATACAATTTATGAATCTGGCACATTACCATTCCTGTCCAAAAAAATATAACACAATGAATTGATGAATTTCACCCTAATCATGGCTCTAATGAGCAGGCTAAACAAACTACCCGATGGGTCAATTACACCATCCCTTGTCATCATAATGAGTGGCTCGGGGACAATAGAGCAGAAGAAGACAAACGTTACAGTGAGGCTTTAATAATTAAGCGCCCCAGCCCAGCAGCACTGCCTCTTCAAAAATAAAGGCCATCATTTTAGTAATAAATGGAAAACCACTTCTGTATTCTCATGTGCAGTGTATTTGTACTCAGTGTCACTTTTCCTTCATAGGCAGTGTTGCCAAGTCTTTCTCTTACTGAAAACGACAAATATTTTATTATGATTACATCAGTAAAATTGAATATATTAAGTCTGCATAAACATCTTTGTGTTAGCTGGCATAGCAAATCTATATACTTTCTCTGTACTGTGTTCTTAGCTCTCAAAACAGGAAAGGTCACGTATTGATAACACTAACCGTCTGTTTTTCATTGTGCCAAGATTGGAGAAAATTAAACTGTTAGGATTACTGGATGCTTTGTGGAGAGAGAGAAAGACAAAGCTTGAAAGAGAGAAAGATTGGTTGCATAATTAGCACCTTGAAAATAAATGAAGAACAGAAAAATTCCATTTGCAGAGAATAAAAAATTGGATCCAGATGTCGTTTCATTGTGCCAATTCTATTCATGTTCTTCGCCCAAGCCTTTTTCTAATTCCCTTAATTTCTGTAAATAAATGAAAATTTTCATATATCATTCTGAAAGCTTTGATGAAGCAGCTCGCTATTTCCTTCACCTTCTTTTCAAATGAAAGGAGCAGCAGTGGTATTAACACCATGTACATTCCAGGAGAGAAATCAGGTTTAAGGGGTGTGCTCAGAAGCTTCCCTACCCAAGAGGTGCAATAACTCATTATGATCTCAGGCTGCCATGACTTTTGGGGAATAGAGGGCAGGAATTCTCTTGTGGGTACCATTTTTTTTATTATTGCTTAGCTGATGCCTTACTTGGGCATAGGGAGCAAGATGCATGGTATATTGGATTCTCGCTCATCATTTATCTGTCCAAGTAAGAATTGCCACCACAGGCAACTGACTGGCTCATCTCAATGATCTTACTGGTCTCAGTACAAAATCCACAGGATATTCATGCTGGATGCCTTCAGAATAGACACTTTCATTATCCCAACTATTAACACATTCCCTTTTGATAGCACTATCCTTTAAGCATTGTTTTAAAGGAGGCATTTTCACAAAATTTTGCCATTCGTTTTTCCTTAACATTTTGTGTCTATAATTCAGAATGGAGAGTGATATAAAATACAGAAAATTACACTTTTCACACACTTTTTCTGACCAGCTGCTTAAGACCTGATTGCTAAGGTTTGATTCAATTCTGCTTTGAGACTTAAGAGCACGGAATGATTCAAACTGCACTTTTTATTGACTAGCCACTTTAATTTCATCTTATGTCTCTCTAGCCATGGTATGAGATTTCCTTTACTTTGAAAATAAAGGAAATTTATGTTATAGACTGTAGAATTCATACAAAAAAAAATCCAGGTAAGCCTGCAGCTTAGGACAAAATGCAGCAGCTATTGGTAATTAGAATATTCCAAAACATATTACACACCATTTTTTTAAACATTAGAATATTAGAAAAATTGTAATAAGAATAGAACATTTATCCAACAAGCTTACCCATCCTATTCATGTAGATTGTCAAAAATAACATCAAGTTAAATCTGATGGCCCCTAAAATCCTTCTGTATATCACTCTACTTGGTCATTTATGCCTGTCATGGACTAGGAGTCCCAAGCACTAAAGAGTTCCAAAGCACTTAAAAAATGGCCACTAGTGGGGATTTCTTGTCAAACCCCGACTAGATACATAAAGAAAGTTTATTATTTATTAAAATTGAAGAGTCGCATAGTTTGGGGGAGGAACGATCTCCTCAGTCTGTCAGTGGAGCAGGACAGTGACAGCAGTCTGTTGCTGAAGCTGTTCCTCTGTCTGGAGATGATACTGTTTAGTGGATGCAGTGGATTCTCCATTATTGACAGGAGCCTGCTGAGTACCCGTCACTCTGCCACGGATGTCAAACTGTCCAGCTCCGTGCCTACAATAGAGCCTTCCTTCCTCACCAGTTTGTCCAGGCGTGAGGTGTCCCTCTTCTTTATGCTGCTTCCCCAGCACACCACTGCGTAGAAGAGGGCGCTCGCCACAACCATCTGATAGAACATCTGCAGCATCTAATTGCAGATGTTGAAGGACGCCAGCCTTCTAAGGAAGTATTGTCGGCTCTGTCCTTTCTTACACAGAGCATCAGTATTGGCAGTATTTAGCTAATAAAAGGTGTGCCTTTCAGATGTTAGAGAAAACCCCTGCATACAACAACTACAGAGAAATATGGGGAAGTGCATGTTCCAGAAGACCCAATGCCAATATTGATGTACTCCAAAAGCATTATACTCTGGCAAGTAAGCAAAGTATGAAACCAGGGGATGGAATAACTTTTAGGATAAGGCTAGAGTCATGGTCTAGAGACTGAGGAGTGATCAAAATAATGAAAGACTTTAAAGAAAGATTACCAAAACCATAATGAGAACACACACAAAACTGGCATTGAATTATGTGATTGGCAAAGCTGACATTGCCATCAATATTATGGGTGGTACCATTAGAAAACAGCAAGGTTGTGCTGTCTCATCACTGTTACAATAATAAAGTAAACTATAAGGAATGTTTAGAAAAATAGTTTCATCATGCATTAGCATATTTGGTTAAACAAAAAAGAGTGACTCTCAGAGCTGTTATTTCATGCTAGGGCTCTACCTCCCACTACTGTCTCATGGTCTAAAAGACTGAATTGTTTAGACTTTCTCATTCTGCCTATGATTTGCACAAATATGTGATCAACTGATAAGTTTCCACCAACTTCTTATAGAATTGCACACACTTGCAGTATGATGAAGGAACAGTCAGTCAATTACGCAGGAAGAGAAAGGTTCATAGGGTTCACCCAGTGATCATAAACTGTGAAAAAGAAACACCCCTTCTTTAAATTGTATAGTTTTACATACTGCATCAGTTATGGAAGCTGGACCGGACACAGACAGGCAGACTGCAATGGTTCAACCCACACACGTTTATTATACATAATTTACCATTTACAGTGAAGCACATAACCCCACAACAACTCCCCCAAAAGGCCAGGCCTTTAGCCGATGCCTCTTCCTTCAGGATCCCTGCACTCCTCTCCAACAAGACTTGGTCATCTCCTCACCCGACTCCAGCCCTCGAATGGAGGGAGGAGGCCCCTTTTATCCCCACCTGGACGTGCTCCAGGTGGTCCGGATTAGCTTCCACTGGCACTCCCCAGTGTGGTGGAAGTACTGGCTGCGCACCCAGAAGCACTCCGGGTGTCCCTGGTTTTCTTCCCCCCAGCACTTCCAGGTGTGGCGGAAGTGCTGAGGGCCAGATCTCTTCAGGCATCCGGGCACCCTCTGGCGGTGACCACGGGCACCATAACATCCAGGGCGGCTGCCCTCTCATGGTCCGGAGGAGGTGTAGTCCCTCTTCAGGTCCTCCTGGGTGTCCCGGCTGGGTACCACCCCCAGCCACTCGCCACACAGTGCATACAGTAACTAAATGCTATGGAGTCTTCATGATATTACTTTATTAAACTGAAAGTTACCCAACTTGCATAAGCTATGCATGAATTTGAATGCCAGCAGCTTACAGTTAGAAAGATAACTTCCAAATAAAGAACATTCATGACAGTTGTAATGTGTCTAAGCGAAACAAACCCAAAGTTATGTATTATGTTCTAAAAAAAATCACAAAGAAAATAAGAACTACAGTGCATTGAGAGTTGTACTGGCCTCTGCCAACCCAGCAAATCTTACAGTTCATAAAAAAAGCCTATAAGAAAATGACTGAACAAGGATGATATTCATTGAAGGACTGCCAGCAAAAAGACCCTTTGCTTCAAAAAAAAAAACTTGGCAGCACATTTTAGATTTCCAAAGTTGTATCAAAATGAACCACAAGACCCCTGGAGCAATGCATTCTGGACAAATAAGAGTAAAGTGGGGTCTGTGTCAAAGGACAGCAAACACAGCATTTCACAACAAGAACCTGTCAAGCATGGTAGTGGATGGGTGTTGATTTAAGGTTTGTTTGCAGTCCTCCAGGAACTCTTCTTGATATCTTAGCATTGAAGGGGAAAATATGAGACCATCTGTGCAACAGCTAATGTATTAAGGAAATCAGAAAGTGAAGCAGGGCAATGATCATAAACACAGATCTGTATCTGAGCATTGGCATTTTTGGCATGAAATATCTGGTGGAGCCTTGTGCTCCAGAATAAGAGACTCTTTTAGAAGGGATGGAGCTATCCTGTGAAGCTGTGCAGAGGATGTGTGTGTTTGTCTAAGAGTAAGAGAGACAGAGAAATATAATCAAACACTTCAAGAGAAGCACTTATGAGATCTGCTCTTCTCCTTAAATCCACTAACCTGGGTATTTGGCAGCCACTCGGTCTTGGGAAAGATTTTGGTTTTTGGAGTTGGTGAAGGTAAGTGCAGATAATGTTACCTTTGACTTTGAGCCAGTAGCATGAATGTCTAGGCAGGGGATGGTGAAGAAAAAAACAACTGCATGGAAAGAGCTATGGAAGTTTGGAGCAGCGGTAGCAGCATTAATGGCCAAGAAAGGAGATGGCCTCCAATACAGTGATACCTTGAGATACGAGTTTAATTCGTTCCGTGAGCGAACTCGTAAGTCAAAATGCTCGTATCTCAAATTAATTTTCCCCATTGAAATTAATTGAAATGAGATTAATTCGTGCCAGCACCCAAAAAACCACCCCAATTTTTTGTTAAATGTTTTCAACATTAGCGCTGCTGCCTCACAGTTGGGAGACCTGGGGACCTGGGTTCGCTTCCCGGGTCCTCCCTGCGTGGAGTTTGCATGTTCTCCCCGTGTCTGCGTGGGTTTCCTCCGGGCGCTCCGGTTTCCTCCCACAGTCCAAAGTCGTGCAGGTTAGGTGGATTGGCGATTCTAAATTGGCCCTGGTGTGTGCTTGGTGTGTGGGTGTGTTTGTGTGTGTCCTGCGGTGGGTTGGCACCCTGCCTGGGATTGGTTCCTGCCTTGTGCCCTGTGTTGGCTGGGATTGGCTCCAGCAGACCCCCATGACCCTGTGTTCGGATTCAGCGGGTTGGAAAATGGATGGATGGATGGATGTTTTCAACATAAGAAAAATGTATTTATAATGAACAAATATTGTATGCAAACAAAATAAAACCTAATACATAAAAGAGAATCTAAAGAAATAAACAGATGTTGACGAAGCCAATGAACATATTGTAATGTTTTTTTTCTTTAACTTCACTTTTGCTTAACTTAATTTTCTTCTTCACTTTTTCTTTTTTGCCACGCTTTCGTCACTTTCATTCTCAAGGTGTTTCAATAGAAACCTGTCCAAGGAGATTTGTTTAGTCCTCCCCTTTAGAATGTTTCTGAAATGAGTTAGGCAAGTGTCATTAAATAGCGCCACTGCACAATCAGCTGCAACTGGTGTTTCTTTTCAATAAAGTCAAGTGTTAAACATTTGTCATTAAATAGCGCCACTGCACGATCAGTTGTAACTTTTTCAGGGTGTTTCTTTTCTTTAAAGTTCGAAACTTTTTCCCACATTGCAATCACTTCATTTATCTCACTTTAAGAGATAACCTCCTCCACCATACCAATCTCCAGCAGAACCTCCGTATGTTGCCGCGTCTGTAGTTCTGTCAACTCCTCCATCGTCAGTTCCTCGGAATGCTCTTTGATGGCTCGTATTTTGAATTTTGGCTCGTAACTCAAGACAAAAAATCGACCTAGTGACGGCTCGTATCTCAAAAAACTCGTACCTTGGGGCAGTCGTATCCCAAGGTACCACTGTATATGTTACAGGTGGGAGCCAGGGCGCATTTCACAAAGACTTAGGCTACAAACAGCAATGATTATAAAATATCAGATTAAATAATCTTATAAAAATAAATCACACAAAGTGAAGATACAGTAGATCAAAATATCCTCACACAGTACCACGGTCAAATGACAGTATTAATAATGAAATCAAATACTCAATCTGAAAAGCAGAAATGCAAATAAATATTCAGAATTTTCCAATTTTTCTCCAATGGGCAAAGTGTTAAATAATACTGAACATAAGTAGTCAACATCATGGTTCATGATAACTATGATGACTACTCCAGAATAGCGAGATGTACAAGTTCATGCATCCTTTCAATTGTATTAGAAAAAATCAACCAATGGGCCCTTTAATAAGGGCTCTAACCTTCAGGCCCAAAGGCAGAACTGAAAAGTTTAGGTGGCATATGCGGCACATGAGTAAAGGTATGGCAAGAACACTGGAGGGTTGAAGGGTCTGCACAAACAACCTGGAAACTAGCTAGTAGAGTTAGACACAAAGAAATTCCACATATTTCTGGCTAAGAAATTGCACTGAGCATATCATGAGAAATTGGAAAAAAATTATTATGATAAAGAAGTTGAATTTGCTATAAACATTTCAACAATATGTAAAATTATTGAGCGAAGGTATACTAGTTGTTGCATTTTTTAACAACATTGCCACATGTAGGGAGATGGAGTTCAGTGCGCCACCAGCCTTTAATGAAGAATTAGTGAAAAGCAGAAGAAAGAAGTTTTTGGTATGGTGAAGTCAAGGTCCAGACATCAATCCAATTTAATTTAATCCAATTAATAAATACCTTCAAATATTAATGAAATGACACAGTGTTGTAAGCACGATTGTGCTAATACTACTTCAGTACAGTATGGTGTAAACGTATGACAAACTCAAACTGAAAACATTAGCTTCAGTGACTTAAAATTAGTGGTGCTAAGGGCTGTCATACAAGATACTGAACACAAGGGTGTAGTGTTGAGTGGAAAAATGTACTTAAGCATTTTCTGCAGCAGATTTGCTGTGTGTTTTTTTTTTTTTGTTCGTTATTTCGTCTTATACGATTTCTCGTATTAGAAATTTGTTAGTTTTCGCATACCCCTTGGGGTTAGAGCGCAGGGTCAGCCATTTTACAGCGCCCCTGGAGCAATTACAGGTTAAGGGTCTTGCTCAAGGGCCCAGCAGAGTAGGATCTCTTTTGGCAGTGACGGGGATTCGAACTGGCAACCTTCTGGATACCAGCGCAGATCCTTAGCCTCAGAGCCACCACTCCGCCCCTGATTGCTGATGACCTTGTTTATTTCCCTAGAAACTCACCGTATAGCCAGCTTAGACAATTTTTTTTCGCAGTGCCCCATGATGTTTTGCAAAGCCAGCATGACATCACAGATCTATAGTAGCTAATATTGCAAGGGACAGCCTCCTGAGTACTGTATATAATGCTGATCCTAGTAACTTGTGACTACATTTAAATGAAAAATGTGTATGCAGAATGGAAGTGGCAAATATGTTGGCATATTCATGTCTTTTTGTATGGACTTGTATATAACCTGTGTGCAATATGTGAGCCTACCAGTGTAATAGTATTACCCACAGTGCCGTGCACTTGATTCAAACAGGAAGAAGTGAAGAATCCACATGCTTTAGTGTTGCTCTTTGGTAGTAAACAAGCAAAATGTTTAGGTAAAATATTAATTAACTGTTCTTTTCGATTCAAGAGTGGTGAGGACTCGCTATCAAACCTGTGGGGACCAAGTCTTAGTGAATTCATGCTTCCTCTCTGCAAGAATTTTACTGTTCTGATATTTTATTTTATTACTTTTAGGAAGTAACTGCGGTGCAGTAGTTAGCATCTGCTGCATCACAGATCATGTCACATTTTTGCCAACAATTCAGCATAGTTGTAAGATGTTTCCATCATGTGCACTTAAAAGATTATGGCTCCATTATAATCCACTCGAGACTAGTTCATCTTCTCCTTCCACGTTGAATGCAGTTCAATGCACTTCTCAGAGTTTAGCAAAGTCCCTGAACATTTCCATGATTTTGCTGGAACTGAGGCAAAGCATATTCAATGGAGTTCATTAACCACTAGAAGGGTGTACTTAATATCCACACATGACTTCTGTATATTATCTTATTTTATTGCTGAATAAATTAGGCTAGATTAGATTAGATTAGATAAACTATATTAATCATAAGGGGAAATTCACATGCATACATCAGCAGAAACATAAAAACAAGGATACAGACTCGGGTACAGATACAGATAAAGAATGACAATGTAGAATGTATTATGTGTTGTCTGTCACCTGAGGTAAAAATAAGTGTAATATTAGTACTTGGTTAGTACTAGATGATTTTTAGTTATGTCCAGATATACAAATCTAACTGTATTACTGAAAAATTAGTGAAATACTGTGAAAAATAGTTTTCAGCACTATTAAGGTATTATTTTACTTGACTATTTTTATTTCAGCCTTTTCATCCAAATATTTAAAAAAAACAAGAAAGTGCTATTGCCCCATGAAAGTCACTTTCTGAACTAACCCACCCATACAATATTGGAGATTTAAGGTTCATTTGACCCTGCTGACTCTTAATAATTTCCTTGAGAACTGGCTGTTTCCTTGATTGATCACATCTTTGTACCTTCATTACTCCCAACTCACTGCCCTTCTGCTATTCAATCACAGTCACTCTCTGCTAATGCTCAGACACTCAATCTGGAAAGATGGACGCCACTTTCTGACAAGTTCTCCTTCTGCCGTTTGAGATTTCCTCATCCTGTCTTATGGGAATGTCACAAACCAAGTGATAATGGTTCAGAGTCATTGTTCATGGCTCTCAAATTGAATCATTTTGCTATTCGGATCGTAGCACTTTCTCTTTTTTACTTTGTGGCCTTGGGACGAGGATAGCTGTGGATAGACATTTGAAAACAAGTTGGGGGATTTGAAAATCATCAGTTACCTCAAACAGACACATACATTTCACAAAATGATATGACATTTGATTCTGATTTTATATTCCCTGTGGAGGATAGGAGAACTGGACAAATAGATATAAACTGGGTTTTTGAGAGCTAACATTATATAATTATTTATGAAGAACTATGTTTTTTATACTGTTTTGAATATGTACGGTATACTGAGCTAGTACCGAGTGAGGACAAGCATTTCATCCAAAGATGGCCAGGAAGACAAGAGAATGTAATGCAACGCCAGTCTGGCCTCTCATTGAAGTTGGAGGCAGCAAATGAGTCAGGGCAAGGGTTCAAGTGGTGGGTGGAATTGAGGGGAAAAAGGAGCGGTTGCCCATGGAATATACTCATAGAGAAGTGTGTCTGGCATCCCACTAATTAGGCTGGGGTTCAATGCCCGTATTTTTATATTTTAATATATACAGTATATATATGTATGTGTGTGTGTGTGTGTGTGTGTGTGTGTGTGTGTGTGTGTATATATATATATATATATATATATATATATATATATATATATATATATGTAGTGAGAGTTTTGAACTCTTCCGAGACCCTCCTCAGTATGCCGAAATGCGATTGATATGTCTGTCGAGGACTTCTTGTCCATCACCAAGGCAACCACAGGTTCGCAGCACCTAGTAGGGTCCCAGAGACCACAGCAAGCTCACTGCCTCCTTGCTCAATGCATCTGTCACCCAATGGATGATGCGATGAACACCATAACTTGGCCACTGACCTGGCCTCAGCCCTGCCCTTTTGCTGTGTCTGTGTGTAGTAGAGTGGTAGCTCCTTCTGCAATAAATAACCTTGCTGTTCCTGTTTCAAGTTCAATAAAGCTGATTTTTCTGAAATCCTTAGACTCATCTTTTCGGTGCAAAGCAGCGACTCATGCATTACAATATATATAAAGTGAAGACAGCCATGGCCATTACCTGGCCAGGATGCCAGCTGAATGGAAGGACCAGAGGAGTGAGCATCCACAAGGCACTACCTTCCTAGGAATGATAGAGAGCAGCCATCCTGGGTGACTGTAGTGCCACAGATCTCCACAGGGCATGCTGGGAGTTTTAGATTGGCACAGCTCTGTTGGATTACCTGGGGACTGCCAAGGGGAGCTATAGAATCCTACTTTGTGTTTCCATCACACCTGGGAGTGATTCCAGTTAACCCCGATGAGCCACCCGGAGCATTCCCAGGTGTAACATAAAAGGAGCTGCCTCACTCCATTCAGGAAGCCAGAGTCAGGAGGAAGAGGGACGAAGGAGTGGAGGCGGAAAGGAGAAGAAAAGAGAACTGTGTATTGGTGCGTTGTATTGTGCTGCTGTGTGGACTGAGCGAAAAATCGCTTCCCCACTGGTAAATAAATGTGTGCTGTGCTGGAACTCGTGTCTTTGCCTGTCTGTGTCGGGGTTGGGGGGACTGGAGCGCCCCTGGTTTTCACTCTATATATATATATCCATATAGACTAGTCATTAAGCCCGTTACAATAACGGGCGCTAGAACAGTAGTGCCTAAACATTAGTAGGAACAGTCTATGTTAAATGGTAAGGGACTTTGACCTCATTCTTTTTGTTGGTCGTATTTTTCTTTCTTTCAGCCTTTCTTTTGTTGATGTTTACTTGCTGAGCTGACCGTTCTTTGTGGGCTGCCGCTGTGTATTGTGTGTCTTTAATTTTCTGTGACAGTAATACTGTCTTGTACGTCCGCTGGCTTGTATGTCCGTAATATACCTTTAATTTTTTCTGGCGGTAATACAGGCATGCGCGTCGGTAATATGCCTTTAATCTCCTCTGACAGTAATACTGGCTTGTATGTGGCTGTAATATGTGTCACTGTATTGTGTACTTTTAATTTCCTCTCGCAGTAATACTGGTTTGTATTTCCATAAAACACCTGTAACTTTCTCTGACAGTAATATCACGCATCGCACCGTGCCCCGCGCATGCGCACTTCACCAGAAGACACACACACACAGACACCTGGACGCACACAGGGATTTTATTAAAGAGGATATATATATACAGTAAATTTAACTGTATATCCTGTATGTTTTCCTGTTTATTTAAATGGATCAAATTTACAGTCAGTATTAAACACAGATACACATATAGATTTGTAGAATATAAGTCACAGCACTTAAATCAAATTTCCTTTCATGCCCCAGAGTAAGCAGCACTAGAAGTACTGCTGAATGTCTAGAGTACCCATGAAGTGAAGTGATGATCTCTATATTATTCATGATAATTTACTGCAGAAGTTCTGCTCCAAAGTTACACTGCTGTAGGATGTGCCTGCCTAGGCAAGGAATTGAAGAGATTAAGTAATCCCATAGCGATGAACTGAAGAACATGAGCAATAACTCTAATATTCTCTCTTAATCATAATGGATATATGGACTATTGCTCACACAGTACGTGATGACTGGAAAGTTAAACTTTCAACAAGACTGTCTTGCAAGCTAATAAGTAGATGTTGATACAGTGCAGTAAGTGCAAAGTGCTATTTGCGGATAACAAGAATATTAATTTTATACATTTCATGAAGAATAAATGTTAAGATAAAACCCACACAAGGCTAATACTGGACATAATTTAGGTGTTAACGATACCTGAGTGAGGTTGGGTGTAGTGGCACTTAGCTCTTTTAGGCAGGTTCAGTAATGAATTTGGATGTTGATGTGGTTGAGATGTGAAAATAGGTTTGCATTGTGGGGTATGCAGAAGCAATTCAAATTTACTCTGGATGACAGTGAGCTGTAACTTAATCCCTGAAACCTCAGGTTCATTGAAGGGACCATCCTAGGGAAGGAAGTCAGTTGATCAAAGGATATGCAGAATCACACACTTACAACGTTCTGACCTAGATTACATTAGATAAACTTTATTAATGCCAAGGGGAAACTCCGATGCATACAGCAACAAAAACATAAAAAACAAGGATACATACCCTCTGGACAAATAATTCAGCCAATCAATCAATCGATGAATGCAGTATATATATATATATATATATATATATATATATATATATATATATATATATATATATATATATATATTGTCGCAGATATGTCCTTTGTCCACCTCTTGGACCCTCAGGTACCACTCCAAACACGAGGTAAAAGCACAAGACTTCTTTATTTTCTTGTCACGTGCACAAAGCACCCTCCACTCCACACTATTCATATAAACAATTCCAATACTCACAAAACCAATCCTCCACTCCCAGATACTTCGCCACCCAACCTCCCAGCTCAGCTCAGTGTACTGGGCTTCCCAGAGTCCTTTTATACGCCCTGACCCGGAGGTGTTCCTGCCCAATCAGTCCACAGTTCCTTATTCCTTCCGGGTCAGGGTAAACAGTTCTTTTCTTCAATCCGGGAGCACGTTGTTTCTTCCTGTCACGTGACCATGACGTACTCCCGGGTTATAGGGCACATACGAGCCTACGAGCCCCCCTACAGCGATGCCTGGTGGCCCCCAAGGTATCCAGCAGGGCTGCGTATAAAAACTACATCGTCCATGAGTCCCTGCTGGAACTCGGGGCACGTCCACGCTGTCCGGAGAGCTCCTCCTGGCGGCCTGGGGGTGATGGCCAGAGTAAGAAGCCGGCAATCCACCACTATATATATATATATATATATATATATATATATATATATATATATATATATATATATATATATAAATGTACAGGCATTTCAAAATGAACTTAAAGAGTATGTCGGGAGGAAACATTGAATTGCCTGATTGCAGTGGGCAGAAAAGACCCCTGAAAATGCTTCTTAGCACACCGTGGTGGAATGAGCCTGTGGCTAAAAGTGCTCTGCATATTCTCCCCATTTCAGCTTGTTTTTATTTTGATCCAGTTTTCTTCCTACATTCTAAAAACTTGCAAGTAAAATGAAGTTATTTTACAATTCTTAATTGGCCCTGTATAGGCATGTACACGAATTGGCCCAAAAGTGGACTGGCATCCCATCCAAGGTTGATACCTGCCTTTCGCCTGGTGCCTTGAATCAGATTAAGTGATTCTGAGAGTGTTACCTGCCTCTTATATTAACTGCACATTTGAAACTTAATTCAAGCAAGAATCCAACTTAACAGCAAGAATTCGACTAAACAGTCACATTTTAGGTATAATTTTTTTTTTCCCCGCAATGTCAACTGTTTTAAATTTTTTAAATTAGTTTTACATTTCCACATGGTTTGCTAGAGGAAGACTGAATGCAAACAAGCTGCTTTAATTTGTTCATCCTTGCTCAGCAGTCACATTGCATTTCCAATTATTCTATGTTGCTTAAAAAGAAAGAAGGCATCTGGGGAGGGGCAAGTGGAAGAGTTCATATTCATCAGTATTTTTGAAACAGATCTGATTTAAAATGTTGGCAATAATAAATCTAAAGGTGGAAGCCCAGCTGGCCTACTGAATTTGCAAATTAGTCCATTGTCTTATCACACTTTACACTAAATTAAAGCAAACGAATGAAGTTAAAGAAAAATAAAAATACTGAAGCTTCATAGCCCTTCAGCTCTGAAGGAGTTGTCTAATTGTACGAAAAGCCATCTGCTCGCCTCTCTTTGAACCTTTGATCAAACACTGAGCCTGATCTACTGTTGTTTCCTTTTTCTTTTTCTTTCTTTCTTTCTTTCTTTCTTTCTTTCTTTCTTTCTTTCTTTCTTTCTTTCTTTCTTTCTTTCTTTCTTTCTTTCTTTCTTTCTTTCTTTCTTTCTTTCTTTCTTTCTTTCTTTCTTTCTTAAAATTGAAGGAATTAACAAAATTGTATATTAATGCACAGTTGCAAGCAGATATAGTTCTGTTCTGTTCTCATGCATTTATACATCAAAGCCTTAGTCACTAAAAAGGAACAAACAGAGCTTTTTTATCATTCAAAGTCTGTGTATTTCACCTTTCACATTAAAGACAGCATACATAGTTATAAATAAATGTTTTATTATAATGAGCAGAACCACTGTTTCATTACTCAAGTTGCCAACTTTCATCCCAGGCCAGGTTTAGCCTTCTGTTTGCATGGTCCTTAAGTGTTGACTGAAGGGGGTACATGTATCTTTGACTACCAGTTATTTCCTCCTTCCCCAATGTCCCCTCATATTCTGTTGTACTTGGCAGAAACAGATTTAATTGAGCACAGAATTAGCTTTAAGTGTATGACAACTGGAGTCATTCTATTGAGCCTGCAGTGATGGCAGGTTTTCATTGTAACCCATTTCTTTATTCCGTCCATCAATTTTCTGAGCCTTGTTATGTAACCCAGGGATATGGCATCCAAAGCCCACATAGAAGTAAGTGCCCTTCCAAGACTGGGTTCCAGTCCATTGCAGTGCACTCCTACTCACTCATATGCGTTCACTTTAGATTTTACAATTCCCCTAACCTGCAAGCCTTTGGGACTTGGGAGCAAAAACGTCTAGTAGCCGTACCCATTCTCCTAGAGCTCTGACACCATGTCACCCTTAACTAGCTTCATAAGCTGTCAAAGATAGGTATTAGAATACATTTAAAAATATTTTAAATGTCTGTGGTCATCCTACAGGTTTGTTCGGTATTCTGGTGTCTCAGTCTGTCTGGGCAGACACTTCCCCTTTTGATTATGTTCCCATAAAGCATGATTCTCACACTCTGTCATTTTAAGGTCTCCTGTCTGCTTTATATTTACCATCTTTGAGGGCAACTTGTGTTGCGCCACGTTAGTGTTTAGCGACCCAATGTTTCTCCGTACATTATTTCCTTTGTTGCCATTGAAATGCTCCATTTTAATTCCTGAGCTGCACTTCCTGTCTCAACTGAATTTGACTGAGCAACTAAAGCAAAACTGAACAATCAGATCAAAAACCAGATTGCTGAGCCAGACCGAAAATACACACACAGACAGTAGCATTTTATGATACAGCAAATTCTAATTGGCTTTCATCATTGGTTAGACACACACACAGACAACAGAATTTTCTAATATAGTAGATTGTAATCAGTTTCCACCATTGGTTAGATTTCTTGCTTTCTTTCTGAATATAAAATTAACGATATGTATAAAAACTTAGCAAAGCTGTGTGTTAATGTTGTGACAAGTTCGTCCTCTTGGGTGCAGTTATTCTCTGGAGGGTTCATTAGTAGTGTTATTTTATTCTTTTTCTAAGCTAGAGGCAATTTGCATTGAATAAGGGAGGCACAATCAAAATAGGGATCATCTTCAAGGCTTGTTAGGTTATTGTGATGTCGTTCTTACATTCGTTATTTAAACTACGGTACATACCAAGGTTAAGGTCCGAGGAATCCGGTGCCTCGCCTAGAAGCAATTGGTGTAAGTTGGGTCCCGACCATCAAGAGGGTGTAGTCCATTGAAAGACACACTTGAGCATATACCCACACTCTGCTGATTGGAATTAAACTCTCAAATTTAAAATCTTTTTAGACAGAGAAGAAATATAGCAGGCACATCAAATGAGCAGAATGCAGTTCTGTGAACTAAAACTTTTGAATAGAATTGAACTTTACTAAATGTTTAATATTTAATGTCCATATGCAACCATTGTAGGATCAAGTGGACTGGAAGACTAATAGATTTCTGCCAGCCGTGTATAGGTTGCCTGCCTATTGCTGGGCACACTCACTCACGCGCCTATGATCATTTTAAAAGGAAAGGCGCTATACGGCTTAATGTTCACATGCTTCACATAGACAAAAATGAAGAATAGCTTAACAAATTGTTCCTGAGACCAGAACAAACTTCAAATCCAGGGCCTTGGACTGTAACGCCCGCGTTGTTATCCACTGTGACACCCTTTATGCTTTTAGCACACATTAAAATTCTTTTATTATGTTCCATTCTGAAATAGTAAGGATAGTAATTAAAAAAGTAAAACTGGTAGAGCAGAAATTTAATTTACATTCAGGTTACTGCACAGTGAGATGTTCCAGTTTTGAACATATCAGTCATATATTCAAGATCTCCGTGGTATTCTCAACATGCACCACCTCGGAAAATATAATCTGTTGATGGTCTGGACTCTCGTGCTTTGGCACCAGCTATCTCACCATGAAGCTGATAAATTCTAATACTCTTCTAATTGACTTTAGTGTCATTGCAACATCAGTTTCATTGAATTTGGTTTGGTAAAGCTCATACAAATAAAATACTTTGTGAGATTAATGTAGGTAGAATCTCATGTTTTAACCAAGAGGGGTGCTACTGGACTAGCTCAGGGTCTTATAAAGCCCATGCATCCATCCATCCATCCTCTTCCGCTTATCCAAGATCGGGTCGCGGGGGCAGCAGCTTGAGCAGAGATGCCCAGACTTCCCTCTCCCTGGCCACTTCTTCTAGTTTTTCCGGGAGAATCCCAAGGCGTTCCCAGGCCAGCCGAGAGACATAGTCCCTCCAGCATGTCCTGGGTATTTCACGGGGCCTCCTCCCAGTTAGACGTGCCCGGAACACCTCACCAGTGAGGTGTCCTGGAGGCATCCTGATCAGATGCCCGAGCCACCTCATCTGACTCCTCTCGATGCAGAGGAGCAGCGGCTCTACTCTGAGCCCCTCCCAGATGACTGAGCTTCTCACCCTATCTTTAAGGGAAAGTCCATACTTTATAACTACTATATATCTCTATATATAATCTTCATTTGGATCTTGATCTTTGTTTGTCCGCGAATGAATTAGAAGAAGCAGCACTAGATGGCAGTAGAGAGACAGCTAAAATATAGGCATTGCATTAAGAATCTCCTCCAAGCTTATACTACTGAAGACTGTAGTACTCCAGTCACACCTCGAAACACAGACATTCAAACTAAACAAATTGTTGTGCTGTAAATTAACTAATCTTTATATATAATCTTCATTTGGATCTTGATCTTTGTTTGTCCGCGAATTCCACGCATGCGTAGACCACCTTCCAGTTTAGTATGTTGTTGTTACTCACGGATGTCAACAATGTGCCGGAATAACGAAAGGGGTGGTGGACAGTGTTACGCTGGTTAGCTCCTGAGGCCTGTTTAGAGAATGAGATTGCCGAAGATAAAAGGTATGTGCCTACGTAACATATGAATGAAAGAAAGACCGTGGGTAAAATGAATGACAACGTAACGGCATGTTCCGGAAATTATTATTGTTACGTTGTAGCCGGCGAGTGCTGCGCGTCTCACAGTTGTACCCTGGCTTGCTCACATGTCAGTGAAGTGATCCCTATTTATGCTTTAAAGAGCCTGGATACCTATGTGTCCCCCTTTTATAACCATTGCTCCGTGTATATTGCCTTACTCTTTGGATTGCCACAAAGCAACCTGCAAGATTGGAGAAAGGTTGAGAAGAGATCATGAGAGGAAACAACAGCGTCATGAAAACGAGACGGACTGTGAACGGAGAAAAGCAGAAATGCTCCTACACCACCACATAATTACTATTCGGACAGTGATTCCGAGTAGGCTGTTCCTATCGAATCAATGTCCAAGGGTTTTGTTTTGTAATTTTGTTTCCCTTATAAAAAAATCATAATGCTGTGTGATGAAGGGCCCAGTTTACGACTGGCAGCCGTGTTTAAACAGGGAGCCCTTCACAGACAACTTTAATACGCGCAACGTAGTTGGGCGCACATGGCTAGTATATATATATATATATATATATATATATATATTATAAGTATATATATTTATATATACTTTATTATAACTTATACAGTCCTAAACCAGAAAACCTGCGGCCATATTTGTAGTCCCTTAACTTTCTAGAGGCACCACAGGATTCTTATACAGTATGTGCTGTATGGTCTCCTCTGAGCCATTGAGGAGGACAAACAATGCAAATATCAAAGACATATGAAATGCACGGTGTTAGGATAAGTGCAGTATCTCCCACTTGTTTATATTTTTTATATTTTCCTCCCAATCTCTTACCTTTGTCTTGACTACATTTTATTTTGTATTGAATCTTTCCCTTGCCCTCAGTTCCTTACCCTCTGTTATATTCTGTATTTACAGGGCAGGGTCCTATTAAGCTTTAAAGCTCTCAGGTGCTGCAGTCACTAGAGCTGAATGTATCTGAGAGGTCTATTTAAGTGTCCTGTCGGCCACAATAATCCACTGTGACATTGGCATTCTGTGCTTTTCTGCCCCTCTCTAGTGATCCAGATGTTCTGAGATAGATGAAGTATTTTGCTTTGATTTTGTTTCTTTTTGAGACATTTTGTTGACACCGCATGTTGCTAGCCAACTTAGTGTTCACAGGCAGCAAAGGCTCTAAAATTTGAGCATATGAAGGAAAGATTTTTGCAGAAAGTAGTGCCCAAACAACATAAACAAGGAAGCATTAAGGAAGAAAAGGAAAGGAAATCTTGTTTTAACTCATGTTTTGTTTCCTGACTTTGGCTTTAATTCAGTTCTAGTAGCATGTGGAGAGATCCAGCGTATGATGATTTTTCTGCATTGACTTTCCTGAAGTTCCTGACTATTCTCCTGCCTACTCCCATGTGAAACACTTTGACCATCTCCTTTGCTCAAAAAATACTTACTAATAATATTCCCTGGGGTTTTATATCTGGCCTGTTGAACTCAATCAGTCTAACAAGAAGTTGGTGCGGAGGACTCTTAAGGTCAAGATGATAAGTTCAAAAATCTCACACCTTCTTGTTAAGCATTTTTTATAAACTCTAGTAATTGCGGTCTTGGCTGACACAAGTGATTTATCACAATGATAGGGAATGAAGGAATGAAGAGAAGACACAACAGTGGGAAGGTGACAAATTAAGTTTTTCACAGTAGTGCACTCTCTATAGCTGCTTCGTATCCTCATTTAAGAGACTGCCATGCTAAATAGAAGGTCAAAACTCTTTCAGTAATCGACCTGTAGAAAATGGACATTACTAGTTATGACACCCTGAACTTCATTAACTGTCTCAGAAAAAAATGGTTTTAACCATAACAGATGTGTTGGCTGCCCATGTTAGAGTGCTGTAAGTGGTGGTGCCCAGTGATATGAAATTCTCCATTATGTCTTTAAGCTGGCCTGTGGTGTATAAAGGAGAGAGAGATCTTCTGCATTTTTTAGAGACCACTACCAGTTTTTGGTAACACTTTAGGTATTCATTTTAAGCACCCATTAATATTTTGAATGTTTGAAAAAACATGAGGTGCTTTTTTTTTTTATTTTACGTATTTTTTTAACCCTGGAGGGGAAATGGTCTTTTCACATGACCTTTGGGGGTCAGAGTGCAGGGTGAGCCATTGTATGGCAGTCCCTGGATCAATTTACAGGTTAAGGGCTTTGCTCAAGGGCCCAGTGGTGTAGAATCCCTTCTGGCAGTAATGAGATTTGAACTGGCAGCCTTCCAGATACCAGCAGATCCATAGCCTCAGAGCCAACACTCAGCCATGATAAAAACAAATGACTTATTGCTTTTAGTGATAATGTTTTATATTTATTAACATGGTTAATAAAATATTTATAGGCTGGTAATACATGTCTAAACTAAAGTGTGACCCAGTTTGCTTAGCATTTAATTACAGGTTATTAAGGCTACACCACTGGGTCAGCTCTGTTGACTCATTTCTGCAAGTAGACTGGGCATAATTTATAATGAGACCCTACAAGAGTTGCATCATAAGCAAATATGACAAAGATCTTGTATATAAACATCTGTGCGTGGAAGTATGTGTGTTTGTCCAGCCCGGAAGTGAGAGGTGGAATCGGGGCAAGGGCTCCACCTCTGAGGAAACAGAAAACGAAATGTCTACGTTTGGAAGTGTTTGTGTGTCTGTTTGTCTGGCCCAGCATGAAGCTCAGAGAGCTGGCAAGAGAGCTCAGAGAGCCTTCTAAGTTAACGAGTCGGAAGATGAAAACGACTCTGTTGGCGACTCTGTTGGCAAAGTAAAACCGCCAAGGAAAGAGAGAAACTCTTACACATGCGAGATGAGCACATCGGCAAAAACGAAACCTAGGACAGATACGCCCAGAGTAGTTCCTTTCAATTACCTGACACTCTCTATATTTCAATTTTTTTTTTGACGATTTCAATAGTTTCTAGGATCCCGGGCTTTATACAGCACAGGCTTACACAGCTAGTATTTATATATATATGTTTATTAGAAATCCATTATTATGGAATGCATTTTATGTTCAAAATATAGTATTTGGTAAGTTTCCCCTAAATAGCCTTTTGGCCCACCTATGGTTATACTCGTCTCACATGATGAAGTCCTCTGTCAGGGCGTCTTCTTTGCTGTATGGTCATGTCTCAGAAATGGAAATCACAGACTATGAGCTCATTCTGCATCCTTGGTCTGAATTCAGAAACATGAATAATAAGAAGTCAAAATAAACAGTAAATTTCACAAAGCACTCAAATTAGCCTCAGGTTAAGAGACTAGATACAAATGAAAACCTGTAGCCACTGCAGACCTTCAAGGGCTAAATTGAGCAGCCTGGCTTTAAGGTGCCATTTTACTTCATCCACAATGTCATCCAGTCTGCAGTCTAGTGCCCCCAAAGCAATAAATAAGAAGCAGAAAGGGCAAAAAACTGATGTACAGATACAGACAATTCAGTATCTCACATATCTTTACATACATGCCTTGACATTCATTTCTTTAGGCTTGGAAAACCTGCCCACAACAAGGAGCCAAAAAGTATTAATTCAGGCAACGGTTGATTTTTTTTTTTTTTTTCATTTTAAATGAGTTTTGCAAAGAACTAGACCGTGGGGCAAAATGAACACAGATGAGCAGGAGGATCTGCACCTGGCTTCTACCGTCTCCAAAGATTTCCACATCTGAGCAAAGCCAGCTGTTTGCCTAGAGGGGGGCTGAAACCCATTTCTGTGCCACATTGCTCTGCCATGTATTTACTGCAAAAGCATCACTCCAGGGCAGTCCAAACAAGTCCCAACAGCTTGATGCCACTTTGATGAAACCCTCTTGTTTGTGTAAATCCTACTGTAGCTTTCACTGCCTTACAGAGTGAACATCAGACCACTTAGCCATTAGACATGGGCTCCGTCTCAATGACCTTCATGTGCAAAAACATCTGACTGCAGTGCTGAACATTACAGCGTTAGTTTTAATCAATGATGTTTCACATATTGTGCGCTTAGTCAAACTCCCAAGTTAGTTGCCATTTCTCGTAGTAAGTAATACTGTAATACTGTATAGTCCAACTCAGGTTATTCTTTTACAGCACACTTCAGTGCATACACAATCAAAGCTCAGCTCCCAACACCAGACACAGACAGACACAGACACAAGTTCTTTCACATGGAGACTTTTTATTCTGCTGTGGAAAACACTTCCCAAATTGTTTTCCCATCTACCAGCACAGTCGCAAAGCAGAATAGTTACAGCACACAGCATTTTCTTCTCTATCTTCTCTTTTTTTCTCTTTCTCTGATACCTTCACTCTTTCTGGCAAGCATTGTCCTCTCCCTCCCGACTCTGGCTCCCGGACCAGTGGCATTGGGTTTTTTTATCCCGCTCCCGGGAGTACTTCCAGTGGCCCATTAGTGTGGTTCGGAACCACTTGAGTCAGAAGCACGACAAAGTAGGGCTCCGCTGTCCCTGCAGCAACCCCCTGCCAGCACCCATGGAACCCAACAAGGCTGTGTGGAGCTCCAGCTTCATTAGAAGCCCTGTGGGAAACTGAGGCATGGCTGCAACCCAATGGAGCTGCCATCTAGTGCTCCAGGAGAGCAATATATATCACTTATTTTTGTATAGCCCAAAATCACACAAGGACTGCCACAATGAGCTTTAACAGGTCCTGCCTTTTGACAGCCCCCCAGAAAAGGAAAAACTACCAAAAAAAACCCTTGTAGGGAAAAAAGTGGAAGAAACCTTGGGAAAGGTAGTTGAAAGAGAGACCCCTTTTCAGCTGGGTTGAGTGTACAGTGTGCAGTGGGTGTCAAAAAGAGGGTAAATACAATACAATACAGAACACAAGGCAATAGAAATATTACAAGTACAGAGCAGAATTCAACAGTAGATAATATTACATAACACAATTTGGAGTTGTTAATGCCCTGTGCCTGTTTTCTCACCCCTGGTACTTCCATTTTTAAGGTGTCCCGGCAAGGTAAGGATCCTAGCCATCCTCCACAATATCAGTGTAGTACATTTATGTTGTTTCTTGAAAGCATTTGTTCTGAGCAAGAGCAGACGTTAATGGACACTTAAAGAGAGAGGTGGTTAGGAGCACGCGCTGGTAGAGCACATCGCTGCACCCACCACATGACAAACCAACTCAGGATCCCAGATTAGGACCCAAGTGCAGTCATGCAACGGGTGACACCTTAGCACCACACTAGTTCAGATGGAATGGAACCAGTGTGAGGTTTTTTATGGCAGCTGGAGTGCCAATTCTGCCACCAACCCCCAGGTGTTTCCCTGCAGGTTAGAGGGCTTACATGCAGGACGGCACGTAAAGATAAGCTGCAAATTTCAAATTATTTATGTTAGAACTCAGTTCATGAAAGTTAAAACTTTTCTGATTCTCTAAACAAACAAACTTTATCTCATATAGTACATTTCTGTAACAGATGTCATTCCAGGGCACTCTCCAAGTACAAGTTCTCATCACAACTGTATTTTGTAGAACTGGAGCCAGAGGGTAGCTGAAATGGCAAACATTTGGTGTAGAATCCAGTCCTTTAGTTGCTAAAAAAATAGACCTTTATTTTCAGGGCTTTATTGTGTTAAAATATAGAATCAGTCAGTCATTGTCCAACCCACTGTATCCTAACACAGGGTCACGGGGGTCTGCTGGAGTCAATCTCAGCCAACACAGGGTGCAAGGCAAGAACAAGCCACAGGCAGGGCACCAGCCCACCGTAGGGCACACACCCACCCACACATCAAGCACACACTAGGGACAATTTAGGATAGCCAATGTACCTGACCTGCATGTCTTTGGACGATGGGAGGAAACTGGAGCACACCCATGCAGACACAGGGAGAACATGCAAACTCCACGCAGGGAGGATCTGGGAAGTGAACCCAGGCCTCCTTACTACAAGTCATCAGCGCTACCACTGAGCCACTGTGCGCCCTTATAGAATCAGTCTCCTCTGTTATTGTTTTCATTGATTTTATTTCTTAAACACATAAGAAGCCAGAAAGCACTTCTTTATGCAAAGAGTTCTGGGACTCTGGAGCAAACTACCAAGGCATGCAGAAACCTTGACAATTTTAACAAGAATCTGAATGAGACATTGGGACAGCTTAGCTATTAGCTAAACAAACAGGCTCGATGGACTGAATGGTCTCTCGTTGTTTGTCAGATTTTGTATGTTCTTATGTATACTGTGGAGTTTTCCAATATTAAAACTTAAGAAATGTGTGATCAAAGTTTGAAAGAGAAACCCTTATGGATAGTCCACAATGTTCTTTTCAGTAGTGGGTTTCCAGAAAATAAATGTTTGTCTGTCTACATGTCTCTCAGTGCCCAGACCAGCTATGCTACAAGCATCTGAAGAATGTGGAGAAAAACTGCTTCTGTCTATAAATTTGCTAAAAACTGACTTGTTGAGGAAACTGATACAGCATTCTTCTCATTCTAACTTATTCTTTTTCTTTACCAATGCTCTACATTAAATGTTAAACAGGATCTGCATGCAGGTTTGTTCTCCAAATTACAAAAAAGACATAGCTGTGCTAGAGAAAGTCCAGAGAAGAGCGAATAGGCTGAATAAAGGACTGAGAGGTATGAGCTATGAGGAGAGACTGAAGGCTTAACCCTTTAAACCCAGACTCATTTTTTTCTCAGTTTTCAGCTACTTTGATTTAACTGGTTATACCTTCATCATACTTCACTCAGTATTCATGTTCTACTCATCAAAATAAATTTCAGAAATTTCTTTTTCAGACATTTTACAACTGGAAAATTAGTTATGTTGTATGGATGTGTTACAGCAGAATAAGTTGTAAAATTCTGTAACATTTTGTACAACAAAAAGCACTTTGAATGTTATTGTCATTTCCATAGGTTAGGTACATTTAGGTACATTTAGCCGTGGACAACGGCTGTCCCTCAGATCTCAGTTCTTAGGTATGCCCCTTGTCCCCACTCACACTCATGAGTGATTGCACTCCCCGCCCTGATTTACATTCACCTCTAGGCTTTTCTCCACTCATCCCTTCTGAGGACAAGCTGTTGTAATTTGGGATTATGGCCCATCTGTTCTTCTAGAAATTGCATCCTTTTAGCTATTTGGTACAAAATATCCAACCCATAAGATGAAAAGGTAGAATTCTCTCATGAGTCTCCTAACCTTCCTTTTTAATAGTCGTGTACAAGTGTCTTCGATTTAAATCTATAATTTCAATTATTTATTATTCAATTGTTCTAGGATACTTCATATTATAAATGTTTTATTTGGTTTGTCTTTATTTGTTTTTAAGGAGTTTGAAATTTGTGTTTTAATTGACTTTTTTATTTTTCAGTGAGTCTCAGACTAATCTACTATTGTCATACTTTATGTTCTAGTCTTTTATTATACTATTAATACGTCTTTTTAGGAATCTCTGATTTTAAATTATTGTTTATGTATGTAGTGTATTCTTATGTTAAAACCAATAGGGAGCTGGCCATCTGACCAAACAGCATACTGCTTTGAGTAGCCTCTCTGCTGTACATGCCAAAGCTCCCTTTCATATCTATTATTTCTGTTCTCTCCTTTATTAGGATCACTCCTAGCTAGTGATGAGGCTTTTTCACTTGGTTATGAAATGTCGACAAGTAATATGTCTAGCTTTACTATTTTAAAGCAGTACAGCAAATTGGAATCCTTTTCTCCACTTTTACTGTTTTCAAATAAGTATCCATAGCATACATATCCATTACTGAAGACCCCTGGCCTACGTACCATTTTGAAGGGCAGATATTACTCCGTCAGAATATATGTGGTTGGTAGAGAAATTATACTGTGAATCCAGATTGTAATACTAGTTGTTGCAAGATTGATTTTCAATTTTTAATTTTTGACGTCATTTTTGACATTGTTTTTGCCTCTTGTTTTAGCGCTCATGTTATTGATCTCTGGGTTTTGACCCATTTCCATTTAAATAGCTATTGTCTGGTTATCTCTCAAATATAAATAAATAAATAGGTGAATAAATGAATAACTGTACCACACACACACACACACACACACACACACATATATATATATATATATATATATATATATATATATATATATATATATATATATATACAGTGGAACCTTGGTTTGCGAGTAACTTGGTTTACGAGTGTTTTGCAAGACGAGCTAAAATTTTTAATAAATTTTGACTTGATAAATGAGTGAGGTCTTGCAGTATGAGTAGTATGTATACGCTTTGTCTGCTGAGCGTCATGTGATCACAACTGAGCTGATGGTTCTTCTCTCTCTCTCTTGCTGCGGGATTGTGGGCAGTCGTCTCCTATTCTCCGTCTGAGTCGGCATGCCTCACTCATATAGTCAACATCTGTACAAGTGTACACTGTTTACTGCAGCATTGTGACTGTGTGTGTGTGCGCACGCGCGCACGTGTGTGCTGTGACATGCGAGTCCCCGTCTTGCACCCCAAAACACGAAGCTGAGTATCAGTACTTTAGCAACACCAGCTTTATTCAGCCTGAAACAGCAACAGCGCAGTTATTTATTGTAGCGCAGTTATTTATTGTAGCGGGATCTGCCACTCTCCTATACACAGACACAGCAGTCAGGCAGGGTCGTGACCAAGTAGTATTATGCCCTGTGCATTTTTAATGTTCCTTGTTCCTTATATCACCCATCGACGGGTGGCGCTTATAGCATGTCTGCAATCTTTTCGGTTTCGCTTTTACAGCGAACTGCTACAGCGCTGGGAGACTGCGATTGCTTTGGGACGCTCTTCTGTGTGTCGTCCCGTTGGGTGAAATCCCACAAGAGTTTAGAAACTCACTCACACCAGCCATGATTCTTTTCAAAGGTAAAGTGCAGGTTAATTTGTTTTATGTATTTTTACTTTATATTTTGTATTAATCATTTTTATATGAATAGTTTTGGGTTGTGGAACGAATCATCTGAGTTTCCATTATTTCTTATGGGGAAATTCACTTTGATATATGAGTGCTTTGGACTGCGAGCACATTTCCGGAACGAATCATGCTCGCAAACCGAGGTTCCACTGTATATACTAGCTGTGTAAGCCCATGCTATAAAAAGCCAGGACTCCAAGACACTATTGAAATCGTCAGAAAAAAAATTGAAATGCAGAGTTGCCGGATTTGTTTTGCCAACGTGCTCACCCCCCTTGTCTATCAGTGGTTAAGCGATTTTCTCTCTCCAAGGAGTTTTCGTTTTGTTGATAAGCTCTCCTCACTTGTTTATTAGTGGCTAAGCAAATTTGTCTTTCATCGGTGGTTTTGCTTTGGTGACATAGTCATTTTCTTTCTGCTTCATGCTGTAGCCTTGTACTTCTTTCTTCTTCCGACTAGTTAACTTGGGGTCGCCTTCGTGGCTCTTTGGGCTTCATGCTGTAGCCTCTCACTTCCAGGCCGGACAGACAGACACACGCACTTCCACGCGTAGATGTTTATATATAAGATTTATATATCCCAGTCAGTATTCATTAGGTTAAGATTCTCATTGGAGGTATATTCTAACTGTTTCTTGTCCCTCTGACTACAGATTAGTCTCAGTTAGTGACCTGCCTTGCCGTAAGTAAGGTATGGAGGGCACACGGTTTCTAACCGTGCCTTAACATACCCAATAGTATGTAATGCAACATGCTCTACTGAATGTGCAGCGCTGTACGTTTGGAATGTACTGAAGGTGAAGTAAAACATCTTTTAGTATAAAAAACAACTGAAGTTTAACAAGAAAATGCTAAGTTTAGAGAAGAGACATTTTTCTCACTTTTTTTTTGTTTTATTCTATGTTTTCTTTATTCTTCTGTGGACTGTTTGCTTTGAATGTTCACTAAAACTTTTAAAACGAAAAAAAAAATTCTCATTGGAATGTTGGATCCATTCATTGTTTTTTTTTTTACTAGTCAAAATTCTGGCCATTGTGCACAGGCCGTTCTTACCTTTAATTGTTCAAAAGGCAGTACCCATAACTAACCCCTATAACGTCTGCCATGCCAGACACCATCACTCTTTTGTTCTTCATTACAACTCGACACATGGTGGCAACAGCTTCTTCTGCTCTTGATGTTACAGGCCAGCTAAACCCTAGGTCATATTTGAGAGATGGTCTATCTCAGTTGACTTCTACATCCCATCATTGAATGTACACACTTGAACATTGACTAGGAGAGAATTTGTCTTTAAAGGTGTATAGGTATCAAACGTTACAAATTCAATGAAAGCACAATACAATATTACCTCAGTTAACCAAGTAGATGCATTCCAGAACTTTAGTTCGCTATAAGAAATTTCATTATCAAGTAAATGAAGTAATACTCATTTGACTGTTGGGGATGAGCGGTTTGTAGGCATTTTATATTTCATGGCCATAATGGTTATCTCCCTCCTCCGCCATGGCTCTGATTTTCCAAGGCCCCAGCCACATGTCTAAGTGCACTTTCATTTCCTTTGTTCACTTCCTGCACATTCAAACTGCTGCCTTCACTTAGTGTCAGATGCAACACCATCTTTAGTCACGTTCCCTAATTCCATTATCCAGTCCATGCCAGGATCCTTAAGGAGACATGCTGGTGGCCAAACACACAGATTGAAGCAGGGGGAAAGTGCTTGCTGCTTACAGATAAGTGCTGTATATTTAAGCTGAGTGCCCATGGCTGGGTACTAACCCCAGTGATGCTGCTATGTGGCATGACATACTGAGAAATTTTTTATTGCTATAATACAAATATTAAAATAACTACAGCATGCATCAATTATCTAAGCACTCACTTAGAATAACTTTGAGTCATACAATACATAAAATATTAACAAAGACAATGATTATTCCGAGAAGACAGGGAGAACACACAATGACTACTACAGTGCTCTAGCAGACATCTACATGAACTTGCGCATGTGCCACATTGTGTTTTATGCCAACTTCATTGTAAAGGTGCTTCATTCACTAAGGTATTAATGTACTCTCACGACAGGATGTCTTTGACTCTGAAGTTGATGAATACATTTGAAAATCGATGAATGGATGGATCTATTTCAGCTGGGTTATGGAATTTAAAGAATACTCTGAGAGTCAGTGAAGCAAGTATTGCTTAAGAGGCATACTTGACTGCTATTTTTGTGATTTCACAACTGATTTAGTTATTTTTTACAATTCTTTAATAAGAAAAATTAACGATGTACTTGTCATACAATGGCTGGTGAATTTTATTTTTTGTAAAGATACAGTAACTTTCAAACTAGTGGATTTCCAATGGGACCACTTAATTTGCTGTGCACCCACATTTGTTTGCAAAAATAATAAAATAAGTAATTGTGCAGCAAGATGAGATCATCTGCTTTGTCTCCAGTTTTTGCATCATCAATTTATTTTTCATTGCAGACATCATGTTTTATGGAAATACAGGCTTCCTCTCACATAGCGAACCCACGGTCATCTGATTGATGTGGAAGTTGGGCGTTGCTTGTGCACTGCTGTTGATCGACATTGCCTTTGTTTATTATTAATTAGCTCATTCAGAAATCCAGACGAGACAGTGACTGATTATTTAAAATTGCAGGAGCGTTGACAAGAGCAAGCACCCATGCAGCACAGTGTTATAATTGACACATAATTTGAAAAAGCAACTGATGCAAAAGATGTCCAGTACATGAAAGTCGAGATACATTGCATTTCCCAGCATGAAAATGAAGGCACTTTGAAAATGATGGCACATTTAATTGCCCAGGAAGATTGCTGTCTATGATTTGTGATAAGAGGAAGTGATTGCTAATGATGAACTTTAATCCTTGCAAAATGCTTTGGCCCAGAATATAAAAAGACTGTTTACTTATTTTGTTTGGTTATTTTAAATGAGATTTCCTTTGATACACTGGTGATTTTTATTCTTTTAAAATTGTTTGTAATATTAAATTTAAATGAAGTTCAGACTTAAAGCATTCTAAGTAGGAACAATTTTGTGACTCACAACCCTTTGAATAAAATTGCTACCTGTGTCTTTGAAGTATAGAAGTGCCATTTGTGCACTGCTGCAAGACCCACGTGCCTACTGAATGAGCATCTGATCGGCAGCGCTCCTTTGTTTTAAGACAGGTGTGTTATGGAGTTCAGTACTCCGGGGGTGTGTCCCACAAGCATGCATGCTCATTTAAATGGAGACCCTAAATTGGCACCTTATGAGTTTTTGTAGAGCGTCTCAATGTGCCCTGTGATGGGCTGATACAACAGCTAGAGGTGGCTCCCACCTTACACCCAGCGTTAGTGGAACAGGCACTAGCTCTCCGCAAAAATCACCTGGATTAGCAAAGTAAAAAATAAATGTGTGGGGGGACGGAGGGATAGATGTCACAAGTGTATCTGCTATGTGATTTCAGTTAAGACACTTGCTGTGTCTTTGTTATGTGCTTAATGTCGTTTGTGGGTTTCTGTGGGTAAATGTTGTATGGTTTGTAACTTAATGTTAATCTATATATATATAAGCCAAATACCACTGACTCACTCATCACAAAATCTCCGAACCATGAGGACTTGGGGCTTAAAATTTGGAATATAGGTTACTCTTGGCCCATAGGTGCTCGCTAAGAAACGGTTTTCAATGTCTGTATGTCTGTCCGCTTTTCATGAGAGAATTACTTAACGGATTTAGATCTGGTTGCTTTCTATAATTTTCTTGAACTTTCCTGTTGATTTTGCAACTTCTCTCATTGCGCTAAGTGCCATAGTTCGCTTGCAGTACCGATGTATTTATGCATATCCAATAGAGTGGCTGTGGGCCGAGAGCAGGGTGGAGGGGCCTTCCTCATTCACTCGCCAGCCTCTGTTCGAGTTGGTCTATGTCTCGCCACATGTTGGAGTGCACCTTGCCTCCGCTTAGCTAGCGATACTTGTTTGTTCAACAGACATTATCATCTACAGATTGTTAAGGAGTAATGTTTGACGTTTTTGAGAGAGAGATCAGAGCTCCATGTGTTTTAAAGGGTAGCTGCTGGTTGCCAGAGATATCACAGCCATGTGCTTTTCTCTCCACGCGGGGAACACTCTCCTGTAAGAGCCGAACATGATCAGATACAGTGCCAGCGTCTATTGATTTTTAAAGTTTGTCCTGTTTCATTACTATGTGGGCGCAGCCACAGGGTACAGCTAGTACATTATAATTGTAAACATGTGCAAGTGCTTGGTATTCAATGAAGAGTGTTATCCTGAAATAAATTAATTTAACTTGAACTGAATTAGCTGTTGTTTTAATTATAAGACAACATGCGATATCTATGCAAAAGAACGAAAGTCCTTGTGCTTCCTGTCTTGCGATATGGTTACGAGACATGGACGCTATCCAGTGACCTGAGACAAAAACTGGATTCCTTTGGTACTATGTCTCTTCGGAGAATCCTTTGGTACTGTTGGTTTGACTTTGTGTCGAGTCCCAAATGAGGCACATTACCTGCATTGTGAAAAAGCATCAGTTACGGCACTACAGTCATGTGGTGCGTTTCCCCGTGGGTGATCTGGCTTGTAAGATCCACATTGTTGGGGACCCGAGTGGCTGGACCAGGCCAAGGGGTCACCCATGTAACACCTGGCTGTGGCAGATAGAGGGCCATTTCTGGAGGGTGGGACTGGACCTCATGTCTGCCTGGGAGGTTGCAAACCGGGATCCCGAGTTGTTTCGTTGTGTAGTGGGTGCGGCAATGCACTGTACCAGTGCATGCTCCCCAACTTGACTTGACTTGATGCTGTACCGGTTGTAGTGTTTTGTAAGGCATTGGGTTTGTTTTCACTATGGCAGTTCTGTGGTCCTTTGTAATGTAGCTGATAAGCTTAATAATAATATAAAGGAGAAACAGTGAGTGTTTGAAAGCTGCCATGGTCATGACCACTGATTTGTATCTCCAGACCATTTGTACTGTCTTCAAATCAAAAACAATTTACTGTACCTGCCTTTGGGCTGGGATCATCTCCAGCTATAAAGTCGGGTGGGTGGCAATATGCCCATTCCTTGTTTCTTATAAACATTGTACAGTAGAACCTCGGTTCACGAACGTCTCGGTACACGTACAACTCGGTTTACGACCAAAAAGTTCGCCAAACTTTTGCCTCGGTTCACAACCACACACTCGGTATACGAACAAGCCAGGTTCCCTTTCGGTTTGTACATTTTCAGTCTCTCCCTGTGCATTTCCTGTGCAGCCAGCAAGTGAGAGAGCGAGAGAGCGTGGCGCACACACACACACACACACACACATACACAGAGGCAATGCGAGAGAGAGGCAGCGGGAGAGACAGAGAGAGCCGCGCACACACACAGGAGCACGCGCGAGAGAGGCGTGCACACACACAGGAGCGCTCTAGAGAGACACACACAGGCGCTCTAGGCTCGCAAAAGAGAGACGCACGCACACACACAGAGGCGTGGGAGAGAGAGGAGCATACATAGGAGCGCTAGAGAGACACACACAGGCGCTCCAGGCTCACAAAAGAGAGACGCACGCACACACACACAGGCGCGCGAGAGAGAGCGAGGGACGCATAAGGTAGAGAAGGCTTGTTTTTGTTTTCAGTTCTATTTACAGTGATCGGTTCGTAGCCTGCATTGTTGCAATGTTACTTTTCTTGGTGGTTTATTAAATTACGGATTTTTCAAATGTTCATTTTTCCCCTGTGCTTTGAACTCATTAAAAAAGTGTTTTTAGCGAGCGGTTCCTAGCACTATAGCGCGAACTATTGCAGTGTTAGTTTTCTCTGTTGTTCAAGGTTTTCTCAGTCTTATTCAATGTTTTTACATTTAGTTTACCATTACGCTGTGCATTCTATGGTGCCATGGGTGCTGCCAGTGGGAGCTCACAAAAAACCTGGGGACTCCTACTGTTACTACAACCCAGAAGTACTTTGGAGTCACAAGGACGGAAGCCCGCAGTACTTTCAGGCTACTTGAGGACGGATGATGTGGCGTTTGACCCGGGAGGAACACTTTTGGGTCATGGACTATTTAAAGGACTGCTGAAGACCCAGCAAGGAGAGCCGGAGTTGGGTGGTAGACTGACGGAGCTGCTGGGAGGAGTGGAGGATTATTGTGATTATTGGTTACTAGCAAAATACCCGCACTTCGCAGCGGAGAAGTAGTGTGTTAAAGAGGTTATGTAAACATATATATACATATACATATATACATATATATACATATCTACATATACACATATCTACATATACATATATATATATATATACATATACACATCCACATATATATACATATATATATACACATATCAACATATATATATACACATACATATACACACATACATAAACACACACATATACATATATACATACATACATAGTGCGTTGTAACACGGGCTGTGATTGTTACATGGGAGGGAGACGACAAATCACAGCTTCCCGCATTCTAATCGGGCCTGTGATTGGTGCTTTGACGGATGCCCAGATCCCACAGTATGTCCCCTTAGGAGAGGCGTTAGACAAGTGTAATTGAATAGCGGTGCTGCAAGTTTAGCTTTACACCTGTTTTTAAGGCTTATTGACTGAAAGGGGCTTTCATGAAAAAACTTAAGGCTTTGCTACAGGATACACCCTCCACAAGTTAAGGAAGTAAAAATAAAGGTATATATTTCTGTTTTATTTAAACCTTTTAAGTTTGTATGCGGGCAGTATGGTGGTGCAGTGAAAGGTGCCAGTTAGGAGACCCGGGTTCGCTTCCCTGCGTGGAGTTTGAATGTTCTCCCCGTGTCTGTCTGGGTTTCCTCCGGGTACTCCGGTTTCCTCCCACAGTCCAAAGACATGCAGGTTAGGTGCATTGGCGATTCTAAATTGGCCCTGGTGTGTGGGTGTGTGCGCCCTGTGGTGGGCTGGCACCTTGCCCGGGGTTTGTTTCCTGCCTTGTGCCCTGTGTTGGCAGGGATTGGCTCATGTATTTAGGATATGGCGGGTTGGATAATGGATGGATGGACATTTGTATGCATAGCCCCATTTGCCCATTTTCATTTTTTTTCATTCTTCAGTAATATTTCAGCAAACCCGGAGCTTGTCAGTTCAAATCATGGTACTGACACCACTGTGTGACCCTGAGGAAGTCACTTCACCTGCCTGTGCTGCAAAAAACAAAAGTAATGTAACAAATTGTACCTTAGATGTTGCAAGTTGCTGGAATAAAGGCATACGTCAAATAGATAAATATGTATTATACACATAGGAACTATTCATTTATTTTCAGTTAAGTCATCTGCAGCAAACCTTTATAAATGAGGGTTTCTCGTTTTTAGATAGTGCAAACTGTTTCTTCTTCATTGACGTTTTCTCTTGGAGAGGTTTTTTCATTTCATTGAAAATTAAAGCAGCAGCTGCCAAAATATGTAGCTTTCTTATTAATTTTTCAACATTGTGTAAAATAACTTTATAAAGTAACATAAAAGGTTTAAATACTCGTTATCCTTTTACACTAAAATATTACTAAAGAGATACAAAAAAAGTAAAATGCATATGTTGTTTTTCTTTAAGGAGATTAAATATTACTGAAGAAAAAAAAAAACCTAAAACAGCCAAATGGAGCTATGCATACGAACTTAAAAGGTTTAAATAAAACAGAAATATATACCTTTTATTTTTACTTCCTTAACTTGTGGAGGGTGTATCTTGTAGCAAAGCCCTAAGTTTTTTCATGACAGCCCGTTTCAGTCAATAAGTCTTAAAAAGAGGTGTAAAGATATTGACAATAAGCTACGCAAACCCACCAAGACATGCAATCATTTAAATCATGGCGCGAGTCGAAAAACACCATCTGATACTATTAGTTAACGATTAACACATTTCTATATGTATTGTAAGCATACAATACAACTGATAATATGTTGCGCTTATTTATCTGGTGTACCCACATTTTTGCGCGTTTAACGGCTGAAATCTAACGTGGTTTGTGCCCTTCAGAATGAAAACAGTTTGCATTTACCTTTTTAATAAAAAGGGAGCTTTTAAGCCTGAGAAATGACTCCTTAAATGCACACGTTTAATTCTTTATCACTTCAAACAACTGAACTATCCAGAACATTTCAGGCATACATCCAGCATTCAAACTATGTATAAAAAGCACAACTGTTAAAGGAATTCAGCATTTTTTAATTGGAAATGTTCCTTTAATCCTCAACATGTCTCAATGAGTCGTTCTGGTGGTTTTACTTGACATTTTGATATTCTGGTTAATTGTGTTTGCAGTTGAGATGTTCTTTCCTGATTTATACTTGTTTTCTCGTTAATATTTGTTTCGCTGGTGTTAGTGTTCTGATTAGAGGTTATTGGTCCTTTGATGTCTTGACGGTTTCTTCTTAGAACAGCTCCTATTACGCAATTCCGTCACATACTGGTCTATTGTTTCTCCGCTTTTCTGGAAACATGTAAAAAAACTTGTGCCGCTCAAACGTCACATTGCGCTTTGGGTTGCAATACGTTTCGAATTTTTCAACTATTTTGTTCAATTTCATATTGTCTCCATCTTCTTCAAACTGAAAATTGTTATACACCTCTAGCGCCTCTTCACCAATTACATGTAGAAGCATAGACGCTTTCATTTTTTCACTTTTCCCATCTGCTTCAATCGCAGCAAGATACAACTCGAATCTCTGTTTAAATCTTTTCCTATTTTCAGCTACATTTCCCTTTAACTGGAGATTTGGTGGGGGCTGTAATCCTAACATATTTTTTTTTTCTCTTTTGCTAGAACGTCTTAGCGCTTTCTGATCACGTTTTCGGGTTACTAACAGACACGCAACTCGTTCAAAAGCTGAACCTCTTCTTCAGATTCCTCTTCCAATCCGCCACTTCTGACACCATGTAGTGATCTTGTTAGGTTCGTAGTTTAATCAATACACAGGATTGAAAGATATAATAACTTTTTAATAGACAGACTTTAGAGACATTTACTGTACAAGTTACTAATCGTTCTTTAGTTCACGCCCATTCTCCTACTTGCATCGGCATTCACAGGCATTACTAATCATTCTGTAAGTATCCCTTAATAGACCTTACTAATCAACTATCATTACAAAATCCAACGTGGTTTGTGCCCTTCAGAATGAAAACAGTTAGCATTTACCTTTTTAATAAAAGGCGAGCTTTTAAGCCTGAGAAATCACCCCATAAATGCACACGTTTAATTGCACATGTGTTAATATGTATGCTTACACAGTAATAAAAGACACTCAAAAATTAACGTCATTTATCTTTGTTCCCGCGTTTGACTCGTGCTGTAAATCTCTTCCTAGTTTTTAGTTCAAGTGATTACATAGGAGGCGTGATGACGCGATACGTGACTCCGCCTCCTCCATTAGAGTATATGGACAAAAAACAGGTTCCAGTTATGACCATTACACGTACAATTTCGAAATGAAACCTGCCTAACTTTTGTAAGTAAGCTGTAAGGAATGAGCCTGCCAAATTTCAGCCTTCCACCTACACGGGAAGTTGGAGAATTAGTGATGAGTGAGTGAGTGAGTGAGTCAGTCAGTCAGTCAGTCAGTGAGTCAGTGAGGGCTTTGCCTTTTATTAATTAGTATAGATTGTTTATTGTATGATTATTGGAGAATTGTGGCAAGTGTGGTGCTTTGTGCAGTGTATTTGAAAAAAAATATTAAAATTCTTTCTGGTGCTTTTTACAAGTGTGTCTTGGACGTCTGTCTGGTGGGTTTCACGGGGCAACAGCAACCCCTAGCATCCACAACTATCAATTAAAGCTTATTTTTCGCACATATAATTAACTCATTGACCGCTTACTACAAGTTGGGAGAATTTTTTGTTCCATGTCCCATCTACCAGTTACCTCACATTTTACTCAAATAAATTTTTATTGTGAGTTCTGCTCAATAGCAAAATGCATGTAATTAGTATATTAAATTAACACCCTGATTTTACATTGACATCAGGAATTAATTTACCTATTGTCACAGTGGCACTCAACATGTTAAATATTAAAGAAGTTGTATAGACCAAAAATTCAGTACAAATTAAATTCTTCAACACGCTGACAGTCCTACAAGGCTTGGCATCTGCCCTGTACCCAGTGCTTCCAGGATAGTCCACCGCCTCCTGTGACCCTAAACTGGATTGAATGTGTGTAACTCTTTACAATAGAGGAATTAAGAATGTTGGTATTATAGACATCTGTGAGTCTACTTATTTGCTGCATAGCATAAGGAAAGCCTTTTGCTATGCACTTGTAATGTAGCAATAAGTGTCTAATAGTTGCTCTGTAATTTGCCCCTAGTTACTGAGCTGTCATTGGTTGTTTGTAAGACTTAATAACATCGAACAAGACATTTGTTCAAAGTTTCTTACAGAGCAGTAATTGATTAAAAGATTCACCCACGTACCCCCACACCCATTCCAAAGTGTTGACTAAATTGGTTCAGTGAGTTAAATAGCCATTCATGCCATTCCTTGACTACAAAGTCCAGCTGTTAGGTGGTATGACTTGGCATAAATGTGATTGTGGTACAATAAATAAGTCTGAACAATTACAAGTATACAGCATGCATTGTGTATTTTGTCCTTGTGTTGGTCATTGTTGCTGATCTGTCCCATCCACGGCATGCAAATATAGTTGGGTGTGTAGAAAATATTGGGAAAGCACACTAGTGATGGCAAAGTAAATACAAACTGTTGTGTTGTCACTACTGAATTTAGTTGTCCAGTTTGAATGAGGGTGGGTGGGAGTGTGAATGTACCATGAGATAGATTGGCACCGCATCAAGATTTGGTTGCTTTCTTGCAGCAGATGTTGCAGCTCTTTGTCAGTTCAGGAAATGCATACATGCATGGGAATTAGAAATAGATGAATGGCTTAATATATGTCTGGGTGGCAGGACTGATGCATAGATATTATATTTGTCCTTCACCAAAAGTGTCACAATTGAAACTGGTGAGTGCTGCTGCTTCATATTCAGGTATTATCTGTCTGAAGATTTTGCCCACATCTGTGTAGGATTGTCTTCAGGTACTTTTCTCCCACATTCCCAAAAACATTTGTGCTCCATTAATTGCCATATTTTTATGTGATAGTGACTTCACATCCTGGGTTGGTTTCAGCTTTGTGCCCAATTTTGATACCCTCCAGCTACCCACCATCTTGATTTGGATTAAAACGCATTTAAAAATTGATTTCTTAGCATCAGTTCAATATGACCCTGAACAGAATCTCGAGGTTAGACAGAGGATTTGAAGACAGATACTGTGGCATATAGAAATCCTCATTTTCATGTAATATTGAGCCAGTTGATTCTATCCAATGTGGTTAGACTGCACATCACAAAGACACGTGTATATGTTTAATTAACATAAAATAACAGAACATCCTCAAACGTGATCAATCCTTCTTAGTGGGGGCAGCATTGGGCACATGGTAGGAAGCAACCCAAGACAAGGCACCAGGGCTGTTCACGCACACACAATAACACAGGGTCAGCTTGGAAACCCCATTTAACTATCATGCATGTCTTTACAGATGTGGAAAGAAAACAAGAGTACCCAGAGTATACAACCATGGGGTAGCTGTACAAACGGCATGTGGTTGTATTTGTGGGATTATGAGTGAGAATGCTCTGCACCAAACTGTGTCCCATTAAGGCCTGCTTCATGTCTTGCACCCAGATTTGTTTGGAAAAGCTCCAGCTCTGACCCTGTTTAAGTAGGCCTAAAAATGGATGGTTTAATTGAATAGATGTTGTAGTTTATCTTGGCACAATAAATCTGTATTGCTGGGTTTGTCTGAATGTATAAAAATCTGCCCATAAGCTAATCAGTAGCCTTTATTTAAGGAGTTAAAGTCCACTTTAATATCTGTTGTTCTGTTACTGTGTTAGGGGCAACAACAGCTCATTGCTCTAATGTGGCATAAAAAGAGAGCTGGGTGTCATGTAGTTTCTGTATGTATCATTTTACTGCTACAGGGAAAAAAATAACTAGTTAAAGATTTATTATGAACAGCAACACATCTAGCATCAGTGCAAAAATTAATGATTTTACACCATATCAGAGACGGGTCTTTGCTCTGAAGGTGATTAATACTCATCACAAGCTTTTCTTTTAATAAACTGAAGCACTGCACATTGAGTTTAAAAGCTTTTTTTTTTATGAGAGCGGTTTGGTTGTCCTTGAAGAACAAGGTGGTCAGCAGCAGGATACCCAGACCTTGGTAATCCCACACATTAAACTTCATCTTAATAATGTCCAGACAGTTTATTAGTCCTGCCTTTTCTGCAGAATGGCTCACCTCTCATTTCTAACACAAGCATTGTGCCAATAAATGTTTCACTACTCTGTCCTTTCTGGGTAACATCCTCTCTGTTTTAATAGGCATAAGTTAAAGCAGTGTAAATTGCATCCTGTAAGAAGGTGCTTAATAAAATATATGAGTTGCCTTGCTGGTTTAAAAATATACTTCAAGGAAATGGATTTCATTCTCTTTATTTGTCCAGCATTTAATTTCTGCTACAAATTATTCAGAATGTATAAATCGCTTTTTATTTACAATCTACGTGAAGCATCATACTGTCTACTAGCCATGAAGGATCCATAAATACAGTAGACAGCAACAAAGTTTTAATGGTTTTGTTGTGGGGTGGAGGGCGGGGGGGTATATCACCAATATACTAACAACCCAATGGTGCTTCACTCACTCAGAATATGGAACCAATGTAGGAAGTATTTTAAGATAGAGAAGCTTTTCTCTGTGGCACCTCTGCATGAGAACCACCTTTTTCCACCCTCTCAAACGTACACAGTTTTTAATGTCTGTAAAACATCCGGGATTAAACTACTTAGAGATCTGTACATAGACACGTCTTTGTATCCTACAAACAATTACACTCCAAATTGAACTTACGAACAACGCATTTCTTTCACTACCTTCAAATTCGAAACTTTGTTAAACAGAACCTGCCCAAGTTTCCTCACCTCCTACCTACCTCAATGCCAGAAAAAATATTGCTCAGTCTCGAGGACTAAGACAGCATTTCTGTAATATATAAAACTATTTTACAGTCCCTCCCTTTCAAAGATCCAAGAGAACAGTGGGAAAGGATCACTCAGTCAACATTTCAGAAAAGGAGTAGAAAGTAGCAATGCACAGAATTCACTCGAGATCCGTATACACAAAGCATAGAATTATTCAACTCAAAATTATATATCGAGCACATCTCTCTCGTTTAAAATTGTCCAAAATGTTTCCAGGGCAAGATCCAACCTGCGAACGCTGCAATCAAGCTCTGGCCTCACTGGGTCACATGTTTTGGGCCTGTGCCAAATTAACATCATTCTGGACAAAACTTTTTAAATGTCTCTCAGAAAGCCTCGGAGTCACAATCCCTCCTAATCCACTAACAGCTGTGTTTGGTGTTTTCCAGATGGGCTTAAAGTGGAGAAGGACAAACAAACTGTAATTGCCTTTTACTTAATTACTGGCACGTAGACTTATTTTGCTCAACTGGAAGAATCCTAACTCACCTCTTCTAAGTCAGTGGATAACTGATGTTATATAATATTTGAAAATGGAAAAAATCTAATTCGCACTTAGAGGATACGTACAAAACTTTTTCAAAACCTGGCAGGATCTGATAAATAATATTTTAGAATAAGCATTTAAATTGAGGAAGCAGGTTCTCTCCCCTCTTTTACTCCATTTATCTTTATTCATTTATTAATATATCTATTCACTTATCTTTACTAGCATAACATTTTACACTGTTGGCCTAACTCTCTTTCTCGGCGGTGGGGGTTGATTTATTTAGAACCCTTTTTATGTGTATGGAAAAAAAAAGAATTTCCCATTTATATGGGTAGTTCTGCACATTCCAGTGTGGAAACACAGGAGCAATGTTCCCATGTACCCTGGCAGGCAGGGGCAACAGCTTAATAGAGTAATAGAGAAAGAGACAAAAGAAAGAGAATGAAGTAATGCTATGGGGCAATCACCCCAGCTTCTGTCATGGATGCCTGATACTCTGTGTAGGAAGACAAGTCAAGGGTGGCATTAGCCCCTAGTAGCTAGAGGGCACACATTCCAATAATATGTGGGACTGCACTGTCTCTCAGATGCTTCCTTGTAGACCTGTCAATTTAAAACTAGCAGAATGCCCTTGGGTGCAGGAATACCAGGCACTGATGAATGGAGCGCTAGCCATGTGAGCACATGAAAGGTCACCCCCAAAGTGTTTCTGGGACTTGACCAGACATTACCCTGGGATGAGCTTTAAAGATGATTCCAGAGGATTTTTAGGTGTAAAACAGGGTGGAGAGAAGGACAGACACTCAACTGGGGAGAGACAGAGAGAGGCCCTGTTTCCATTTGATAAGCCATAGCCTATCCAACCAGCATCAGGCACAGAGAATATCATTATTATTATTATTATTATTATTATTATTATTATTATTATTATTATTACAGGTTGAGCATCTCAAATCTGAAACTTCAAAATCCAAAATCTTTTTAGCCCGACAGCAGCAATCTCTTTTATAAAATGTTACTTGAATTTGAGCATGAAAATATAAATACACCAAAAAGTGAAAGTGAATAACGTACAGATTCAAAATTGATTTATTCTTTCAGAGTGAGATGGGTCTCGGGGTGTTCCCTCGTGAAGCTTAGAGCACCACAAATCAGCAACACACGATCAATGATCTGTTGATCCATGGTGAGAGGCTAGGGCGGTGGTCCCACAAAGCATTGAGTTCCTCAAGGAAACAACACAAGGTTATGTTTTATGTATATATATACACACACCATATGAAAACTTAATGTAATGCCTCATCTGTCTTTTAATGACTTCCAGCACAGTGGGTATGATAGACTGGCTGAGATATTTCTGACCTGTTGGCCAGTTCCCTGAGACGTGACATCAAATAGCTGATATAAACTGACGAAAAACCAAAAACAGTTCTTCAGTACAAATATGTAGCATTGGCCCTCTTGAAATGGAACTAAACACAGTCTATACATCATAATTATAACTTTTGAGGTTTAATTTGTTTGTCACATTGACGCAGATTCTAATAACGGTGATATGAATTATTATGGGCATGAGTTGTCATTTAGCTGGTTTGATTATGTTTCATTACTTGATCAAGGGTTTCCCAGGATGTCTCCTGATGTATGTGCAAATATTCCAAAATCTGAAACACTTCTGGTCCAAAGCATTTTGGATTAAGGATACCTGCCCGGGGTTTGTCTCCTGTCTTGAGCCCTGTGTTGGCTGGGATTGGCTCCATCAGACCCTCGTGACCTTCCTATAGTTAGGATAGAGCAGGTTGGATAATGGATGGGTGGATGGATACTCAGCCTGTATTATTATTATTATTATTATTATTATTGTTATTATTATTATTGTTATTATTATTATTGTTGTTGTTGTTATTGTTGTTGTTATAAAAAGTATATTGGCTGCTGCTGGTTGCTCTTGACCAAGAATCATCTGGTCCATGAAGTCTACTGATCAGGAGACCCTGCTGAGGAGGGCAGTCTTTTTTTGGAGACAGAGTCTAACCTTCCCAAGAGCACTATTAGCACACGCACACAAGTCTTTGTGTTCCATATGTTCAAGGTATCTATCTCACGGTCTTTGCAGTTGGTTAGCTTTTCTACTTTCTTCAGGGGGATTATTTACATCATCTGGCATGGCAACATTGATGAGTTGGCAATTAATCATGGAATATCATGTCCAGTCAATTTGTTGAGTCTGTATGATCAGTGCCATCTCCAATATGGTGGTGAAGTTTTGCATCTTGATGACTTTTCCATGCTGGTGATCATACCTGGAGTTAAGCCAGATGGTCAGAGTATTAACCAGTGCAAGTAGCTGGCTGTCTTACAGTGTCAATGTGTGTATTCTTTTTGGCACCAGCAAATAGTACCCTGCCACAATTTGCATACAAGCTTGGCTTGATGTTGCTACAACCTGCTCTCATCATCCATCTTGAGGATATCCTTGAATGGTAGCACATATTCAGTGTCTGATCTGCTTTTCAGAAGATTCACTATTTGCCCCTTCAGCCCATGCAAATGTTAGTTTTTTGTCGACATGGTTGTTGGTAGTCTGTCTGCAGAAAAGTCCATAGGGAAGGTTTGATAATAAGTTTTTGATTCTCTTGCCATTGAACAAAATTTTCATCCTGCTTTTGGTAGACTCTAGACTTGCTAGAATCATGCTTAATATATTGGATTTTGCTCCTCTTGCCAATGTTGATTAGAGAATACTTCCACTTCTCTGTCAATTATAAGTGATGTTTTCACACTCAGTGGTTTGTGTTTTTGTTTGTAGATCATATTGTGTTATATATTTTACAGATATTTAAGGGGAATGGGAGGATGCCAGTCCTGTCTAGATGTGCTTTGTAGTCTTGAAAAAGAATTGCGATTGCAGGTCTCAGTGGGTTTTTTTTTTGGTCCTTCAGCTCCTGCATTTGTGCAGCTAGAATTGTTTAAGCGTAGCTAGAAACTGTTCAAGTACATTGTCATGCTCACACAAATCAGACAATAGAAGAACCAACAGCAGATTATGAATACAACATTTAAGAGTAAATACACCAGCAAATGAAATGTTAAGCATAGCATTTATGGGAATTATGTTAATTAATAGAGTAGTGTTATGACTTGAGGGTAAAGCATCAGCTATTATGTAGGAATAAGCTCCAGTCCATCACAGAGCGCAATTTGAAAACACACAGATCTTTGGGGGTGTAGGAGGAAAAAAAAAACATTATGACACAGGATATCTAAACTGGATGTGAACAATGAGCATAGGTGGGATTTGAGCCCAGGACACAGAAGTGCTAACCCCTGTGCTGCTATGCTGTCCTGATTTTTTAGTTAATCATTCGGCATGTATCCAGTTCTGGATTGATAAATACTATGACAGGGAATACATTCATTTTCTGTTTCATAGACATAAAACAACGTTATCAAGCTGCTTTTTTAGTGGCCTTGAATTTGATTAGCTTACAGATTAAAGAATGCTGTTAGCTAAAAATGCGTAAATATGATGAGGGCTTATCCTTTTTTTAGGCCTACTTTTGAAAATGAAGTACACAACTAGCCTTTCTAACTTTTACCGCTTTTTGGCGAACGAGAAGAGAACGCCTGTTTAAAATTGGATTTGTTTCATAAACACATTAGGACACAGAAAATGCATTAGGCTACGTTGTGAGACGCTGCATGTTCCATTTCCCTTTAGTTTTGTTTTTGCAGATCAGTGCCAAGTGAGAAAAAAGTGTTCCATTTGTTTTCACATCTCATAGATAATGCATTTCAGAGCAGAGGCTTAGCTCTTTTTGCATTGTGAATGTGAGTGCTGCTATGTATAAGTGGATAGTCCATGATTGATAATGGAAAGAAGAACTTGTTTTCACTTCTGACATTTAGTTCTTTTTTTATTCAAAGACAAATCAGACGACTCTTATTACCAAAGACTTATAAGAGCCCCTATAAACCCACCCTACCTTCATACCAAACTAATGCATTAAGCAAGACGAGTAAAATAAGTTTTATTGTGATTTTTCCACATTGACACAGAATCAAGAGAACACATTATTCTAATTAGCCCTTGAAATGGCTCCCCACACAAATCAGATGCCCATTTTAACAAGAGAGTAAAGCAGTTAATAGGGACAGCCATAAGCCAGCTTGCTTGTTGCCTGTCTGAGTGGAGTTTGGACATGTTGCCTTTGTTTGTATGGGTCAGGTCAGTGTGTGGTTCCAAAATGCAAGTGTTAGGTCAGAGGATGATTATGTATTCACTTAGTCTCAGCTGGTAATTTGCTCCTGTCTCTGTTCACTTTATTTTTATATAGCAAAGCAGGGTGTTGCACTTTCATAAAAAATGAAAATTTCTGAGAAAAGATGAATGAAGTTACTATTAAGTGTATTTGCAGAAAATGTGAGCGCATCAATTGTTGTCCTTCTGTCTGTCTGTCTGTCTGTCTGTCTGTCTGTCTGTCTGTCTGTCTGTCTGTCTGTCTGATCTAACCACATAAAACAAGTTTGCTCCCAGTGGACAGATTTAACTGAAATTCTTCTAGAAATGTCTTAGAATTTTCCTTGAGATATACAGTATATCAATTAGATGGATCTCTATAAATGTTTGAAATTTCAAAATTCCAATTTAAAAAGCATTTTAGATCTTTAAGTAGTAAACTATTTTGTGCAACACCAATTACAGATGGATTTAATGTTTCTATTTCACCATCTAAAAGATTATTTCAATTTATATATTGGTATTTTAGTCTTTTGTACTTCAGATAGCCACAACTGATGGTAACATAAATCCCCAATGCAAGTTTTTGAATTGTAGTACAGTCACACACGTAGCGGAAAAGTTGCTGTCACATGAGCTGGTTGCACATGTCCAGACAAACTTCATTCAGCAGATTGTAACTCTGCATCAGATACTTCTTTAAAACAAGGATGCTTAACAAATACGAACTTCAACAAACCATACACCCTCCGCAACAAACAACCAAACAACATTAGTTAATCCAGTTTTCAAATCTCGTTATTGGGAGTATGTTGTCTGTTTCAGCCACCATCAGCCTATTTAGGCACAATTTGTAAACACATGATATTGCAAAATACTATTATAACCACATATTTATATACTGTATCATACATGTACTTAATGAACATTCTATCATCACTTTTTGTTAATATATATAATACAAGAATATCTAATAAACAAGCATGAAGCATAATCCATCCATCCATCCATTATCCAACCCGCTATATCCTAACTACAGGTTCATGGGGGTCTGCTGGAACCAATTGCAGCCAATACAGGGCGCAAGGCAGGAAACAAACCCTGGGCAGGGTGCCAGCCCATCGTAGGCCACACACACACACACACCAAGGACAATTTAGAATCGCCAATGCACCTAACCTGCATGTCTTTGGACTGTGGGAGGAAACCCATGCAAACACGGGGAAAACATGCAAACTCCATGCAGGGAAGACCCGGGAAGCGAACCTGGGTCTCCTAACTGCAAGGTAGCAGCACTATCACTGCGCCACCGTGCCACCCATGAAGCATAATATAAAGGAATAAACTAAGTAAACAGTGCTAGGTAACAAAACAGGTAACTGTAAATGTTATACCATGTATATGTTACGGCCAAAACCCGAAGTTCAGCCAGTTCCCGAATTGGCCGGCCATTTTGCATTTTGTCCGAGAAGTGTGGCCAAAGTCCGAATTACTAGAAATGACCAGTGTATATGCTACTTTGGCCGGCCATTTCACAAAGTGGTGATAACTCCCCGGCCAAAATCCGACGTGCTGATGTAAGACTGTCCACTCAAGGTGTGAAGATGCTTAAAAATTTCAGAAGCAGATTCAGAAGTGAGTTTTCCATTCTGCGTGAGAATCTGCTCAAGGTGGGTCTTGTTCAGAAAGCAGACGCCACTTGAGACGGTCTTCCCCTTGCCCAAACACTAATCTTAAGGTCAATAAAATAGGTCCCTGATGATAAGTCACTATTTTAGGGCTAAAATGATAACAGAAATATGAAACCTACTTATATACCTAATCTTAATTATTGTGAAATAACCAAGTGGCGTCCGCTTTCTGAACAAGAGCCGCCAAGGCTACACTCAATGCAACTTCACTACAAATCACTGCTCGTGCCTTTTTTCTCCAACTTTGGCCGATCGCCCCATGCTATTTCGCAAACTGACTGTCCAAATCCCGAAATCAAGGAAAAGATCGGACATTGGCTGGTCAATTTACAGCGACATTGGCGATTTCCCAATTTGGCTGGACACTTCCCGCTTTGGCCGATTTCAGGTTTTGGCCATAACATATACATTTTCTAACTTCTTCTTATTATAATCCATCCATCCATTTTCCAACCCGCTGAATCCGAACACAGGGTCACGGGGGTCTGCTGGAGCCAATCCCAGCCAACACAGGGCACAAGGCAGGAAACAACCCTGGGCAGGGTGCCAACCCACCACAGGACACACACAAACACATCCACACACCAAGCACACACTAGGGCCAATTTAGAATCACTAATCCACCTAACCTGCATGTCTTTGGACTGTGAGAGGAAACCGGAGCACCCGGAGGAAACCCACGCAGACATGGGGAGAACATGCAAACTCCATGCAGGGAGGACCCGGGAATCGAACCCAGGTCCCCCAACTGCGAGGCAGCAGCGCTACCCACTGCGCCACCGTGCCGCCCTTATTATAATCATCCAGGTAAATTAAAATTCAAGATCAAGTGTATTATCAGGTATATACAGAGCTTTGTACTGCTATATTGTTAAGAGGTAAAGTCAGTCATATGCAGGTGGATGAGCCCATGGTGTCCTGCATAATAATAATAATAATAATAATACATTTTATTTATATAATACATTTCTCATGCTGAAGGCACTTAAGATAAAAATAATTTCTACATAGATCAATAAATAAATAAATGCAGGATATACAAAGCATTAAATAGAATAAAAGAAAGAATAAACCAGAGTATAATACTAATTCAATACTCAAAGAAATGCCTGAACACACCACATAATTTGTGATATAACACACACACAATTATCCTGAGCATCTGGACAGAGAGATTACCTGAAGGAAGGGGCAGAATGTCGGGCTATAGTTAAATATTTTCTGGAATAGATGAGTTTTAAGTTGTTTTTTAAAAGAATGAATAGAGTTGGCTGACCTAATTCACTTTGGGAGGTCATTCCAAAGTCTGGGCACTATACAGCTGAAGAAGACCCTGTCACCCCTGGATGTGCAGGTTAGTGTGAGGAACAACAAGATTGGGAGAATCAGAGGACCTTAGTGGGTGAACTGGAGCATAGCGATGGGGAAGGTCACTGAGGGTGTCTGATGCAAGGCCATTTAAAGCTTTGTAGATTAGTAATAGAATTTTATATTATATCCTGTAGAGAAAAGCCAAGCAAAATGACACCTTTTATTGGCTAACTAGAAAGATTACAATATGCAAGCTTTCGAGGCAACTCAGGCCCCTTCTTCAGGCAAGATGTAGGGGCCTGAGTTGCCTCGAAAGCTTGCATATTGTAATCTTTCTAGTTAGCCAATAAAAGGTGTCATTTTGCTTGGCTTTTCTCTACATTCATAATGGCTAACACGGTACAACACCCTAGTACTACATATTATATCCTGTAAGACACAGGGGGGCAGTGAAGACGAAGCAGGATGGGTATTATGTGCTTGCTGTTGCTGGTTTGTGTAAGGACTCGTGCAGCAGAGTTTTGAATTAACTGGAGAAGTGATAAAAGCAAGTTTCTCAGCATTAGAAAAGAAGAGGAGAGAGTGAATATGGGATATGTTACGGAAGTTGAAGTAAGAAAGTTTCTTAATGTGATTTATGTGGATGGAGTAAGAAAGGGAGAAATCAAAAATGACACCAAGATTCCTCGCATTAGAAAAAGGTTTAATAGATCAACGCCAAGAGTGACTGAAAAGGAGCTCATTTTCTAATGTTGGGCTTTAGTGCTAGTTGGCAGGAGTTCAATTTTGATGCAGTTTAATTTAAAAGAGTTATACTCCATCCAGGTTTGAATGGACTATCTGTCCAGGAGGGGCTCAAAGATTGCACTTCTGACATGGATGTGAGCAACACAAGGTACAGTCCTGTCTCCTTTTCTCCTCACTCTGTACACTTCAGACTAGAAGTATAACATCAGGTCACATCACTTGTAGAAAGTCTCAAACGATTCTGCACTTATAGAGTGTATTTATAAGAGACAGGAGACAGAGTGTAGGATTCTCTTGGTGCAAAGAGAATTGTATGCAACTTAACATCAGCATCACCAAGGAACAGGTTATTGACTTTCGACACACCAAGGGACCACAATGTCAGGTCACAATTCAGGGAGGCTATGTGGAGGTGATGCACTACTACAGATACTTGGGGGGGGGGGGGGGGGGTCCACATAACTGAAAGGCTGGGCTGGTCTTTTTCACAGAGGAACTATAAAAGAAAGGGATGTGAGGTAGGCTCTTCTTTCTTATGAGACCACACTCTTCTAATGTGGATAGTAACATCTTTCACATGTTTTACAAGTCTATGATGGCTAGCATGATTTTCTATGCTGTAGTGTGTTAGGCTGTTAACTTCACTTCAAAAGAGGCCCATCGAATCAACTAGTTGATTAAAAAGGCAGGGATACTTCTGGGATGCACTCTCAACCTGCTGGAGATAGTGGTGGGGAGAGAATGAAAACAAAACTGAGTGTCATTATGAACAATGCTGCACATCCTCTCTCTATGACACACTAACACTGAGGACTTTCTACACACATATATATAGACAATGCTGACTTGATTCGCTGCACCTCCATATAACCCTGCATCAGAATATGTAGGTTTGTAAAATTAATGAATTACCTATCTCTCCATTTTAGAAGGGTGGAAATGTTGGTAATAATCATGATTATTATACTATTAATACTATTAAGAAGAAGAGGGTGGCACAACTGATGCAGTTATGTGGCCTGTAAAAAGTTATCCATTAATATTTTTCTGAAATTACTTTTTCCACATATGTATTTTGCCAGAAACGTTAAGTGCAAGGCAGAAATCAAAGAAAATGCAAGGCAAACAAGAAGGTAACACAATATAACATACTAAAATCCTGCCTGAGCATGAGAAAGACACTATATAAATAAATGGATCTTAATAATAATAATAATATTAATAAGCATAATTTCACCTTACTATGGGGTATGTTAAAGGCCATTCAATGAGATTTTCTCAGTTTGGTTTACAGTCTTATTAAAGCTTTAATTTCATAGCCTCTTGATTGATCCGACTAAATTGGCTCACTTTTTTACCTAATAAAAATTAAGAATCTCTTTAGAATGGGGGCTACATACTATAAGTGTATAGGTAAGTACTACAGTTACTGTTTTACCTGTAAGACCCTTAACAATTACTTTATTTAGTCAATGATACCACAAAATAATTCAAGTTGAAGTTTCTTGTCATGTGCGTGTAGTACAATGGTGCATCCCTTCATCAGCTACAGGCCAATAGGGACTCTGCTCTGTTGGGCCCTTCAGCTATGTGCTACGTTGCAATAACTGGCTAATAAATGCAGTTTAGAAAGCCCTCAAAATCACACGTTGTAAAGTTCTACCACAATCATTGCGGAACACTGATGATCATTTATAAATTCTGAAGCTAGGATTCTCTCTTTTTACGGGTATCTCATTCATGAATTCCCTTTGGTTTCAATATTCAGATTAAGACTGAAGAACCTCTTTTTCTCGTTTGTATTTTGAAATGGATATTCCTTAATCAATACTATTTTCTCTGCATTTTTTTAATTTGATTGTTTCACTCTAACCATCAAAACTAATAAGATATTATCAAAAGCAATATCACAAGATTCACAGAGGGGCCACTGCAAAACTAAAACAGAATAAAAAGCATTAAAAGAAAGTACTTTTGCCGTCTAACACCGTGTGTCAGTTACCTCACCAACTCAACATGTCTGTGCTAATAGAAAAACCTTATATTACCAGAGAAGAATAAAGTACTAAAAATATGTGCATGTAATAAAAATCTTTTTTTCCCTTTAAAACGATATTCTCAAAGATAATTCTGCAGAGTTGTGAGATTATTGCTAATCATTCTATTACCACACTGCTGTGCCAATCACCGGGGCTACATGCCTGACATATATTGAATTTTTAATAATTCAGGATAGGAGGATCTGTTAAGTACTTGGCACTCTCCTTTTGAAACAAGTCTAATTTAATTTCCTCAGTCCCAAGCTACTTGCAGCCACTGTGTTCTGATTATTAAACATCTGCATTGGATGCCATGAGGGGCAGCTTTGGAGGCTTTTTTGAAAGGCACATCCAGTACCTACTTCATCATTCACAGTTTAGTTCAGTGCTCTAATAGAAAAACACAGGGATACGCAGAAAATTATTGTATGTGAAGGAAATTATTTTATATGAAGGAATTACATAGAAACAGCTTTCAATGGAAAAACAAAAAATGAGAAGAGACCTGTATTGTAGCGGGTGTTCTTCTAAGAAGTTATTCAGTGGTTTAATAAAACATGGAAAGAAATTACTTTCAACATTCTAGCCAGGCAACTCTTTTTACACCCTGACCCTCTAAGATGATCGCGGTATTAAACATTTAAATTTGGTGTTGTCATACATTTTTATATTGACACTATGCACAGATGCACCCTACGCTTGAATGGAAGGTTCTGTTATGGCAGTGTCATAATGGTGCCATTCTTTGTCTGAGAAGGGAATTATGATCAGAATATTACTGTGGCTGTAACGCCTGTTTATAAAACAGCCTGTGAACTTTAATTGTTCCCTTGCAAGTTCAAAAGAAGGAAAAAGATTCTTAAGCACTATATGGGAGTGGGAGCCCAGCACTGAACAAGAGAGCGTGAAACAGGAGACGATTTTACACAAAAAGTGATTCCAGCCAGATAATAGACATTATTCTGCATGACTGATTTCAACCACAAGTGTCAAACATGATAGTCAACATATTCCTTTGGGCTTTTATTTCTTCATTCTATCATTCAGTCTATCAAATTACAACTGACTACAGAATACACAGTGCTGATAATTATACAGACATCCATTGAGCTGTGTCTAACCAACTCAGATAGATAGACAGATATGAAGGGAATTATAATAGATAGGTATAAATGCATTATATAATATATTCTTAAAATAATGTCATATTTGAATTTTGTTAAACATCTTCAGATTTACAAGATCTGCAATAAAAGAGCTTAAAGTTTCTGACAGTTTTCTAGCTTTTTTAGGGAGAGTGTGGATACAACATAGTGTGTCACATAATCCTGAAAAGGTTTTAAGAGAATTCAAAGGTGGCATCATCGTTAAGAGTCTGTCGAAAAAGACTAAGCGTTTCCAACAATTAAATTACATGGGAATTTTTAGAGAGATTTAAAAATACAACAATATTTGGGATCTAAAATTAAAGACAGGGAAGAAGAAGGAAATCACAAGTCAAGGAATAAAAATCAGCAGTGTTACCAGGCTACTTGATATGCTTGTTCTGTGAATCCCTATTTCTGGATCAATAATTTCACACAAAATACGTTAAAATAACCTAAATGATCGACATGAGGACATGAACCTAAAAAAAGGTTTTAAACAGGATAATATTACCATATCATACCATACCATTTTCTAAGGCAGCTGGATCCTGAACAGGGTCACAGTGGGTAATATTCAATTTAGAATCTATTCTTCTTTAGCATCTGTAACGGATCAAATTGCTTGCATATACACTTACCGGCCACTTTATTAGGTACACCTTGCTAGTACCGGTTTGGACCCCCTTTTGCCTTCAGAACTATCATAATTCTTCATGGCATAGATTCAAAAAGGTACTGGAAACAGTCCTCAGGAATTCTGGTTAATTTTGACATGATAGCATCAGATAGATAGATAGATAGATAGATAGATAGATAGATAGATAGATAGATAGATAGATAGATAGATAGATAGATAGATAGATAGATAGATAGATAGATAGATACTTTATTAATCCCAAGCTGAAATTCACATACTCCAGTAGCAGCATATTGATAAAAAAACAATATTAAATTAAAAAGTGATAAAAATGCAGGTATGACAGACAATAACTTTGTATAATGTTAATGTTTACCCAACCCCACCCCGAGTGGAATTGAAGAGTCGCATAGTGTTTGGGATGAATGATCTCCTCAATCTATCATCACGCAGTTCCTACAGATTTATCACCTTGACATTCATGATGCGAATCTCCCGTTCCACCACATCCCAAATTTGCTTTATTGGATTGAGATCTGGTGACTGTGGAGGACATTTGGGTACAGAGAACTCATTGTCATGTTGAAGAAACCAGTGTGAAATGATTTGAGCTCTGTGATATGACACATTATCCTGCTAGAAGTATCCATCAGAAGATGGGTACACTGCGGACATAAAGGGATGGACATGGTCAGCAACAAAACTCAGGTAAGCTGTGGCATTTAAACGATGCTCACTTGGTACTAAGTGATCCAAAGTGTGCCAAGAAAATATCTCTCACACCATTATTCCACCACCAGCAGCTTGAATCATTGACAAAAAGCATCCATGCTTTCATGTTGATGACGCCAAATTCTGACCCAACCATCCAAATGTTGCAGCAGAAATTGAGATTCATTACACCAGGCAACATTTTCCATTATTTTATTGTCCAATTTTTGGTGAGTCCATGCATATTGTAGCCTCAGTTTCTTTTTCTTAGCTGACAAGAGTGGTACCCGGTTTGGCCTCCTGCTGCTGTAACCCATCTGCTTCAGGTTCAACATGTTGTGCATTCAGAGAAGCAGTTGTGCATACCTCGGTCATAATGAGTGGTTATTTGAGTTACTGTTGCCTTTCTATTAGCTCAAACCAGTCTGCTCACTGAATATTTTCCCTTTTTTGGACCTTTCTCTATAAACCCTAGAAATGGTTGTGTGTAAAAATCCCACTACATGAGCACTTTCTGAAATACTCAGACCAGCCCCTCAACCATGCCATGTTCAAACTCACCTAAATCACTTTTCTTCCCCATTTTGATGCTCAGTTTGAACTTCGGCAGGTCATCTTGACAATGTCTGCATGCCGAAATGCATTAAGTTTCTCCCATGTAATTGGCTGATTAGACATTTGTGTTAGCAAGCATTTTAACAGGTGTGCCCAATAAAGTTGCCACTGAGTGTCTATTTACATCTATAATAAGTGTAACTGCTTTCTCGAGTACAAGGATGGGAAAACTCGAAACGTATGCCAACAGTAATGGACAATAGACATGAAGAATCCATGAATGTAATACCCACACTTACAGTGTATAAAGTTTCAGTTTTCTAATGTGCTTCCATATTGTTATGATGTGAAAGAAGACCAATATGACAAGAGAAACCCCACATGGAAACTGGGAGAATTTACACAGCCCATCCACATCTACTGGAATTGAACCCCAGTCTTGCAAACTGTGCAATAAATAAAGTGGCTGTGTCATACTGAATACAATTTACTGTAATTACAAAACACTTTCATTTTACTGTACTGTAATTCCTGTCAAAATTTATTATATTTTGAATTTGTATGCTTAAATCCAGGGCACATTTCCCAAAAAGTTGAAAGCCCTATAGAATACCTTTAACTTTTGATTGATTCTCTAGCCAGCCTTCAACAAATGGCTGAACTGTATCAGTAGATAATGACTGCTGCCAATGCTGCTGCTGTCCTTTTTTGCTGTCCTTGAAGCAGATGGGGGTCATCCAATTATCTACTCCACATATTTATTATTATTATTATTATTTTTATACAGAGAGCCTCCTGACTACCAGCTGTGGTATTAACAATCATCTAATTCCATTATTCACACAACAGCAAATGAATATCTGCCTGTTCAAACCCGGGGATTTCTCAGCATCATATCAGTTTCACTGTGGGCTTATAGCTTCATTCAGAAGACAGCTCTGGTGAAACCACAGAAAAATAATAAACTTTTTAATAATTATTCAGCCATTGGCAAAGGAAAAAACTGTTTATTTTTTGCCAGCAATGGTCATTTCTTCCTGCCCTTCATTTTTGACATGGCAGCTTAATAAATTTCACCTATAATTGAAAGATGAGTCATTCTGTTCAATGCAGCATGTCCAGAATTGCAGCAAAGAAGAGGAAACATCATTTATGTGTCTAATTTCAGTGCAAGCAGGGAGGTTTTAAGGAACGGGGAGGTCATCCTGGAAGAAGTCATTGGCACAGAATTTTGCAGTGACTAACAAAGAATGAAAGGTGTTTAATTTTATAAGAAAGAAAGAAAGAAAGAAAGAAAGAAAGAAAGAAAGAAAGAAAGAAAGAAAGAAAGAAAGAAAGAAAGAAAGAAAGAAAGAAAGAAAGAAAGAAATGGTGGGTGGTTGTAATTTTGTGCAGTCTTTTCACCCCTCATCATGTCGTTTATTTTCTATATATTACATAATGCTGAGATGGAAGGAATGTATCACTGAATTACCGTTCTTCTCCTCTGCAGATCCTCCTCTTGTAAATCTTTCAGTAGAACCTCAGCCAGTGCTGGAAGGCAATCTTGTGAAGTTCCACTGCTCTGCTAAAGCCAATCCAGCTGTCACCCAGTACAGGTAAGGAAAACAACTGGAATAATGGGGGGGGGGGTCTTTACTCAGCTAAAGGTACTATACAGTCAATCATGTTGAAAGTGAACTGTCCAACACACAGTCGTTGATATGTCCAAACAAAGTCATACTAAATATAAACCTGCGTATTCAGAGTGTCCATGGGGTTTACATCGTGCAGTTACATTAATACACTTCTTTCTTCAATATAATGTTTATGTTGGTACATGTGAACAAATTGAGACAATAAGTTGATTAAGCTCCTTAATTAGCTAATAGCTATGTTGACGCATATGTCAACTGTATCCATATTGGACTCATATGTCATCGAAATACTATTTAAAAGTTGACAGAGTTTCCTTTTAATCTGCAAAGCTATATTTTCATTCCACGTCCTTACAGCCCTTTGTGTGAAGATATTGTTTTTTGCCTGCACCTACATCACTTGTATGAAAATGTGGTATATAAATGAACGTTGTTGTTGCACCTTATATATACGTTCCTTCAATATTCACTGGTGTCTTTAAGTGTGTGACTTGCCCTTTTATTAAAAGACTTTTGATGAGTGAATGTGATCATTGCATTTGAGACTTTCAAAGACCTGTGTTAGGTTTCCATGTTCAATCTTTGATCAAGGCTTTTATCATCCATTTGAAACTCTGCTGGTTCATTCTGGTGCGTTAATTGCGTTATTAAAGCTACTTTATTATTTCCATGTAAATGGAAGTTAAGGGATGAGGTCAATAATTCGCTATTGAGTTAAATTTAGATTCTGATTCTAAGATGTTTAAGACATCGAAAAATGCTGATTTTAGTGTAGTGCCTGTAAATTTCCATCCATCCATTATCCAACCTGCTATATCCTAACTACAGGGTCATGGGGGTCTGCTGGATCCAATCCCAGCCAACACAGGGCACAAGGCAGGAATGAAACCCCGGGCAGGGCGCCAGCCCACCGCAGGGCACGCACACACACCCAGCACATGCTAGGGAGAATTTAGAATCGCCAATCCACCTAACCTGCATGTCTTTGGGAGGAAACCGGAGTGCCCGGAGGAAACCCACGCAGACACGGGGAGAACATGCAAACTCCACGCAGGGAGGACCCGGGAAGCGAACCCAGGTCCCCAGATCTCCCAACTGCGAGGCAGCAGCGCTACCCACTGCGCCACCGTGCCGCCCCGACATGCAATATGTGACGTGAATTTTGACCGGCAGCGTAATAGGTTAGTTCACCTACCCGCTGTTTCCACAGTCACCACTTGTGTCATACGGTTGGAAATAGAGCATAATTTATATGTATAGTTGCATCTATTTCATTTCTTTTTTGACCGGGAGGATATTAGCATATATGGCTATACGTGTTTGTTGTATAACTCAATAAAGTGTATTTAAATAAAAAAAGTCTTCATAATTGTTGTATTTTATTCAAGAACACTGTAATAGCCTAATATAAGGCTTGCAAAATTAAAAAAAGTAAACTCATGGGTCATTTATTCTCACTCCTTAAAAAATACAAAATGAATTGAACATGAACTAGTTCAAAATTGAAATGGTGAACTATGAACGTGAATGTATTCATTTTAATCTGTGTGAACTGAACTTTGAGCTAGTTCTTGTGAGGTGTGAACTTGCACAACACTGTTGGAATTATATAGTTGGTTAATTTGACCTTCAAATATTAACTACATCTCCATTTAACCACTATTCACTTTTGTTTTGTTCCTAAACAGTTGTCTCCCAGTATTCCCAGTATGTTTTGGATGAGCCATTTTTACTCCAAGCTGTAATAGAGTCATGCACTCTAGGTTCAGGATGCTTTTGGTTACTCTCTGACAGACAGTCTACAGTGTTATGTTGTAATGTCCTTTTATAGCATTCACAAAAGAGATTGTTCTTAGCAATATTTACTTCAGGAGCATCATGAATGGAAGTGAAGTATCACCCATACTGGTGTGAAGGTTCTACTACAGTATATGATAAATATCTTAAAAAGGCAAGAAGGACAAGGGTTCCATCAATTATTGGGATACAAAGGCAAAGTGATGATGTCCTCCTGTCTCTTTAAGCATTAGACCATTCAGTTAGTTTCTCAATACCCCAAGTCAAACACCAAAGAATTCATTCAGGCCTTCCATTAGCCTGTGCCATATGAAGAATCAGAGACTTTACATTCTGCTGACTCTCAAGAGTTTTCCATGGGTCACTCGGGGTGAATATCTCACCCTGGGCATATAATATTATTATACTACTGATAGGCCACAAGAAGACCAGGCCTTGTTCTTACCCAGGGCTCTTGTGCCAAATTCTGAAATGGTTACCAGATAATAATATTTAGAGTAAACAGTGTATATAACTAAGTAAAGATACATTTAGTATTACTCATGCATATTTTGAATTGCACAGTGGCACAGTGGTACTTTCCTTGAGGTCAAATAGATAAATAAATAAATACATATATACATCTCCACATCAAAAGAGAAATGTGGTGTTTATATTTGTGAATTTAGTGACCTATAGTACATGCTTACAAGTCTTAGAGAGGGAATTGGCAAATACAACCAATGTTTGACCTTCTTGACCCCATAACAGTTTCTTCAAACAGCGCATTAGGTGATCCACAGAAGGCTTGAAATAATTAAACTCACCAATAAAAAAAAAAATTGTAAACTGATTATTAATTCCAAACACTTCTCCTTTACCACCTTATCGTCTGACAGGCTTTCGGCCGTCAATATCCAGCGGAGATTCAATAAACTTGAATCTCACTAGGCTCAGCCCGGAATGCTGCATTTGGTTGCAGGAGCTATTGTGAAGAAAACGGCTTGCCTCTAAATAAAGTATACATTCTAAAAAAGACTTAGCAGCCATCACACAATGAAATGAGATCAACCTAGCGGCAGGGATAAACAGGCAGATCAAAATCATTCAAGAGCATAAGCTTCTGAGTCTTGCAGTCATTGACTGTGCCTTCTGCCAAATCGCTTTCTTTGATCATGATCTCAAAAAATAAAAGTAACTTTCCTTTCCTTTCTGTCCTTTTAGCACACATGCTGATGCCTTAGTCAGACATTTTGGTTCATTTGACTAGACACAGATACTACACTGATGGCAAAGAAGATAAGCAGATCAATTTTACATGTTCCTACTTTACGTAGGTACTAGAAGTTTTACAGAATTAGCACTGATGCCTTATATATAAAGAGTCCTAGGTTCTAACCTCATGCTTAGTAGTTGTCTCTGAACAGTTTAAACGTTCTTTCCAGGTCAACTTGGGTTATTTCATATTCTAAAGACATTCTTGTTAGATTAACTGGCACTTCTTCTTTTGTTGCATGTGAGTGTGGAAGTGGGCCCTCCTATTGAACTGACCTCACTCTTCATGATCAGTTTCTTCTTTATGTCTCATGTTTGCAAAAATGGTTTGGCCTAACGTGACACTGAAATTGACTAGAATTTTATTGTCACAGTGTAATTAAAGAGTATAATGTTTTGATCCTTCTATTTGCAATTTTTTGCTTTTCTTTTTGGTGTTACCCAATGATGACCTCATCAGTTTTTAAATTTTGGTTTCTGTGATGCTGCACGCTGTTATAGGCATGTCCTGCATGAGCACACATGTGTATGATGTTAGGTCGGTCTCTTTGAGTTTCACGCTTATTCGTAGTCTGAAACTTTTTGCCAATTTCTTTTCAAGGGTGTTCTTGGCTTTGACTGTGTTTTGTTCCAAATTGTGATGAGTGAAGCAATTCACACAAGAAGAATGGCTGGTAGCGACTGTTTAAGGGACTGAGTTTTTCCGGGGAGAAAACACAATAATGTGCACAATTATGCATTTTAGTGTGACTCTGTGTTTAAAACATGAAGCACTTCACATTTTAAAAAAATGTCCTCAGCAGTGAAGTGAATGAGAGGCATAAATAGAATTGAATTTGGCGGCATGGAATGGATTATGAGCTTTACGCAGCTGCAGAAAAGAATATTGGTAAACACTGAAGTATAAGCAAGGCTTTTGGGAGCAGTATTTCTTGTTTTCCATGACAAAAAAAATCTTCATAGTGTAGCCACCAGGGAGCACTCCAGTTCCCCAAACACCCAACACAAACAGGCATGAACACAATTTCAAAGGCACAAAGAGTCTTTTATTTTGTGAAACTCTCTCAAGAAAGCGTTTCCCACCACAATCACAGCCACAAGTACAATAAAGCACAAGATAGCACCCATCAACTCTTTGTCCTCCCTCTGTCTCCCACAAATCACTGCCTCCATTACTCCTCCTGACAAGCATTGTCCACCTTCCTCCCAATTCTTGCTCGTCCATGTGAGCCAGACAGCTCCTTTTATCTAATCACAGGGAGTGTTTCCAGTGACATGACACTACAGCTCCAAAGTAATTCTGGGTGAGGCAGGAGCCCTATGGAGTTGGGAATTCAAAATGGCGCAGCTTCCCCTGGCAGCCCACATGGGACCCAACAAGGCTGTCCTCTGGGACTACAATACCCAGCATGCCTTGTGGGCACCCATGTGGGGAAATGAGCTGGAGCTCAACGCCACCTAGCATCCTGGAGGAGGAAAGTCCTGTGTAAGCTGTCTCCCCCTGTCCTTCCACCTCAAGTGCATCCTGGCAGGAAAAGAACGCAGGTCATCCCTCACAATATCCACAAAGAACTCTTAAGTGAGATTCACTTTTCGTAATTGTGAATCAAAACTTGCCTGTTCTTAACTGAGTGTCTGTAATGAATCTGGGTGTTTGATGAACATTTTCATGCTTGAACTAGTCAGGCTTGTTTTTGTGATTGTTTATATTTTTCATCATTTTCTGTTGATGCCATTTTGTATTTTGTTTATTGTATGGTCACCTCCAAATTGCTTACAGTTGCTAAGTGCAAAGGTCATATAATGGCTTGTATTATACTTCCCACCTATAAAAGATGGAAGCTTCAAACATTAACGTTTTTGAATTTGAAAACAGAAGAAAATGTTTCAACTTAATCAAGCTGGTATGAGAAATCTTACAACATTTATTCTGACTAAGATTCTGGTTTGGTGTTTCATACTTTGACAGTCAGTTTTCTTTCTTTCTTTCTTTCTTTCTTTCTTTCTTTCTTTCTTTCTTTCTTTCTTTCTTTCTTTCTTTCTTTCTTTCTTTCTTTCTTTCTTTCTTTCTTGGCGTGTTGATCGCTTCCTGGTCTAAGACATGTTTTTTTGTCTGCACGCCTTGCCTACATTTTTCGTCACCTGGCCATTTCCTTCTTTTTCTTTCTCTTTTGCCCCCTGTAGTCCTTTCGTGTAGACGTGCTCATAACAAGCCCTGTGCTTCACTAGCACTATAGGAGCTGATCTTTTTGTATTTTAGTATTTGGCCCTGACAACTCTTGTATTTTTACCCTACAGAGTGTCAGCCTCGCCCTATTTATTTTTCAATTTTTTCAAAAATATTCTAGCCCCTGCACCTTCTGCCCACTTTGCTATGTTGTAGATTTCACTTTAAGTGGATAAATTTGCATTTTTTGCCCATCAATCTACATTCAGTAACCCATAATGGCAAAGTGAAGACATTTTCAGAAAGGTTCCCAAATTTATTAAAATTATTAAAAACTGAAATCTCTCATTCATAAAAGTATTCAGACCCTTTATTCAGTACTTGGCAGAATTACATATTCTGAGTCTTCCTGGGCAAGTGTCTATAACCTATACACCTATATTTGGGCAGTTTGTCTCATTCTTTCTGAGAGATCCCCACAAGCTCTGTTAGTTTGGATAGGAAGTGTCTGTAAACTGCCATCTTCAGGTTCCTCCACTGATGTTCTTTGGAGTTTGACTCTGGTTTTGGTTGGACTATTCAAGGACAGACATAAACTTGTCCTTAAGCCACACCAGCATTGCCTTTGCCATATGCTTCCAGTCACTGTCATGCTGAAAGGAGAACCATGGCCCCAGTGTGAGGTCATGTGCACTCCGGAGTAGGTTTTCTTCAAGGTCCTTTCTATTTGGTTCCATTCATCCTTCCTCAGTTCTGACGAGTTTCCGTGTCTGTGCCACTAAGATGTACTCCTATATCATGATATTGACACCATCATGCTTCACTGCAGGGAAGGCAGATGACTAATAGTGTCTGGTCTTTTAGTGCTTAGAGTTCTCTCCAAAGAGTTTACATTTTGTCTCATCAGACCAGGGTATCTTTTCCTCATTCTTTCACAGTCTTTTAAATGCCATCATATTTGTTTTACTCAAGTGTGGCTTCCAACTAGCCAGTCTACCACAAACACTTGATCGATGGAGTGCTGCTGAGATGGTTGTCCTTCCAACAGGTATTCCCATCTCAGCAGAATTCTGAAGCTCTGTTAGAGTGACCTTTTGGATTCTTGATCAAGCTCACTGACCAAGGCCGTTTTTGCCTGTTAATTCAGTTTTTCCTGGACAGCAAATCCTATTTAGAGTCCTGGTGGTTCCAAACATCTTCCATTTCACATTTATTGGGGCTACTGTGTGCTTGGGAATACTCAAACTTAATGGTTTTATTATCCTGTCCTGATCAGTGCCTTACCTCATTTTGATCACGGAGGTCTACAGAGAGTCTCTTAGACTTTATGGCTTGGTCTTTATATAAACAAGTTGTACCTTACTAAACGATGTCCAGTCAATTCAGTTTGCCATACATTGACTCCATGCAGCTTCTAGAACCATGTCAAGGATATTTAAAATCTGGAGCGTCACAGTAAAGGGTCTTAATATTTAAATGAATGGGATATTTCAGTTTTTGAGTTTTACTAGATATGCAAAAATTTCTGAAAACATGTTTTCACTTTGTCATTATGGGATATTGAGGGTAGAATGATGGCTAAAAATAAATTCAATAAAACTCAATATTCAATGTGAAACACAAAAAAGTTTGCAGAAAGTGAAGGGGTCTGAGTACTTTCTGAATCCACAGCATATTTCAAGGATGGTTATGACACCTGAATGTTGCTAGGTAAAACATTCATTTACAGTGTGCAACATAAATTGCATGCAACGGGCAAAAATGTTTTAATAAACATAAGAAACAAGATTGAAAAGTGGAATCTTTTAAATAAAGAGTTTCTAGGGTTTGCTCTAATTTTAAGAGCCAAAAAAAAACCAAAAACAAACTGATGGGATTTTTCAAGAGGCATTACCGCCATCTAGTGAAAAAATTAAATATAAATGACAGGAAATTGTGTCTATAGACACAGAACACCCGTAAAAGTAAGAGACACCAAGATATATAAATAAGGCATAAAGATGAGCTAATGATGTAAAGTAATTGTCAACAAGAAGACTTTTAAAAAGGCAAGTATTTCAAGGAGAAAATACAGTATGTGCTTTTTTAAAATTCTCCTGATTTGATTCTTCCTGGCACTTTAATTCCAAGCTCACATATCTTGTTTGGTGTCATAAAAGTTGTCAGTATTGTGTCTGTTTATCAATAATTTGAAACAAAAGTTTAAACCAAAAGCCCTCTGAAGGTTGTCAAGAGCCTTTTGCGATGCCAACTATGATTTTGCTTTCCAGATTTGTGTCAGACTGGGTACAACAGTCATTATACACATCTGATTCAGAACAGTAGGGGGGATCTGGCTGCAGAACAGAACACACTCCATTAAGGAGGCTTTATCTTTGCACAAACATCTCTGCGTTAGATCAGTTGCCTGTCCACGCCACTGGATGCTGCGCAGCTCATTTGAAGCTGTTAATTCACAGATAGTGGGTGTTCACATCAATGTTTCTTGTGCATTAGTGTTCAAGAGCTCTCATATGTCCCCAAAGACTTGTAAATAAAAAATGCTAATCATCTGATTCCAGCCAATGTATAGCAGCACTGTTGCTGTTTTCTGAGTCCAGCGCATTTCTAGCCTGAAGTGATTCTGCCCTTTGAATAAGCCGTTAAACATACACAGCATAATTCTGCCACTCTGAAACTTTAACTCATGCAGGGACAGAGACCTTCAGTGGCAGTCCGACATGGTTTAATAATCTTCCCTTTTACCTGCTGCAAATCAAGACCCGCTTCTTTCCTCACCAGATGCAACATAATGAATAATTTATTTATCACAGGCTGGGGGACTTTGACATATTTCTAAACCATCTGCTTGTATAATCTGTTACTGTTTATTGAGAGAATATTTTGACAAAAAATGTTGCACCCATCGCTGGGAAGGTGTGCAAGGCCAGGCTCCGATGGTATGGCCATGTCATCCATAGCGTCAATGACTCAGTAGTACAAACTATTCAATTTCAATTCAATCCTCTTCGCCCCTTGTGGGACATAAGGCTTCAATGAGCTCCTTCCATCGCCTGCGGTCTTTTGCAGCATGTTGTGCTTCTCCCCATGACAGGTTCATTCTTTTGAAGCTCTTGTACAACCGTTCTACGCCAGATGTTTTTGGGTCTTCCAGTTTATTTTTTCCAGGTGGTGTCCATCTTAAGTCAACTCTTGGGATGCGGTTTTGCTCCATCCTTAACACATGTCCAAGCCATCTTAAGCATCTTAATGCTCCATCTAAATCACAAGGCCGACCAAAGCACTTGTGGATGGATCGAATCAAGGACGAGGATGCTCTCGACCGTGCCAAGTGGAAATATATGTGCCGTACAGCAGACTCTGCACCAAATGAAAAAGAATCGTAAATTTCTTATTGCAGTTTTGGCAGGAGAGAAAGTGGGGAAGCCAATTCCACCAGGCAACAGGGAAATCTATTTTATTTTGTTGATTTTCTTTAACTATCCGGTATTTCATCTCTTTTATTTATCCCTCTCTTGTGTTTGTTATAATGAAAAAGTACCTTTGGATAACTTTACGTTTTCTAGACTTTCTCCAGATTTGTGCCACTGCAGCCATTTTGTGAAGACACCCTCAGCAATCAATATAATACCCCATAATGTTCAGTAAAAGAAACTCAATTTATCTGTCAGAAATAAACTAATCATAAAAGGCAAACAGGCGGCACGGTGGCGCAGTGGTAGCGCTGCTGCCTCGCAGTTAGGAGACCCGGGTTCGCTTCCCGGGTCCTCCCTGCGTGGAGTTTGCATGTTACCCCGTGTCTGCATGGGTTTCCTCCGGGCACTCCGGTTTCCTCCCACAGTCCAAAGACATGCTGGTTAGGTGGATTGGTGATTCTAAATTGGCCCTAGTGTGTGCTTGGTGTGTGGGTGTGTTTGTGTGTGTCCTGCGGTGGGTTGGCACCCTGCCCGGGATTGGTTCCTGCCTTGTGCCCTGTGTTGGCTGGGATTGGCTCCAGCAGACCCCCGTGACCCTGTGTTCAGATTCAGCGGGTTGTAAAATGGATGGATGGATAAAAGGCAAACAGCGTGGCATATTGTTTAAGGCTCTGGACTTCAAATCCTCAGGCTGTAGATTGAAATCCCACTACTGACAATGTGGGACCAACAGCAAGTCACTTCAGCTGTCTATGCACCAATTGGAAAAAACAAACAAGGTGTATCTCAAAATATTTTAAATAAGGCAAGTGGAGTCGGCATGTGGGTCGGTGGGGGGAGTACTTCGAAGACCTCCTCAATCCCATTAACATGCCTTCCAATGAGGAAGCAGAGCCTGGGGACTCGGAGGTGGGCTCCCCCATCTCTGGGACTGAGGTCACCGAGGTGGTCAAAAAACTCCTTGGTGGCAGGGCCCCGGGGGTGGATGAGATACGCCCGGAGTTCCTCAAGGCTCTGGATGTTGTAGGGCTGTCATGGTTGACACATCTCTGCAACATCGCATGGACATCAGGGACAGTGCCTCTGGATTGGCAGACTGGGGTGGTGGTCCCGCTCTTTAAGAAGGGGGACCGGAGGGTGTGTTCCAACTACAGAGGGATCATACTCCTCAGCCTCCCTGGAAAAGTCTATTCGGGGGTCCTGGAGAGGAGGGTCCGTCGGATAGTCGAACCTCAGATTCAGGAGGAACAGTGTGGTTTTCGTCCTGGTCACGGAACAGTGGACCAGCTCTACACCCTTGGCAGGGTCCTGGAGGGTGCATGGGAGTTTGCCCAACCAGTCTACATGTGTTTTGTGGACTTGGAAAAGGCGTTCGACCGTGTCCCTCTGGGAATCCTGTGGGGGGTGCTCCGAGAGTATGGGGTACCGGACCCCCTGATAAGAGCTGTTCGGTCCCTGTACGATCGGTGTCAGAGCTTGGTCCGCATTGCCGGCAGTAAGTCGAACCCGTTTCCAGTGAGAGTTGGACTCCGCCAGGGCTGCCCTTTGTCTAACGATTCTGTTCATAACTTTTATGGACAGAATTTCTAGGCGCAGCCAGGGTGTTGAGGGGTCCGGTTTGGTGGACTCAGGATTGGGTCACTGCTTTTTGCAGATGATGTTGTCCTGTTTGCTTCATCAGGCCGTGATCTTCAGCTCTCTCTGGATTGATTCGCAGCTGAGTGTGAAGCGGCTGGGATGGGAATCAGCACCTCCAAATCCGAGACCATGGTCCTCAGCCGGAAAAGGGTGGAGTGCCCTCTCAGGGTTGGAGGTGGGATCCTGCCCCAAGTGGAGGAGTTCAAGTATCTCGGGGTCTTGTTCACGAGTGAGGGAAGAATGGAGCGTGAGATCGACAGGCGGATCGGTGCGGTGTCCGCAGTGATGCGGGCTCTGCATCGGTCTGTCGTGGTGAAAAAGGAGCTGAGCCATAAGGCAAAGCTCTCAATTTACCGGTTGATCTATGTTCCTACCCTCACCTATGGTCATGAGCTATGGGTAGTGACCGAAAGAACGAGATCGCGAATACAAGCGGCTGAAATGAGTTTTCTCCACAGGGTGTCTGGGCTCTCCCTTAAAGATAGGGTGAGAAGCTCAGTCATCCGGGAGGGGCTCGAGTAGAGCCGCTGCTCCTCCGCATCGAGAGGAGTCAGATGAGGTGGCTCGGGCATCTGATCAGGATGCCTCCTGGACACCTCCCTGGTGAGGTGATCCGGGCACGTCCAACCAGGAGGAGGCCCCGGGGAAGACCTAGGACACGCTGGAGGGACTATGTCTCCCGGCTGGCCTGGGAATGCCTTGGGATTCCCCCGGAAGAGCTAGAAGTGGCCGGGGAGAGGGAAGTCTGGGCATCTCTGCTCAAGCTGCTGCCCCCGCGACCCGACCTCGGATAAGCGGAAGAGGATGGATGGATGGATGAAGTAATAATAAAGAACTACACATAAATGGATTGGCACTTTGTCCCAAAATGTTTCATGTCTTGCACCCAGTGCTGCCAGGATAGGCTCTGCACTCTGCAACTCAAAAATTTTAAAGATGGATGGATTTATAGCATGTAGATATGCAGAGTTTTACGATAAAGAGATAGAAGCATTTTTAAAGGCTTTATAATGCACAGTTAATTACAAAACACCAACAAATGTTATCAAATTAAAGATCTTTTTATAACTTCCACTCAGGTTTGATTAAATCACGCTTTAATTAGGCTCTTTCCATAATATGCTCGATGGCGAGAGCCTCCTGGTATTCATCCATTATATCTATTAGTCTGATGATCAAACCAGCTGATCAAGCTGTAAACAGTTGGTGTGTTGATGTGACTTTCCAGATTCTTCACTTGTTAATTCTGAAAAAAACAAACACAGCTTAGTTGGAAACAAGAAAAGACATTATGAAAATTGAGATCCATTACTAACAAAGAATCAGCCTACTATACAAGAGCTATTATTGCATTGTACCTGTTAGCAAACAGAAACCTTGAATAGAAAAGTTATCTAGAGAAAAAAGTAGTGAAAATTTTAATATCGCCAGGGCAGTGCTGCAGCCTCACAGATTTTAGAACCATCCATTAATCAAATAATAAAATTCACACAGACACAGAGATTACATCCACACTACTATCTTTTCATTTAAAAAAGCAGTCATTAATCTCAATTTTCTGCCTTTTAGTCCACACTATCACAATGTTTTTAAACCCCAAAAATGGAGACTGTTGAAAACAATCTAAGAACCGTACTTCTGAAAAACGCTGGCTCGACATTTCAGTGTGGGTGGGTGAAAACTCAGACTCTAATCACTCTCTGATTTGTTTGTGCTTATTACATAGCCCTTCCCTGATTGGATTCTACTCTATAAAACAACATTTCATAACCGGATTGGTCACCCTTCATGTAAGAAAACTATATTCCAACATAGCTGACATAGAGGAGCTGCTTTCCATTGTGCTTGTTGTGTTGCTCCCCTAATGTAACCCTAACCCTAACCCTGTGTTTCTAAATTGCATTTCATAAAGTTTAAATGTTGCATTCAAGTACAAAAGCCAAATAGTTTACCAGTCGCTACACTTTTGTAGTAAATTACATGGCTGGTGGCATTACCCTCCCCTTCAAGCATTTGTCTGCTGATGTGCGCTTGCCCAGCATAGGCAAATGGCTACGTCATGTGCTTTTTAGTGGAAGGAGACATCTTCATAAATGATGGAAAACACTAGTGTGGACATAGATTGTTTCCATTTAAAAACTGTATTTTTAAATGAAAATATAGTAGTAGTGGATGTGGCCTAAGAAAATATGTAAGCACACAAAGACCAAGTGTGCGATTCAAACCCAAGATGCTGATTCTACGACATGGCAGTGCTGGCCCCTGCACCTCAATTCAAAGATTTCATTTTTATAGAGTCTCTCGCAAGTAAATATAATTACTGTATATACTCACGTTTAAGTTCTCCCACAGATAAGTCAGGGCTTGATTTTACTGTATAATTTCCAGTATTTTTTAATGTTGGTTGTATAAGTTGAATGCAGAAAACTCACGCTATTGTTCCAAGAGATTATGACATGCTAATGCCCACCTGAGAAAGTAACCACGGAGCACATGGCCTTTGTTTCCTTTGCATTGTGCCTACGTGACCACAAACTATTCCAAAGCGATGTTTGCACTGATTTGTGTTTTTTTGTATCTCACACCCTCATACACCGTTATCGTAAGAGCATCCCTTATCTACAACAGAGCGTTCCATCAGAAGAAAATATGAAGCTGGTTTTAAATTAAACGTCGTTGATGTAGCGAAAGAAATTGGTAACTATGCTGCTGCAACAAAGTTCAAGGTGTCTGAGAAACTGGTGCGAGATTGGAGGAAGCAAGAAGATGTAAAAAAAAAATTAAGTGTCGTATTTTTGAGCGGGCGTATAAGTCGTGGTCTGATTTTATGATCGATTTTTCAGGTTTCAAGACCCAACTTATACGCAAGTATATACGGTAATTATAATATTATCGAATTAAACACTAATTAGAACAAATTTATAAAATGGTCAGAAAATATTAAAGTGTTTACAACCTAAATACATTTTTACTGGGTTAACACAATAGTGTGTTACATTTTTCACATCACATTGCATTTGAGTCTGTACAATATTTCAAGAATTGCTTTAGTTTTATATTTGTTTTCTTCAATAAAGAATATGTTTGCTCTATTTTTGTCATTTATTTTCTAGCCATTCATTCGTTGCCAGTGTGGTCTTCACCTTTCTACATAACGTCTTATTAAAGTTTACCCTGGACATGTTTTTGTTATTCTTCTTGATGTTCTGATTCAGCTGTATGATTCATGGTAACTATAGCAAAGGGCAAATCATATTTATCTGCACATTGTAAATTACTCATTGTTATAATCCTTCACCTTCCATTGCCTCGTGTTTATATGTGGATTGCTATTTATGTTCATGACTAAACTAACATCCATCCATCCATCCATTTTCCAACCCGCTGAATCCGAACACAGGGTCACGCCGGAGCCAATCCCAGCCAACACAGGGCACAAGGCAGGGTGCCAACCCACCGCAGGACACACACAAACACACCCACACACCAACCACACACTAGGGCCAATTTAGAATCGCCAATCCACCTAACCTGCATGTCTTTGGAATGTGGGAGGAAACCGGAGTGCTCGGAGGAAACCCACGCAGACACGGGGAGAACATGCAAACTCCACGCATGGAGGACCTGGGAATCGAACCCAGGTCCCCAGATCTCCCAACTGCGAGGCAGCAGCTCTACCCACTGCGCCACCGTGCCGCCCCTAAACTAACATTCTCAGATCATTTTACCCAGTTTAGGGTTACAGGAGATCAGAGCCGATCCCAGCAGCTTTAAGGGCAAAGCAGGAAATTACCTTGGGCAAGGTACCATCTCCTCACTGAGCCTACTCAACCCACTTCCACACCCACAATTTAGGGAATTAAACTGGAATAAGCAGGTCAGACAGTGTTAGGGTATTTATAATACAGGAGTGTAATGGTGGCCCACTGCTTAGCTTCTGCTGTCTCACAGCTCTACAGGCTCCGATTTCAGTATCAGGCTAGTCACTGTCTGTCTTTCCGTGCTCCAGACAGAGTGGTGGTTCTGAGGCTAGGAATCTGCACTGGCAATCGGTAGGTTGCCGGTTCAAATCCCGTAAACTCCAGAAGTGATTCTACTCCGTTGGACCCTTGGGAGAGGCCCTTAACTTGCAATTGCTCTTTCCTGGTTATGATGTGTATCTGCATCCAGCCCTGCAAGTAGGCCCTCCAGGGAAACACCAGGCAGAATTGACATTCCAGGAGCATAAAAAACCTCACACTGGTATCATTCCATCTGAACTAATGTGGTGCTGAGGTGCCACCCATCACATGGCTGCACTTAGGTCCTAATCTGGGATCTTGATGTGGTTTGTCATGTGGTGGGTAAGGCAATACATTGTATTGATGATTGCTCCTAACTTGTCCATATGGGTTTTTTCTTAATACTCTGATTTTTCCCCCATCTCAAAGATGTTCAGTTTAGGCCAAATGGTGGCTCAGTTACTGCACTGGGGGCCTCAGAATGTAGAAGTGTACTGTATGTGAAGACTTAGCATTCTTTTGTTAGATGCAGGTTGGATGGGCTCTGTCTCTGTCTAATCCAGTAATGGCATAAGTGACTTCATGAAACGGATGAATGGATGGATGGATGTCTGAAGGCAGACTGGTTCTTCTGTGCAGTATGTCAGCTTTTAAAAGTTTTGCTTTGCCTCAGTTTTGCTGTCTGTTTTTCTCAGGATGATCTGCATTGCCTGCTTTTGTCTCTCTGATTAAATGACCTGCAATGACTGAGCTTTCAGCTGTCACAGGGGAGCCTGCACTGCAGGGTTTATACCAGATAATACCATTTAATTCAGTACTAAAGAAATGCTTAATAACTCACATTTTATTAATTAATTTATGATGATATTCATGCTGTTCTGTAATGTATATCTGTGATTGACTGGCATCCCATTCATTGCTGGTTCCTGCCTAGTGTCCGATACTGCCCAGGTAGGCTCCACCACCCACTATTCTGGATTACGCAGGCTTGAGAATGTTATGTAATGTGTGTCGTCTTACTTGTATTATGAGTTCTAACTGCATATTCTATTCAACGTGGGGTTAGTGTGGGGCTGCATTAGCCTGCATCTGCAAAGATAAAAAGGTTAAAAGTTATTTCTATGCCTTGATTTGTTTTTCAGCTTGGAAATAACCTTCAACTTTTATTCTACTTAATGTTTATTGTTTTTAGTGTGTGAAAGTACAAGGAAGAATTTTTACATCCATGGGATATTTAATAAATAAAACCAACAAATAAATCAGTAAGGTTAATCCTTGAAACCAAACTATTCTAGCTTACTAAAGTTATCTCCCCAGATGAAGAAATGACCCCCAGCTCACAGAGCGCGGATGCAGCACTATTAGCTACTGTGCCACCCTTTTTCTAATGTCAGCTGCCTTAAAAAAGAGCTCAGCATGGCACATCTGCAGTTTACCCAACAAGCTACCACAGCTGTTCTGGGTAACATTTGGTATAATTAATTTTGCTTTGTGGGTTTAATGCATTGTTGATTTTAATGAATTACCATTTTTGCCTTGATTGCAAAAAATAAATAAATAAATAAAAGTAATAACTCTAATTGCTGGGGTGTTCACCCTCACCTATAAAATTACAGAACATATTTTTCAAAATCAAAAGCAGGTGCCAACACAAATACCATGGGAGGGAAGTTTATTTTGCTCCAAAGCGAGGGGCCGGGCTGCAACCATGTGGCGTGCGAGATTTGATTAGGGAGGCAGATCGAATGTAATTGCAAAGCATGGGATTGGAATACAAAAAAAATGGAAAATGCGGAGGTTGAAAAGGAGCTGAAAAGAAGAAAAAAAAAAAGAAACAAAACAAAAATGGAAATCATTGTGGAACTCAACGGGGGGGGGGGGGGGGGGGGGGGGGGGGGTGGCATGAACGGGGTTGGTTACATGGGTAAGGGTGGTAGCTCTCAAACACGTCCCCAACTGCAAGCATATCAGTAATAAAAAAATGATTTGCGTTTCCCAGATTTCTAAAGTCAATCACTTAGCAGGTGCTTGGTTCTTATCATTTGGCAGAGGGAGCGAGAAAAAAGAAATGAAAGGAATCCAAAGAGATGAGAAATTTAATGAACTTGTCCAGGCAAGCAACAGTATATTCACAGTATGCGTTAGGGGCTTCCTCGCTTATTTTCCAATTAATTCATCAGCTTTGCATTAAAAGGGGGGGCTTTTGTGTTCTTTTCTTCCAAATCAGCCTAGAAATGATTGTGAATATTCATTCTAAGCTACTATCTAGCCCCTTAACCTATTATGGTAGCCTGTTATGGAATTACGAGCCCCAAGCCAGGGACCAGTTAGCATCGGAAACACGTTTCAAATTAGCAAAACATTCATGTGTTTGATATGTCAGAAAAAATGAAGTAACAATGAAAACCCAAACAAGTACAGTTGCATTTTTTTAAACCTCAGAGTCATACCCTCATCCCACGCTGTGCTAGTCACTGTACCATTGGAGCCCAATGTCCAGGCTTTACCGATTTCAAAGTGTCGCTTCATTTAAATTATTTTAGTACAGAGGGTATGTAGAGTGGATTTCTGAGTGCTCCCTTCATATTGTTGAATGAGACATCCAGTAATAAAGACAACCGGTCAAGCTTTTAATTAATTAATTAATTATAGATAGATAGATAGATAGATAGATAGATAGATAGATAGATAGATAGATAGATAGATAGATAGATAGATAGATAGATAGATAGACAGATAGATAGATAGATAGATACTTTATTAATCCCAAGGGGAAATTCACAATTAAACCATCAAGTAATAAATTAATTAGACAACTGTATAAAATATCACTTTGTCAGTCAATGATTGGTTGAAGAGCATAGGTAGGCAGAGGCTTTCCTGGCCACATTTGGTACAAGGCAAAAAACAAACTCACACCCATGCTAATTCATTTGGGGCCATTTTAAAGTCACCAGTCACCTAATCTAGACATGATGTGAAAAAGCATAAGAAAACATGTTGCATGTTAGTCGGACATGTAAGAATTTCACTTTATTCTTTTCACTTGACAATACTGCTGGTGCTAATGGGGAGTAGGGAGACATGTATGACATAATAAGTCGCTCGTCTAGCCAAGGCCAAGGTGGACCAAGGTTGCTTTTCATTGTTCCTCATTGTCCCAGACTTATATTGATGCCTCAGGCGTAACTATCTCCAACCATTCACAGTGTTGACCAGGGGACCCCAACTCCAGTACTGGAGGACCCCAGTGGCTGGAGGTTTTCATTTTAACTGTTTTCTTAATTAGTGACTTGTTTTTGCTCCTAATTACCGTTTAAGTTCTCCCACGTATAAGTGGGGGCTTGATTTTTCTGTATAATTTCTGCCTTTCTTTTCTATGTATTGTGCCTACGTGACCACATGGTAATACTATTCCGAAGCAACGTTTGCACTGTTTTGTGGTTTTTGTATCTCATTCCCTTATACACCTTTATCGTAAGATCATTCCTTATCTACGATGGAGCGTTCGATCAGAAGAAAATATGTAGGTTTTGAATTAAAAGTCATTGAAGTGGCGAAAGAAATTGGTAACTGCACTGCTGCAGCAAAATTCGATGCGTCTGAGAAACTGGTTGGAGATTGGAGGAAGCAAAAAAAAAAAAAAGTGTATTTTTGAACGGCCGTATAAGGTCTGATTTTATGATCGATTTTTCAGGTTTCAAGACCGACTTATACGTGAGTATATATGGTAACTTCTTTTGAATTCATTTTATTTGACTTTCTCTTGAAGACACAGACCCCTTAATTGTTTCTTTTTCCTTAATTAGCAGCCAAACAATTATGAGATACAAAACATAAACAGCAAACTGTGTCAATCATACAATATCTGCAAAATAAAGAAAGGTTAAAGTTTCAGGATTGTTAAGAAAATCAACAATTTCGGAAATGTCTGCTATTGCACAATGAGAGCAGCAACAAGCCATGCAATTAAAGATCAGGTTTTAATTACCAACAAGAATCAGAACCTAACTAAGCAACTGGTTAGAGTGAAATTGGTTGGAGTCTGAGGCCCTGACTTAGTTGGTCTTCTGTTGGCTCACTCAATTCACATTTCATTGCTGTTTGGGTGCTGTTTAACGAAAGAAATGAAGCAATTCAGAGGAATGATGAAGAATCAGGGGAACAAATCTTAAAAAAAACAAGTCAATTACAATTAATTCTAAAGAAGTTAATTAACAGCAAAAACAGGTCACAAATTAAGGAAAGGGTTAGAATGAAAACCTGCAGCCACTGGGGCCTTACAGAACCGGAGTTGGGGACCCCTGGTGTTGATGATGACCTCTTGTCTTTGACAGTGTCACTTGGATATCTAGTGACCAGCCCTACATAATGGTAGTATCACTGCAAATGATAAAGGCAGCCTATATTATAGAGTCAAAACATGAGTGAAACACACTGAAGAATCACAAACCAATTATCAAGTTTTATACCACACACTGAGTCGTTCTTCCTGAGGGTATGGGTCTAAAAGAACCGAGGACAACATTTTTGAATGAGTAAACTCTTTGACACTCACCCATATCACTCAAGCCATAAATACAGTGGTGTGAAAAACTATTTGCCCCCTTCCTGATTTCTTATTCTTTTGCATGTTTGTCACACAAAATGTTTCTGATCATCAAACACATTTAACCATTAGTCAAATATAACACAAGTAAACATAAAATGCAGTTTTTAAATGATGGTTTTTATTATTTAGGGAGAAAAAAAATCCAAACCTACATGGCCCTGTGTTAAAAAGTAATTGCCCCCTTGTTAAAAAATAACCTAACTGTGGTGTATCACACCTGAGTTCAATTTCCGTAGCCACCCCCAGGCCTGATTACTGCCACACCTGTTTCAATCAAGAAATCATTTAAATAGGAGCTGCCTGACACAGAGAAGTAGACCAAAAGCTAGACATCATGCCAAGATCCAAAGAAATTCAGGAACAAATGAGAACAGAAGTAATTGAGATCTATCAGTCTGGTAAAGGTTATAAAGCCATTTCTAAAGCTTTGGGACTCCAGAGAACCACAGTGAGAGCCATTATCCACAAATGGCAAAAACATGGAACAGTGGTGAACCTTCCCAGGAGTGGCCGGCCGACCAAAATTATCCCAAGAGCGCAGAGACGACTCATCCGAGAGGTCACAAAAGACCCCAGGACAACGTCTAAAGAACTGCAGGCCTCACTTGCCTCAATTAAGGTCAGTGTTCACGACTCCACCATAAGAAAGAGACTGGGCAAAAACGGCCTGCATGGCAGATTTCCAAGACGCAAACCACTGTTAAGCAAAAAGAACATTAGGGCTCGTCTCAATTTTGCTAAGAAACATCTCAATGATTGCCAAGACTTTTGGGAAAATACCTTGTGGACTGATGAGTCAAAAGTTGAACTTTTTGGAAGGCAAATGTCCCGTTACATCTGGCGTAAAAGGAACACAGCATTTCAGAAAAAGAACATCATACCAACAGTAAAATATGGTGGTGGTAGTGTGATGGTCTGGGGTTGTTTTGCTGCTTCAGGACCTGGAAGGCTTGCTGTGATAGATGGAACCATGAATTCTACTGTCTACCAAAAAATCCTGAAGGAGAATGTCCGGCCATCTGTTCGTCAACTCAAGCTGAAGCGATCTTGGGTGCTGCAACAGGACAATGACCCAAAACACACCAGCAAATCCACCTCTGAATGGCTGAAGAAAAACAAAATGAAGACTTTGGAGTGGCCTAGTCAAAGTCCTGACCTGAATCCAATTGAGATGCTATGGCATGACCTTAAAAAGGCGGTTCATGCTAGAAAACCCTCAAATAAAGCTGAATTACAACAATTTTGCAAAGATGAGTGGGCCAAAATTCCTCCAGAGCGCTGTAAAAGACTCATTGCAAGTTATCGCAAACGCTTGATTGCAGTTATTGCTGCTAAGGGTGGCCCAACCAGTTATTAGGTTCAGGGGGCAATTACTTTTTCACACAGGGTCATGTAGATTTGGATTATTTTTTCTCCCTAAATAATAAAAACCACCATTTACAAACTGCATTTTGTGTTTACTTGTGTTATATTTGACTAATGGTTAAATGTGTTTGATGATCAGAAACATTTTGTGTGACAAACATGCAAAAGAATAAGAAATCAGGAAGGGGGCAAATAGTTTTTCACACCACTGTACATGGGAAGACTGTGCCAACTCCATGCAGACCATAGCACTATGAGGCAGGACTGACAGCTCTGCCCAACCACCCTGCCTAGGCTAAAGCATCTGTGCTAAACTTACTAAACTAAATGCATACCTATCAGTTCTTCTCACTTGATTGCTCACTATGTGAGTGCTCACCCTCTCTCTTGCTAGACTGCTGATGCACGTGTGTACATGATGATAGTAGCAGCAGTATGCAATATGTTTGTGTAATAAAGTGATACATTTTTTTTTGAGTGGCAGTAATAACCTTTCATAAAGTGAAAGACTATGAGTGAAGGTAAGTGGGACTTTTTTCAGTGATTGTAGTGTAGTTGTCTACAGAAAAACATTCAACATCAACATTCAATAAGTCAGTACCAGTGCTTAGTGACGACTCTTGGAAGGGAAGCCATGTCCCTGATTTAAGGGTGCCACAGAATAAGACAAGCAGTGAAGTGAAATGCACAGCCAATCTCCTTTTAAAATATTTTTCTTTTTTTTTTAAATGACTTGAATATTCTATTTTGAAATATGTGTGCAATTCCAAGATGCAGATCAATACTTAATAACACTTTGCTTGAAAAACAAAAACAATTTCAGTAAGTTTTAATATGATTTTCTCATAAAGGAAACTAAGTGTCATTTACCTCCATTATAAAGCATAAGATCAGGCTGGGTATTTTATAAAATTTATCCAAATATTTTTACCTTAGAACACAATTTCATGTGTAAAACTACTATTTACCATGATTGTGAAGAAATAACTTCCACTTGAATAAATACCAACTATATCCAGTGATTAAATGTAGGCACTGTGTTTAAGAATGTCTGCATAAGCTGCTGCACCAAGATATTAGTCATGTCCAAAATACAGGACAAATAAGAATTTACTTAAGAATAAGTTAGACTATCTGCCTTAGGTATGATATATGGGACGGCTCCCGTAAAAACAGGGGCCATCTAATCACCCTACTTAGAATAGCCCTTGGGACACGCTTTAAAAGTCAGCTCAATTTAGAAGGCCTTTTTCATATTATTCCCTCGGATGCAACAGTCCAAAAAGTTTTCATGGATAATGTGGTCATGGTTTGAAGTTAATGATATTACTGTAACTCTTAGTGCTTACTCTCATTCTCCATTAACACCCATAACCCCAGAATAATTCCAAATCTATGCATTAACTATGTCTCCTATGAGACTAATCTCAAGAAGATCAATGAGAACTTCAACTTTAAAAGCAAAAAAGCCTGAATTACCGCTAGAGGACCCCTAACTATAAGAAAAAAAAAACAAGGATAAAGATATCCCAGTGCTGTTTCATTTTTTGAGCTGTGATACTTCCTATATAAGCGCCGTGTACTAGTATAGCATGCTGTTTGACTGTTTTCACTATTAAAGGCATTAAATGAAACAGAGATTGAGTTTGATCCTCATTTTAAACTAGCTGTGTTTACCCGCTTTGCTTAGTTACAGTATGTAGCTAAGTACATTTCTGTATGCAATGTTTATATTTTTTCAACATGGGCTACTATTATTAGTTCATTTGAGCTGCTTGCTGTTGAACATGCAACATACCATCCTTGGTGGTGCTGGTGTGCAAGATGGTGCAGCAGAACTCCATATTAAAGTTTTATTCAACAATATTACAAAGGGGGCGGCACGGTGGTGCAGTGGTAGTACTGCTGCCTTGCAGTTAGGAGACCTGGGTTCGCTTCTCGGTTCCTCCCTGCGTGGAGTTTGCATGTTATCCTCGTGTCTGTGTGGGTTTCCTCTGGGTGCTCCGGATTCCTCCCACAGTCCAAAGACATGCAGGTTAGGTGCATTGGCGATTCTAAATTGTCCCTAGTGGGTGTGTTTGTGTGTGTCCCGCGGTGGGTTGGCACCCTGCCCGGGATTGGTTCCTGCCTTGTGCCCTGTTTTGGCTGGGATTGGCTCCAGCAGACCCCCGTGACCCTGTGTTCAGATTCAGCGGGTTGGGAAATGGATGGATGGATGGATATTACAAAGGTGATTTGAAAATGATTTATTGTAAAAAAAGAGCTACTAAGCATTTTGTCATTGATGCCTAAAATTAGTGATGTCTCTGTATACATTGGATTTGAATTATTGTCTATCAACAAAAAAAGAAAAACAAAAGATACTAATTTACTTGTACTCACTTGAAAGAATCTTCCTGTTCTGTTCTTATCACTTTCTGAAAAATGGTATCTCTAGCAGCTAATAGAATAAATCACACTTCATTCTGTTCAATTGTGGTTTGACTACGTTGGTTATTAAATCGTTCGTTTGGTTTTTTTTTTCCTCATTTGCTTTTTAAAAAATGTTTAACATTGATCATTGACTCAGATTGTGAACATAATGATGATATGCAGGCAGATAACAGTGATTTGGCTTTTTCAAAAACCCAAAGCTATGCACTGATAAAAAAAAAGTGTACGTTAATTGTTGTGATCTGAAAGTCCCAAGCAGTAAAGAGTTACAATGCACATAGTCCCATTAGAAAGGCATATCACCGTAATAGTAATAAAGGCAAGTACCAAATCTTTATAACATTAAAGATCTGTTCTTCACAAAAAAGTATTCCAATCACAATTAACCTCCATGAAGTTCAATGACAAAATAGAATTGCCTCTAACAAGAAAGCAATCCATGGTGACAAGAGTCCCAACCCGGAATTCAAAAGTAACATTAAAAACAGAGGGGAAGGCTGAAAAAAACAGAATATTCAAGAGACATAAAAAATTTACAAAAAAACTACAACTCCCTGATAACTCCCTAAAGCACATTCCCAGTGAACCACTAGGTACTGAGAAAGATCCTATAAGATATTTAGGACAGAGGGCAGTCCCTGGCTGTAATTGGCAGGTGGCTCCGCCTCTTGAGGTGCCACCCACAAAAACACATGAAACATAACAAACAATGCTTTGATGATACACATGATCAACAAAAATTAACAAAAGCAGAGATAAAACATGAATTTAAGACCAAGCCACAGGAGGAACCCTTGTTACATGTGACATGCCCCCAGTCCCCTTAAGGGTCAATGCTGAGCGATAACTTTCCCCTTTTCTAATTGCGCTTATTAGGGTAGGATAGTGTGGAATCCCCTGCTCTTCAAATCACGCTTGATTAACAAAGAGGGAAAACCCTCCACCGTTCAAAAAGCTGTCCAAGGGTCGTCCATGAACATAAAAACGTAAAACTAGGTCCTAAGGCTGCAGAGGTTTTAGAAATTATGCTCTAAGATAAACACTGTAATCCAGTGAGACAATAGCATTGTAACCCCAAAGTGGATGAGTAAAAAAAAAGCAGCAGTTGCTACCTTTGGGGACATGCCGCTTTTATCAATGTTCTTAATAAGATTTTGTACAAGCATATGGAATCATCTGGATCAGCGCACTGACTGATGGGAATTGTAGTCCCCACTTTGGCATTTGCATAAAGTTGCATGATGAAGGGTAGGGGGGGGGGGGGGGGGGGAGAGGGTATATATGAAATACCTTTCTTATTGAATTAGTTGGGTAAAACTGACTACGCTTACATCCCCAGTGCCAGGCAACTATTTGCTTAAATATTTCTTCTTTATGTTTCACCAAACTTTGCTCCTTTCACTTCACTCCTGCAGACAGTCTTCATTTGCATCAATCAGCTTACCCCTTTTCTCCATGCGGTTGTTGACAGTCCTGCATGGAAACGGGACATGTGGTGTGTTACAATGTCCCACTCACTAGAGCGTTATTAAAAGCAAATATCACTCAACACATAATTTAAAAAAAAAAGTGTTGGCTAAATTTGTTTTTTACTACAATGTCACCAAATTTCTATAAATATGTCAAGACATTTTTGAGATTTTCGAGAATTAAGTTTTTCTATTGTTGGGGGGGTTTACTCCTAAATATTGATTTATTGAAAAGTCCTTTCTTAGTGGATAACTACTGGCCTAGATGTACCATTCTGCCAAATTTCAGCTTTTTAACTAAACAGGAAATAGTGTTTTTCTTGATGAGTGAGTGAAGTTTGAATTATATATATATATATATATATATATATATATATATATATATATATATATATATATATTATATATATATATATATATATATATATATATATATATAAACAAGTACATAAAATATTATCACGGTGGCGCAGTGGGTAGCGCTGCTGCCTCGCAGTTGGGAGACCTGGGGACCTGGGTTTGATTCCTGGGTCCTCCCTGCGTGGAGTTTGCATGTTCTCCCCGTGTCTGCGTGGGTTTCCTCCGGGCGCTCCGGTTTCCTCCCACAGTCCAAAGACATGCAGGTTAGGTGGATTGGTGATTCTAAATTGGCCCTAGTGTGTGCTGGGTGTGTTTGTGTGTGTCCTGCGGTGGGTTGGCACCCTGCCCGGGATTGGTTCCTGCCTTGTGCCCTATGTTGGCTGGGATTGGCTCCAGCAGACCCCCGTGAACCTGTGTTCGGATTCAGCAGGTTGGAAAATAGATGGATGGATGGATGGATGGATAAAACATTATACTGCTTAGAGCAATTGAATCAAAATAAAACACAAACTAATTCATAATGTAAAGTTCCTACCACCCAAAATAACCCACTATACTCTTTGCTTTCGGATGTCAGCTTAATGACTCTATGCAAGGTCACAACTGTCTGATGAATGACACTTTCTTTACCACATAACCCAAGACAGATCATGTTGGCATGTGAAGCGGCATGTGGTAGCATGGCACTGACTTTAAAAATTTTTGGCAACTGGTTCAGCATTATTCACTGAAGTGCTCCAAGGCACAACATCTTCTATTTCGGCTCATTACACATTTTAATGTATCGTGAAGGAGTCCCCATAAATTAAAGGATTTTTTTTAACCATCTACTGCTGTTGTTACGGGTGCAAGAAGGACGGGAAAGTCAGCTGCATTTCAAAAAATTCAAATGTCATATGGTGTGATCTTATGAGCAGTCAGAAAAGTAACCATAGTCTACTTAATTAATAATTATATCTACAAAGGAGCTTCTCATTGGTCAAAAGTCTTACCATCTTAAAAAATATAATTATGTTCTTATATAAAAACATTTTCATGCATAATCCAAACTGGTAAATTATTAAATTATTGCTAAAGCAAATGGCTGTCAGTCACTGTCAGTGGCAACACAGTGGAATAATAATAGTGCAGTGTGTATCCATTTAATAAAATACGAGGAAAATAGTTTAATTTGGCATTACATTTGTCATAGGATGGAGCTTTGTAATATGGGCCGCTATATAGAAATCAAACCTATTTCAAATTATTTTTGATTCTTGATACATAACAGAAAGTCTTCTATTATCCCACACTCCCTGACAGGTAACAAGCTATCATGGCAAAAGGGATATTGCATTGTATCAGCTCTTGTCTTTCCCTCACTCCTATTTTTATATTTCATTATTTATTTTCTGGGCTTTTCATTCCGTCTTGGATTTTTCAGTGCCTTTTTTCATATTCCTTGTTTGTCACCTGCACTGTCTGCAGTGATTCTGTGGCACATTGATATCTATTCTCTATTCCTCAGCTCCCTCCCTGGTGATAACAACTGTTTCTCAGCAATCACTTCCAGCCCTCCGATTCAATGTATGCCTTGCTTGGAATGCAGGGCTGGGGAGGTTTTAGGCTTATGCATTTTTTATTTCTCTTCTTTTATCTCGTAACAGGTGGGCCAAAGGAGGTCAGGTGATCAAAGAAGTATCCGGGGACACATTTGAAGCAACAGTGGACCACTCGTTCTTCACTGAAGCTGTGTCATGTGAAGTCACCAACCCGCTGGGAAGCACTAACATCAGTCGAACGGTTGATGTTTACTGTAAGCAATCCAATTTTCATTTATTTTCTACTGAGAGGAATAACACAGCTTTAAAACATGCAAGCAAAATGTTAGAGGAAGAGGTATTGAAAACATTCAGCTGGCTTTAGAGATCTCAGTTTTACTCTGGGTCAAAATAAAACAGTGTAACATAACTATTCACACTCTCACACGATCCAGTTCTAAATCCCAGGGGCTGGAGCCCATGTTGAGATACAAGTTAATTTCAGGGCCCACTGCCATGCACACACACCTGCTCACACTCACTCAGGGCAAATTTGGGATCACCAGTTAACCTCACACACGTCTTTGGAGATGTGGGATACAAACTATGTGGACAACACACAGACTGCACATGAGCAACAACCCGGCATGAGATTTAAAGCCAGAATGCTGAATCCAATTCTCCACCTGGACCAAAGTGTTAGTCGTTATAGTTTCTTTTTTAATAAAGCAAATGTATTTAAAAATGTATTACAAAATCCAACATAGTGTCGATATGCACAGTGCAACTAACATTTTTATTATTGATATTAATAAGACTTAATTCTGACAGTGGCCTGTTGGTCTATTTGAGATTGTTACGGTCAATGCTGTTGGGATTAGCTTATAAAACTGGATGGGTGAATGAAACATTTCAGTGGATTGTCATGTATTATAAAGTCATACATAAATCCATTTTTTTAACAAGCTTATTCTCAGTTCCAACAGCAGAAGATGCAATGCAGGAATAAATGTTGGGCAAGACATCAGCCAATTACAGGCTGCAGTGCCTATAAAAACTATTCACCCCCTTGACCATGTTCACATTTTGTTGTGTTAAAACATTGGATCACAGGGGATTTAATTTGTGTTTTTTATTAAACTGATTATCAGAAAAAGACTATTTAATGTCAATGTTGAAACAGTTCTTTGCAAAGTGGTTTAAATTAATTACCAAAAGAAAACACATAATAATTGATGGCATAAGTTTTCACCCTCTTTAATATGATGAATCTAAATCATCACTGCTGCAGCCAATTGGTTTAGAAGTCACAGAATTATTTCATTGGGGATCATGGGGATCACCAGTCTGTGGTTTCAAATTATTGTAGCATAAATTCACCTGATATATAAAATCCAACTTGTGGTGAGTCAGTACGGTGGCATAACCTACACAATGAAGACAAAAGAACACTCCAAGCAAATCCTTAAAAGGGGGATTGAAATCAAAATTCAGGGGATCAAGACAAGAAAATATCCAAGTCACTGACTATCCCTTAGAGTCCAATGAAATCAATCATTAATAAGTTGGAAGAGTATGTTACCACTATGGCTCGGGCATCTGATCAGGATGCCTCCTGGATGCCTCCCTGGTGAGGTGTTCCGGGCACGTCTAACTGGGAGGAGGCCCCAGGGAATACCCAGGAGACGCTGGAGGGACTATGTCTCCCGTCTGGCCTGGGAACGCCTTGGGATTCTCCCAGAAGAGCTAGAAGAAGTGGCCGGGGAGAGGGAAGTCTGGGCATCTCTGCTCAAGCTGCTACTCCCGCGCCCCAATCTTGGATAAGCGGAAGAGGATAGATGGATGGATGGATGTTACCCCTATAAATCTGGAAAGTAAGTTGTCCACAAAAACAGAGTGGTCTTGGAAGAAGAGAAGTAATGAGGGCAGTCACCTCTGATACCTCTGAAGGAGTGACCAGCTCCCTTGGTTCAGATTGGAAACACTGTGTAGACAATTGTTGTCCAGCGGCAACGTCCAGTGGTGGCTTTATGGGAAAGTGACAAAGAGAAAGACACTGTTAAAAATACCCACAACACCTTAGCTAGAATTTGGGAGACTCTGAAGTCAGTTGTAAGAAGTTCTTTGGTCTGATGAAACCAAAATTGAGCTTTTTGACCATCAGACTGAATGCCGTGTTTTAGCATAAGCCATGCACTGCAGAATCAAGCTGTGAGGAGGCTTCTCTGCAGCAGGCCCTGAAAGCTTGTGATTGTAGAGGGTAATATGAATGTAGCCATATACAGGGAAATCCTGATAGAAAACCTGATGCAGTCTGTAAGAAATGTGCGCCTTGGTAGAAAATTTGTTTTCTAGCAAGACAACAACCCCAACCATAAAGTCATTGCTACTTACAGTAGGAATGGCTTTAAAACAGCAATATTAACATCCTGCCAGGGCAGAGTCAGATCTTAGTCCAATTGAGAATTTATGGCTGGGCTTAAAAAAAAAGACTGTTCACTCATGATGTCCATGACAGAGACCGTACAGTTGTGAAGAAGAATGATGAAATAGTTCAGTGTCCAGATGTTCAAAGCTGATAGAGACTCATGGCGGTCAAACCCTGAAATCTTAATTGGCTAATCAAGACCGGTCTTAATTGGTTAATGAATTAAATGATCAATTTTACTTAATTAGTAAATTACCAAAGAGGAATTAAGGGGGAGAATAAAATGCAGGAAGGACTTGACTGTGTCAGTAATTGAGTCTTTAATAAAGCTTAAAAAAATAATCAGAATAAAAATATAACTCCTGACACTGAAGAAAACACTGCCTAATTTGGACATTTAATTCCCAGTAATAAATAAATTAAAGCAGGAAAAAGCAATTCTGAAAACCAGAGGACCAGAACAAAAGGAAAGCTAATAAAATAGATCTTGTCTTAGAAACAAGAGCAAGAGCAACAGTAAGAGTGTCAGACGCTGCATGCAAACAAACTCAATGCCAGAGCAATGCAACTAAGCATTTCTCTCACTTATATCTGAAAGACCCCGTGTGTTATATGTTAAGTAATTGCCCTATGATTGTTAAGAATAAGACCCACCTTGGAAAAGCCTACGATTAAAGGCATACAAATCTTTGAAGGGCTTTACCAAGAATATTTTGTGACATGATAATCAAAATTAATAGAGCAAAGCTGATTATGTCATATCTAGTTCAACCTCATGTATAAGTAAATAAGGTTTAAAAATGTGACTGAACTAAAAAGGGTTATTGCTTGGAAAGATATGCAGAAGATTCAAATTGAAAATCTACTTATTATCCTTAGTAAGTCACATCATGTACATATCTGACGTTCTATTTCATTAATGATAGATAGATAGATAGATAGATAGATAGATAGATAGATAGATAGATAGATAGATAGATAGATAGATAGATAGATAGATAGATAGATAGAACTTCATCCACAGGGAGGAAATTTGGCTTTTTACAGATCCACAATAAATAAATAAATATATATATTATAGCAAACAACAATTCCCCCTCAGAAATTCACACCAGAATGATTAAAGGAAATAAAACTTAAAAGAAAAGGAAAATGTCTGACTTAGCTAAAGGTAAAAAGAACAGTCACAGTATAAAGGCATATTGTCATTGACCTAAAGAAGCCCCAGTAACACACTTCACAGACACACTTCTACTGAATAATTTGCTGGTGTACTCAGGCATACTCAATGCTAGTGTGTCAGCATTATCCATAAAGGGCCATCAGTTTTGTCTCCATTTTCACCTTCACTACTATATTACTGTACCATTAAACAAGATGAAAGTACTTTAGATAAATGATTAACATAATAGTCATGTTATTTCATTTTCTAACTCACTTAATCCTGACCAATGTTGCAGGGTGTTGGAGCCTATCCCAGCAAGCAAAGGGCACAAGCCAGGAAAAAAACCTGGACAGAGAGCCAGTCCATCATAGGGTGAACACACACCCACATAACTAAACACACACTAGGGCCATTTTAGTAACATAATATGACTACAAATTAATTAATTCTCCCAAGTTCTGAACATGCCTGTTCTGCTACAGAGTTATGTCTAGCCAGAGGCTTCCCTAGCTAAGCCAAGAAGGGGTGACACCACACTGCAGCATTCCCTAATGTGTACAATCTGTGATCGGTAATGTATGACTAATTTAGAATTGGCAGTTAACCTAAAACAGGAAACTGGAGGACCCAGAGAAAAAAATCCATGAAACTCCACACAGACGGTGACCCAGGCAGGAATTGTGCCCCAGCCCAGGAGCTGTGAAAGAGCTGTGCAAACCACTGTACTCCAAAACTAAGTTTACATCTATTATTAAAGCAAATAGTCACTATAATTCTAAAAATAGCAACGTAATGCTCTGCGGTGGGTTGGCACCCTGCCCAGAATTGGTTCCTGCCTTGTGCCCTGTGTTGGCTGGGATTGCCTCCAGCAGACCCCCCGTGACCCTGTGTTCGGATTCAGCGGGTTGGAAAATGGATGGATGGAAATAACAAAGTTATTGCATCCTATTATAATTGCAACTGATTCCAGAAAAAGAGGAAAAAATGAATATATTATACTGTATGCATTATATTTATTTTACCTTGGCATACAATGTCCATTCCGTGAGCCATGGGTTTTTAATCAATGTGAAATGTGCAGATTAGGTTCCGGACTCTGCACTAGGGGCAGCACGGTGGCACAGTGGGTAGCACTGCTGCCTCGCAGTAAGGAGACCTTATGTGGAGTTTGCATGTTCTCCCCGTGTCTGTGTGGGTTTCCTCTGGGTGCTCTGGTTTCCTCCCACAGTCCAAAGACATGCAGGTTAAGTGCATTGGTGATCCAAAATTGTCCCTAGTGTGTGCTTGGTGTGTGTGTGTGTGTGCCCTGCAGTGGGCTGGCACCCTGCCCGGGGATTTGTTCTTGCCTTGCGCCCTGTGCTGGCTGGGATTGGCTCCAGCAGACCATCGTAACCCTATCTTAGGATATAGCGGGTTGGACGATGACTGACTGACTCTGCACTAGTGTAGACAAACTGCAATTCCATGAATTTAGATGAAAATTATTTGTGGTGACTAAAACTAGACCAGGGCAGTAACATGTGAAATCAAACAGAGTTGCAAACGAATAATATCTACAAAGTCTTAAAAACTATGGAGTAGAGATACCATGCCTTTCCCAAATATGCCAGTGTTAAGGTTAAATATTTACAGAGTTCACACAGCTCACTTATATCACTTCTCTAATCCCTTAAGGAAATACTTCCAAACTAATTTTTAAACCAGCCTACATTTTCTGTGCCATTTGCAGTCCCTAAATTTAAGGCAGTAGAAGCTGGTGATATATATGTGTAGTTGTAAGAAAACATTTGTAAGACTAAACTGAATGGTATCTGCAGTAGGTTGGTTTTATAGGGGAAGGAAGGGTGTGTTTTGGGGTAGGAAATGGAAGTGAGGTCATCTCCAGGGGCCGGAAGTGAGGTCAGTACTGGAGAGTGAAGTGAGGGAATCAGGAGAATTTTTCTGGTGAGGGTTTGCAGAGGAAGAAGAAGAAGCATTAGTGCTTATTGTCAACCCCCATTTTGGTTTTTATCATACTCTTTAGTTAAGCCCCCTGATTGTCTTCCATGCACACCTGTTATAATATATTGTAGTGACACTTTTTACGGGTAGAGGAAAAGAGAATGAGTGAGCAATTCAGTTAAAAAGTAAAAAAAAACAGTTTATTATGGTGAGGGGGTTCAAAATGTGGGAGGAAAAAATGGTGAAGAACACATCTGGCCCCAAAGAAATAGCAAACTCAACTAATTACAGCCTCCTGCACTGTTCTGGGCATGTGGCACACTGCGTTGGCTGCTGTTGCTCCTTCTGAATAGAGCTGTTCAACACCTCAGGGGAAACCGAGTGACTCTGCCTCTCACTAATATTGTTCTCCTTCACTCAACCCTACTCCTCCATTTTTATTCTTTTCTTTTCCCACATTCCTCCTCTCCACCTCATCCCTCTCTCCACATGTCTTGTGTCTCTTCGCTCATTGATTAACAAAATTACAATCCCTTTGTACAGGGTGTACACAATTATTAGAACAAGTCATTACATTTTTTTAATATTTAATCATTCTTTACAAAAGTGATTAATTTGTTTCTTAAACATTTCATACTGTATTTGATTTTGGCCTTTATGTTATCAATAGCTGAAATTTAGACAGGCTTGTTTAGACTGTTGAAATCCATTGTGTATGTACACGCATTAGTTTCATGTTGCTATTGGAAACTCCATTAGTTCATTATATGTATAACTGGGCAACATAGTAAAAGTTTTAAACTTTACTTTTTCAATAATGTCAAATGCTTAGTGATCCTAAATTCCAAACTTGGCTGAATGTTGAATATTTAATGACCATGTTTTCACTTTTATTACTGTTAGTTTTGACCGATTCTGGTACATTGACAGAGGCTGCCTTCATCTTTCAGAGTTGCATTCCTGACACTTCCCTAGATCAGTACAACCCAGAAAGTGAATGATACACTGTGGAGCTTATGTATGTTTTCACTGTGATTAATTTTTTTATTATTTATTTTTGTTTGTTCATCTTTCTTTGTCCTGTGAGGTGTATCGAAAGAATCAGAATTCCTTCTGGAAAACTCACAAGAGATACTTTCTGACTGCAATAACTTTAGTTGCATACAAATCCAATCTAGTCTTTTATGCTCTGTGTAGATGATGTACTTTTTATTTCTGCATCAGTATAAATTACAGTATGCTGTAACCTAAAGTGTTCTATCAGGTTCTTTTATTGTTGAACTGACTTGAATCTGATAAAAAATTAATTAATTAAACCTTCATTAGTTTTGATTTAAAAAAGGGGGAAATTTATAATTAACTTGTTTTTGTTATCTTTTCAGTTGGTCCAAGAATGGCAACAGAGCCCCAGTCACTTCTAGTAGATCTTGGATCAGATGCGGTTTTCAACTGTGCTTGGATAGGCAACCCATCACTGACCATCGTGTGGACAAAGAGAGGCTCTGGAGTGGTAAGTGCCTTAATGTGACTAATACCCCTGTGTCCTGTAAGGTCTTACAACCCAAATGTAACAGGCTACTCTAATGCACTAGAATGGACATATTGTTGGTTCCTTTAAGGCTGCTGAAGGAATTTCATTTAAAAATATACAACATCAATGGACTTTGTGATCTACACATGTGACGTTTATAATTTATTTTTGCTTTTATGTCTTAACAGATGTCAAGTCCTATTTTCCATTGGATTTGGAAAGTAGATTCTCATAACACAGTGTTATACTGTATATAAAAATAACAGACGCACAAATATAGTACTCCAGTACTTTTTCATAGATAGATAGATAGATAGATAGATAGATAGATAGATAGATAGATAGATAGATAGATAGATAGATAGATAGATAGATAGATAGATGTGTTTCAAAGTGGAAATTTGGCTTTACAAAAGCTCACTAAATAAATAAGTAAATTAATGAAGACGTAAATACTGTAACATATCAATACACACAAAAATTACTGAAAAGAAAAAAAAACTTCTGACTTGACTAAAGATAAAAAGAGCAGTGAGAGTCTTAGTAAGGTGTATTGCCATTGCTATAAAGGAGCCCCAGTAGCGTTTCTTGACACACTTCTGCTGAACAATTCTTTGGCTGAAAGTCCTCAGCGATAGATAGATAGATAGATAGATAGATAGATAGATAGATAGATAGATAGATAGATAGATAGATAGATAGATAGATAGATAGATAGATAGATAGATAGATAGATAGATAGATAGATAGATAGATAGATAGATAGATGTACAAGGCACTATAAAATAAGAATAGATAGATAGATAGATAAAAAGGCAATATATAAAAAACAATAGATAGAAAGATAGATAAAAAGGCAATATATAAAAAACAATAGATAGATAGATAGATAGATAGATAGATAGATAGATAGATAGATAGATAGATAGATAGATAGATAGATAGATAGATAGATAGATAGATAGATAGATAGATAGATGTGCAAGGCACTATAAAATAAGAATAGATAGATAGATAGATAGATAGATAGATAGATAGATAGATAGATAGATAGATAGATAGATAGATAGATAGATAGATAGATAGATAGATAGATAGATAGATAGATTGATGTGCAAGGCACTATATAAATAGAGAGATAGATAGATAGATAGATAGATAGATAGATAGATAGATAGATAGATAGATAGATAGATAGATAGATAGATAGATGTGCAAGGCACTATAAAATAAGAATAGATAGATAGATAGATAGATAGATAGATAGATAGATAGATAGATAGATAGATAGATAGATAGATAGATAGATAGATAGACAGACAGACAGACAGACAGACACTCTGTAGTCTGAACACACACCAGAAAGCAAGAAAATTAAAAAGGAAGAAAACGTTTTGCTTGGTGGTCACCATCACAGTGATGCATTATGCAAACATATTGGCATTGGTATAAAGGAGCCCCCAGAGTGTTTCTGCTGAATGATTCATTGGCTGAAAGTCCTCAGTGTAGCTGTCAGAGAGAGGACGTACAGCATTGTTCATAATGGCATTGTTTTGATTTAATTCTCTCCTTTGCTGTGACCTCCAGGTGGTCCAGAGCATGTCCTATAATTGAGCTTGCCCTTTTAATTAGCTTGTTGATTCAGTGGGCCTCTCTTGAAGTGATGTTAACAGTCCATTACACCACAGCATAGAAAATTGCACTGGCCATAATAGAGTTATAGAAGATGTAAAGGGTGTCACTTCCCACATTAAAGGAATGCTGTCTCCTAAAGAAAAAGAGTGTTAAATAGCATTTTTATAGCTGAAAACTGTTATACACTGTATATATTTCAAAATGACATTAAGTTATGTTAATAAAACATTGCACAGGTAGTAGTTTTTGTACTGACAAGAATGACATGTTTGTTGATCTTTTCATATTTAGTGCTGCTTATTTTCAATTAGCAGAGTGGTGCAGTGATTAGCATTACTACCTCATGCAGTAGTCTATGTGAATTTTCCTTCCGCAAGCTCAAAGATATACAGGTTAGGTCATTTGGTGACTCTAAAGTGGACACAATGAATTATAAAATGCAAGTAAGAATTTCACTGTACATGTAACAATGACCCTATAATGACCCAGAATATAAACTTACTGCAGTGTAAAGCCATCACATTTAAATGTATCTTTTTCTTTTCTGAGTTAACATCAAACATTGCTTCAACAATGCCATCCTTTTATTTCCTGCTTGAATGCCTTGCTGACCCATTAGCTGCGGATTCTGGCTGGATCTACAAAGAACACATAATGTTATATTTCCCTTTATGAAAAATGAAAAGTCAACATTCTGCATGAAGTTGTGACCTCTCCACCGTGACAATATTCCCTACAGCTGAAACAGTCACTGGGTGCAGACGTGGCAGGGACAGATGTAGGATTTGAACAGAAAAACTAGTACTGGGAATTTGACTGCTTGCTTACTCCACCATACTAAAGATTTCTCTTGAGAGCAATTTAAGAGCCACTATGTTATAATTCCTCTTTACTGTAATGCAGCCCTATTTCTGAATCTACATTTTAAGATATCTGAAATGCATTTTGAGAAAGCACAAGTAATTTTTTTTTTTTTTTTCGCTTGTGGACAACACCTTCCCCATCCCCACAAGTACAACACAGTCACAATCACAAATATCAGCACACCTTAAACACAATACTCGTCTTCTCTCTCTTTCTTGTCTCTTTCTCTTCCCCCCTTCCCCCTCCTCAGCAAGCTTCATCTCCCTCATCCCAACTTTGGCTTCCCAAGTACTGTCTGCAGGCTCCTTTTATATGTTAACCAGAAGTGCTCCAGGTGCTTGATGACCTACTTGCGCTTGCACTTCTACTACTTGCCAGTTGCACTTCTGGGTGCGATGAAATAACCACCCATACAGGCTCAAGAGCAGCTGCATCATCCCCTTGCGAATCTCCTGTTCTACCACATCCCAAAGGTGCTCTGTTGGATTGAGATTTGGTGATTGTGGAGGCCATTTGAATACAGTGAACTAACTGTCACATTCAAGGATCCAGTTCGAGAATATTTGAGCTTTGCGATATGCCATGTTATCTATACAGAGAATGATATGTTTTATATATAGTATATGGTGGACAGGTCTGTTGAGGTGACAGCTGGGTCTTCCTTTTAGTTGCAATGGCAAGCAATAAACAAAACGGGCTCTCGTGCGTGGAAACTACATATTACATAAATAACCTACTGAGTCAGAGTTCTGTCCTTAGTACTATCTGGGTCAAAATCAGACACTGACATTCTTTTATAGCTCTCTTGTTAGTTTTAGTTGTCCTCAAGGAGTGTCTTCTCATTGCTGTAGAGCAGTAAAATAGATGACACTACTAGTAGCAGCGCCCCCCTCTCTCCTCGACAGGGTATTGCATACCTTGGATGGGCCGTGAAAGTGTTTCTCTAACACACATTTCTGCTCTTGAACTTTCCTATTAAAATGAATAGTAAATGAACACTGAATTGAAGATAAACAGAGCAGAAAAATCTAACACATTCCTTTTTCTTTAGTATCTCCAATAATGACTTTTGAATGATCATATCAAATCCAACCATTTTAGTTAACTGTGTCTTTAAGAAATACATGTTCTGGAGGAGAAGTCACCCGTTTCAATCAATTAATCACCAGAGTGTATTCAGACTTGGGAGAGTGGCTTTTAATCAGTCAACATTATTATACAAGAACATCACTGAAGCAAGTGTAAGAGAAAGAAAAGACCATGATAATGAGTTGGGGTTCCACTCTGACATCCCAGTAAAAATAGATGAGATATAAACAAAAGAAAACGCGCAACAACTGTGGAGATGTCTTCACAGACACGAGTTCAGAACAGACCTGCCTCAAAAAGGCAGGTCTTCCGTTCTTAAGTCCTTCCGACAGGAAGTGGTGGGTTCATGTGGACGGACACTGGAAGTGACATCAGTGGTGTTACAGCCATCGATCTTCCAGTCTGTAGAGGGAGGAAGAGAAAAGACATTAGGACACAGTGGCAACCCCTAGAGCAGCAGATAATTACAATCACTAGAGCTCTTAAGCTATCCCCTTAGTGCCCATTTGTGACACAGGTAAGATCAGGACATGGTTAGAGCCAAGAGGGTTTCCAGCTTCACTGTGTCCAAAATTAGTTTTCATTTCATTAATAAATATCTATTGGATGTGCACAAACATATTGAAATGGCTTAACTAAGCCAATCAGTTTAGTGTATAACCTGAACCAAGACTTCAGATTTAGCCCCTAACTACTGAATTGGGCAGACCAGCACTCTAAAACTATACAAGATAAGACTTACTAGATCTGTTGTCTATTATTTATAACCTTTAAAATATCCTTAAAAATAAATTATTACAGATTAATGTTACAATAATAACTTTAAATAATATTTTTTTGAAAGTATCTGGCCATTGATCTAATTTGCACATATTTAGCATAGCAGTCTATCTCTGCTTAACGCAGAATAAATCAGTGAGTGAGAGTTAACCTAAAATTAGCTTCATGTAGGCTTTTCCTTTTGTTTAATCATTTAAAAAATGACAGCAGAAAGGTGACCTCCTTGGCTTCCTGGTTGTAATTAATTTCTGCTCTTTTCATCATGAATCACACGTTTATTTAGCATATTTACCTTTTGAAAACATTTTTCTAAGTCATTGTTGCTACATTCCATTACTTTTTGGGCAGTTCTATATATTATGGACTTTAATAATTAATAAAGGTCTTTGAACCTGTAAATTACCCAGTTTGCTGTCACCATGGCTCATATCAGCAGACTAATGTTCAGTGCACATTGTCAATATGGCCTTTGTTTCATTGCAGGTGCTGAGTAATGAAAATTTCCTAATGCTGAAAGCAGTGAGGCAAGAGGATGCTGGGAAATATGTCTGCCGAGCTGTTGTGCCCCGAGTGGGAGCGGATGAGAGAGAAGTATCACTCACTGTCAATGGTAGGGGCTGTTTTCAGTTCTGTCATCATCTTGAATCAATCAGTAATTCAGTCTACACATTAACAGTATACGTTGAGCATTTCTATAAAAGGTGTTTTATTTCAATTATAAATTATTCTGCAATTATTATGATAGGGAGTTGACATAATTAAGATTTGGTCTTGTGCTCTTAAGCTATAAGCCTATAATTAGTTCTACTGATGGAGTAAAGTCTTTAAAAACGTAGTACTATGCTCTAAAAGAACACATTTAGTAGTTTCCACTATCTTAGTGGCTTCATTGACTGTGCTTAACTCCTGCACGTTTCCCCATTTGGTTATCCATCATTTTAGGGCAGCTGGAAACTTTCTCTGAAATGTTTTCGAATTTGCCCTCCTGTTTAGTCCTATTGGTTGGAGGTCTCTGATAGTTTTTGTTACCTTCTACACAGTGGTGTTGCTAGCTTGCTGAAGGCGCCTGTACAGCACCCTATGGTAGACCCCTCCTGTGTAGCATAACTGTTTGCAATTTATTCACGACTAGAACCTAGAGCCCGGGTGGGCAGTGACGTCTGCGACCGTGTCACTATCAGATCACACACTGGTGACAAACACACCAGCTCTCCAAATGAACTTTAAATTGCTTTATTACAGCCGCTGTAAGTTAGCAAAAATAAAATAAACTGTGTGAATGGAATGTGGGAGGTGTGGGTAGTAGTAGTATATATATATATATATATATATATATATATATATATATATATATATATATATATATATATATATATATATGTAAAATGTGGACCCACTTACTTTTCCAAGACAACTTTGTGGAAGAAGATGATTAAAATATACCATAAGCTAAAGTAAAAACTGTTCTGTGCTATAAAATGAAGCAAGTTCAATTTGTAACACATTAAAACGACAACACCAGCTGACAGGATACTATTACAATCGACCTGTTTTACACAAGTTTTGAGAAAATGGACATCATAAAGTAGTGACGCTCACAAGTCCTCACAGTAGTGACATTAATACACAGTAAGCCATACTAAGGCACACAATAAAACAGATTACAAATTTGTTAAACTGTTAAAGCTTACAAAAATTGAACTCGCTGAAAAGTCACAAATCATATTACTTCTAATATCACAAGTACCTTAAAATGCTCGCTTGCATGCCTTCTGTTGCACAAAAGTCTCAACAATGTTTGACACGTCAAGTTGTCTGATTGAGAGTACTGCCAAGCCACTAAGTCTGTCTTGTGACGTGGTGCCTCTCAGGCAATTTTTGATGGGGTTTAACTTGAAGAACGATCATTCACACGCAGCAACAGTCACTGGTATAGTCAGCAGTAACATGTAACTTGCAAACGTCACTGACAGTAGACAACGGTGTACAGTGATCTATCAGCTACTTCAAAAACAGTCGACTTGGTTTTCTGGATGGATTGAAAACATACAAAAAATGACAACAATTGAGTGCAAAACGCTGGTGAAAAGTTGGTGCTATAGTGTTCAACGAGAACATCGGCTGCAGCATACAATTCATTTTCAGCCATCGTGGTCAGAGTTGATGGTAACAAGATATTGAACGTTGAAGCCACTGCATCGAGATTGTGAAAGTACTGTTTTATCCATCCATCCATCCATTGTCTCCCGCTTATCCGAGGTCGGGTCGCGGGGGCAGCAGCTTGAGCAGAGATGCCCAGACTTCCCTCTCCCCGGCCACTTCTTCTAGCTCTTCCGGGAGAATCCCAAGGCGTTCCCAGGCCAGTCGAGAGACATAGTCCCTTCAACGTGTCCTGGGTCTTCCCCGGGGCCTCCTCCCGGTTAGACGTGCCCGGAACACCTCACCAGGGAGGCGTCCAGGAGGCATCCTGATCAGATGCCCGAGCCACCTCATCTGACTCCTCTCGATGCGGAGGAGCAGCGGCTCTACTCTGAGCCCCTCCCGGATGACTGAGCTTCTCACCCTATCTTTAAGGGAAAGCCCAGACACCCTGCGGAGGAAACTCATTTCAGCCGCTTGTATTCGCGAGTAGTACTGTTTTAGTTATTAAAATTTTTTTTAAAATCTATATGGCCCTGAGTGGGCCCCCCAAGCTCGTAGGCCTTTATGCTTTGAACAATCTGCACGCCAGTGCTTCTACATTCAAAGCTTCTTTCTCTTTATCTTTCTTGGCACCTCTAATTTATCCTTTATCAGTATGTTTTTCTGGGTAACATAAATGTGAAGATCCTTATAGCTTAAAGCTGAAAGCTTCGTTATTGATTGACACATCAACACTGGCACATCCACTTCTGTAATGTTAATGATTTGGAACTATTTTCAGGATTGAAAATGTTTCTCGTAATACTTTGAGCATCCATTGGTCTGCTAGGGAGGTTTTTATTTTTTGTTTGTTTTATAATTTGACATGTTTGACTTGACTACACAAACAAGGACTGAGAATACAATTTCTAATATGCCTGGAAATGTTTAGCTTTAAGCTTTTTTTTCAGTCTTACACTCCTTCTCTCTCTACTTGCCATTCACCCTTCACATGCTAGAGAAGGTTGATGTTGAGTGATGTGTGGTTGTACAGATATGTTTGGGATTTAGTGATATCAGCATTTATTTTTGTCCATACCCCTTTAGGGGAAGAAAGAATTACTTTGTTTCTCTAATGTTGTTTATATATTTGTTGTTGTTTAAAATACAGTAGAGTCTCACTTATCCGACATAAATGGGCTGGCAGAACGTCGGATAAGCGAAAATGCTGGAAAATGGGAGGTGTTAAGAAAAAGTCTATTAAACGTCAAACTATGTTATAATTTTACACATTACGAACCTAATAATCATGTTTTACAACAAAACAACAGAAAAAATTAACTGAAAAAATGAACTTACAGTTACAGAATTGTCTGAAGTTAAATACAGTATGTACTGTACATAAAAAGTTCAGTCCTGTGATGATTTAAAGAAATTTTTGATTGTAGTCTGCTTTCCTGACGAGTGCTGTTTCTTCGCTGCTAAGTCTTGCCATCTTTGCAGCATCATTATGTCGATTCCTGTAGCTTCTTCTTGTTGCTCAATGTATTTAATTGCAGTTTCTAGAGCCTTAACTCCGTCACTCATATAGTCAACATCCGTACGAGCATATACTGTTTACTACAGCAGTGTGACTGCATGTGTGTTTGTGACTGTGTGTGTGTGCTGTGATATGCGAGTCCCCGTCTTGCACCTGAAAACATGAAGCTGAGTCTCAGTACTTTAGCAACACCAGCTTTATTCAACTTGAAACAGCAACAGCGCGGTTATTTATTGTAGCGGGATCTACCGCTCTCCTATACACAGACACAGCAGTCAGGCAGGGTCGTGGCCAAGTAATACCGTGTCCTGTGCATTTATAATGTTCCTTGTTCCTTGTATCACTCATCAACGGCAGGCTCTTATAGCATGTCCACGATCTTTTCGGTTTCGCTTTTACGGCGAACTGCTACAGCGCTGGGAGACTGCAATTGCTTTGGGATGCTCTTCTGTGTGTCGTCCCGTTGGGTGGAATCCCACAAGAGTTTAGAAACTCACTCACACCAGCCATGATTCTTTTCAAAGGTAAAGTGCAGGTTAATTTGTTTTATGTATTTTTACTTTATATTTTGTATTAATCATTTTTATATGAATAGTTTTGGGTTGTGGAACGAATCATCTGAGTTTCCATTATTTCTTTTGGGGAAATTCGCTTTGATATACGAGTGCTTTGGGGTTTCCGGAACGAATTATTCTCGCAAACCGAGGTTCCACTGTAATTAGCTGCGGTTGAGTCAGGAGCAACAAAAAATAGACTACGCTCACGCTTGCAACTTACAGTTCTTGTTGCCGACTGACGCGTTTTTTTGGGGTTTTTTTTACGGTGGGACGTCGGATAATACAGAATGTTGGATAAGTGAAGGTAGGATAAGCGAGACTCTACTGTATATATTTATATATTTTTTTATATATAAAAAAAGCCTTGAGATGAACTTGCACCCCATCTTAACCTGTTCCTCTAAATTGTGCCCGCTGTCACTATGGTAGGCTAAGGCTCCTGATGATTCTGAAATCAGCCAATATGAGAATGAATATGTGATGATTGAAAAAACATAAAAATGTACAGTATAATTAAACACAGGTTTTTGTTTCCTTCTCCTAAGAGCAATCTGATTGGCCAGTTTGGCTTTGGAGTGATTGGTCTTTTGGTAATGTGACAGAAAAGGAAATGTGAGTGTAAGACACACAACAAGGAGTAAAGGCGCATTCTGGGAGAGTCGCCTTCAAAGACAGAAAGTATAAAATGGGACAGGAAGGGAGAAAGGAGTCTCAAACATAATGACAAAATCTGAGATGCAGGCTTTGCAGAAGTGCGCTTGAGAAAGGGAAGAGAAGTTCACACACATGCACGAATACAGAGGAAAGGTGCTGAAAGCACACATAGAACAAGATAGAGCAAATATTTTTTAATGATTCTATTATCTGTCTTCGACAGGTACCGGGGATGACACTAAGATAATTGTTTAACTGAATAAAGAACAGGGGAATTTCACTTTGATTTACTATGTTGTCCAGAAAGCAGCGATTTTAAACACTGAGAATTCAACTCACTGAGAGAAGCTGCCACAAAACTGAATGAATTTGAAGTTCACCTTTGCTTGTGCACAGGTTCAAAAGAAGTAAGCAATATTAGTCAATTACTAAGGGCAGAGAGTAATAGAGAATTAAAACATTTTATTCACATCATGGTTAATTGTTGTGTTTTTTTTTATATACGTTGATTGCTACTAATTTTACAGTTTTTTCAGATAATTAGTATTTATATGCTCTAAAAAAACAAAGGTTATTTTTACTTGTTTTAGATATAATCCATGTATGCCATGGATCTTGGTGACAATGTGAAAAGAGGTATAACCCAGTGATGCAATTATGGTACACTGATATGTCATATTACAAGGGTTTTGCTGTAAAGAAGATCAAATATATGGAGAATCACAAAGCAAAAGAGAGATAGAGACAGATTAATTTGGTTTTGTTAGTCATTTAAACTGAAGTTAAATGACCAAAGACAGTTCTCCTCTTGAACTATTTTCAAACATGCAGATCTTTTCATTTCATTTGCATGAGCTAATGATCATGTAAACACATAATAAAGTATATATTATGCCACATAAACATCAGCCTTTTTAATATTAAAGGCAGTATGGTGTAGTGACTAAACACCAAGGCTGTTCCATTTCTACCTCCGTCTGTAATCCTGAAAAGTTCAGCTCAACCAGCCTGTGCTGCAGCTGTCAAATATATGTGTAATATGAGTTTAACATCTCCTGATCTTGTAATCCATTTAGTTTATAATTGTCAGCTAAATGTATAATGTAATAACCCTATCACACATTGTTACTTGAATGTCATGTCTCTGGTGACTCTTTCTGTGAAGTCAGTAAATGGAATGTATGGGGGGTTCATGAGAATGCAGGAATTTAGTGTATGGCGCTCCTGATACAGTATCTTTGCAAAAGGACGAAGGTCCAAGTCTTTAGAGACCTGGTGCTTCCTGTCTTGCTATATGGTTACGAGACATGGACGCTATCCAGTGACCTGAGACGAAGACTGGACTCCTTCGGTACTGTGTCTTTGGAGAATCCTTGGGTACCATTGGTTTGACTTTGTGTCAAGTGAGTGGTTGCTCATGGATTCCCGAATGAAGCACATTACCTGCATTGTGATGGACATTCAGTTACGACACTATGGCCATGTGGAGCGATTCCCAGAGGGTGATCCTCACTGTTGAGGATCCGAGCGGCTGGACCAGGCCAAGGAGATGCCCACATAACACCTGGTTGCGGCAGATAGACGGTCATCTCCGGAGGGTCGAGCTGGACTGTGTGTCTGCCTAGGGGGTTGCCAAGCAGGATCCTGAGCTGTTTTGTCGTGTGGTGGGTGCAGCAACACATTGTATCAATGCATGCTCCCCAATCTGATCTGACCTGACCTGATATTGTTGGTAGGGGTAAATGAATACATGAATACTTTTTATAGTTCAGCCAGACCAAAATGTATATAGTTATTTTTGAAACTGAACCTTGAACTTTTTAGATACTTCTCTCCTAAAATATCAGGAAAATGCAGAAACATTCAGATAATGATCAGGTTATTTGGCAACCCTTGAAAGTTTGAAGCTGAAGTAGGGAATGTTAAAAATATCAACTGAGGAGGTGAAGTTAATCAAATTTAAATAGTAAAGTACAGTTTTTATTTATTTATTGATTGTACTTGAACGTTCCTGAAGAAGAAACATTGACAAACATGTTTCTCTGAGATAAGAATCAAGTAAACACTAATGACTTTTTATATTGAGAGGAAAGTGTCAAATAAATGCTCTATTAACTCACCCAATTGAAGTTTTGATTTGCCCATTATCTTAGAAATATCTTTAAGTGCACTTTCTGCCACAACTCCCAATGTTTCCCTCACTGAGTAAGCTCTGGGAACAATGCAGAAACAAGACATTTGTAATACAATTTGGACCGACCCCATCCTCTCTGTGATGGCCGGTCTCTGCTAATTAATGCTAACAGTGTAGAGCTTCAACCAAAACATCCCATTGCACATAAAGCTCCCTTTTTCATTTGCACCTGTTGTCACATTAGAGTGCCAGGCGGCAGAAGGACAATAGGCCTGGGTGTAATTCTTGTACCTCACTGGCATTGCCCAGATGTGGCAACACATCACGGTGTTTTGAAGTAACACTTAATAAAACATTATTTTGTTTTAAGAAGATCAGTATAAGCATTTTAAAGACTGCTTCTTTAAGATAAGGATTATGTAGTACTAGGATGTTGTGCCATGTTAGCCAATATGGATGTAGTGAGAAGTCAAGCAAAATGACACTTTTTATTATCATGTAAATACTTCACTTTTTAAAAGATCATTTACTTTAAAAGCTTTTAAAAAATATTTCTCTTTGATAAGAAGAATATACGAACAATTATAAAAAGAACAGGCCCAGCATAATTTGTTCAACACTATTCACCATATATTTGCAAAATATCATCAATTCAAAATTCAAAAATGTGCTATTTTAATGGTAATTTATTCCACAATAATTGACACTATAAGGTATTTTCTCACATTAAGATTTTCTCTATTACTGCACATTTTTGTCACTGAATATTATTTGGTCTTCAACCAAAATCTAATTTCTATTGTGACAGATAGGGGGTGCTATCGTCCCCTCGAACCCTCAGACAACACATACTGCCACCAGACAAAAGTCCAAATATTAAATTTATCATTATAAATCAGTGCCTGGGACCGGCCATATACCACACTATGTATATAAAATCCAACATCTGTCTGTCTGTGTGTTCGCTTTTCATGAGAGAACTACTTAACAAATTTAGATCGGGTTTTTTTCTATAATTTTCTATAATATATTCGCTGAGGGCCAAGGGGAGGGGGAAGCGTGACCTCAGGAGTAGGGAGCCTGTCGGCGCCCTCCCCACTCACGTGCCAGCCTCCGTTTGAGTCAGTGTACCTCTCGCCACATTTTGGAGCATACATTGCTTCTGCTTAGCTAATGATACCTGTTTGTTTATTGAATGTTGTACTGTTTCACTACTATGTGGGTGAAGCCATGGAGGAGAGCAAGTATTAGATATAAAGGCACCTGAGTGGACACATGAAACCTCTTTTTCAGTTACTTATTTAAGCCCAATTTCTTTACAAGATAAAAATCTCACATTTGTTTAATAAAATTGTACTTTCATAAAAACATTCTTGCAAATAGTGATTGCAGAAGAAGTAGTAGTAGTATTAATACACACACAGAGTACAGTGTGACTGCTTGGACAGAATTGCACAAGTCACTTTGAAATGTTGTGGCAGAAACTGGTTGGTTGTCCCCGCTTAACTGAAACAAAATAACAGACAGAAACTTTGTTCAATGTCATTATTAACAGAAAATCATAACGCATTGGACAGTTCAACAAAAAGGGTTCATGTTATGGAGGTTCAGGTTTCTTGAAGAAGTTTGTTTCTGGCCAAGAGCAAAAATCAGACAACCTCCTCTGGGGACTTTCTGTTTTTTATAGAACCCCGACTGGTAGAACAGGGCTGGCTCTGGGAGCTGAAATCAGGTCAGTATCCCTCTCCTGGTGGCTCATCTAGCGTGAGCACCCCCTCTTGTCCCATCGTGGTACTACTTACCTCAGCAGCAGAGCCAGGAAGGTGATCCCCAGTAAATTTTTATTTGCATGTCCATCTAGAGTTCAAACAGTAATCAGAATTGTGGACGTATGGTTATTCTCTAACAACAAAGAAATTTAATGCCAGCAAGATCATGTGCATATTTTTTTATGGCAATGAGGGTGTAGTCCATACTGATTACATGCCTCAAGATGTCCACATAACCAGTCAAAATTATATTTATTTGCTTTAGTGTTTTCAGCAGCCAATCAAGGAAAGGTGGCAAGGACCGTCTTCCTTTCTGCTTCACAGCAGTGTCTTTGTTCACTGCACAAGATTTCTCTATGTACGTTGGAAGTTAATTACTAATTGTTCTGTATTCTGAACATATTATAGTATTACATTTCTGTTAGAAACCCTGACCTGGCGATTATGCAGTGTTTTCACCACTCTGTTTCTTGTCACTAGCACCTCAGTATGTTCAGATGTTATGCACCATGGTCAAAATTTATACATAGCAAACCCAGCCTCTGCAACCTCTTGATGGAAGTAAACACAGTATAAAAATCAGTTAAGAGAAGAATGGATGGATTAGACACTTCTAAGTGGGCAAGTCTTCTGGTTAGTAATTTGTACCATTGCCTAATAAACAATGATATAATAAATTATATATATACAGTATATATATATAAATATATATATATATATATATATATAGTGGCAGGCGGCCAGGGTCCATGCCCGGTCGGGACGCCCCGGCACACTATATCCAGGGGGAGCAGCCCTGGACAGTGCAATACCTCCCCTTGGACACTAGATGGCCGCCCCCGGGTTGAAGTGATGACTCGGTATCCCACAGGGCTCCATGGGAATTGGAGTTGGGTACAGCCCTTTTGGGTCCTGGAGGCACCACCAGGGGGTGCTGTGTTTGGGCCTCCTGAGCTCATGTGGGCAGCATACTCATCACACCCGGAAGTGCAGCCAGAACTCGGTGATCAAGCACCTGAAGCTCTTCCGGGTGAACTATAAAAGGAGACAGCAACCACCACTCAGCAGCCAGAATCGGGAGGAAGAGGACGAGGTTGCCAGGGAGGAGTGGTGGTAGAAGAAAAGTGCTTTTGTGTGTTGTTACTGTGCTTGGGACTGTGTTGTGGCTGGAGGGATTACGGGGAAGACATACCCACCTGCTAAAGAAAAATAAGTTTATTTATTTTACACGTGCCTCCCGTGTCCAATCTGTGTCGGGTTGGACGTTATATAGCTCCTTCTTACAATATATATATATACTAGACATTAAACCCGTTACAATAATGGGCACTAGAACAGTAGTGCATTCTCTTTGAGAATTTTCTTTATGCTCATTTTCCTGTTCCTCTATCGATCTATTTGCTCTTCTGAGTCTTTCTCTTTTAGCGTTTTTTCTGACGCTCATTATCTTTTTCTTCTTTTTTGGGTGGCATGTTGTTAGTAGATAGTCACAGTAATATAGGCTTGTATGTCCGTAATATTTTTTGTTGCAGTAATACTGGCTTGTATGTGGCTGTAATATGCGTCACTGTATTGTGTGCCTTTAATTTTCTCTCGCAGTAATACTGGTTTGTATTTCTGTAAAATGCCTGTAATTTTCTCTGACAGTAATACTGGCTTTGATGTCCGTAATATGCGTTTAATTTTCTGTCACAACAATGGACAATCAGCAGATTCTCCCCAGCAACTGATGTAATGTGTGGTGTGTAGCTGATAATTGTGCTTGTGGCGTCTCTCCAGCAAGTACTGTGCAGTTCGCCAGCAAGTATTTTAATCTGTGCTGGCGTGCAGCTGATTACTGTATGTGTGGCATCTCCCCAGCAACGGATTTTATGTACGCGAAAATAAATCTACTTGTAAAAGTCATCCTATTGTAATATCATGAAAATTTGTATATTTAGCAAAACCCCTTCAACGACTGACACTTTATACTTTACCAGGCCAGGCATCTTAATCGCAAATCTGACATCCTCAGAGTGAACACTTGCACAACCACAAACACTAATCCCACCTCTTTGGGGAAGCTGGTCTCCGTGTCTCAGTACCCGATTGGATTTTTCGTGCCTTTTGTTTTAAGTCTTACCTCATTTCTAGAAATCTGATTGGATCGGCTGCGCAATATTTTATAGGTCCCGCCCTCTCTGTTTTGTGTGACGCGTCGGGTAGCCTTTGAAGCATCTGCTTTGAAGCATCGCACCGAGTCCCGTGCATGCGCACTTCACCAGAAGACACACACACACGGACACTGGATGCACACGGGTTTTATTAAAGAGGATATATATATATATATAATTAAATGAATTCTTATGTACAATCAGTTTCAGTAGGAAAATTAAGTAACTCATCGGGTCAGTTGCAGTGCATCTAGGATAGTGCTGTACTAGCAGCAGATCAATACCAGACTAAGTTGTACGGGACTAAGAGAAAATATTCCTGACGTCTGTAGGTGCTGTCTCAGTGAACAGTGGAACAAGATCTTTACCAAGTTTAACTAATCCGCAACTCGTCTTGTTTTGGCCTTGTGTTTCTCCTCAGTTTGTTCAGCTGGCTATCTGATTGTCTGTTAAAGGTGGCACGCCAACAATTAATGTCTCTTGTTCTCTCAAGTGCTGTTACACTCCTCTTGATTTACAGGGATAGAGCACATCCTCTTGTAAACATAATAAAAAAATATTGCAGTTGTTAAGCTACATTAGATCAAATGAGTGTGACTATCGTTATTGTAAACTAGCTGTGCTACTCATATAAGATGGGTTGATATATAAGTTATCAACATAGACTTCACTGTTAATGTGCAATGCGTATGTCTCTATTACATGCCATTAGGTATAGGGTTTGTAAAAGCAGTGTTAAAGTTTGTGATGGCAAATGCAATGCATTTTATTACTAGAAATGTTAGTGATGCACCATCTTTTGGAATCACAGAAACATAACAACCAGACAGACACACTGACGGACACACAAGGCACTTATCTTTTTATTAAGGTGGATGTTGTTCATTTCGCACATATGAAAGGGCTCAGAAAACCCTACAAGGAAAGTGTTGATGATGAAAGGTAAATGTTATAATCGAATCTGAAACATAATTGTCTGTCTGAAACTCATTTCCCAATTATAGTACGTAGATGTTATGATTGGCATTATGTACCAAGCTTTAACAAATGAAACAAATTAATTATGTATCACTACCCATTGTATTATGTCCATTAAACCTGCTCCCGAGGTACTCTAAGTTACTACACAACTTGGTTCCCTTTCTCCATCTCCCCGAACCCCACTGCAACTGCGCTTCGTCTTAGTCTTGGTCTGCTGCTAGGGATGCATTGCAACTGCGGTAACTCAAAAGTTAATCTTGTTACCGTAAACACATACTATGGCCAGATCATCTAGAGTTGGCAGCGCACTGCAAATGACCCAGCAAGGATTTTCTTCACAATAAACATAAAATAATTGCAGACCTGAAACATTTGGAAATGCTCTTATACTTTTTAATTTGCTACAAAATGGAACTTTATGGGTTACTTTATCAACAAAAAATAAAGTAAGAAAAGTTGCTATTGAGCAGTTTTTTTCCTCCCTCAATAAAGTTCTAGTATTTCAGGACTGTAATACTATAGGAATGGCAATCTGATGGAGATTGGTTTGCCCATTCATGTGTTAGGGGTCAAGTAGTGCTCAGGGAAGCTTTAAATGTGTAAAACCGTCAAGTACTCCAAGTTGTAATTTTAACCTCATTATAACACTTGTCAGTGATTTACACCATTATGCATTCAGATTTCAGTGGAAGAAAGTAGCCAAAAATGAAACACAGTTTTACATGAAAATAGTTCAACATTTAATGAATAGCTCCTAATTGAGAAAAAAATAGAAGCACATACCTCAGCTGACACAAGCATATCTAACACATGGCGCCATGGCAGTCTAGTCCCTAGTGCCTCACACTAAAGATTGGAGACTCCTTCATCAAATCCCAGCAGACCAGGATAATTTAATTATAGTTAAATAGCTAGCAGGAAAAACAGTTTATGCAGAAGCCGCTAATGGTTACATATTGCTTTGTTTTGGTTAGGAGCCCTATTCTTGTATGTGTAAAGAAATCAGATGCAATTTGTCATGCAGCCCAGAGAAGTATGCGCATGTTAGTTGCCAGCGTTGCGACTGTTTTACTGTTCACTGTCCCACAGGGCTTGCCATTTGTTTTAAGGCCATGAATTCTGCACGGGGGCTTAATTTTTCATTCTTTTTTTTTTTTTTTCCTGGTGAGATTTGTTGTTTGTTTGTTTGTTTTATGGAGGCAGAACAGGAAGTGAAGAACAGCAATATGTCTGCTGGAAAATTAAAGACCTAGCTTTAAGGCGAAAAAAGTTGGTTACAAAGTAGCATATTATGTAAAACAACCTTGTTAGGGAATAAAATATTGGGAAAATATGTGTAATCTTTATATGAAATCTTTAAGAAAACTCATCTTGGAGTAACTCAGTCTATTGACAATAGCACTATTCTTAGCCCTGCTGCCTCGCAGAGCAGGATTTAACTTCTGTCTGAGCCACTCTAATGTACATTTTGTACGAGCTACTTCTATTCACTGCCATGTTTCAGGTCTTATTCGGCCCTGCATGATTGAGCTTGGGGGTGTGTGTGCAATTGTGCCCTGCACTGGATTAGTGTCTAATGCAGAGTTGGTTTGGGGAAAGAAGTTGTTACAGGACCCAGCTGTGCTGGTTCTAATACTGTGGAATCTTCTACCTGACAGCAGAACTTTCTGTGCTCTTCACTGTGCAACTGGGTACTGGACTTTGTCACCGGCAGACCTCAGCAAGTGCGTATTGGTGGAAAAACCTCCTCCATCATCACCATCAACACTGGCACCCGGCAGGGCAGCGTGCTGAGCCTCCTGCTTTACTCACTCTGCACACATGACTGCATAGCTAAGTACGGCTCCAACACCATCCTCAAGTTTGCTGACGATACCACTGTAATAGGTCTGCTCAGCGAGGATGATGAGACGACCTACAGGTACAGGAAGGAGGTCAGACTCCTGGCAGAATGGTGTCAGGACACCAACTTCACCCTCAATGTTAGCAAAACTAAGGAGATGATTGTGGATTTCTGCAAACAGGCAACAGAGCACAGCCCCATCTACATTGGAGGTAAGACTGTGGGGCAGGCCAGCAGCTTTAGGTTCCTCTGAGTCACCCTCACTGATGACCTTAAATGGTCAAGTCACATTGCGGCAGTAGTCAAGAAAGCCCAACAATGCCTCTACTTCCTCAGGAGACTGAGTAAGGCCTGGATGTCCCCCACAAGCCTGTGCAGATTCTACAGGTGTACTGTGGAATCTATCTTGACAGGATGCATCACATCCTGGTACAGCAACTGCACAGCAGGTCACGGGCACACAGCTCCCTGTGATCCATGACATCCACACTACATGCTGTCTCAGGAAAGTGAACCGTATCAGGCGGGACCATAGCCACCCTGCACTGTCACTTTTCATCTTCCTCCCATCTGGGAAGCGACTAAAGTCCATTCTGAACGCGCACCTCCAGGTTCAAGAACAGTTTCTACCCAACTGCAATCAGACTCATGAACAATCAGTAACCTTGTGTCACCTCCACTGCTACCTGCACATACAGTATACTTCTGCCACTGTCTCTATTTAGTCCTAGGATTCTGGTTTTATTTATTTACTTATTTATATTCATTTTTTTTTGTTTTGTTTTGTTTTTTAGTGTCTATGTTCACTGTCTGCTGGGGCACATGCAAGCAAGCATTTCATTGTACATGACAATAAAGAGTTGAATTGAATGTAGTTGTATATAGAGTAATTTCTTTTTGAACACTTTTTTCATTGTCATATTCATCTCTATGTCATAAGAATAAAAAATATTATTGTATGTATTTGAGTTTTTTCTACCAGTCCTGCAGTTTTCCTCATTCATCTCATTTGGTTGATCAGCAACTTTAAATTGTCCAATTTCAAATTTCCCTCGAGGTTGATGCAAGCGATCCATTTTAGAAAAGTAAAAGAAAAAAATCAGAATGGTTGGATAGTACATCTTCCTCTGTTTCCATGGAATTACATCCCAGAGCTCAGACCATTTCATTTATTCACATTAAGACATTAGATATTAAATGTGAAATAGAATTACACATAATGCCTCAAAGGTAATTTGATGCTTTAAAAACATTCAGAGTAGCAAATGATAATATAGGAAAGAAAATGCACCTTTTAACAAAATTTGTACTAACGTCTTTGGATCAGGTAAGTTCATTAATCACATTTTAGTGTTATTTTTTCTCAGCTTAAGAGCAAGACAGCAACATTACCTGATGTAAAAAGTGCTTTTTTTAAGTTTATTTATGATGTAGAGTAAAACAAAGAATATTTAAATTAGGAGACAATTAGGACACCAGAAGTCCCCGTACATACAGTATGTGGTTTTTCACTTACAGCCTCATGGTGAATCAAAGCCTATCACTATATGTTTGACCACAAGGCAGAAGCCGAGGACCTTTTCAGACCTGATTCACACAATCCTGTCCACATTCACTTCTATTGGACAAATGTAGAGCCATCTGTCAACCTAACAGGTACTGTACATCTCTGATGTGTGGAAGGAGACCAGAATACATAAAGAAACCCCACAATGACAGCAAAATGTGCAAATTCTTCAGAGATGGTGCCTTGGCTGATTTTTATGCAATTTGGTTTGTTTTTTTGAACTGTGAGGATGGGAAGATCAACATTGTATCTGTGCATTTCTAAACCTGCTTAATCTGTCTCAGGTTTGCAGGGTTTCTCAGAGCATCAGGAGAATGACAGGAACCAATCCTGAGTAGAACACCTGTTCATCTTAGGACATATTCACTCTCGCTGGGTCGGCCAATTTAGTCAGTTACCCTAAAAGGAAAATCTTTGGGATATTTGAGGAAAACTCACACAAAGTTCACAAAGTGCACACCAGGACCAACATTCATACCCAGGATTCTGTGAGGTGGAAGTGTTAAACAGTGGTGCTATCATGTTTCTATTCATGAATTTTCAGAAGACTTGATGAAACAGTGTTTAGTGCTGCAGATTTGGATCCACAAATACAGGGTGGTTAAAGGAAACGGGAAATTTTGGAACTAGGTGTTGGTGACCTTGGGGTGTCGGCAGTTGATTAGGACCAATGCGACCTCATTTAGAACCCCTTGCCATTAGTTATAATGGAGCAGTGGTGTGGTGCTCAATGAGCGTTCGCTGTGAAAGCCTTTTATAAGAATGGTGATAGTGTGACTGCTGTGCAAAGGGAATTTCCAGTTAGGACATCATGATCGTGTCCCATCTGCTCATGAGATTACAACACAGGGCGTTATTTTTGAAGAAACGGGTTCAGCCTGAAAAAAGTCCCCAGGTGGAGCCACTTTGCATACTGCCCAACAATCGATGGCAGCTATTCGATGATTGCTTTGGAAGATGCGTTATTTTACACAACGGTGACATTCCATGATTTTTTTCTGTGGGGACATCTTGAAAGCCAAGTGTACCTCACATGTCCTGCAACCATTGCTGAACTGAAAAGGAGGATTGAAGCAGAAATCGCTGGCATTCCTCTTGACATATTACATCGAGCAATGCAGAATTTCCACAACAGGCTGTCAGAATGTGTATGAAGAAATGGACAACACCTTCATGATGTTTTCTTCAAAACATAAAATGAAAATTGAATGACTGTTGATTACCATCATTAATTGCCTATCCTGTGCAATACATGTCATCATTAAATATTTTGTAATGTGTTTATTCATTCATTGAATGTCAATTGAAAATTTTCTGTTTTCCTGCACCACCATGTATTTAGGCTGAGTTCAGAGCCTGGACACTGTCTGTATCGGTTGGAGTTATCTTGTTATCTTCCATATCCCAAAAATATACAATTGCTGTACTAAATTGACTCAAAAAAGTGAATATTGTTGTATATGATATCTCTCATATATATTTCTCTTCTAGTTAGTCCTGCTTCCACTTCAAAACCGGTCCCGCCTACACGCAGCCGACACGGCATTTCTCGATTCCTGTTCGTCCTCTTCCATGTCATGCAATATACTGGCCTTCTGAGCGTAATACATCCAACAAGTACTCGAGGTTCTGCCACAACGGTAAAGTAGCTTTACCACCTTTGCGGGAGCCACCTGTGTCTTTACAACAGCTTCTTACACAGCAAACATCAGAAGCTAAAAATTATCATGAACACATTCAAGAATACAGCTCTTCCCTAGCGTTTGCTTCCATGGGTGCACAGATAACTCAACCTCCTGGCCACGGACCATACTATTTTAAAATACACGGGCAGATTTATCACCAAATCTCTCCACTATATTCTAACAGTTCTACCTCTCCAGGATATGGACAGTTTTATGTTTTTGACACAGCGCAAGCTACTGAAGTACGCTTACAAAATAAAGCAACTTCTGCATGCTGCGAAAATTTACTTCTCCAGCTAGATTCCATGCTCAGAACCATCAACCGCTTCACTAAATCATACAAACATATGCATGAAATCGCTCAGTCCAATCCAACAACATCTGTAAGAATGGTTTTCAAGGAAAATCCTAGGCAGGATTTACGCCGATTCAATGCCCCGACATGTCACACCATTGTTGCAGCGATTTTCATCGGAGAAGATGGCGAACTGCCTGCCAAAAAGGACATTTGCATCTATCCCGTTGGCAACTCCTATAAACAGATTTCCACGCTCAATATGAATTGCGATCCTATGGTTTACCCACTTTTATTCCCTTACGGAGACATTGGCTGGCACAAAGATTTAAAACATGTTCCCGATAAAAGAACCGGCAAGCGAATAAGGATTACTCAGTGCCAATTTTACGCGTACAGATTAGCAATGACGAATACATTTAGTATTTTGCACTACAGCGGCAAACTATTCCAACAGTACGTCGTAGATGTGTATGTTAAAAATGAGGGCGCGCGTCTCAACTATCTCAGATTACATCAACAAGATCTGCCCGTGGAACTATTAGACACACTGCAAGCAAACGCTGAAAATAATAACGTATGTGTAGGCAAAATGATCATATTACCGTCCACATTACCAGGAAGTCCAAGATACGAGGGGAAGTCAAAAAGTAAAGGGACATTTGAGAAAAGGGGCATTTATTCTAATGATAGAAATGTGAAACATACCTTATTTTTGTACATAACCTCCCTGGACTTCAATGCACTTTTCCCAACGTTTCACAAGTTTTTTGATTCCGTCGGAAAAAAAGTTTTTCGGTTGCATCTGCAACCAATTTTGCACCGCATCAATGACTTCTTCATCACTTGCAAATCTTCTTCCCCTTAGCGCTTCCTTTAATGGTCCAAACATATGAAAATCGCTTGGAGCCAGGTCTGGACTGTATCCATTCTCCATTCGTAGATCTTGCTTCGCGATAAACAGTTGTCACCATACTGTGCTTGCATTCGACGAATAATGTCCGCAGGTTTAACACCTTCCGCAAACAAAAAGCGAATCACTGCCCTCATTTCCTCCTTGGTGCAGATCGACAATGGAGCTGTCATGTTTAACGGTCTGCTACACTCCAACGAATAACGCGGGAATAAGAGTTACACGTTGTATAGAAGTGTTGGCGACTACACTCATTCAGCGCTGGATACGAGCAGTGTTACCAAACTCTGAAAAGAGAAATTAAAAAAATCCCTTTACTTTTTGACTTCCCCTCGTACATGCAACAAAACTATCAGGATGCCATGGCCATAGTACGTAAATTCAGAAAGCCTGATTTATCACTTTCACATGTAATCCTGCTTGGCCTGAAATTCTACATGCACACTGCGTCTTTCAAGAAGTATTCATTTCTTCTTGATTTCTGAATTCTTTTCTCACCGTTTTCCAGTCCTATTCTTACACCGCCGTATGCTACGGCGGGCATGGTTAGTATCTATTAATGGTCTTACAGTTCCATCCCATCCAGGGTTGGTTTACCCTTGAATTTCATGCTGCCAGGACAACCTCCAGCTTCAAATGGAAAAGTGGTTTCAGATGACTAAAAGAGTGTTTAGTTAAAGGAACTATTTCAAAATCTGAGCAATTAGTTATTAGATACAGTACATGTATTATAGTTCTCATTCATAATGTACTGCTGCAGTATCACGTCTTTTTAATTTGACTGCATACTTTTCCTCTGTTATTAACTACTAAAATATTTCTATTACATATTGAGACACATATTGTAAATGACTCCAGTTTGTAATTAGCAATTTTAGAAGGTGATCCCATATAAAATATTAATTCTCCTGTTATTCATTTATTGTGTCTAATAGTGTATTTGTTTTCTCACAAATAACATGTTGCACTCATTTTTAAAGCTCTGGCAACACATCTTGCCTTTAAAAAATTCAGCTTATAAAAATTCATTGCAAGTGATCTTAAAAAAAAACACAAAAAAAAGGAAAAAATAAACCCATTACTCGCATGGATTTTTCATCCCGACTTTAAACATCCACATACATCTTGTGACAGTCACCTCAGGATTTTCAAAGTAAATAAGTTAATTGATCTACACCGGTGCCCTTGACTTGATTAATTAATTAATCAATCTATGTTTTTGTACATTCCCCCCACAGCCTCTAAAGAAGAGAGAGATTATTCTCCCATGGTAACTAGCAATTTGTAAAGTAGAAAAAGCACCCATTCACAAAGATCTGGTTTTTTATGGAAATTCCTTGAGGAATACCAGCACACATACAGAAAGCTGTGTAGTTTTAATGAATAAATGGAAGAGCAAACAAGCAAATCAAATAGGAACAGTTGTTCGGAATGCAGCACCATTAAAATGAGGAGAGAGTGTATAAATAAATATCAGCGCACATTCTTATATAGAAATTATCACCGGAATCTCAGACATAATCTTTTGCTCCACCTTGTAAATGCAGCAGCTTCTGTCAGCCGGCTATAACATACTCAGATCACTGCCAGCCTGCCGACATCCATGCTGCAACATTCTGAACCCACTGAGCTGAATTCCTACTACACCTTTGTAGCTCTGACTCTGTTTCTGCATCTGTGCACTTCATTAGATCAGCTTTGTAACTCACCATGACAGTGCAGACTCTCTGTTTCCCTTTCATAAAGCTTGAAGTGTTTCCTGCTACTGACTCATACTGTATTGCTCTGTAGATGTGCATAAAGCTCGGCCATGGTGAAGAAGTAAAATGTGTAAATACAGGGATTAGCTATGAAGGCTCAAACACATTCTACTTGCAGTATTGCTGCCTTGTTCATCCAAGGCGAGCGGCAGGAAGGTGGTGGCATGACAAATTCAATCAGTAATTTTCTCTATGCCTTTAGAAGCCCTATTATAAAAGTTGAAGGTTCACAGATTCGGGTCTTTAGAAATAGAGAGCGTTTATCAGTGTCACTCGAAATGATGTTGAATTGCCTCAGTAGACAGATTGTCTTTTTTGCCCTCAAATGGAAGTTTGTTTTGTTGGGCACTGCAGCTTTGAACAGAGTAGTGCACATATGCCAGGGTGTATGTTACAGACATGCTGTACTTTAAGAAATGGCATTAATCATTTGAGAAAACAATTTAGCATGATAAAATGAAGGCATAATAAAATAGAAGGCAGAATAAATCAGTGGAGTGTAGCTGCAGGCAAGAAAGTCTGAAGCCTCGGACAGATTCAACAACCTGAGATATTCTGAGGCACGTAAGACGACACCCCTGTCAGTGGCATCTTTTTTGATTCTGCCCATTTTCCGGGAGCCACTCCCCTGTTTCTACGGTGTTCTGATGCCTACATTACATACCCCTCATGTCGATTTCAATTCCTTCTAGTTTCCACTCGCAAACCAGTGGATTCAGTAATTTTGAGGCCTGTGTATTCAGCATTTATTAAACTTCTCTACCGTGGAGGTCTCTCAGTTTAGCATCCAAAGCAAAACCACAGAATGGATGTGTCTCTTGTTATTGGTATATAGTTGTATACACACACATATGTTTTCAGAAGTCAATATAACTTTTTTTTGTGTGAAAAAATAAAACAAATCAGTTGCCTAGGTAAAGAAACACATCCCAATAAAAGTGTCTACTGAATCCAATTAGTAAATTGTTTAAGTGCACGATTATACAAGCGGTAAAAATAAACGTTGTTGTGTTTCTCACATTCTGGGCCTCTTAGTGCATGAAGTGCTCTGATCTGCCGGAGGCCTAAAACTGTCCTGACTTCAGCAGGATACTTCTCAAATAAACCTTCAAGTCATCACAAAATGACTTGACATTCTCAAACCTGCTTAATCCAATTCAGAGTCACACCGAGCAACTGGCTATCCCATTAGCACTTATAGGAGGGTGCCAATCCATCACAGGGTGCACTCAGGCCCACACAGAGCCAATTAGGTACTGCCAGGTTATCTGACACGTACACCTTTGAAGAAGTGGGGAGAAAACAGGAGCACCCATAGGGGAACCATCTCATGAACATGAAAGTCCTACATTGACAACTACTGTGCCACCATGCTACTATATTGTATGATAAAATAAAATACAAATTATAATAAATATTGGATATACGAAAATAAAAAAGACATGAAAAAATATAAGAAGTAAAAGAATATAATTATATAAGACATGATCAAATTTCTGTCTATGAGGTGAGACACAAAAATAACCGGATTGGTAAAAAAATATATATTTACTAGCCAACCCGCGGCGTAACATACGCCGCATAATTATGTATTGATGGGTGAACACTTGCTGAACGACACAGTTGTCCAAATGGGGTGGGTTTGTGGATACCACTGTGAGTGAATGAAAAGATGGACCTCTGGAGAGAGCAACATACAATTGTCCATGACTGAAAGCAGGATCGTCTGTGACGATGGAGGCCACGCTGGTGAAAGTTACTTCGTCGGTAGGGATAAGTTTCAGCACTTGTTCATTAAGGTGTAGCGAGTCTTCGTTGTTGACGCTTAATATAGCTTGCGTACTGAGTTGTTCCAGAGTCACAGTTGAGAAACACTTTTTTAATGTCTTTTAAGCACAGGGAAAAAAATTAACATGTGAAACATCCGTAATGTAATAAGCCACCAAGAAAAGTAACATTGCAACAATGCACGCTACGATCCGATTGCTGTAAACAGAAGTGAAAACAAAATCGAGGCCGGTGCATTCTTTAACTGCCTTGTAGCGCAATGGTAGTGCTGCTGTTTTGCAGTAAGGAGACTGTGGAAGATTTTGGGTTCGCTTCCCGGTTTCTCCCTGTGTGGATAGCGCTTTGAATACTGAAAACACCGGTATATCAATGTAATGAAGTATTATTATTCTTATGCGTCCAGCGCTCTCTCTCTCGCGCACCTGTATGCGTGTGTGTGTGTGTCGCTCGCTCTCTCTCGCTCGCTGCACGTGTTCCTGCAGGCATACCAGTAAGTGAATGAAAAGATAGAACTCTGGAGAGAGCAACATACAACTGTCCGTGACTGAAAACTGGTTTTGGCAGATACATGCACATCTTTTTGAAAGTTTGGCTCTGTGCCTTATCAATTGTCATCGCAAAGGCAAATCTAACAGGAAACTGTCTTCGTGTTAAAGTAAAAGGCAAATTATCTGCGACAAACAGTTTTACACGCTGCATACCAACCTGCAGCGTACTATACGCCGCGCCACATAATCACGCCGCTTTTTTATTGTTTTTTAAGCAGAGGGAAAAAATGAACATTTGCAAAATCCGTAACGCCGCTTTCAGTAAGTACAATGCACACGCGTTTAATTTGTCAGCCACTTTTTGCCAGCCGTCTTTTCTGGTTTGGGCTGCTTTTGCAGTGTTACCGCTTGTGCATATTAAATCTTGAAATCCTTCAAGTAACTAATTAACTAACACCCACCCACCCAGCTTGTGAGAAAAAAATGTGCCTGTTCTTTCATCATTTTGTTGCAGCCTATCAAAGACTTGCTGATCATGTTTTCTAGACTCAATATACAGTCGAACCTCGGTTCACAACCATAATTCGTTCCAAACCTCTGGTCGTAAACCGATTTGGTCGTGAACCGAAGCAATTTCCCCCAAAGGATTGTATGTAAATACAATTAATCCATTCCAGACTGTACGAACTGTATGTAAATATATATTTTTAAAGATTTTTAAGCACAAATATAGAATCCACAGTGTAATAGTAAAAACATTGAATAACACTGACACAAACACCCAGGCTACCTGCTCAGCTGCATGGGCAGGCTCTCTCTCTCTCAGCAGCAGCCTCCCCCGCCCGACCCCCCCCCCCCCCCCCTGTCTCTTTCTCTCTCAGCAGCGCGCGAGCCTCCCCAGCCCTGCCCTCTCTCTCTCTGCAGTGCACGAGCCTCCCCAGCTCCCCCCCCCCCCCCCCCTCTCTCTCTCTCTCTCTCTCTCTCTCTCTCTCTCTCAGCAGCGCGCGAGCCCCCCCAGCCCCCCCTCTCTCTCTCTCTCTCTCTCTCTCTCAGCAGCACACGAGCCTCTCCAGCCCCCCCCTCTCTCTCTCAGCAGCGCGCAAGCCTCCCCAGCCCCGCCCTCTCTCTCTCTGCAGCGCGCGAGCCTCCCCAGCTCCCCCCCTCTCTCTCTCTCTCTCTCTCAGCAGCGCACGAGTCTCCCCAGCCCCCGCCCTCTCTCTCTCAGCAGCGCGCGAGCCTCCCCAGCTCCCCCCCTGTCTCAGCAGCGCGGGAGCCTCCCCACCCCCCCCCCTCTCAGCAGCGCGGGAGCCTCCCCAGCCCCCCCCTCTCTCTCTCTCTCTCTCAGCAGCACGAGCCTCCCCAGCCACCCCCCCTCTCTCTCTCAGCAGCGCGGGAGCCTCCCCAACCCCCCCCCCCCTCTATCTCTCTCTCAGCAGCGCGCGAGCCTCTGTCTTTCTCTGGCGCTGCCTCTGTGTGAACCAAGGTTCCACTGAGGTTGACTAATGAAAAGTCAACGTGGCTCAGAGCTGCAAGTGGACTGTGGCACAGACAAACAGAAATGACGGCATGTTTTCCGAGGCGTCGCATCCGAACTGGTGTGCGTGGCTCTCTGATTTTTTTCGTCGTATCCAATGGTCTAAGAGTTGGTGGGCGTGGCTCCTTCCTGCGTGCACCATTGGCGTCTTACTTATCGGCGGTTTAGTGAATCCACGCCCCTTCCGGCATGCTTTCCATGGGTGGCTACTTGTCTCCCAGCTTAGTGAATTATATATATAGATTGATGAATTCCAGCATTCTAAACATTGTCACCTTCTATATAATCCCTCTCCTGATCTCTACACCGCTCCATACGTATCTTCCATTGATTGAAACGGTGCTGGAAGTCTTCTCACTTGAGGCTCTTCAACAGGCTTGCCGTTTTTGTCTTCAATTCATCCATTGAAGAAAAATGTGTTCCCTTCAGGTCACTTTTGATTTTCGGGAACAAGTAAAAATCACAGGGAGCTAAATCGGGCCAATAGGGAGGATGGTCGAGGACAGGAATGTTTTTGTCGGTCAAAAACTGCTTTATGGAAAAAGAGAAAATTTGTGAGAAATCTGATGTTGATTCACTGTTCGATTTTTTTATTATCGTGGCAACTCGTATAGCGATTGTTGTACAAATACTGACTGGGCTATTCACTGGATATACCTAGCGTGTAGAAGGGGATATAGTGCTATGATTCATGTCCGGCCGACCTCCAGACGGTTTACCAGGAAAGCCCCAAGCCCAGTCCGGTTAATTTTTGTGCCTCACCTCGTATTGTAGCCCTGGCACCCCAAAGTTTTATTTTCTCTGGCTAGAGTTTTTAATATTCTCTCTTCTCCAACCATTCAGATTTCAATTAAAATATTCTAATGGCACTGACATTGGACTCCGCCAGGGCTGCCCTTTGTCACCGATTCTGTTCATAACTTTTATGGACAGAATTTCTAGGCGCAGCCAGGGTGTTGAGGGGGTCCGGTTTGGTGGACTCAGGATTGGGTCACTGCTTTTTGCAGATGATGTTGTCCTGTTTGCTTCATCAGGCCATGATCTTCAGCTCTCTCTGGATTGGTTCGCAGCTGAGTGTGAAGCGGCTGGGATGGGAATCAGCACCTCCAAATCCAAGACCATGGTCCTCAGCTGGAAAAGAGTGGAGTGCCCTCTCAGGGTTGGTAGCGAGATCCTGCCCCAAGTGGAGGAGTTCAAGTATCTTGGGGTCTTGTTCACGAGTGAGGGAAGAATGGAGCGTGAGAACGACAGGCGGATCGGTGCGGTGTCCACAGTGATGCGGGCTCTGCATCGGTCTGTCGTGGTGAAAAACGAGCTGAACCGCAAGGCGAAGCTCTCAATTTACCAGTTGATCTATGTTCCTACCCTCACCTATGGTCATGAACTATGGGTAGTGACCGAAAGAACGAGATCGTGAATACAAGCGGCTGAAATGAGTTTCCTCCGCAGGGTGTCTGGGCTTTTCCTTAAAGATAGGGTGAGAAGCTCAGTTATCCAGGAGGGGCTCAGAGTAGAGCCGCTGCTCCTCCGCATCGAGAGGAGTCAGATGAGGTGGCTCGGGCATCTGATCAGGATGCCTCCTGGACGCCTCCCTGGTGAGGTGTTCCGGGCACATCCAACCGGGAGGATGCCCCGGGGAAGACCCAGGACACACTGGAGGGACTATGTCTCCCATCTGGCCTGGGAACACCTCAGGATTCTCCCGGAAGAGCTAGGAGAAGTGGCCGGGGAGAGGGAAGTCTGGGCATCTCTGCTCAAGCTGCTGTCCCCGCGACGCGACCTCGGATAAGTGGAAGAGGATGGATGGATGGATGGATGGATGGATGGATGGATGGATGGATGGATGGATGGATAATGGCACTGACAAGTTGCGTCAGACTTGGGATGGCATCAGTGATGAGTCATCAACACAATAAACTGGCATTCCATCATTCAAATAAGCAGCTTTACTGCCAGCTGCAAGGTATCCTATAAAAATAGCAAGCCTGGCAAAGTCATGTGTCGCAGGTGGCTGGGTGCGGCCCGCAATCAGCCGCCTACTTAAGGAGCCGCCGCCCGGCAATCAAGGCTGGTGTCGGGTAGGAGGAGGTCAAGGCCGATGCAGAGGGGGCGAGGAGAGGCCCGAGTGTGTTGTGTGGAGAAGAGAGAGAAGGCTGAAGGAGCCAGGACTTTGGGAGACTGCGGGAGGGTTTGGTATGGTGCACTAGTGACTTGTAAATAATAGTGAGCTTGTATAATAAACGTGTGGTGATGGACTGGAACGTGTCTGCCTGTCTGTGTCCGGGAAGCACCCTTTCACACATGCAAATTCCAACTAGTGTGACAAGAGCAAGCGGTCCTTCTAAGAACAATGAGCTACTGTATCGAAAACAGGTATGTAAAAGAGCAAGAATTCATTGGGCTGGTACCAAGAAGAACAATGCAGCACTGCAATATTCATCCTGTGTGTTCTTACTATGTGAGTTTAACCGAATTGGTGTAGTAGTAAAAGTAGTAGTAGTAATAGCAGTAGCTGAAGCGGTAGTTGTGATAGCAGCATTATAATGTAAACGGAGTACAATGAAATGTTTACTTGCATGTCTGAGCAACATGTGACATGGGACATTGTGATAAACAAACAAGATGACCTATAGGTAGCACTATTCTAAAGTGTCAGTGGTGGTTCTAAGTCATTAAGATCAAACATGAGTTTGCACCTAGGTAGCCCCTAAAGTGCTAAAGTTTTTCGATGTATGTTCAACATGGAATTTGTATTATAGCTCTGGATTTGTAATAGCGCTCTTATATGGTACTCTGAAGAGCGCTATATAAAAATAATTAACTTAATTTGATGTAACATGGGTGACAACCCTAAAATATTCATTTTAAGTTGATCATTGATTCTAAATTGGCCCAGAATAACTTAATATGGATGTGTGACAGAGTCCAGGGAATGACTGGCATTTTGCCTACTTCTGCCTTGTACCCAGCAGTGCTAAGACTCTGGTAGGCTCTGGTTCCCAACGACTCTGAACTGGACTCTGTGTTTAAAGCTGTTTTCACATTCCTAGTCCGTTTGCTTTGTGCCAAACACAACAAACTTTCAAACAAACTAAAAGTAGCAATAAACACTCTGCAGGTTGTTGTGGACTTTATTCATTTTTCCTGGTAAATATCGTCATGATGATTGTACGAGAGCTGCGCTTGTGCAGTGGCACAATTGCAATGGTTATGTGATTTGTTTTCCACGCAGAGCTCTGTAAGTAGAATATCATTTAAGCGAGAGCATTAAAATAAGGACACATTTCATCTAGGTGACTCTAGCATAAGCTCTGCTGAGGGCGTACTGTCATTTGTCTCAGGTTCATTTAAACAGTACATGTATTGGAGGAATTTAATTTCACTTTGTGATGTTGCGTGTTTACTTTCAAACAGCCTGAACAGCACCTCTGTTTAGGTTATCTCCATCACATATCTGCTGACTTTACTCCTGGAAATATCTATTAGTACTGTTCTCTTGGAAATGTCTGCTTCACATCTACTACATAGTATCAAAGTTAATGTGTCCCCAGTGAAGATTACAGAGAGAGGACACCCTACTTGTGCAGGTCATTCTTGCAATGAAGCTGATTGTCGGTCCAAACATTTGATTCTCACCAGCGCTGTATGTGGTCAGTTTACCTGATCACAAATGAATCTACTCTTTTTGTTCTTTTTGCCTGTAGACCCAATTGTGAAACAGAAAAACTGTCTCTGGGGCTAAGTTAGGTGCTAGGAAGATCTGATTGACTGCTTCTTGTGCAAGTTGTTTTTACGTGAACTTGTATGTACAGTATGTGTAGGGTTATTTTTATATTGAGATTGCCTAATTACCCATTGAAATGTTTCCCATAGTGAACAGCATTTTGTGTATTTAGATCGGATCACATTCGTACCTCACACAAACCACTCTAGCGCTCACTTGGTACTGCCCTGACACCACCATTTCCAAAGGGACTTGGTGCAGTCATTTTGATCTGCACCAGAGTGTGATTGGCATTTTCATATCTTCTTAAAGAAACCAGAATATGGAAGCAGTCACTCCAGATTTTGGAAAAAAAAAAAAGTTCCAAACATAGTAGGTGTGAAGACGCCTCAGGAACGTTGTGTAATACTGCCCCAATAGGCCTTAAAATGTCTGCAGCTCTGGCCAGCTGACCAGCTTTAAGTAACAGGAAAATTACTAGGCACTTTTCTCCATCTTTAGTTCAGCGAAACCTGTGTGTCCTCCACTACCCTACTTTATACAGTATCTAAAATTGTTTTAGTCATAATGTCTGATTGTTCCTCCACTACCCTACTTTATACAGTATCTAAAATTGCTTTAGTCATAATGTCTGATTGTCACGTTTTGCTTTGTCATTGATACTTTAATGTTCTGTCCATCCATTCTCCCAGCAAGCATGGAGTGCAAGGCAGGAACAAACCCTGGCGAGGGTACCACTCACTCGCTGGATGAACACACACACACAACCGAGTACAATTCAGCATTGCCATTCCAACTAACCTGCATGTCTTTGGACTGTAGGAAGAAAATGGAACACCCTACTTTAATGTTTTGGAAGTGAAATACAAATTCCTTATAATAATGTAATTTTTTCAATATTACTTTCTAATTGGGAGCTTCTATTCATCTGTCTAGGAAATCAGGCTATCGAAAACAGAAAACTTCCATCCTGTCCTGTGGTTTTATGGAAAAGGCTTAAAGCAGGGGTGCCAGACTCAGATTATGGAGGGCTGCAGTGGCTGCAGTTTTTCATTCCAGCTACTTTCTTATTTACTAACTCGTTACTGCTTCTAATTTAACATACTTCATTTGCTTTAATTTTAATTAACATGTTTAATTATTTTTTTGTCTTTAACCAGCGAAAAGAATAGTAAAATATAAAGTGGTCTATCAGATGAGTAGCTAACTCAGAGATCTCAGACTATCCTGGAAGTCACCTTTTTCGCTCTAACCATTCTCCTATTTTGTTGTTAATGAAACCCATTATTTCATTCTATGGCTTGTTAGTGTGCTCATCTTGCCACATCAGTCATTCCCAAAACTGATTTTCTTTTTTTTTTTTTCTGAGATCACCATCCAAATTCGTTGTGAATCAGAGCAGGCTTCAATGTTTTCATTTCAGATATTTTATTGAGACAGATGTCATACGAAACACACAGGTGCCAATGAAATCTAAGATGGCCTGGTCATCTGTTGGCTCAGTCCTCGTGTCATTAAGGTTTGGCTGCTGGTTAAAGTTAAAAATGAAACAATTATAATGTAAGGCAGCAAAGTATGTCCTGTTAGCATTAGTAACTGGGTACTAATGGAGAAATTGGCTGGAATAAAAACCTGCAGCCACGGCAGCCCTCCAGGATCTGAGTTTGACACACCTGGCTTAGTCTCTACTGTTGAAGGAGTTGGAAGATGATATATGCCATCTTAGTATTTTTCTATCTTGTTTTTATGATACATCAAAACAGTCGTGTAGCCTTCTGACTACTCCTAATGGCCTGGGTATAACAAAAGGGACTCTGCAATACGGTCTTTAATTGTCTAAGTCAGGGGTGTCAAACTCTGGTCCTGGAGGGCCGCAATGGCTGCAGGTTTTCATTCTAACCACCTTCTTAATTAGTGACTTGTTTTTGCTGCTAATTAGCTTCTTTTGCCTTAGTTTTAATTAACTCGACTCAGAACCCTTAGTTCCTTCTATTTCTTTAATTAGCAGCCAAACAATAATGAGACGCAAAATGAGCAAACAGGTGATCAGCTAACCACATTATCTGAACATAAAGAAAGATGAAGGTCTCATTAAGTTTGATCTCTCAGGTCAGTAACCAGAAACAGAAAATCAACAGTTTGGGAAATGTCTGCTGTAGCAGAAAGAGAGCAGCAGCAAGCAGAGGATTTAAGTAACGGGTTTAATTAACAGCAAGAATTGGCTACTCATTAAGAAACTGGTTGGAGTGAAACTAGTTGGAGTTTGAAACCCCAGTTTAGCTGGTCATCTGTTGGCTCATTTCACGTCACATTTCTGTTTGGCTGCCATTTAATGAAGAAAAGAATCAATTCAGAGGACTGAATCCTTAAAAACAGGGCTATTAAAATGAAGGGAAAAGGAGTTAATTAGCAGTGAAAACTGGTCACTGATTAGGAAAAGGGTTAGAATGAAAACCTGCAGCCACTGCGGCCCTCCAGGCCTGGAGTTCGACACCTGTGGTCTAAGTAATAAACACCCACAACCTCCATTTGTTTTTATGTCATAGTTTTCTTCTGCAATTTAATATGTAAAGCTCAATGTTTGTGTGTGTTTCTTCTTTATAAAATTCCACATCCTTGGTCCAATCTCACCAAAATTAGGCACTTTGTCAGGACTACTTTTGATCCCAAAATTTTGACTCTGGGGGTATCTTGTGTGGGAGGGCTTCCCTTTTACTGCAGTGTGTTTTAAAGACAGTGCTTTTTCACAGATTTGGATCCCTGAAGTATATTAATTTAATTTGTCTGTGGAAAAGGACATTTTAAGAAACACCATTTGTAGAAGTTAGAGAGTTCTGCGTTAAAATCACCTGTCTGAAACCCAGAAGCATGGCGTGCAAGCCAGAAATTAACCCTGAATTGGTCTGTCATAGGGCACCCTAATGCAGATATAGACACACTCAGTTGTCAGTCAAGTCATACCAGAGCAAGACAGAATCTGAAGAAAACCAAACATATGCAAATTTGGAACGTGGGCACAAAAGCTTTGAACAAACTGGTTGGGCTAAGAGGCTAAGAGTCAAACCTAAATCCCTGCAGCTCTGAAGGAGACCAATTACCCTTATGAACTAAATGTTATTAATCTTCTACAGATCCTTGTAATTCCTGTAATTTTATCTCAATTCCGTAGTTTGTACCCAGATTCCCACAACCTTTGCGTTCCAAACGTGCTTCTGTTAAACGCACCTCCCTTTTACTTTCCAGCCATGCCCCTGAATCATTGATTCAGATGTTCGCCGAGTCAACATTACAAGTAAATTTTGAAGACTTGGATAAGGAATGCAGTGGTATATTGTTTGTTTAGCACAGCTTCCTGTCTCCTCCAGTGTCCAGAGCTCAGTCTTGATGTGGTCATTGCCTTTTATAACTTTAAGGTTTTTGATTGGTAGAATCCAATTTGCATGTATTTTATATCATCATTTTAATCAAGCTTCTGTGACACAATTCTGTGATACTTTTCCTAATTTATAATCATGGGCACCACAATTGTGTTTATTTTTGAGTGGCCGAGGCCATTTTTTGTTGGCAGTGGTGCCCTTTTTCTACCTTGTAATGGTCGCTCAGTAGAAATCTCTATACAAAAAATAAGCTGTTGTAGTTGGAAGCTGCAAAATGTGACATCATCTGACCATCAATATTTAAGATGGAGACTCACTATCAGTAGCATCCAAGTTTTTGCGTTTTTGATAATAACCTTTAAGTACTAGCTAGTGCAAAATTTACTTAGGGATTTAAAACTTCACATGCTTCTTTAACTTTTATTTTTGGTATTCGTGCTGGGATATTGGTTTAGTTTTGCACTGATTTTGTAGCTTTTGGAATCTTGCTCATCTCAGACAAGTGATCTTTTTGCTTTTGTGGCCCTGAACTGGGCTCTTATGGCTAGTTCCTGCCTTGCCCCAATGCTGCAATTCATACCTCAGACTCTCACTACCCTAAAATAAATTAAGGACATTTGACAGTGATGTGGTTCGGTATAGATTAGGCTCTCAAGTGCCCTCTGTTCAAGACTAAATATGTTTAATTCCCTTAGTTTATTTAAGTAGGACAGGCCATTTAATTCAGAATTTCTTGTACAGATTCTATATCTTTTGTGTAGAGTGGTGACCAGATCTGCCTTAAATAGCTATGGTGTCACTAGTGCATTTTAGAGACTGGTAATCACATGCCTTAATTTACAGTATATTTGACTTTTCTCCAGCAGACCCCCATGACCCTGTGTTCGGATTCAGCGGGTTGGAAAATGGATGGATTGATAATATACTTTACATTTTATTTGCCTTTCTAATTCTGTTACATTTTACCTTGAGGATAAAGTAAACTGTGCCAATACATAAAGTACACCTAAATTCCTTTTAGATCCTAGAGAGTGGTCTTTGAACTGTCATTTTCTCTGGGTACTCAAGTTTACTTTCAAAACCCGAACACATAAATATTAGGTTAAATGTTCACTTTAAACTGGCTCTCTATTTGTACGTATCCTACCATGGACTGGTATTACATCCATAACTGACTCCTGCATTGTCCCCAGTAATTCCAGTGTTGTGATTCCTGCCACTTAAAAATCTCAAACAAGAGATGTACAATCAAAAGCCAGACCTGACACAGACCTCACCCCAGGCAGCCTAGCACCAAACTTAAAAGGCACAAGCTCAAAAATACTACTAAAATACTACAAAATAGTCTATAATTTAGGCAGTGAAAACCATTAAAAGACCTTTGGTCCCAGACAAACAAAACCAGATTTCCTTTAATATTTTAGGAATTTAATGAAGGAATCAAAAAATAGAATAAGAAAAAGCAGGCCAAGAGAAAGAAGCAAAATTAAAACAAAGAAATCCAAGGATCTCAAACCAAAAGACAGTACCTTATTAATGAAGTAGGTGTCGAAGCCAGGAAATCCATACTACTAAAGAATCAGAAGTCAGGAATTATAAACCAGACAATGATGAAACTACATTGAGAACTGCAGCTTCACCTTAAATTTTTGCTGGGGACAGTATCCCAGCTACATTATTAGGAGGCCCCACCTCTTTAGGCTCCACATATAGGAGATAGAGCAGATAACAGATAAAACTGCTACATATATTATTCATATAATACAAACTTATAAAATAATTAATGAAAAACACAATATCAATAAAATCATATTACATAAACACAGCTAAGACAAAACAAAACCAAAAAGAGAATTCATAACATATTATACAAATAATATATAAAATATTACAAAAATATTTTAAAAAGCAAAGAGAAAATCTTGAACTTATGAGTAAACCTCACCTATGACTGCCAGCATAGGCTGCATGCTCTTAATTATACTATAATGAGACCAAGAAAATACAGATATATTTATCAGAAGGCTTTTTTTTTTAGAATTATCTGATTCAGCTTTTTTAAATTATACATTTTAACATGTTTTTGTTTGCTTCTGCATCTGTCACAACAAATTACTTCCATATTGTGCAGTATGTTTACATGTCCGATGTGCTTTAACCCTTGATACACTGAAAGCTAATAAAATGATCTGATAAGATTTAACCAATTGTATTGAAGGAAACAAAATATATCCTCTATAAACCCTTAATAGGCATATTTGAGTAATTGTTTTAGAAAGGACAGGTACCTAATGACTTTAAAGTTGCAAACTCCACTCCACTCTTCAAGAATGGAAACAAAATGGATCCTGATAATTACAGATCAATAAGTCTTATTTCTGTACCATACAAAATTATGGAAACTATAATAAGAAATACATGAGAAAATTACCTATATGCAACTAATATATTCAGTAAAAGCCAGCATGGATTAATGATATAAGACCTTGCTAAAGCAATCTTTTAGAGTTTATTATTTGAATAGGCAGCTGCAATAGTTGACAAAAGCAAAGCATACAACATAATTTACTTAGACTTTCAAAAAGCCTTTGGTGCAGTCCTACACCAAAGAGTAATTCATAGGTTATCAGAGGTAACCTACAGAACAGGATCTGAAGATAGTTAACTGGTAAGAGACAAAGAGTACAGGCAAGAGGAGAATGCTCCATGTGGTGTGGTCATGAGTAGAAACTCTCAGGGGTCCGTCTTTGGACTGTTACTTTTCCTGATTTACATTACAAAATATAGATTTATTAAAGTTAGTAAACTTGTGATGATAATAAAATTGGAAGAATGGCAGAAACTAAGGAAGTAGAAAAAACAATTCAAGAAGACTTGAACAAGCTTCAAGCTTCACAGAGCGAACACTTGGAAAATGCAGTTTAATGCAGAAAAGTGCAAAGTTCTACACATGGCAAAGGGCACATCAGTTATAAATACAAGATGGGAGAAACTGTTCTACAGGAAGTAACCTCTGAAAACGATTTAGGGGTTTATGTTGACACAACATTTCCATCATCTAAACCACAGGTGTCGAACTCCAGGCCTGGAGGGCCGCAGTGGCTGCAGGTTTTCATTCTAACCCTTTTCCTAATCAGTGACCAGTTTTCACTGCTAATTAACTCCTTTCCCCTTCATTCTAATAGTCCTGTTTTTAAGGATTCAGTCCTCTCAATTGATTCTTTTCTTCATTAAATGGCAGCCAAACAGAAATGTGACGTGAAACAAGCCAAAAGATGACCAGCTAAACTGGGGTTTCAAACTCCAACCAATTTCACTCCAACCATTTTCTTAATGAGAAGCTAATTCTTGCTGTTAATTAAACCCGTTACTTAAATCCTCGGCTTGCTGCTGCTCTCTTTTTGCTACAGCAGACATTTCCCAAACTGCTGATTTTCTGTTTCTGATTATTGACCTGAGAGATCAAACTTAATGAGACCCTCATCTTTCTTTATGTTCAGATAATGTGGTTAGCTGATCACCTGTTTGCTCATTTTGTATCTCATTATTGTTTGGCTGCTAATTAAGGAAATAGAAGGAACTAAGGGGTCTGAGTTGAGTTAATTAAAACTAAGGCAAAAGAAGCTAATTAGCAGCAAAAACAGGTCACTAATTAAGAAGGTGGTTAGAATGAAAACCTGCAGCCATTGCGGCCCTCCAGGACCAGAGTTTGACACCCCTGATCTAAACAATGGATAGAGGCTATTAAAAAGGCAAATAAAATATTAGGTTCTATCATAAAAACTGTTGACTATAAATCAAGGGATGTTATATACTTAATGCAGAGACCTTGAAAACCTTTAAAAAGAATCTGGATAAGATACTGGGACAGCTTAGCTATTAGCTAAATAAACAACCCTGAAGGATCTCCACTTGTTTTTCAAATTTCCACTGTTCTTATGTGCCTACTTATTTTAGATTTAGTTTCCTGTGAGTTCTATCACAAGTAAGCAGTGGAGTCAAAAGACAGAATAGAGTTTAAATAAAAAATATTCTTTTAGCTCCTCTCAGAAATAGCATACTTGTACATTCTTCACTGCAGTACATATACATTAAGTTACTGTCATTGAGGCAAGTGAAGCAGCAGTGCCAGCATCACATCACATCACATCACATCACATCACATCACATCACATCACATCACATCGCATAGTGTATAAGCACACATGCAGGAGGCCTGACCCAGTATTAGCCTTGTGCATTAGAAACTCAGGTACTGATCAAGCTGGATGATGTTTTTGTTTGGGCTCGGCTGCTTCTGGTTTAAGTACAAGTATATTGATCTAGTAAGTGGTCTGATTTTTAATTAACAAAGTACTGCAGTAACAGTACTATTTGGTGAATCCAAACCCAGCAGGTAATTTCAGGATAAATTCAATCACGATTATTGTGTAAATGCAACTTTTCGAATTAGTAGCTATTGATATGGAAGCATTGTAATTAGGATTCAGCATGGTGTATATATGTCAAATGGGTATTTTCCAGTACTTTTACTCTGACGGAACATGTTGTGTTGAATGCTGTATAAAAGTAGAATTAATTCACTGACTGAATAAAAATATTCATCATCATATTTTAAAGCTCCTTGTAAATTGCAGCACATGAAATAAAGACTGATTAATTTGTTAGGATGAATCATAAAAGGGTACGTAAAATTTTTAATTGAAGACCTGTTCAAGTTTTGAAATAACATATGTTGGCTTTAGCTTCATCATGCCAAATTTAAATTGGCAAGGTGATTGTGAGAAATCTACTTGGACTGAGACCAATGCACTCAACTGCATTAAAACCGGTTAATAAGCAATGGCTTGGCTCTTTATTGAATTCATGTGTCCACCTCATTCTGAGCAGCTTGAAGATACTGTACCACAGCAAAAGAATTTCTCACTGGCTTTAAGTTATACGATTATATCCCCCAAAGAAGCTGATTTCCAATTTAAGCTGGAGATCGAGCTCATTAATTCCTTATTTTCTGAGTAACAGGAGCTGGGAGTTGCTTCAGGACTCTTGGAAGGAGCTTTCTATCAGACCAGGACCGCTCCTGTGTGTCAAACTAAAAAATATTTCCAAAAAAAGCACTTGTTCCTTCTTTGTATCCCACACTGCAACATACCTTGCAGAAATTAGCTGCATTATTATTTCATGTATTTCTTTATTTTCTTTTTTCCTGTTACACCCAATTTGTATGCAGGGAGCTTTGTGCCAGCAGCCTTACTCTTAATAGGAGTCCCGGTAGTCACACATGGAGACGCTGCCTGTCAGAAAGTCATTAAAATGTAAATTTATTTTAATTAGGATCTGCTAATAAACTGCAATTATGGATGCTGTGAAAAAAGGGGTGGGGGGACTGGTGAGGTAACCAAATTGGTTCTGGCAGGACCCTGGTATGCACAGCAGTCACTTTGCATATTTCAGATGAACACCAAGGTTTCAGGTGCAGGTAGAAGTGGACTCAAGTGTCTAAAGGGATCGGAAGGGGCTGCAAGCCGAGCTAATCAAAGGCAAAACTCATTGTACACACCGCAGGGTGACATTCTTTATTATAACACTGAGTGCTTTATGAAGGACTTTGTGTCAGTGCAAACTTTTAAGGGTGCTATGAAAAAAGATTCAATAACGATTGTAACAATCAGGTCATGTCACTGTCTTACTGGCTTACCTTAAGTCTTAAGGGGCATCATTGGAAATTATTATTTCTGTTTTCTCCTAGGTCCCCCAATCATCTCAAGCACCCAGACTCAGCATGCTCTACATGGAGAAAAAGGACAAATTAAATGTTTCATCCGGAGCACACCTCCTCCTGACCGAATAGTGAGTATCACTTGCAAGACTGGTACTGTATTAAAATGCGGCATACATTATTGAACCTCAGCAGGCAGTACAATATATCAGAATTCAAGAAGAAAGTACAAAGTTGTGGGCTCAGATCCCACTGCTGCCACTCTGTGTGCCCTGAACAAAGAATAAAAAAGTGCCTAGGATTCCAATATAAGAATAATTATCTTCTTAAAGATATGGTAACTTACATTTAAAGCTTAAGATAATAGAACTGAAAATAATTAATGAGTTGATTGGAACAGTGTTCAGTTTCAGGAACCTGCTACCTCGGTGCTATGTCTGCTTAGATGCCCTATGGAATTAGAGATTATTTGAGCATGGGAAAGGTGCTATATAAATAAAATATATTATTATTATTATTATTATTATTACTATTCAAAAGTTCAAATACTGAGCTATTGAGCAAACATACACAAATAAAAGATATGCGATAAGCTAATGGTGGCATATGAATTTACATGATTTGTCGAACATTTTGTATTGTTCTCATTACATGCTGTCTATTCTTCAAAACTGTAAATCCTCTGCAAGTGAATCACATAAAGTACTGCATTGTAAAGGCCTCCATAGGTTAAAGAAAAAATGGTCAGATAACCCAAGGCTAACTACTGCATAAGGCGCTATAGCAAAGTATGCTATTTATGTCTAACTAACACTGTAATTACACAGACAGACAGACAGACAGACAGACAGACAGACAGACAGACAGACAGACATATAGACAGATAGATAGATAGATAGATAGATAGATAGATAGATAGATAGATAGATAGATAGATAGATAGATAGATAGATAGATAGATAGATAGATAGATAGATAGATAGATAGATAGATAGATAGATAGATAGATAGATAGATAGATAGTGTGACGATGCTGGTCCCCTACAGACTCCCTCTTCCCACATGGGAGTCTGCTGAACCAACAGCGTCAATAGTTATGCCCGAGATGAGCTGACATATGAGGACAATTCACTGATGATGCCAGAGGATGGTAGAAAAGGTGCTCAAGTGCTTTTATTAAAAACCAATCAAAACAAAAGTAAAACAAACAAAAGTGTCAATTGTGCAGTTTTCAAAAAATACATATATAAATCCATAAAATCCAATGAAAAGTGGGAATAAAAATAAGCAATAAATAAATCCGTTAAAATGCAGTCTAACTCCTCCTGATCTCAGCCCTCCTCCTTCTCATTTTCCCCGGCTCACCCATTGCTCGCATAGCCGGCGGAGACTCAGCGGCCACAAGCTCTTTTCGGCCGATCTCCATCTTGGCAGCCTCCAAGCATCATGGCCAGGCCATCCGAGGTCGGCTCTCCTCCCTTCTTCCTTCGCGCTCTCGAGGTTGCGCCTTGAAAGGAAGTCACTTTTAGGAAGTCACTGCGCACTGGAGAGATTCCGAAGGACTGGAAAATGGCAAATATCATCCCATTATATAAAAAGGGTGACAGGGCAGATCCAAGCAACTATAGGCCAGTAAGCTTAACATGCATCACAGGAAAATTAATGGAAGGAATTATTAAGGATAAGATCGAGCAACACCTGGCAAGGACAGGAGTTATTCTAAGCAGTCAGCATGGGTTCAGAAAAGGGAGGTCATGTTTTACTAACATGCTGGAATTCTATGAGGCAACAAAAGGATACGATCAAAATGGAGCTTATGATATTATTTATCTGGACTTTCAGAAAGCATTTGATAAGGTGCCACATGAGAGGTTGGGCATCAAATTAAAAGAGGTGGGAGTTCAGGGTGATGTTTGTAGATGGGTGCAGAATTGGCTCAGACACAGGAAGCAGAGGGTGATGGTGCGAGGAACCTCATCAGAACTGGCTGATGTTAAGAGTGGTGTTCCACAGGGGTCAGTGCTAGGGCCACTGGTATTTTTAATATATATAAATGATTTAGATAGTAATATAAGTAACAAGCTGGTTAAGTTTGCAGATGATACCAAGAGTGGTGGATTAGCAGATCATTTGGAATCCGTTATATCATTACAGAAGGACCTGGATAGCATACAGGCTTGGGCAGATTTGTGGCAGATGAAATTTAATGTCAGTAAATGTAAAGTATTGCACATTGGAAGTAAAAATGGTAGGTTTGAATACACAATGGGTGGTCGAAAAATCGAGAGTACACCTTATGAGAAGAATTTAGGAGTCATAGTGGACTCTTAGCTATCGACTTCCCGACAGTGTTCAGAAGCCATTAAGAAGGCTAACAGAATGTTAGGATATATAGCACGATGTGTGGAGTACAAGTCCAAGGAGGTTCTGCTCAACCTTTATAATGCACTGGTGAGGCCTCATCTTGAGTACTGTGTGCAGTTTTGGTCTCCAGGCTACAAAAAGGACATAGCAGCGCTAGAAAAGGTCCAGAGAAGAGCAACTAGGCTGATTCAAGGGCTACAGGGGTTGAATTATGAGGAAAGATTAAAAGAGCTGAGCCTATACAGTTTAAGCAAAAGAAGATTAAGAGGTGACATGATTGAAGTGTTTAAAATTATGAAGGGAATTAGTGCAGTGGATCGAGACTGTTATTTTAAAATGAGTTCATCAAGAACACGGGGACACAGTTGGAAACTTGTTAAGGGTAAATTTCGCACAAACATTAGGAAGTTTTTCTTTACACAAAGAACGATAGAAACTTGGAATAAGCTACCAAGTAGGGTGGTAGACAGTAAGACGTTAGGGTCTTTCAAAACTCGACTTGATGTTTTCTTGGAAGAAATAAGTGGATAGTACTGGCGAGCTTTGTTGGGCTGAATGGCCTGTTCTCGTCTAGAGTATTCTAATTTTCAAAAGCCAAGGGGGGACACCTGCCTTGCTCGCCATACTCCACCCAAATGTTCAGTGGGACAAACTAGCCCCTAGACCGCCACAGTTAACACTCCTTCACGGGGCCTCAGCTCGCACTACTATCTCCTTCCAGGTGGCCAGATCCTCCTGCTAAGACTGCCTTTCACGTCTTTTAACCTCGGTCATTCTTTTCTCCGTTTCTTTGATCTCCCTCCATCTTTGATTTTTCCCCCTCTCATCTTTGATTCTCCCATCTTTGATTTTTCTCCTCCTCCTTGATCGATCCTAAAATCAAACCCCGACTTATACGCTCGTTCAAAAATACAACACTTAATTTTTTTTTTTACATTCTTCTTGCCTCCTCCAATCTCACACCAGTTTCTCAGATACATCAAATTTTGTTGCAGCAGCTCAGTTACCAATTTCTTTCACCACTTCAACGACTTTTAATTTAAAACCAGCTTCATAGTTTCTTCTGATCGAACGCTCCATCGTAGATAAGGGATGCTCTTACGATAAAGGTGTAGGCGGAGCCTATCCCAGCAGTACTGAGCACAATTCAGTAAACTGTTCTAGACAGGGTATCAATACATCATAAATCCTCCTTACACAAACATACCCACAGTCACAATCAGACTACATCCTCACTACTACATTTTAATTTAAAAACTGTTTTTAAATAAAAACAATCTCTGCTCATGCTAGCATTTCCACATTGTTTACAAAATTATCTCCATCCAAATTAAGATAAATAAAAACGCACATGACACAGTTGTCTGCCTACACTGAGCTTGTGCGCAACATAGACGTCTTACCCAAAACCAGCATTCTACAAAAAGAAGGAAAAGCCGCCAGCCACTGTATTTATCACAAAACTGTAGCCATTGGTAAATTATTTGCCTTTGGGCCATGTATGCAGCATTCAAACTGTACAGAATGTAATTTAGAAGCATACAAGTAAACAACACAACAAGCACCTTGGCAATTGACTTGTCTATGCCCAGCATCTTGGAATCTATTTTTCTTCCATGAAGGGTGACCAGTAAGGGAATGAGACATTGCAATGAGTAGGATCCAGTCAGGGCAGGACAAACAAATCAGAGTGCTTTTAAAATCTATGTTTTTGGAAAAACTGCATTTTTGCCTTTCCACACCACAACGCTGAGACTGCATTTTCAGAAGTCTCCATTTTCAGGGGTTGAAATCGCTGGGGTAGTGTGGACGAATGGCAAAAATTGAGACTTAATGTCTACGTTTTTAAATGAAAATAAAGTACTATGGACGGGGCCACATTCAGTTTAGAATTATTAAACAACTAGCCCGCATGTCTTTTAGGTATATGGGAGGAAAACCTCTGCAGACAGGCTGAGAATATGCAAGCAGGATTTGAACCCAGGATGTTGGATTCATGTCTCAATACTCACTGCATCCCCCAATTTAAAGTACAGCAAATAAAACATGAACGGAATATGTTTCACTCTGTCTGTGTCTTGACAAAATGTTTTTCAAAATTTACCCCAATTACAGGTTCACCTTCAGTTAAATATTTCTCCACTGGTTACTATGATAAATGCACTTGAAAGGCTATTTACATCCTAGAAGTTTACTCAGTTTGACATGATCTTAAGTCCGGAAGGTGTTCCTTACATGTCTTCATGTGCCTTCTTCAGGCCTGGTCATGGAAAGAAAATGTGTTAGAATCTGGAACGTCTGGCCGCTACACAGTGGAGACTGTCAGCACTGAAGAAGGGGTCATATCCACCCTGACTATAAGCAACATTGTGCGGGCCGACTTCCAAACTATTTACAACTGCACCGCATGGAACAGCTTCGGCTCAGACACTGAGATCATTCGACTCAAGGAACAAGGTGGGAGCCAAGGTTCGAGAATCTCTATTTCTTTTTTTAAAACACATCAAAAAGATCTTAGATGCTGTTTGCTTATTATTATGCAGCCTTCTCACGGCTGGATTTTTGGTTTTAATGGTTGTGAACTACTTCAGCATGAAGCTCTGTCTCATTCTCACTGTATGCTCTGGCTTTGTATTTTTTAGAAGTGCCTTGGTGGGAGATTCTTATTAATTTTATTTTTCCTACCAAGTTCTAAACAGTAATCCTACTGACCAGGGACTTGAGACTGATTAACCTGATATGGGGAAGCTCTCTAAAACTGACACTATCCTTTTTTTCTCTTTAATGGATATAGTCCATCATAGCGTGAATTAGCAAATTCTGTGCTACAGTATGGTACCTGCAGAGATCAAATCACATTTCTGCACTGGGATCTTTAATGTGTTCTGCAAAACACTTTGTGGGTGTGTGGATTGGGGGGTGCACTTTGAATAAGATGTTATTTTTCTTACATTTGCAGAACCAATCCCAGAGTTAAACATTTATTAAATCGGCCACTCTTTACGGCTTTCTTATTAAATTACTAGACAATGCAGTTTAGTCCATTCAGGACAAATGAATCTTAATCAAGCTTGATAACACTAATAAGTCGTAAATGTGTCAAGATTAATGATTAGTCAGCAAGGGTCCATTAGTAAAGCATGTAATATATTCTTGGAAGTATAGATAAAACATGTGAGGGGATTTAATTTGTCTCATTAAGAATCAGCCCCCTCCAATGGAATTTTTCATTTTCTTTCATCACTATTACTGACTTTGGTGCAAGTAGTTGTATATTCACTTTAATCTAACCAATGTATAAAACAACAATGCTATAAAACATTTCTCACAATAAATCTTTCTGCCTAAAAATTATCATCTTAAATGTCATCTTAAACTCAAAATTTTTTTGTTTTTCCTTCTGTAGAGTCTCTCCCCATGGCAGTCACTATTGGAGTGGCAGTCGGGGCATTTGTTGCCTTTATTGTTCTTATGGCTACCATAGCAGCTTTTTGTTGCACTCGATCCCAAAGGAGTAAGTCCTGCCTTACTATTTTAAGTAAGGGACTCTTTTATACTTTTATTCTTGGGTGAATGGGGGTGGGGGAATTCAGTATACTATGTTTATAACTGCACTGAAAAAGTATAAGTTAATTAAAAATGAAATATATTGTTAAATATGTTAATCAATCGAGTTCATCCATCCACTTATTTTCTGAATTGAATTTGTACACTGCAGGGTCTAAGAAAGCTCATCCCTCAGACACACTAGGTGCATCAAAGAACCATCTCTACAAAGTTGGAAAGCACTCTCAAGCCCCTACCCAGAATCCATCCCAGGGTGGCAATTTAGAGTCACAAATTAACAGAGAGGCAATTTTGAGTCCCCAATTAATCAAAAACAAGTGTCTTTTGAATGTAGGGTAGAATAATAGAGAATGGACAGTGATCAAGCAGGGAATTATCACCTGTTTCACGGCTCCAGAGTCCCGGACATGATACCCAGGACAAACTTTGACTATCCCCCATGTCAGCTTGTGTTTTCCCTAAACGTTCTTGTTTCCTCCCAAATGCCACAGATCTGCATGTTATGTAGCTTGGTCAATTTACACAGTACCTTTATAAATAGATGTAGTCAGCTGCAATGCCACTTGCACTTTAGAACAGGTCTTCCACATGAAGCTAAGCATGTTCAGGCCTGGCCAGTACTTAGATGGGAGATCCTCTAGGAAAAGCTAGAAGAGGTGTTGGTGAGGCCAGCAGAGTGTGCTTATCCTGTGGTCTGTTTGTGGATCCCAATGCCCCAGTACAGTGAGAGGGACACTGTGCTGTAAATATGGTGACCTCCAAGTGAGATGTAAAACTGACGTCCTGACTCTCTGTGGTCATAAAAGATCACTGGTCATCTTTTAAAAAGAGTAGGCTTTATCTGGATGTCCTGGCTAAACTGCCCATCATGGCCTTGTCCATTCTGACCCCCTAATCATTCCCTGACTCTAATTGGCTCTCTCTCTCACCCCTTTACCACCTAATAGGTAATGTGTGGTGAGTATAGTGGTGCAATAATGGCTGCCGCTATATACATTGGTGATGGGTGAAGTGGTTCCTCTCTGTCGATGTAAAGTTCTTTGAGTAGCAAGGAAAGCTCTATATAAATGTAATTAATTATTAGTATGTACTTTATGATGAATTGACACCCTTTCAAGGCCTGCCTCCTGCCTTGGGCTTGATTCTGCCAGTGTAGGCTCTGCCTTCCTATAATTATGCATTAGATTAGTAGGTTCAGAAAATGAAGGAATGAACAGAGAACACTTAATAAAAATAGAAATATTTTATTTCATTTCTCATAGTTTTTTTAATTCAAATCTGTTACCAGGAAGGGACAGCAAAACATGCAAATAAGGCTTTCCTGCAGTACTTGAAGTCAACTTCTAAGTAAATATATAAAGGTTACTTGTTATGTTGCATAATGTGTGGTATATGTGCTATTAATTGAATTATTATTATTATTATAAAAGTGTTAAGTATGTATAAATGCTGCTGCCTCCTGCAAACAAGGTTTTTATTTTATTTTTTTTCTATCAATTTTTTTATTTGTAACAAAACAGCAATGCTTGAATAAGAAGTTATTTCTTATGTTGTCTAATAAAGGGTTTTTCAAAATATTTTCCCCCAGGAGTCACCCTACATGCAGATATTTTTGATAAAAGCAAAAATTCACACTGCTTATTTGGCCTAAGTATTGCTTGTTAAATTATGCATACTTTTACCTGAAAATAAGAAAAAATAAGATGTAATTTTTACAATGCAAGATTAGTCGCTGTACACATTTTTTTCATAACTTAATTATATAAATTACTTTGTTATCCTCTGGATTCAGCACTGGTGTGTTTTTTTGTCAGCAATCACAACATTTAACACAAGTGGTAATGCAATGGTGTTTTCTTTCCACATACAAAAATCAAGTCAGCAGAAAGACAAATGGGTCATGGTGGCAACACTCAGATAAGCTGTAGAAAGGTGCCCAGCCCTGACAACTCTGCAGCCTTGATGGGGCGATGGCAACAGCGCTTTTTGAGCTGCATCTCCTTCATGAGACTATCACGCCTTTGGCATCATTCTAAATACAGACTTTCTTTATATCAGTGTGACATATCATCTTCTTTTCACTTTTTCTTGTTGGGTCATTACAATGCATCTGTTTATATTCTAAGTATAGGTCGAAAGCTCTGGGGTGGCAAAAATAAACGCAAGCAGACACTGGAGATGCATTTTAATAGCAGTAGTAAATGTGATCCTCCTAAATTATATATGAACCAGTAACGGCACCCTGCATGATAACATGCAGTGAATACACTTGACTTGAGCATTCATAGTATTCATACTCTTTCTCTGTACGTTTAGCATTCGTTTGCTCAGAGGTTGATGCGCTTGCTGCTTCCTGAGCAGCTCTTCTTTTCTCCACCCTAGCGGCCCGCTTCTTCTCTTCTTTTGTCGGCATCTTTTCGTGTTAAAACTGATTAAGTCAGTGTTTGTGTTGCATTACTTAGTATGTTTTTCTTAATTTTTCACTTAAGCTGAGACTTAAGTGTTCAATTTGCCTCAAGAATGATTTAAGATATGAAGAGGTGAATATAAGAATATAAGAATATAAGGTGAATATAAGAAGTGACAGCTAAGGTGGTAGGGATGAGAATGACGCCCGTATGCATGCGCCGCATGGCCACCCTGCTGGCTGCTGCTAAGAGTTGATTCTAAAATAAAATAAAATAAAAATAAAAAGAGGACTGACCTTGGAAGTCAATCGCCACCCCGAAAATGGATAGTAGACGTCACATAGTATATGTGTACCAAATTTCAGGTCAATAGGTCAAACTGTTTGCGAGCGACAGGTGATTTAAAATCCTGGACAGACAAACGGACAGCCACGGTAGCATATTATATATAAAGATACAATGTATATGTATGAGATGAATGTTAAAGAGGGTCCTTTTTACAAGTTTTGAATACTGACAAAGCAGTCTGCTTTAAAAAGCTGCATTTGACACCCTTGCTGTAGCTTTATTTTTAGTGGAACCTCATACACAAGCAGTGGCCACAAGATCCTGTGAAGTATACCATGCTGATAAATCCAGGCTTTCAAACTCCTTGGCAGGCCTGATCTAGCCACCGTTGCCACTTTCAGTCATATATACACATAGGGTTGGGCAAAAGTAGGCTTGCAGTTGTGCATATGCGAGGCTGGCAATTTGAGCTCTTACAAGATTGTACCTAAGTGGACTGTAGCATTGTGATATTCTTTTAAGTCAATAAAGTTAATAAAACTATAGTAATAATCATAACCTGCATGTCTTTTTCTATACAAACAACTGTAAGCCTACTCTTGTACACCCCTGTATATTGTGACACTAGGGGTCGCTGTTGCCCCGTAAAACACACAGACAACACGTCCAAACACCAGGTAAAAGTTCCAGTAATAATTTTAATAATTACAATAATGTGCACAAAGCACCTCCACTCCCACAATACACAATAATAATCAATAATCAACAATAAATCCTGCTCTGTCACTCTTCCTCCCAACTCCTGCTCTCTTGCTGGATTTCCCACAGTCCTTTAAATAGTCCTTGACCCAGAAGCGCTCCTATCCGTCAGTCCACGTGATCCAAAGTCCCAGTAATAATTTTAATAATTACAATAATGTGCACAAAGCACCTCCACTCCCAAAATACACAATAATAATCAATAATCAACAATAAATCCTGCTCTGTCACTCTTCCTCCCAACTCCGGCTCTCTTGCTGGGTTTCCCACAGTACTTTAAATAGTCCTTGACCCAGAAGCGCTCCTATCCATCAGTCCACATGATCCACTAACACTTTTGGGTCAGATGAAAACTCTTATTTGTCTTCAACCCGGAAGTACTTCAGTTCTTCCTTCCCCTTGACTAGGGAGTACTTCCGGGCTATAGGGAAAATAACAATCCCTGTGTCTCCCACGTTATCCAGCATGGCTGTAAAGTTGAACTCCATTTTCCATGATGCCCTGCGGGGATCCGGGGCATCTCCATGTTGCAGGGAGGACTCCATCTAGCGGCCTGGGGGTGCTGGCCGGGATAAACTGCTGGCCATCTCTCACAATATACATATACATATATATATATATATATGTACGAGGGACATTCAAAAAGTTTACGCACTTTTTTTTAACACTATTTATTAAGAATTTCAAAAACAAATTACATCTCTTTTCTACATAGGTACCTTCGTTTGCGATGCAATTTTCCCAGCGTCATACCAACTTTTTAATGCCCAATTACTACTCCTTCTACCTTCACCATTTCCAACAAAAATATAAAAGTGCAGAAACTTTTTGAATGTCCCTCATATATATATATATATATATATATACTGTACATATGCTATTTGTATACTATTGATTCAATTTTGCATTAATTGCATTGCCATTATTATAAAAATATTAAGTGTGTATAATAGCTGCTTCCAGGGAACAGGGCTTTTTATTTTATTTTTTTTCATTAATTTTCTTTCATCGTAATAAAACAACAATCAACAGGAAGATTATAAGATGTAACTGAGGATATATCACTGAAACAGCCCCCCTGCCCCAAACAAAAATTATATGCTAAAATGTAATGAACTAACAACTAACAACCCACGAGTAATCCACAACCTTAATCCATAATCTATCCCTGTCTCATCCCTGCTAGAGAGAGACAGAGAGAGAATCATTACATCAGACCATGTTGAAGTCTAAGAGAGAAAATAATGGATTGTGGGCAATATCTGTTGGTACTTTAAACACAGTTTCAGCTTCCTCCAAGACATAGATTTGAGTGACAAGTTACTAATTCAAGTTGCAGATAATTCCAGATGAAAAAGGTTATTGAGAGATGTTATGCATTGATGAAAACTAAAAAGAGTTTGGTTGCTATGGTGCCCAAAGAAAGAAATTTTATTTGTTAGGGAGCAAGAGATAAATTATAAATGTCTAGCAAAATATTAGTAAAGAATGGAAAATAGTTGGAACAAACACCAGAACACAAGAACAAGATGGATGGGCTTAACCAAAACATAGACAGAAATGTTCCAGGCTCCTTGATAGAAAAAGAGTTGCAAAATGCGGTAGGATTAATTCTCATGGTAAATGACATGGGGTGTGTGGGGCAAGAGGGTAGATATAACCTATGAACAACTATTTAATGTGTTACTCTGGGGTTGCTAGAGTGTAGGTTGCTCTTTCATAGAATGGTTTGTCCTGATCCCATATACTGCTAAAGTGAATAGTTAGACCAACAAGATAGTTTATATAAAAAGTGTACAAGGCAAACAGGGATTTGCTAGGAGGAGAAAGCAAGGCTGCAAGTAAATATAGAGGATGGGTAGGAAGCTATGCTTACAAGAATAATCCAAACTTCTTTAATGGAGTTGCAATTATAATATAAAAAAAAGGAAGAAAGTATAAGATAAACTTCTAGTACCTCATGGAATGTTCTGAAGACATATCCCAAGGTTTCAATACAACATCAGAACCAAACATCGAAACCGCTCATATGTCCACCCATCAACGGGGAATGTTTTCTGAATATAGAAACCCCTGCGTGTGGGTGGCCCAGGTTATTACCCAGCCCTTTCATGTGTGAGTGGACATGTTCTCCTCATGTTCATGTGGTATTTGTCCACGTTTCCTTCCAGATTCCAAAGGCTTCTTGTCATGTCTAAATTAAGTATCTGGCATTATTGAGAATTTGTTCCTGCATTTAACTGAGACAGGCTTTAGCTTTCCACTGTCTTAACACTAATAAGGCAATTTTGAGAAAGACTTGAATGTCTGCATGCATTAAAAATAAATAGCACCATAATGTAAAACAGACTTTGTGTCACTATTTTAATGTAATAATTAATTGAAAAAGTTGATCTATACAAGTGAGGCCTCATTAAGTTTATTTTAAAGCACTGAGGTAAGGTGGCTAGATTCAAGTGAAAAATTTATTTTTTTTTCCAGTGACTGTTAACAGTCACTTACAGGCAAAGTCTCCAGGGAAAATATTTTTGCAGTATGAGATTTAGTCCATAGTCCTTTCAATTATTGTTTAGTAATTTATACTGTACTAGCTATTCTACACAGCTTTGCCCAGAAGAGTGATAAAATGTATGTCACATATGTAAAATAAATAAAATGCAGATCTGACACTTGTGACCTCCTCATTACGGAAGAAAGACATGTAATTTTTTTAGTATTATTTAGCATCTAGTTCTTCTGAGCTTATTAAGCACCTGCAAAATTTTTATTTTGTAGAGAAATAGAAGTAATTTCGTAGCAAAGAACAATTCATAAAACATAAAATAATAATAATAAAATAATATATGTCTCAGTAGTTCAGTGATAATATTAAAATGTTACAGCGCATGTAGAATGCACCACAGTTGTAACCTACAACTCAACCACTGAGAGAAAAATGAGGCTTGAGCAGCCCACACCTTCCTCCTCCCTGAGCAGCACTCCTGGTAGATCGTTATGAAGTGTCCATCCCCTCTCACTCTCGCCATCTCCAAAAACTTTTGTTACTCCAGTTCAAGCACGAATGTCATCATAAATGGGACATTTTCTCACTTATTATTTGTCCTAGACAAAAACTGAATAGGCCATTTTTTGTTCATTTTAAAATGTTCATTCAGAAAAGATGGAAACAATGTTTGATGTAATCAACCAATGAAAAATCATTGAATGTCAAACTTAAAAAGTTTATTCTTTTTCAGCATGCCCAAATATTTTAAAACTCTTGTGATTAAGGAAATGACTGTTCAATGAGAAAAAGTGCCTTTTCCCTTGTAAATGTAACGTGCTTTATGGAGACTCAATTGCAATTTTTCAGTCTCTATATCTAAACATCTCCTGAGAGATACACTTTAACGCTGATATACACTTCAAGTGGAGGTGAAAGTTTGCGCAGAAAAGAGGTTCATCCATCTATTATTCAAGCTTAACCTAATATGTGTATATATATATATATATATATATATATATATATATATATATATATATATATATATATATAGTATGAATGTATGTATGTATATATATATATATATATATATATATATATATATATATATATATATATATATATATACTAGCTGATTACCCAGTAAGGGAAAAAAATAAAATGTGGTATTTATAAAATAAGTTTGTTAATTGCCAATTTTATTTTTCAACAAATAAAGAGCATTTACAATAACATAGAAATCAATATAAACAACATTATTAACATCTTTATCATATGAGAATATGAAGTAATATATAAGAAGCACATTGCAGATAAATAAAAATTATTAAACAGTAAAATCTTCTTCTATAATACACTACCGTGGCTGTTCGTTTGTCTGTCCAGGATTTTAAATCACCTGTAGCTCGCAACCTGTTTCACCTATTGACTTGAAATTTGGTACACATATACTATGTGACGTCTACTATCCGCTTGTGGGGTGATGATTTAATCACTCTTTTTATTTTTATTTTATTTTATTGTAGAATCAACTCTCGGCAGCGTGCATGCGTACAGGCACCGTTCTCATTCCCTTCCACCTTTGCTAATCATTCTTGAGGCAGATTGAAGACTTAAGTGCCAGATTAAGTGAAATGTTAAAGAAAACGTACTAAGTAATTGCAACACAAAAACTAACTTAATCAGTTTTAACGCGAAAAGATGCCGACGAAAGAGAAGCAGCGGGCCGCTAGGGTGGAGTAAAGAAGAGCAGACTAGTTTTACTTCATGCAATTAACCACAAATGTGTGCTGTCCAAAATAACTAAAGCAATGTAAGTTTAAGTGAAGTGGCCACAGCTTTTAAAGAGGCCAAAAAAGGTGTGGTAAATGTTATTTTATGTAAGAAAAACTGAGATATAAACATATGTATTACTGTAAATAGGTTTATTATTTGAATTGACATATACTAATTCAGTACAGAATTTAGATGGCTATGCTGATTTGTGCTTTTATGATCTCTTTCTTAAGTCCTATTTACATTTCTTTCAGGTTTTATGGTAAGCAAACAGAGTTGATATCTTCTTCTTTAATATCAGTTTGGGGTTTTTTCCATTCCTTACAGAATATGCTAAATCTTTGTCTTCTCTAAGAGAAATCTTGTTATTTAGATGGTAATGAAGAGGTGCTATGGCTATCAACGTCAGTGATTTTTACCTCATTTTTACATTTTAGATGTATAATGTGCAATGAAAGTTTTCGTGTTTAACTTCATTTGCAGATCTAAAGGGTGTAGTCTCAGCAAAAAATGATATTCGGGTAGAAATTGTACATAAAGACCACAATGCAGCAAGAGAAACGGAGGAACATGCAGCCATCAAGCAGCTCATGGTAGGTAACGGAGTTGACTATGTAGAGCCAATGTTCTTTAGCAGATTTTGTTCTGTTCTGTTCTGTTCTGTGTATTGTATTGTATTGATCCCCTTCTTTTGACACTCACTGCATGCCCAACCACCTAGAAAGGGGTCTCTTTTTGAACTGCCTTTCCCAAGGTTTCTTCCATTTTTTCCCTACAAGGTTTTTTTGGGAGTTTTTCCTTGTCTTCTTAGAGAGTCAAGGCTGGGGGGCTATCAAAAGGCAGGGCCTGTTAAAGCCCATTGCGGCACTTCTTGTGTGATTTTGGGCAATACAAAAATAAATTGTATTATATTGTATTGTATTTAAAATAATGAAGCTGAATTTAATAACCAATGAGAGTTCCGAGAAACTGTTGCAGTAACACACAGTAATACAATTCATTCAAATGAAGGTCATGCAATATACATGAAAATACAATAAATGTAATATAAATACTTTTGTACATTATCAAACATTTTTATACGGTGGAAAAGAGCTCTTTAGTTGTAGTCCTGGAAGGTTTCAGTGCCCGCAGACTTTTGTCCCTATCCAGTTTCTTAACCAGAAGCCAGTCCTTGTTGATGGCAGAACTAATCATTTCAGTGTTTTATTCTACCATGTCAGGTTATTTTTATATTGTTCAATTTTCCTTTCTTAGGTTTTCATCCAAATAATATGAACTATAGAGTAGATCAGTAATTTTCAGTCCTTCACTTTTTTCCTCTTCCATTGCTCATTGGCAATCAGACAATGTCGATTTAAAGAAGCAATTAAGGGTAACATTTCAACAAGTGAGTTCACTAAAAAGAAGCACAAAAATGTACAGTAGTTTAAGAAATAATTTGCTTCAGTACCCATTGTTGGCTTCTAATTAGGAATTTGGATTGGAAAAGAAAAAACCTGCAGCCACTGTGGCCCACCAGGACCCAAAAAGACCCAAAATGAAGAACTTGATGTAAAGAGGAAAGCAGATAAAAAGTGAAAAATACAGACAGTTGAATAAAATCGGATTTCATGCAAAAAATACAATACATCCTAGGCTGACAGTGTATAGAAAAGGTATCATGAGACTGCTAGCCAGGACATTCAAACAATGAATGAATGAAGTACTATTACGTGAGATATTTTTAATTATATTTTTCATTGATAACCTTGTAGTATTGTTGTGGATTCATCTGCTGGTTAAGGATTCCAGTCTTGAGTAGCAAAGCAATGTTGACCATCAAAGTAGACCTTGACACATGGCAGTGCTGCAGCCTGTTATAACAAGATGTGTCATATTTAACATACTTAAAGCAGCAGACAACTGGAGTTTCAGTCCATGAGTACCATGGACAAGAACCTCACTGACTCCTGTGTTGTATGCCTTTCTTTTGTTTCAGATTGAGAGGGGCGAGTTCCAGCAGGAATCTGTTCTCAAGCAATTGGAAGTACTGCAGGAAGAAGAGAAAGAATACCAGCACATCAAGGTAAATCCTTGAGAGAGATGGCACAGAGACTCACAGCTGGTTAGGTTATAAATCACCCATTGCTTGTCAACTTTGTGAAGACACCAAGAGAACAGTAGTAGTGGCTTCTTATTTTTTAAAAAGTGTCACTTTAGGAATATTTTAATCTTTCTTTCTCGTTGCCTTTTCTGCAGAAAATACCCCCTTCTCTTTCCACATAGATTCCAATCACTGATTTTTTTCCCCCCAAATTCCTATGATCCAAGGCTTGCACATAATGACATGTTTTCAGTGATAAAAACAGATGTGAAGTCAAATACACTGCAGAGTGAAAAAATACAGTTCATTTCATTATATGGTGCCATATCTAAAATGAAACACCTACTTGTCAGAGTACGTTCTATGGGTTAAAGTAACTTACAGAAACTTTTCTGGTCAATTCAGGTCTTAAAGAAAAAATTGTAGAGATGATTTTGTCTCTCTGAGGACATGTCTTGTTTGCCTAGACATTATATTTTTGAGAAATTGGCAGAAAGGAATTGGGAGTCAGTGAAGAATGTGTAACTGAGAATCGTTTGAGTTAGGGACCCTGTTTTATTTTAGTGGTCTGTTTATTAACCCCTCCTGACCCCAGCCAAGTTAAAGCGTGGTTATATTTCTTTTATTTGGTAATGCAGTACTGGCAGACAATGTACATTTTCTAGCATAGTCTCTGTTTATTAGGTTGACAACATTCCCCTGCTAAGTATGTACTTAGCTCACTAACAAAAATCCCTTGAGTATTAAACATTTTCCAACAGTATATTAAAAAGCAAAATAAACCAATTGTGGCTAATGGCAAATATTGCATATGAAATTCTAGTGTAAATGCTTTTCATAGAAAGGAAAGGGATAAGAAAATATATCATGTGCCTCAAATCATGGATTTCAAACTGTTCCATTAAAGATTTTCAGGTTGAGATCTTATTACTATATCCATCCATCCATTTTCCAACCCGCTGAATCCAAACACAGGGTCATGGGGGTCTGCTGGAGCCAATTCCAGCCAACACAGTGCACAAGGCAGGAACCAATCCCGGGCAGGGTGCCAACCCACCACAGGACACACACACAAACACACCAAGCACACACTAGGGCCAATTTAGAATCACCAATCCACCTAACCTGCATGTCTTTGGACTGTGGGAGGAAACCCATGCAGACACGGGGAGAACATGCAAACTCCATGCAGGGAGGACCCGGGAAGTGAACCCGGGTCTCCTAACTGCGAGGTAGCAGCGCTACCACTGTGCCACCGTGCCACCCGTATTACTATATCCATTTCTGAAAACATGAGCTGGTGTTTGGCTCCATATACCGTTTGTCTTTATTTTAAAAGAAATTAACTCACACTGTTCCTCTGTTCTCTAATCTGCACTGACTTCCTGTGGATATTAAGATTTATTCCTTAGATAAGGCCTACATTTAAAGATATTTGATATTAGAATGTGGATAGTGTTAAAAATTTGGTGGATACAATTCATCCATTTACTGATCCTATCCCAATAAACTGGATTGCCAGGCCACATCAGAGCACAGTACACCATTTAAAAATTCTGAACAAAGCTGTCATAGCTGATAAGGAAAAGGTCCCAAGGATTATTGCGAGCACTTAAACCAGGGAGATGAAAAACATAAGAAATCAAGCACATAAAATCATCCATCCATCTATTATCCAACCCGCTATATCCTAACACAGGGTCACGGGGGTCTGCTGTAGCCAATCCCAGCCAACACAGGGCGCAAGGCAGGAACAAGTCCCAGACAGGGCGCCAGCCCACCGCAGGACACACACACACCAAGCACACACTAGGGACAATTTAGGATCGCCAATGCACCTAACCTGCATGTCTTTGGGCTGTGGGAGGAAACTGGAGCACCCAGAGGACACGGAGCACCACACAGACACGGGGAGAACATGCAAACTCCACACAGGGAGGACACGGGAAGTGAACCCAGGTCTCCTTACTGCGAGGCAGCAGCACTACCATTGCACCACCATGCTGCCCCACAGAAAATCAATGAAACAAAAATCAAAAATTCGAAGCATAGCCCTAACTGCCAGATTTCCACCATTAACTGTAATACAAAGAGAGAGAAACTTTTATTTGAAATTATCCACCTAGGGATACTGGATTTCAGCAGCATGGCCATATCTCACCCAGAGGTAACTGGACTGACCCCAGGATTGACCCATGAAGCTCAGGAACCTGACCAATTAGACAGCGTGGAGCACTTTGAACCAAATGATCACAAAAAAGCCTGGTCTTGGCTAAGAGCTCTCATGATCACATGATGAATGATGTGAAGAAAAACATACAACATTAGCAGCTTGAAACATAATTGTTGAATTGATCACAATGGAGCACAAGTTTGTATGTGCCCTGTTGACTAAAGGGGGTTAGCTTTGACTTAAGGAAGGCAATCTACTGTTGATCAACAAAAAGTGGTGAAGGAAATCCATACAAAGGATGGAAGCCAGATGTTTATTGGATTTCCATTCTTTTTAAGCTGCCTATTTAAATTTTAAGAGCAACTTTTTTTGATTCTCCCGCCACATTACACAGTTTTCCCAGCAGTGATAGACTTTTATTTACACAATCTTAGCCAGTCAAAGTCAGTCACAACATGCTTCCATGACTATGTACTGACAGCTCCAGGAACACAGTGTGATTTTATAATGGGAGCAGACTTGTTGGTGCAAGAGCTGACAAACAATGAGTGCTCACCCAGAAATGCAGTGCATATAATGCAGTGGCAAGGAAGGAAGAAAGTCTGTGTTATGGACCATACAAAGAGAAGAGAGTCTCATCTGTCTCATGTCTCACCTTTGTTGTACCGTGACGTAATGCAAAACAGAAAAATAAATGGCTAAGACTGCTTCTGAACTCTCTGTTTCTAGAAAGCATTCATACAGGTACAGATGCTGTTAGGCAAAAAGATAATTGGCTAACAGAATACTGTGAGCTTGCGATACTTTGGAAATATGAAACTATAGTGAGATGTCACATAGTCATGTAATTTCTTATTCCCTGTGATTCCTAGTCATGTAATCTGACGTCCTTCAGGCACTGAGATCCAGCTACTGCAGTTGTTAAGTTTGACAAGTCTTACGATTATTGAATTTTTATAATTTCTTATTTTGACAAACTTTTATTAATGTATTTGGTTCCAAATAGAAGAGTGTAGCACATAAACCACTCCTTCATAAGAAACTGAAGAAAAATTTCCAAAAAGCAATGAACAAAGAAGGTGAAGGATTTTGATATTTGAGACAATTTTTTCCACAAACAACTGACGCCAAGATTAAGGAAGGAATTGTTGTTGGTCCACAAATCAGTAACATCAGTGACAAGCGGTCTGAAGATCTGCTAGTGGGGCCAGAGAAAATTGCCCGAAAGTTACTCATTGGTGTTGTTGAGAATTTTCTGGCCACCTTACAGGTCAGCAGACTACTAACATGCTTTAAACATACAAAACCATGAAGTGCAACATGTCACTATAGATTTGTTTTCTGCATTCACGGTTGGACTCCTTCCCTGGTAATCTTGGCACACTCAGTGACAACATGGTTAAAGGTTATTGCAATGATGGAAAAGTGTTATCAGGGCAAGTGGAATCCGTCAATGCTGGACAATTGTTTTTGGGCACTGAAACGAGAAGCATCAGATGCCGAGTACAAATGGACATTAGCAGCAAAATATTTTTAGCTCAGTTGAGCTAATGCAATTTATTAGCATCATTAAGTGAATAAACACACTACACTCAATGAATGTTAACTTCATGTTTCTCCAAATTCCTACATGATACAGTCAGTCTAAAATTATGGTAACACATTACTTTAGGTACTGCAACAATGCATCTGCTACTCATTTGCTCTAACATTTACATAACAAGACCTTAACAAAGGCTTGTTTTGGCCTTCATAAGATTTATAAAACATCAGTAGACAGGTCATTCATCTCTGGGCTGTGAAGTATATTGAAATGATGGTAAAATGACTTGTTAATATGAAGGATTCACAGGTCTTATACTAAATATGTCATATGAAGAGAAATGTGTCTCTGTTTAGCCATCTCAGACTGCTCCAAAGTGAAGTTTTGTTAGTACGTAACATTGCAGAAATGGATAAACACTTTATAGATGTTTTGTAAGTGTTATGAAGACACGAAGAAATCTTAAGGTTAAGACAAAATTCTTAATTCAAAAAACGAAGGAAAGGGAAGAAACACAAAAATACTAGAAATAGCAAAAGTAAAACCAAGCAAATGCTGAAGCCCCAGCCAATTTTTGACAATGTTTCTTTTTAATTGTTTGCCTTTAAAGTACAGGAATTCTAGTAATTTACCTAAGTTTTTCAAGTCAAAGAAAGCTCAACAGTTTAAAGGACATAATTTACTGCAAAGGTTTTTCTTCCACTTTTATCTACAAACACATCAAAAAGCAATTTTAAAAATGTAGCATACCTTACATACACAATTAAACACTTTGAAGCAGAGATGTAAACACACAGACCCCAGCCAGCCATGCCAAACCAACAATTGCACATTGAAGTCTCAGGTAATTGCTATTTCTGCTATTGTGATGATCATTTCCTCATCTGCAGTAAATACATACCTTTGCTAAATCGTTTTGTGGAAGTTAGAGAGCTTTTCATAATTGGAATGTTTATAGATTTTCTTTTTTACATGAGAGTTTGCAAAGGAAGAAGGCAAAAAATCTGATTATATTCCTTAACTATTGTTATTATATGAGTTGATTTAATACACTGCACCTGGATATACTGAAATAGTTTAATTGTATTGCAATGACTGACTGACCAGTGTGACACTCTTGATATGACCGATAACGTAAAAAGAACTAACACAACATTTTGAAAGCCACCTGATTTTATTATGATGATGGATAGTGACAACATTTTGTATGTTGGTTGGATATAGAAGTAAGAATTCATTGTACTGCTACTACTAAACCAATTCAAGGTCATGGGGGTTGGAATCTTTCTCAGCAGCTTTTGGTTTAAGGCAGGGACCAACCCTGGTACATCACAGGGTTGACCCAAAAACACACCCTTACCTTACACCTACCCAGGGCCAATTTATAATTGGAAATTAGCTCAACATACAAGTCTTTGGGATATGAGTGAAAAACCAGAATACCCGGAGAAAAACCCATTTGGACAGAGTGCAAATGTGCAAACAATTTCTAAAACCATGTGTTGTTATACATTTTTTTAGCAAATGTATGTGTATTGTGCTGGAAATCCAAGGATGTGGCCTGTAAAAACATTATGTCATGACATTCTACAAATAGATTCCAAATATTTCAATATACTCTCAAACCTTAGTACAATTGAACATATAGCTTATAGCCAAAGATACATTCCAATACCACTAAATTTCCTTGGAAATTCAGACTGTCATTTTGACACTGAAATGCTAAAATGTAATATTGAACAGTTCATTTCTAATTCTTTACTAGACTCGGGAAGGAAACAGAACAAAATTAAAAATGTATTTCCAGTATTTACACCCTACTGGCCCTCAAAATTGTGACACAATCATATGGTCTGAAATACATTGAGGCATGTTTACATTTTGTTAAATTTAAACCAACTTGTTCATTTTTTTCCATGCTCATTGCCTATGGTTTCAGGGAATAACCATCATTTACATAATCTTAAGCAAATCAAAGTGTATTGTACACAGTCACGCTTGTATAGTTAGTTGTCCAGTTGTTATGAATTTCTTTGACTTTCATTTTGAGGTTTGGTGTTTTTTGGTTTTGATTAGTTATTCTTTTTGTATTGACCTCCTGTCTGTCCCCTGAATAAAATTTGCCTGCCCCATTCTTTTGCTTTCTTCTACTAAGCAAGTTCATAACAAAAACAATGAATGCCATGGCAAACTAGATGTGGCAGCAGGTATTTTTTAAATAGCCCTCAGGTAACTCTGTCTGTAATAACCACAACATTAGTTCCATTAGAAGCCCTGGAAAAAATAAATAAAAAGGGTAACTGATCAAGGACAAATTAAAAATACAATTTAATAAAAAAGAAAGCACATTCAAAGGAGTTTGGAAAAAATAACAAAAACAACAAAAAATAAAAACAAGAACTGAATTTCTAACAATGGTGTGACACGTCCATTGATATTCATAGCATTTTTGCCAACCTCTACATCTCTCTATGACTCACTATATCATCATAGGTTGCAAGTTGTAGGGGTGGGCTTGTGTCATTGAAAGCTTACATCCAGTAAGCACTCAGCCAAACATACGATGCATATAATGACTACAAACAGTGAAGAAGGCGACAAGGAAAACAAGTGTTTTTCCATGTGCCGATTGAAAAAGAGGCTCATTGAACTTTGCAGCGAGCACAAATGTCCGTTCAGTGTCCCATGTTTGCTTCTGTTCTTATTCCAGGGTGATTTACATTGATTGTCTGTCAAAATGAGACAACCTTGCACTAGTTTTGCAGTGTAATATGAGAATTGGAACAGATTTGGTGCAGAACTGCCTGGTAAAATGAGGGCTGGGTGAGAGAGAGAGCTCGGCTGACTTCATCAGGAAGCTTTCTGCTCGTTCTTCCACTGAGAGATAGGGAAGTTACTCCTTTAACTCATGCTGATAAGGAGGCTGATTCTGAGGGCCATTAGAATCCAGAGGTTGCAGGTTTGCGCCTGGCATTGGGAGTTACCACAGTACAATGTGGCAGACGACCAGGGATCCTGCCCCACTGGGACGCCGGAAGGATGGACGGACCGGGAGAGCAGCACTTCTCTTTCCTGGACGGTCCTAGAGCCCTGGAGGACATCACTTCCTCCACACCAGGAAGTGCTGCTGGACCAGGGATGGTGCACACCCGGCAGCGCTTCCACCACACTGGGGAGTGCTGCTGGAAGTTCGTCATCATGCACCTGGAGCACATCCGGGGCAGGATAAAAGGGGCCGAATCACTCCATTCGGAGAGCCGGAGTCAGGTGGAAGAGGACGGAGCTTGCGAGACAGGAGTAGAGGCGGCCAAAGGAACTAGGACTGAGCACTTTGTAAATAGTGTGTGGAAATAACGTGTGTGTGTTTTTGGACATTCTGGTGTCGTGTTTGTCTGTGGCACAGCTATCCTTGACAAAAAATTTGTTAACTGAGAAGGCTCATGGTGTGTGTGTGTGTGAGCCCTTGAAAGCTTGGCATAGACGGTAGCCTTTGTGCTGTGTAGTGAGTGGAGTGTGTTGTCAGTGCAGAACTGTGCAGTAGAGTGAGGACTGGGTACGAGAGAGCTCAGCTGACAACATCAGAAAGCACTCCACTCCCTTTACAGTCTGTCCTTGCACCGAGAGATAGGGGAGTTACTCCTTTAGCTCATGGTAAGAAGGAGGCTGATTCTGAGGGCCATTAGTGCAAATATGCAAACTAAGAAAGCCTGTCTTGAGTGTGTGCGTGTGTGCGTGTGTGTGTGCGTGTGTGTGTGAGTGAGTTCATGACATAACATGAGGGAATTGTGTAGTCAGTCTCCTCCTGCAATTTCTAATTATCTAATATGACTCCCTTTATAGGCAAAGAGATTCAGCAACTGCAGTCATTAAGCTTAACATCCATCTAATTAAAAGCCATGTCCATTTCTATAGTGTGATTGCGACCTTATTGAGCAGCTGCCTTTTGCCTGCAGTTCTTGACAGCCATCAGAAGGGAGCCAAATGTGTTCAGCCTGCATTGGCTTCTCCTGACAGACAAGAACATAAGTATTCTCAGCAACAAAACAATAACAGACTCATTGTTTTTAATCTGAAGATCCGTGTTAATCAGCCTCCAAACTATTTTCCTAAATCTATACATTATTTCCTAAACCCTACCTTGCTTGCTAAGCTTTTAAGTCTTCAGAAATCTCATTTCCAATGGCATATAGGAATGTTTCTTTATTCCACTCAGGAGTCTACTGCAAGTGTTATGAACAGAATACAGTATTTTTGATATCACTTCTGCATTGTTTTCAGTTCTATAATCTTTTAAAAATGACTGCATCTTCCTTGGGTTAGTAGCCTGAGATAAAGCTTTTACAGCTTGTACAAAGATAATGTAGGCGGTTTTAGGTTTTTCTCTAACAGAAAACAGAAAAACTGAAGCTTAAAAGCAAATGAAAAACTGCATCCGTATTATAAGGGAAGTGGTAGAGCATTCCTTGCATATTTCAGATGCAGAATTCAATAAATTTCTCATCGTTACCTGATTTGTGGCTTTTCAGGAAGATTACATTTTAATTCTAATGCAAACACAACTCAACTTTTGCCTAGCTGCTATAAGATTACTTACCTGAGCTTGCTAATTTCCATTATATACGTTCTACAGCAGATGACATGAATAATCATTTAGTTTTGAATTTTATTTTGTTTTGATTTATACTGAAAATGGAGGTCTGAATATCTGTAGTAAAGCAGAAGGATAATAAATGGGAGACTGTTGGAACCCCATTTATCTAGCCAAGTTGTCACAGCCGAAACACATCACCAAATAAAGTAATTACAAGTATCTGGATTTGGTGCCCTCTTGTGTCTGAAATTGGAAATAATGCTTCAGGAGTTCCATCTTTCCTCAGTTGCATCTTCTGGTTAACTGACACCATTTTCTATAAAACATGGGATTTTGTTCTTCCTAACGGAAGAGGCGGAGTCAAAGATGAGCGCACATCAGGCTTCTTGCTCTTTGTGGTTTTCCATTTTACAGAAGGAAATGTAAAGGGGGTGAACAAATTTTCCACCATTTCACTAACACCCTAAATCAGTTTCTGTAATAGACTGATCAAGTTTATGTGTGCAACACTGTAAATCAACCCAGGTGTATTTCTTCACAAAAAGGAAGAATCCATCCTTTAAACTGAGGTGTCAGTGTCGAGAACTAGGCTTTTTTAGTGATCTCAGTCAATTAGGTTTTTTTTTTAATTTCAAGGTTGAAAAATATGAGATATTTCTAAATCCATCTAAAAAAACACTCGGAATATAAAGGTTGGGTTTTGGTATTTGTGTAGTTTAGTTGATCAGGTTAAAGATATTACCACAGAATAAGTTGATTTGAACAAGGTACACATAAAATAATCCCTTGTGAATAGCTATTTCCTTTTTGAACAACAACAATTAAAATGCTTGCAAAAGAGGTTAGACCAAGGGACAAAGGTGGGAACAAGTCAAAGCAGCAAAGTATTCTGTGTCCTCTTTAATGACTTTCTCAATTCAAAATTAAGCTTACTTGATCTACTACACGTCCTGCGGTGGGTTGGCACCCTGCCCAGGATTGGTTCCCTGCCTTGTGCCCTGTGTTGGCTGGGATTGGCTCCAGCAGACCCCCGTGACCCTGTGTTCGGATTCAGCGGGTTGGAAAATGGATGGATGGATGGGATGATCTACTACACTGCTTTTAGCTTCTTGCTTGACCTGAAGTGGTCCTCCCTTTTGTGGTAAATAAAATCTGGGTCCGTATTTATCAAGCATCTCAAATTAGAAAAACTGGCTCTAAAATCTCAAAGTGAAACAAATTTCGTCCTTCTCTTAGAAGAAGGAGTAAATGCATTTTCTTAGTTTTTCTAATTTAGGATTTAGCAGAGCTTGTGAACTGTCCTAACTTGCTAGACGTTGCCAAAAAATGCCATTCAGGCATTCGGGAAAGTCTGAATGCTTTGGAAATACTGGATGAGTTCATACAGTATATACTATAGATATTTGATTGGACAAAGATGGAATAATATTTGTAACAAAATTTGTATGTGATGTGATCACTCCATTTACACACAGAAGCCATGCACTGTCAGCCGAAATGAAAGTGTAATGTTAGATGTAAAATGCAGCTTTGCAACAGTGATGACCTGAGTATGTCTAAACCAAACATTTTGCTTTTAGTCCTGAGTGGCACTCAGGCAACAGTACAGACATGTCTTATGTAAGCATCATGCTGAAGAGTTACCGGGTAAATGGTGTATATGCATCTTCTCCTAGCCTCATAATGGCATCTCATAAGAAACATTTTTTAACAGCCCAGGTGTTGCACGCTCTTGACGGTGATACAAGCAGTGATGATGAGGAGCCTCTCATCAGCAGTGATGACGACGTGAATCTGTCTTCAGGTAGTGAAAATGAAATGGATTGTGAAACCGAAAGCGATTCTGATGAATACAAAAGTGACACTCAATCACGTTTGGATCATTTGTATACTTATTATAGTTTTTACACTTCTGACTTTGTATTTTTAGTGGTTTGCATATTGTACACAAGAAAGATGAGATTTAATAAAAATGTAGTTATTTAAGCCAAAAAAATGAAATCCTTTTTACAAGTTTTTTGAGAAAAAATGCAACACTAAGGAGGTTAACTTTCCACCAAACTCTGAATGTCCTCACAACCCATGAGGTAATATATGCAGATTCACACATTTCCCCACCACTCCATGTAAGTTAATGTTAAAGCAAACTGCATTCATGCAAATCAGCACCCACATAAAGATCATTGCACCGAGAATGGATGAGCATGCATATGTGAATAACAAGCGATAGTACAGTATCAACACACAGGCAGACATGGCTGCAGACTATACTGCAGCATCCAGCAACTTACCCTAAAGATAAGCAGGGCTGAATGGGCAATTGACAGCAAAATATCATGCAACTACATTGGGCTCTGCTTTCCACAAACCTCTGAAATGTTTTCATTACATTTTACAAGCCCAGAAAGGTTCGAGAAGGCTGACAGATAACTTCAGGGCATTAGATAAATAGAGCCTCGCAGAATATAAAGGGGGATCATGGAGAGGGACACGGCATGGCACATTGGAAGATGATCAGGACATCTGAAACTACAACTGTGGATCATCTATCTAGTCATCAATCTTCTACACCTGCTTTATTCTGAGCAGGGTCATGGGAAAACTGGAGTTTGTCTCAATAAGAATAGGGTGCAAAGCAGGAACAATCCCTAGAACATTCATTGTTAAATAAACGTGCCCACTATTAGGCTTGTTATACTATTTTTCTTAATGCTGTAGTGAATTGTCATCTAATACATGCAGCTCAGCACAATTTTCTAGTGTATTTCTTCTAGTTCTACTTTGAACATCATTTTTATTGTTATCTTTGAGGTGCAGCCTTAGTGCTGGTATATGAATGGTACAAAACATCATCATGAGTTCCAGTTTGTGGCTCAGAGTGTTGTAAAGTCGTGATGGCATTCATTAGTAAATGTGAACTCTCCATTCTAGCCTGAAGTAGGTGTAGAACATTTCATAAATACTTCTTATGTCCTATTCTGAGGTAGGACAAATTCTTATTCAAGTGTGACATTTTGTTTAGTTCCTAAGAGTAATTCTGAGACGCTTGATAAATACAGGCCCTGGTCAAGATGAACGTGTGTATGGAACTGTTCATCACTAACTACTATCTTCTGCTCCTGGATTAGGTCTATTTGAGTTTGCTTAAGGTTAAGGGTAATAGTTCAGTTCATAACTGGATTAGCCAGATGGTTTTTGGTGGTATTGTCCTCACATTATTGTGTTGCTTTCACTTTCTAAAAACAATCTTTGTGTCTTTAGATGATGCTAAGAGTGAACAGAGTACAGCTGTGGGGGATTTAGAAAGCAAATGTTTATTGTTCAAGCTTTTGTTTACAACCACCATTATAAAGGTACTTTCTGTATGTGTTTCATGTTCTGTATCCTATACCTAACTGCAGTGCATTCTGGGGCATCCCTAGTGGCCTCTGTTGAAATAACCCTGGCACTTGAGGAATGTGTGTCATGAAGTGATTTGAGACAACTACTTGTTTTAATTTTTCATGTGGGAAATAATAATAAAAGAGGTAAAATATTTCTCCATAATGTTGTCAGACGTACATTTGGTTATTTTTTATATTGTTTTGAAATTTTAATATTTTTCTTTGAGGTGCTTTTCCACATGTTACAACCACCTTATATGACAACTGACACATTCTTTATGGCAACAACCCCATTTGCTCATGACCTCTGACATCATCATCACTATAAAAGGTGGCAGCTTGCATTCACTCATATCTGGACTTTGTTAACAACAAGGAAAAGGTTTGTGTTTCCTTTCTAACAAAAGCACCACTTGATAAACAAAATAAATGTGTTTCTTTAGGTTTATGACTGAGAAAGAATTCAAGACTTCTGATTTCAGTTCTCGTTTTGGTTTCAGTTATCCATGCCTTTAGTTCTTTATAAATGAACTTTCGAACATGCTTCTGATTACATTGAAACCCTGACATTTCACTATCGCAAATATGAGCACATATACTGTAGGTGCTACACTGCATATCCTGGAAAGACAGCATAAATTACAGCTGCAGACCTTGAAACTGCCAGACTATTCTGGGTATTGTCAGGAGGGGTGTTTATGGAGTTCTGTCACTTACTGAACAAATGTTGTAAATAATAGTTATAAATTGTTGTTTAGCATGAACACATGTTGGTCAGACAATGCAAGTAAGAATTTTACTGTATTTCTAAACACCGCTAGACCTCTGCACAGGATAACCTGGGCTGTTGCCCAAACGGACTACAAGTCCCTGAAATTATTCAACTTGTATAAAAAAGTATAAAATACTCCTGTCTCTAGACTGGCCAGTTGTGTCCTGTTTGACCACGTTACTGATATTCCCAAGATAACTTGTCCACTACTAGTCATACGCACACCATCATCCTCGAGTTTACTCCTCTTCAGTGAACAGCGACTGTTGACACTGTAGGCGGAATATAGAAAATGAAGATGAAACCTATTTGACGTGTTAGTGACTGTTCTTTAGAAATGGCCATTGATGGCATTATACAGATAGATCCAATTCTAGTGATGGTGTAGCACACAAAGATAATTACTTTGCTCATATGATAAACTCTGATGACACTTCTGAATATGTTGTAATATGGAATAACAAGAACTTTCAAAACTACCATTTCACTGATCTTCAGGGTGCATTACATACAGTATATATCAGATGTTGATGATCCCTTAATGAATTTCACTCTGTTCATGAGTGAAGTCGTCTTAGAATTAATTGTGACTGAGCCCAGATGTGCACAGCAACTGATCCAGCAGAACACACTGAAAGCCAAATACAAGGTGCCCACATGGTCTGATGTCAGTTGATGAAAGCTGCCGGCTTTCTTTGCACTCAGTGTATATAATTTAAAAGGCTGAGATTGAAATGTATTGGTTAAAAATCACTTAAGTGAGACCAATACCATGGATCACGCTCAGGTGCCTACTCCCCTCAAAGTCTGCCCGCTCCCCCTGCCTCTTGCAAACCTTTTGCTGTTTATTTGGCCACTGATCTCCTTTGTTACTTTTGCCCCTTAAAACTACCTAGCACATTTCTATATATATTTAGGATTGCCCCATAGTCACTTAGTAATCTCTCATGTCTGACTATGTATCTTCCCTTCATTATTTCTGTCAATATTCCCTTTTTACACTTCTTCTCCTACAACTCTTCGCTTTTAATCTCACCTTTGTCCAGTAGAGGCTATTTCGTCTCAGTACAATCGCTGCTCAATGAGTCCTACCTGCTCACTAGAAAATTCTTTTCTCAGATTTCTGGAAATCCTCTTTCATTAACCTAGTCTTACTTTAACTTTTAGCAGTAGAGATCAACAGATCATCATCCTCCAATATTGAGAAGTGTTGGTGAAGTTGGGTGTGGTTGGAAGCTAGTTGACTGGTGATCAGTGCTCCATTCACAGTCTTTAATGTCTAATGTATCCCTTTTGCTGTATATCTTCTCTGCTTTTGGGCTTGAACTATTCGTCATGCCTCTATCCCCATTCTGCACAGGCATCAATAAGTAGCTACCATATATACTCACATATAAGTCAATTCTTGAAACCTGAAAAATCAATCATAAAATCAGACCCCGACTTATGCGCCATTCAAAAATGCGACACTTAATTTTTTTATTTTTTTTTTTACATCTTCTTGCCTTCTCCAATCTCACATCAGTTTCTCAGATGCATCGAATTTTGTTGCAGCAGCGCAGTTACCAATTTCTTTCTCTACTTCAACGACATTTAATTTAAAACCCACTTCATATTTTCTCCTGATAAAACGCACCATTGTAGATAAGGGATGCTCTTACGATACAGGTGTATGAGGGTGTGAGATACAAAGAGCATAAAACTGTGCAAACGTCGCTCTGGAATAGTTCGGGTATTACTGTATGGTCACGTAGGCACAATACATAGAAATAAAAAGGCAGTGTGCTCCATGGTTACTCTCTGAGGTGGGCGTTAGCATATCATAATCTCCTGGACCAATAGCGTGAGTTTTCTGCATTCACCTTATACAACCGACATTATAAAATACCAGAAATTATACGGTAAAATCAAGTCCTGACTTATCCGCGGGAGAACTTAAACGCGAGCATATACAGTATTCACAAAATGCCATGTACACCTTTATTCAAGTTAGAGAAATTGAGATATTGGTTGTCTTTGAAAAACTGGGTTAACACACGTAGATTTCTCTACTCCTAGCTTCTCTACAGACAGCAAATGGTGGAAGCATTCACAAAGATACATTTCCTGAAGCAAATGCTCCAGAAATTCCATTATTCCTTCACCTGGCTGAAATAGTCTGTCTCAGTATTTCAGAAATCACTAAACTGATGTTGATGAGCTGAATGTACAGTGCTCTCTGGAGCAGTGTTGGTGGTGACGCGTTCAATGTAATGTGTGTTATGTAGTTCGATTAATTTTTAAAGTAACAAGCAACTTGATGCAATACTTATTTTATCAAAGTAAAAACACCTGCCTTATTATTATCCCAGCAGCACTGAGTATAAGGCATGAAGCAAATGTACCTGTACACCACCTCTTTGCAGGGCCCAGGTGCACAACCAAGAAAAAAAGAGTGTTCTGTATACAATCTAGTCACAGGGACATATTAAAAAAGTGTAAGCGTAGTTTTAATCATACTGCAAATCTTAGGTCAGGGATGGAAAAAGGGATGGAAGTTATTTACTTCACAGGAGATGCAGGACTAAATGTATTTTTAAAACACAAGAAAATTATCACATTTGGCTTTGTGTCTGGTCATTTATGGGATTAAGATTAATAACATGTGCTGGGCAGTGAAATGTGCAGTTTTTCATATGAAAGAAAAAATCAACTCACTGTTTTTAACTCTATAACATTTTTAGATAGATAGATAGATAGATAGATAGATAGATAGATAGATAGATAGATAGATAGATAGATAGATAGATAGATAGATAGATAGATAGATAGATAGATAGATAGATAGATAGATAGATAGATAGATAGATAGATAGATAGATAGATAGATAGATAGATAGACTTTCCAGTATAGTGATGGGCTTGATGGTCATTGCACATATTAAAATAAGGATTGCTTACTCTTCTTCTTATTTAATTGTATTTTTACACTTTTGGTTTAAGTATTTTCCAGTCAACATCATGCAGCACACATCAGTCAAGAGGAAAGAAAAGTCCAGTATCATTTTTTCACTTAAAGGTAGTCATAGTAATTTGAAAAACAAGGAGATTACTATCAGAAATGCATTGTTCAAAAAGCAAGACATTATGCTGCATCTTGATTTTCACCCAACATCATGGAGGACCATGTTAAATATGAAAATGCCACCAAGGATGTGCTTCTTACACTTAGATAGATAGATAGATAGATAGATAGATAGATAGATAGATAGATAGATAGATAGATAGATAGATAGATAGATAGATAGATAGATAGATAGATAGATAGATAGATAGATAGATAGATAGATAGATAGATAGATAGATACTTTATTAATCCCAAGGGGAAATTCACAATTTAGACATTTTTTTTGTAAGTGATGAGTAATGTAACTAAAGTAAGATTCCCCAAAAAACTGCTTTGGAAACACAGACTCCAGGCTTGTTTTCGAATTGACATTTAATGATGTTTAATCTTATTTAATGACATCAGAGCATTTTGCCAATGTGCATGTAAATGGAGTTTTGAAGAAACCAGGTGTCTGTCTTAACCGGGTTACTCACCTTGTAATGGTTGTCTTGAATATATATGTGTGTGTCACTAGCATTTTGCACTTTTCTCCATTACTGATAATGATGGAATGGCTGAATATGTAAGGCCGGCTAATGGTACATGGGGAAGGGAGCACCTGGCTTGGAGGGCCAAACAGACTGTACGGAAAGGAGCCAACCTTATTTAAATGTGTAGCGGGAAAAAGCTGCAGCCGGACCAAAGAGAGAAGCAGACGCCATAACAAAAAGGAAGAGGGAAAGCCATTCAACCTGCATGGGAAAAGTCAGGTGAACCTGGGTTCATTTCTGGAAGAAATATGTCCTTGTGAATGAGGTGAAGGCATTCAGGGGAGGACCTGACGGGCCAGCACAAGGACTGTTTAGTAATACAGAGGTATGGCTCGGTGCATCATTCCCCACAATAGACTGTAGATGTTGATCCCTAATAGCGAATATTTAAAGGACTCTGATTGTATTCAATTTTTCTTTTCTCTTTCTCATATTTAGTGGCATATGTGGTTGAGTGTTTTATGCCTTGATTTGTGTGGGGTGGGAAACACTGCAGCGTGATACTATGTACAGTATATAGGGGTTTTATTAATTGTATCCAAGTTCTTATTTTCTGGATAATAACCCTTTTTTGTAACTCACCTTTGCCTTCGCTGGTGTGTTTCTGTACTTGTGGTGGTGTAGTAGGGAAGTAGCGTAGGTCGCTCACATCCTGGATCATTTCCTTATTTTTTTCCTTTCTCTTTGCTGCCACTCTAGGACGGCAGCACATATTATAATCATGCTGGTTCAGGGAGCGGTACAACCTTATTACGGTCTTGATCAATGACTCTTGATCCTTCAAGGACCTCTTCTGCAGGGCAGTTGGAATTCTCTAGGTGAGGAGTATGTGTCATGGAAGATTGAGTTGTTTTTGTACTTATCTTTATTATTCATTTTTGACTTATATTGATTTTCATGTTAGTTGTTTTCTTGTTCAATTTCAATTAAAATTGAAACAAAAATCAAGAAGTAACTACAGATGTCCTAGTGTCAATAGTGTACTTTCCCATCTGGCTCATTGCATCATTCTAGAAATGTTTTCACTGCTTAGAGAAATATAATAGGAAAAAAATGAAAAATGCAACTTTTTCTGTTTCCTTTATATAACCCTCCACTAACATTTTAGATGACAGTCATAAATATTTGGTTTTCTGCTGACACAAACACAAACATAACCTAGTATAATTGGCTTCTCCATTGTTTTAAAATTTTTAATTCAAGTCAAGATGTCTGCTACTCATGGTTTTTTTTGTAGCTCCCCTTTAAACAATGCAGCATCACACAGTCTGCCTCAGATAATTTGACATGAAAAGATGCACACATTCATTTGAGATTCTTTTAATGTCTGGGATCTCTGGCTTGAAGACACGTTAATTACATAAGTATTATAGAAGTTAAAAAAGTTTTCAAAGTTTTGCATTTTTTAAGTGTCAAAAATATCTTCCCCCTTTTCGACAGAGCTTGACGATTTTGCATGCTTTCTTAAGCTGTGATTTCCTCGCCTTTCCACCCACCACTAGTTATTTGTCCACATACATTTTCAGTTTTATTCCTGAAAAACAAAAGAGACACAACAAAGCTTGTTGAGGGAAATGAGAAGTGAAACAGTGAGGTTTTTACTTTTGCACTACCGTGCTTTTTTTTTTTCTTTAATTCTTTTTGTCCCCGTCTTTTTTCCCCTCCTCTGGGTTTGTGCTTTCATCATCTAGTTTTTTTATTTTAGCTGACAATGCAAACCGCTAGTGTTTTTCTTCATTTCCATGTCTTTCTTTGTGTTTGATCATCACTGATCATGGCATTTCTGACTATGAATTCCAAAGGCTGCTCTTCTACTTTCTTCTTGACTCTTAGATGTTTAATAATTCGCAGTCTATCAGCAGGGATAATGATTCACTTTCCTTGGCTGTCACATTCATCTCAACTTCCAGCGATTAACATCACACCTCTGAGATCCTGCACTAGAAGAGAACCTCACCTCTTTATAGTTATTCTTGATACAGTTCTGAGTAACAAGAGTGAAGATGACTATGAGCCATTTCCATAAGTACATGTGGCTTGACAGCAAAGTCGTAATTTTAAATAATTCAGTATACGGGTAGAACTAAACTTCTAATTTATTATGTAGAGAAAATAACCAGGTATTTATAAATAGAGAAAATCTGAAGCTCCTAAATTAGCAAATCAAGTTTTGAAAAGAAAAGTAAAAGACTGAGTTTTCCAATCTTAATATTTATTATTCTATGGCAATGCATGGATCTGAGGTTTGGGGTTCAGATCCTTTACCTGGTCATTGTGTGGGTGGAGTTTGCATTTTCACCTCATGTTTGTGTTGGTTTTCATCCAGTTACTGTACTTTTTCTTTCTCCCACATCCCCAAAGATGTGCATGTGTTAGGTTGGAACTGATGATTCCAAACTATCCCAAAAGTACTGTAAATGCGAGAGGTGATGTGAACATAATGTTACCCTGTGCTGGAATGTTATTTTATTTGCTGAAAATGTATTTTGTCATTTACCCTGAGTCATTGATAGAACCCCTATCCATCAGTTTATTTAGTGAACCGACTGAATCTAACGTTAGAGGCCCAGGGCACAATCTGGCAGGAATAAACCCTGGACAGGATGCCAGTCTGCTATGGGGCACGCCTTCACATTTGTTCACTGGCCAGAGTGGGGATGTGGTAATGAGACAGTTGCCTCAGGTAGCACTTTGGTCAGAACAGCATTTTCTTACAATAATATTTTTTATGCAATATGAAATAATAGTACAAAAAATTAGGGTTAAGTATGGACCATAAGAGTTCCATACATATCAAGTGCCTAAATTATATATTGCCTTCGAACAATGTGCAAAATATTTTCATTTGAAAACTTTCAAATGTCTCATAACTGCAATTCACAATTTTGCAGCTACATGTCGGTCACTAATATTGGCACTCATTTTCCTGAATTATCACATATTGTATTACTAGCTGTCCCCCGCGGCACCGCCTGCATAGTAGTGAAACAGGACAAACTTTAAAAATCAATAAACAAACAGGTATCGCTAGCTAAGCGGAGGCAAGGTACGCTTCAAAATATGGTGACAGGTAAAGCGACTTGAATGGAGGCTGGCTCGTGAGTGAGAATGGACCCGCCTGGCTCCCCACTCCTCACGTCACACATCCCCCTCCCCTCGGCCCTCAGCCTCTGTCTCGGATTAGTGTGAATAAATTGCTCCTGCCAGCGAACTATGATACTTAGCACGATGAGAGAAGTTGCCAAATCAACAGGAATGTTCAAACAAATTATAGAAAAAACCCGATCTAAATCCGTTAAGTAGTTCTCTCATGAAAAGCGGACAAACATACATACAGACGTTGGATTTTATATACTGTATATAGAGATGTATATATTGATTTTTTTATTTTGTCATTTTCTAAAAGGTTATTAATTTCAGAAATATTATTAAAGGAATACTTCACCCAAAAATTTACTCCATGTAGAGTGTAGTGGTAGCTGAGAAAAAATTTTAATTTCATGTTTTCATGGAGAAAAGACAACAAAGTTTCTGATACTGTAGCATGGTACCCAATAGTGACCAATACTGGACAATAAATCTCACGTTACTCATGTCTAATAATCCACACGTCTGGTCATCTAGTCATAAGCTCACAATGTGCAAAATAAATGTGTTTTTTGTTAAAAAATTGTTAATGGAAAAGTTTGGCATTTTTCGAGTTAAAGCAATTTCTTCACAAATATGGTATATATGCATTTGCCATGCAAAAATTTTGCTCTAAAGTAAAGCATTTTCTTAACATTTTTAAAAATATATAGCCAATTCTGGCATTTTATAATGGAACGTTATGGGACACAGGTTGCCTGGAAATCATAAGCCTAAAAACCTACTACCCATAACACCCATTTTTCAAGCCAAGAAAGTTGTCGAGCATTGATCCGCATCTTGAGATTACAACAACATTATTAAACAGCTTATACAGTGGAACCTCAGGTCATGAACGTCTCTGACCACATACAAATCGAGTTACGACCAAAAAGTTCGGCAAACTTTTGCATCTGTTCACGACCACACACTCGTGTGACGAACAAGCCAGTTTCCCTTCCGGTTCGTACACGCTGATGATTTCCGCACGTGTTCAGTCTCTCCCTGTGCATTCCCTGTGCAGCGAGCGAGAGAGAGTGAGAGGGAGAGAGAGAGAGAGGCTGGCCGCATAAGGCCAAGAAGGCAGTTAAAGAATGCATCAGGCTTGTTTTTAAAGAGACTGATTCGAGCATTGTTTTAACCTCGTTGTATTTAATGAAGACTTTTTTCTATTGGATTTTAACCTCCACTTCACTTCTGTTTACAGCGATCGGTTCGTAGTGTGCATTGTTGCAATGTTACTTTTCTTGGTTGTTTATTACATTATGGATTTTTCAAATGTTCATGTTTTTCCCTGAACTTAAAACTCATTAAAAAAGTGTTTACAGTGAGCGGTTCATAAGGCTGTAGTGTGAATTCTTGCAATGTTACTTTTCTCTGTTCAAGGTTTTCTCAGTGTTATTCAATGTTTTTACATTTAGTTTACTATTACGCTGTGCATTCTATGGTATAATTAACTATTTTTGTGCTTAAAAATCTTTAAAAAAATATATTTATATACAGTTCGTATGATCTGGAATGGATTAATTGTATTTACATACAATCCTATGGGGGAAATTACTTCGGGTCACGACCAAATCAGGTTACGACCAGAGTTTTGGAACGAATTAGTCGTGACCCGAGGTTCCACTGTACGTGTCATTTTCTAACAAAAAAAAAACAATATTATGAGATTTAGACATTTTAAACAAAGACCAGCCATGAGTGCTAGCTCAGTGTTTGTCTTCTTCCACAACAACCATTCACTGCCCATGATGTAGTTTCTTCACAAAAGAGAAAATAGCACCAAACCGTTCCTGCCCTGTGCTTAGTATTGTGTTGATTTGCTTCCATATTTATGTGAGAATGCATCTCTGGAAGCCTTCTGGTGCTATCTTAAAAACAAATATAAAATGTATCCTTACCTTGAGAGTGATTATTTCCAGATCCCTTTTGTTGTTACAACACATCTCAAGTCACACAAGACATGTTTTCATTTGTCACTTATACAGGATGTATTTTGTAATTTTTTTTATAATTTTATTTTCCTATAGTGGTCGTTGCCCCATAACTTACATTATAACACACTTGGACCGGCTATGTATTTTTTAAAATTTCTATAAAACGCTTTAGAACACAATTTCATGTGACAAACGCATATATAAAGGTAGTCGTCAACTTTCAACCTATGCGCCTTAGGACCATGCGACTTACGACCGCTACCGTGTCTCAGAGGTAAATGACAGTTTTCACCACGCCAGCTCCGTATGCCGTTTATTCATCTCCATCTCAGCTTATTACCTGCAGCAGTTTCAACATTCAGTTACTGTATCTTACAATTACAGGAAAAAAGGCAATTGATCTCGACACAAAAATGAAAGTGATCAAGCAGTATGAGGGAGGAAAGAAAGTGAATGCAATTGCATGTGACTTTACATTATCCCATTGTAACCGGTGTTCACCGCACATACCGTACTGCTGTGCTCTGACTTTGAATCAGTTTAACCTCCGAAGCTTCTGCATGCAAACCACCATGAAGAGGTAATGAAACCACACTGAACTCCTTTATCTATTAATGTTTATTATTAACAGACTGACATGTTAAAACAGAAAACATATGAGTGCTCAAACTGGGTTGGTACAATTCCTCCTCTCACAGTTAACACAATGAACACTGATGACGTAACATAATACAGACAAAGGAAGGATTCACGAAGAAGTTAAAGGTTCAGCTCCCAAGTAAGTAACAGTAGTAATGAAACAAAGTAATAATAAAATAATTTACAAACAAAAAAAGACAGTAAATCTATACAATGTGCTAAGAATGATGATAAAAAAGGATATAAAACAAACAATATGACTTAAGAGACTTACTATACAGTACCACATATAAGGTCAGGTTTCAATACATATACCAGTCTGTCTTATGTCCAGATCTACTTCAGGTCCATCAGAACTGAATGTGATTGTAAGTCAACAATTACCTGTACCATATTTGCAAAGAAATTACTTCAACTTGAAAAATACCAAACTTACTCTTTAAATAAATAAGTCCAGAAAAATGAAAGTAGAGCACAAAAATGGGGGCCCCTTCAATTCAAAAGCGTGTACCTGTATGAAGGGGCTTCCCATATGTGCACTGAATTCTTTTCCCTAGGTATTTATTGAACAATATTTTAGCAAAAAATTGATGTGTTTTGCATTTTGTGAGCATATGACTGGAAGACTGTCATGTAGATTATCAAACATGGACATTTTTTCATGGGCATTTTTGATAATATTTGCAGTTGTCCAGCATTGGTCACTATAGGGTTCTGTTCTATCAGAAATTTTAATTGAGATTAAACATTTCTCTCAGCCATGACTACAAAATACATGAATCAAGTAACATATAAAAAATCATTTTTGAATGTAATATTCCTTTAAGGCATCACTCACAGGTTTGTTAAATGTCTGTTAAGTTTTTACGATGTGTGTTTAATTATAAAAGAGCAGGCACCTTTTAGCTTGCAGGAGTTTTGAATCTGACAAGATGATTAGAGAAGCTTGTGAGATGAACAAAACTGGAGAGTTCTGTTCCGCGTTAAATTTTGCAATTGCAAAACTTAAATAAAAGTGGTGAAAAATGTAGATATTTGTATATTTTGTGTTTTATTGACTTTATGCCAATCCTTTTATATATTTTTTCCAATAATAATATCGTTTATTATTTTACCTATCATTCCAAGGATGTACTGTACTGTGGGAGTACTGTATTATGAACCCTGTGCCAATATGTATTAAATGGATCAATTCGTGCCTTGTAAGGATCTGGTGGGGCTGAGGCAAAAATGTGCCATTGTTTAACACTCTGGCTCTGTTTATACAAATAAAGAATGTCTTTATATGCATCTTTTTGATAATTTAACACGTACAATTATGTGCCACTTAGTTACATTTCCTACCCAACACTTAACTAGCAAGGTGTGAACTTCTGACATACCTGTAACTGTATGATTATTCTATTCTTGATATTCCAGTTTTGCTTTTAGAAAATGGCCATAAGATTGGTTGAACATTTTCTTTTGACTATCAAAAAAGTTGCTCACCCCAACTTAAACAGTAAAGTTTCCCACCATCTTTCCTTCATCTGGCTAATGTTATTTAACTGTATTGTAAAATTGCCTCTCTCGCTGGAAATGCAACCACCCAACTGTCTCCCTCTAGAACTGCTGCTTTTTATTTTGATCTATTGCAGCTTTACGTGGAGAGGATCAATGAGGCACCTGGTCGCTATGTTGAAAAAATAAGGAAATATGATACAATTAGTTCAGAGTCAAGGCATTTCTGGTCACGGCTGCAATCCTGCGTCTTAATTTCTTCTTCTATGACCAGGCTGACTGCAATGCTGCTGCCGTTTTTGTCAGACTACTAAGGTCTTTTCTTTCAAAATACAACCTTGCAGCTAATGAATGCTCAAGACTGGGTTTGGAATAGGTGAAGGGGTGGGTGTTAATTAGTTGGATCATGTGTCTTTTATTTTTATAACATTGATGCAGATTTCAAAATTCTCTGTTTTCTACTTACAGTATTACAACAAATTAAGTTGCTCACCAGTTATAAATAATAATGTGTATAATAATGAGCCCACATTATAATGATTCTGAGCTTGCTTTAAATGCAAAGAATGAAACATTTTATTGTATCACTGAGTCGAAATAAATCAAAAGAGGATTTCAAAGTGAGGTATCTTTTGAATTTACATTTAGTTTGAGCCTTTCAGCTTTGAGGCACAATATTTTTAGTTAGTGTTTCTCTGCCTCTGTGTGTCTGTCCACCATCTTCCCACATATCTGTAGTGATAAATCTGTTCATTTTTCTGGGTGGGTCTATAAGGTCACAGCAGTATGCACTGTAGAATCCACCCCAATCCCCAGCCCCCCCCATCAGTCTCCTCAGTCATCTTGTCTTATTACATGGCTGCAGGGAGCATCAGGCACAAGGCATGTGTCAGGAGTGGGCTGGGGCTCTGCTCCCTTAGCCCTGCCTGTCGCAAGCTTTCTGCCTCAGGACCCTCTTAATTGGGTCTGTTACATGACAATGCTTGTTATGCAGCAGTGACATTATGGAGGACATCAAAAGGGGAGCTGAGAATAGCGGACTGCTCAAACGTCTGCATTTATATTTTGCTATAAGCAAACCCCTTGTTCTACTGATCTAATTTAGCGTGTTGCTGTTTTGGCCTTTCCTTTAGTTTTTGGTTTATGCTTTTGCCCACTTTGATTTCTTTTGGTTTTGTGATTTTGTGTAAATTTATCCTGCTTTTGATTTTGAAAAAAATCAGAGTTTTGTTAAGAAATGTGCTAGATCACCAAATGACCTCTGAGCTGTGTTAGAGAACATTACTTTAAAAAAGTAACTTAGTTATATTACATATTACTTACTAAAAAAAAAAAAAACTCAATATGTTATATAGTTATATATGTAACATATTTTATATAATATAGTTATATTATAAAATGCAATGCAAACTGTTTCTTTTGCATTATTGTTTGTTCTTTTGTATAAAAAGTTACACATCTTTGAACCTTCACGAAACTGTCCAGAAAAATGGCCTTCTTGTATTTTATAAATACATTTAGTCTGTTATGTGCTGTAAAGTAAGTAACATATTTCCCCTTTCTCTATCCCCAACCCGAGCCCCTGAAGATTTGCAGTATTAACACTGGCTGCTGCACTGGGAGATTACATTATTACAACATATCAATAGAAAATAGCTGGATAAAACTAAGCTGACACTTTATCAATAGTCTTCTGGCACTGGACCGCAAAGGACTGACATGCCTCCCACCACATTACACCCAATGGTGCTGCGACAATCACTCGCTCTTTGTGACCCTAAACTGGGTCGATTAAATTTACCCTTCAGCAATTATAGGAACAAATGTATACTTATAACTTTTGTTCAGTTCTTTTCACTTGATTGCACACCATGCACATACTTAACCTCTTCCTCATTAGCTGTCATCATGCTGTCATTTTCTGTTTGGAGTGTCAGTAATACGCGTCGGTAGTAACACGTTATTTTTTATTAAGTAATACAGGTATTTTTACTTCAATAAAGAAAGTGTTGCATTACATTATGTGCTACTTTATAAAATAATTTGACTATGTAGCACTCGTTACTTTTAACAAGTTACCCCCAATAATTCCTGAGAGTGATGGGAGTTTCTTGAACTTACCACCGTCGATACCATAACCAAAATGACCCGGGCAAATGAGGACACACGCATAGGAAGGAGTGCTTTTTTTATATAAAATCCAACAGTCAGAAAAATAAACAGTGTTCAAATATTTCAGACCAAAATCTTCAATAAATAAATAAGTAATCCATTAAAAGTCAGTGAACATGTGAAGGTTAAAAACAATCCCATAAATAACCCATTAGAAATGAGGCTAAAATCATAAGGCAAGAAACTTCTCTAAAATCTTAGTCCCTGGTGCATCCTTTTAAAACTGACGTCTCCTCTCCTTATGCCACACGGGGCTTCTCAGCAGTGGAGACACCCTGCTGAAAGACATAGCCAACCTTCTGTCCATAACTCCCCAGCAGGGCCCTCTATCCGAGTCAAACCTCAATTTGCTGTCTTCCCTGGACGTACATGGGACCGAGCACTGGGCCACTCCAGCTCTCCCAGACACTCAGCTTCTGTAGCCTCGTTCAGCCCCTACGCATCAGCCGGATGCTTCCCTGAGGGGCTTTCCTCCCGCCTGACTGCCGGCCTGCATGCTTCTCTCTCCTTTCTTTAACCTTCTTTTCTTCTCTGTCCCTGGATATTTCTTCCTTTTCTCACTGATCTTTCATCCTCTCCCCCCTCTGACGTGCAGGATTCTCTTATACTGCCTCTCCTAATTGGGCATAGGTGTGAGATGACGCCACTCCCTCTGAAGCGCTAATGAGCCACCTGAGTGACGTTTGCAATTGCACGTGACTTTGCCTTCAGTCATGCGCCCAACTCATCCACTCACTTGTGCCCGATTAGAGCCTGCACCTCACTGGGTGCTAATGTTTCTTTAAAAACTCACCTGATGCCACAGACCACTCATCACAGTGTCGCTTTGGCAAAAATATTTACATATCTCTTTGATGACCTTGGATTCCTCCTAAGGCCAGAATTGAAAGTAATTCCAGGTGGATTTTAACTGTGCTATGGAATATCAGCTGTAACTTCATACAATACACTACTTGCACAAAAAATCATTTTGTTCAATTTGAAGAATCCCAATCCACCAGTTATAACTCTCTGAGAAAGCTATTATCTCAAATTGGAAAATGTCAATTTCTCTTACAAAAATCTGTTCAGAACTTGGCGAGAACTCATTAATGTAAGTCTAAAGTAAATATGCTGGACTTGAGTTAAATGACTTTTTTTGCTGTTTTATCCTACATAAAGAACTATTTTAGATATGTAAGCTTGTTTTGTTGGGAGGTAGCTGAGTGCTGAGTTTCATGAATTGTCTGCTGCATATTGTACTTGGTATGTTATTTTTTTGATTGGATTGTGCTTAAATATAATGTTCAGTTTCCTAAATAAAATGATGATAAAAACTGAAATAGGCAATAGTTTTGGGTGCACTCTATACTCAGTAAGTGAAAGAACGCAGATTTTGTAAGCTCATACAAAAAATTAAATTATACAGAAATCACTCTTAAGCTTATTTCTGAATGTCCCTTGGACAGTTATAAGTCGTTTTGTTAATGCTAGCACACTGTATTGAAAAGCAGACAACTTAGTAACAAACAAATTCATCTGCCATGAGAAACAAATGACAGTGTGTTTACTACACATAAGCAATTGTTTATTGCACAGTGGCATTAATCAAAAATTCATTTAACTTCTGTTACATGAATTTTTGAGTTGTGCACTCTGGAAGAAAATTTTAAATACAGACACCCCCCACTGGAATGCCCCGATTTAAGCAATAAAACGCAGGCAGGAGAAAGCTTCAATCATTATTCTTTATCTAAATCTTGCAAGAGACAAAAGCATGTCATATTAGTGTTTTTGTAAAAAACAAAGTGTCCTATGTGCTGTATTTATACAATCTATTGATTAGGTCACTACTCAAAAAGAAATTCATTACATAATCAGAAAGCTTTTAACATCATTGGATACACCCAGTTGCTAAAGGGACATGACAAACATTGATACCTTAAATAACTACAATCAACCGCAATAAATAGGTTTATTTGTAGTCCTTAAGAGCATACGACTTTTCAGGAGGGTTAAAAGTACACCAGGATGCACATTCATTTTTATGTTCTGAACCATATGTTTCCTAAGTTTGCCATCCACAAGAAAATTAGCACATAACAATAGAACAATGATTATACCAAAAATATAATATTTTCTCTTAAGGGTTATATAAAATAGCAAAAAATGCATTTATCATAGTAATAAATAATAAAATAACAGCATCAGCCTTTAAGAATAAGCTCAGAAGGATCTGAGATTCAGACACATGCTAGGTATACACTGGACTAGGATTCAGATTCAACTCTTACAGCACCTCCTGTGCTTAAACATTCCCTTTATTTGTGATTTAAACTGAGTAAAATGCAGACTGCACAAAATTATCCTTAAACATTTATTTAAGCACATCATTGAGTATTGGTTTCCAGGCTTTGTTGTTTCCTCTGGGCAGGGGTGCAACACACTGTTTGTAGAGGGTATGGGCAAGATTTGCTTTTGGGCCCCCCTTTTACATGCATTTTATAAAGCACTGACTCTTCATAAATATGAGGTGAAGGTGGGGAATGCTACAGCGAAGACAATAATCCAACAATAACATCTATAATAATAATAGCTATCAAACTGGCCACACAGACACAGCAAAATAAACTTAATCAATAGGGCAAAATGACTGCAATTCTAAAATTTGAGTACAATGCTAAAGGCCAATTTAATGTAGTGTATTAGCATTTTTTAAATGGACTTGCAGTAAAAGTTTCATTAAAACTCCACAAAATATTCTTCTTTATTCATCATCACCTATTATTTAAGTGATTGCACAATATTAGTTCTTGACACGCTAAAAAAAGTACTTCATAGTCTCTCTGATGCGGTGCCCTAATTGATTGGTGATACTGCATTATTTATTAAGTTGACAAGGATCAGTAAACAGGATTCTTGTGTAAATGTTTAAAGATAATCTTTATACTTCAATTTCAATGAATTTTGTGATTTTATTAGTCCAGTATGTTTGTTTAAGAGACCTTAATCTAATTTATAGCTGTAATATTTTTGTCATGTCATTTTCTAACCCACATGATGCAGAGCAGGACACTGGGGTGGGCTGAGCCTAACTCACTTAGCATAGGATGCAAGGCAGGAACAAACAGTGGGAGGAAACCAGGGCACCCAGAAGAAACCCACGTAGACATGGGGAGGTCAATGCACACATTCCCCCATGGATGTGAACCCTGGTCTCTTTACTGCGTGGCAGTAGTGCTACCAATGCATCACCATGCCACCCATCTATGTAAAATGGAAACATAAATTTGTTTTGTGTTTGTACTGTAAGTGCTGGAGTGTACATTAGTTTGTGCTGTGATGGATTAGTACCCTTTTGAAGTTTGGGTCTGCTTTGGTCCCCACACTCTAAACTGAATTAAGGAGGTTAGAAATTGGATGGACACATGTGGAACCAAGTCTGAAGTCATTTTTAAAAACTGATGGTAAATTTCCTGTAAAGGTCCTCCAAATTCAAAGTAACTTTAGCCTTACTGAAAAGACCCAGCTAAGAACTTCCTAAATAAAAGCAAAGAAAATAACAAGACATACTTTAAAGGTAAGCACTTAAAGTTAGGAGCAAGTTCTAATATGAATATGGGAAAATCTCACCTAAAGACAGTCTATATATAATTGTTAAAATATACAGGGTGAGTCAAAATTATGTTAACATTTGAATGGCAGAAACAATTTATTCACAAAACATACTTCATATGTGCAAGATGATTCACAGGAATGTCTCAACTTGTTCACAATCATGTTCAACAAATGTACCATATGTGGCACATACAGTGGTGTGAAAAACTATTTGCCCCCTTCCTGATTTCTTATTCTTTTGCATGTTTGTCACGCAAAATGTTTCTGATCATCAAACACATTTAACCATTAGTCAAATATAACACAAGTAAACACAAAATGCAGTTTTTAAATGGTGGTTTTTATTATTTAGGGAGAAAAAAAATCCAAACATACATGGCCCTGTGTGAAAAAGTAATTGCCCCCTTGTAAAAAAATAACCTAACTGTGGTGTATCACACCTGAGTTCAATTTCCGTAGCCACCCCCAGGCCTGATTACTGCCACACCTGTTTCAATCAAGAAATCACTTAAATAGGAGCTGCCTGACACAGAGAAGTAGACCAAAAGCACCTCAAAAGCTAGACATCATGCCAAGATCCAAAGAAATTCAGGAACAAATGAGAACAGAAGTAATTGAGATCTATCAGTCTGGTAAAGGTTATAAAGCCATTTCTAAAGCTTTGGGACTCCAGCGAACCACAGTGAGAGCCATTATCCACAAATGGCAAAAACATGGAACAGTGGTGAACCTTCCCAGGAGTGGCCGGCCGACCAAAATTACCCCAAGAGCGCAGAGACGACTCATCCGAGAGGTCACAAAAGACCCCAGGACAACGTCTAAAGAACTGCAGGCCTCACTTGCCTCAATTAAGGTCAGTGTTCACGACTCCACCATAAGAAAGAGACTGGGCAAAAACGGCCTGCATGGCAGATTTCCAAGATGCAAACCACTGTTAAGCAAAAAGAACATTAGGGCTCGTCTCAATTTTGCTAAGAAACATCTCAATGATTGCCAAGACTTTTGGGAAAATACCTTGTGGACTGATGAGTCAAAAGTTGAACTTTTTGGAAGACAAATGTCCCGTTACATCTGGCGTAAAAGGAACACAGCATTTCAGAAAAAGAACATCATACCAACAGTAAAATATGGTGGTGGTAGTGTGATGGTGTGGGGTTGTTTTGCTGCTTCAGGACCTGGAAGGCTTGCTGTGATAGATGGAACCATGAATTCTACTGTCTGCCAAAAAATCCTGAAGGAGAATGTCCGGCCATCTGTTCGTCAACTCAAGCTGAAGCGATCTTGGGTGCTGCAACAGGACAATGACCCAAAACACACCAGCAAATCCACCTCTGAATGGCTGAAGAAAAACAAAATGAAGACTTTGGAGTGGCCTAGTCAAAGTCCTGACCTGAATCCAATTGAGATGCTATGGCATGACCTTAAAAAGGCGGTTCATGCTAGAAAACCCTCAAATAAAGCTGAATTACAACAATTTTGCAAAGATGAGTGGGCCAAAATTCCTCCAGAGCGCTGTAAAAGACTCATTGCAAGTTATCGCAAACGCTTGATTGCAGTTATTGCTGCTAAGGGTGGCCCAACCAGTTATTAGGTTCAGGGGCAATTACTTTTTCACACAGGGCCATGCAGGTTTGGATTTTTTTTTCTCCCTAAATAATAAAAACCACCATTTACAAACTGCATTTTGTGTTTACTTGTGTTATATTTGACTAATGGTTAAATGTGTTTGATGATCAGAAACATTTTGTGTGACAAACATGCAAAAGAATAAGAAATCAGGAAGGGGGCAAATAGTTTTTCACACCACTGTAAATTGTCCACAAAAATGCTATATAAGTATATACATAACAGTACCATTAATGTTAACATAATTTTGACTCACCCTGTATATATGTTCTTTTCAGTATTAAAATGCACAGTCACTGTAATGATTCAGGTTAAGTTGTTAAGTAAAAGTATCCCTTCAAGTGACATTTCTTTTATTATTTATTGCTAAACGGCCCTCTTGAAAAATGCAAAAAATACCAAGATGAGTGACATCATCACCCAAACTGTATATCATTACAGAGCATTCAAATAATCAAAATATGTACTCCTATCATCTGTGATTGTTTATTAGACAATACCAAATTGAATCAACAGTTGTTCTCTGATTAGGACCTAATTAGAGTATATGCCAAATTATGTTATGCCAATTGCATTTACAAGTTTATTAATGCTAAGCATTTCCTTTAATTCTATAAAGTATAAATTGCTTGTGTGTCAGGAAATCAACCGATCCTTGTTTTATTCCGAGGCATATTTCTTCAGTTCACAAAATCATTCATAAACTGGGCTTAATGTGTATTCTAATACTAAACATTGTCACCCATTTTCGGAACCCACCTATGATCAAAGCGGAGTAGGTCGTGTGCCATGCCAATTTTCCCTGGAACTATAATAATAATGTACAGTTATTTTTAAGAACATTCATTATCACTGAGACCCAGAACCTAAAGTAAACTCAGCACTAGTGATGAGGCAGCCCTATGGAGTTTGTTTTGCCATGAGATCGGCAAAATAATGGAAGTGCTCGGGAAGTTCACTGAACCTGGCAAAATGCGTAGAAGTAAACAGGTAATGTTGATCTGAAGTAGTTTTAAGTGGAATATAATGGTGCAATAGTCTTTTTAATGTCCCTGGGAGTGAGGGAAGCATCTGCCAACTATGCTGGACTGATTATTGTGGTAAAACATGTGACCTGAGCTGTGAGGCAGCAATACTAACCATTATGCTACCGTGTTTTAAACAAGAAAAGATGCAGATAAAACCATAGTCACAAACAAAATATTACAAATGGCCACAAACCAGCAATAAGTAAAAAAAGAAAAAAATCTTCTGAAAGAGTTCCACTCTTCAGGACACTGATTAGCTCGCCACAAACTTGAATCTTGTTCCATTTTTTTTTAATTTGTGTTTTACATAGCTGGCACATCCTCTTTTGATTCTTATCTAACTGGGCAGGTGATTCTCACTTTTTTCTTCCTTCAAGAATAGAAAAACACCTGGTAACTAGTAATACATATTTCACTATTATTATTATTATTATTTTTTCACAGTGTCTTATGTGTTTTCTGACTCCTTTAAAGTTTGTTTTAACTCGTTGTCCCTTGTTAATAATTGTGCATGCGTTTGGCCAGCATATAAACTTAGCCACGTGGTACTGCAGCAACTAAATAAACACATAGGAATAAGTGCTACATATTTTGCAGCAATACTCACAAAATATTAATTATGGTCAGTTAATGTACCCCTCAAATGAAAATGCTATTTTTTTTTCCTAAAGGGGTGCAAATCCCACCAAAGTATTGAACAGACAGTGACATCACACATATACAAAGCAGATCTAGCAGCAACATTATAAATAAGGTAGAGTATGCTTGCAGCATGCATGGGGGATAGCTCTACATATAACTGCTACAGCTTTGTGATGTCACATTGACCTCACAATGTATCACGGGGAATATTTGCCAAATAAGGACATCAGTAAATATAGCATAGCAATTTTGCCAATCAGCCTTATTCAGCTTCTTCAGATGTAATGTAAAGCCGAGTCCTGGACAGGATGCTATAGCATCTCAGGTCACAGATACACAGACAGCATTCAACCTAATGTGCACATTTTGTTATTTGAGAGATAACAGGAGCGCCTGTGGAGAAAGGAGAATAACAACAAGCTTACTGTACACAGATGGATAATTGTAAAAAAAATAGTAATTCATGAATGGACTTTAGATGTCAAGAGTCCATAACTATTTCGTCAAAAACTTAAAGACAGGCCGTTGGTAGAAATAAAATAACTTGTGACCAATACAACATTTCATGCTTGAATGCAAACCATTTTATGTGTTTCCATGGAAAAAAAAAACAAGAAGTGCCAATGTAGATATCCAAAGAAAAACTGACAAAATAATATTTTAAACATTAAACACTGTAATATATTCACACATAGAAAGGAGTTTGACTTAATAGGGTTTCTAATCTCCACTTTATTTTGTTGAAAAAATAAATGATTTCAGATGAGTACAGCTAACTTGAACGTGATTTATATTTAATACGATTACTTTGTAACTGAATGGGAATTTAATAAAATTTGCTGTGTATTGTGGGTGTACTTAATTATACAGTTTCTGTTGGGAGGATTATATCATGGTGACTATAAGACGTGAACTCCAGTAAGTAGAGAGATGTTCAAGATTTCTTTTTTTAAACTTCTCAATTTGCTCAACATATGTCACATTGTCAGTTAGGCATCTACATTTATTTCCGTTTAGACAGGAGCCGTCTTAGATAAAATATTTCTAATTATTTCAAATGAAAGCCAATCTTCTCTCTGCAGTCCTTCTGTATTGGTGCTATTGAACTGCTGTAAATGACACAAGTTTTGACAAGTCTTAGATATAATATTTACTAGACACTTCATACAAGTTTGTTGTTTATTTCAAACTGACATATTGTTAAAAGAATGGACTCCTATATTCCAAGTGGTTGAATATCTTTTCTAATTTACAATGAAGACCTTACAAAAACTATTAAATTCACAATTAGTTCTTGTTCTTGATTGGTCATGGAAGAAATTAAGACAGATTACCTTAGCAGGTTCATTAATAAAATTAACTACCAAAGAAAATGTACAGCATATATATTATACAAATACATGAGCAAATTCTTAGGACCACTATACTAATACTGGATAGGGACCCCTTTAGCTCTCAAAACAGCCTGAATTATTTGTACCATAGATTCCAGAAGGTGTTGGAAACATTCCTCTGAGATTCTGGTCCATTGTGACTTGATTGCCTCACACAATCTATGCAGATTTGTCAGCTGCACATTCATGCTGCAAATCTCCCGTTCTGTCACATCCCCAATGTGTTCTGTTGTGTTTAGATCTGGAAGATCAATGAAGAACACTGAACTCATTATCATGTTCATGAAACCAGTCTGAGATGACTTTTGCTTTCTGACATGGTACATTGTCATGCTTGAAGAAGCCATTAGAAAATTGGTATGTTATGGCCATAAAGGGACCCACATGGTCAGCAAAAATACTCAAATAGGTCATGGCATCCAAACAATGATTGATCAGTAGTATCGGGCCCAAAGTGTGCCAAGAAAACATTCCCCACACCATTACACCACTAACAACAACATTGACAATTGACACAAGGCAGGTTGGGTTCATGGATTCATGCCATTGAAGCCAAATTATGACTTTTCTATCTGTGTGCCTGTGTGGAAATTGAGATTCATTAGACCAGGCTGCGTTTTTCCAGTCTTCAGCTGTGCAGTTTTGGTTAGCCTGTACCCACTGCCTGTCTTCCTCTTTTGTAGTCCATCTATCTCAAGGTTCGACATATTGTGAATTCTGAGATAAGTTATTGTAGTCTTTCTGTCATTTCAAACCAGTAAGGCTATTCTCCTCTGACATCTTTGATCAACAAGGCATTTCAGTCCACAGAACTGCTGCTCACTGGGTATTTTTTTGTTTTTCACACTATTCTGAGTAAACTCTAGAGACTTTTGGGCATGAAAAGTAGATCAGCAGTTACAGAAATACACAAACCAGCCTGTCTGGTTCCAACAATAATGCCACAGTCAAAATCACAGAGATTATATTTTTTCCCCTTTCTGGTGTTTGATGTAACCTTTACGTGAAGCTCCTGTCCTGTATCTGCATGATTGTACCCAATGCACTGCTGGCACGTGATTGGCTGATTAGATAATTGCATGAATAAACAAGTACACAGGTGTTGCTAATAATTTCCTTAGTGAGTGTGTGTTATGATTTGTGCTAACATTGTAATTTTTTTTCCCCTCAGACTCTTCATTTATTGAATGAGGTGTTGTACCTCACTGATTCTAGTTTCCCTGTTGTTTTGCTGACTTTTCAGTTTTGCTGTCATTTTCAGTTCGATTTTGGCAAATATGTTGGTTGTGATGGTTAAGTTATTTAGATCTGACCCCAACAAATTCTCTCTTTATTTCCCAATCCATTTCTTCTTTGATTCTGACCTTCTCTGTTTTGTTAGAAAGTAATCTTGGATCTTATAACAATGAGTGATTCAGAAATAATGAGAATCAAACTAACGACACTGGGTCCATAAGGCAGTGATTTGAGAACATGATGGTGCTAAGAACTACACCACCATGTCACTCTACCAAAGGTCTCACTAAAATGGTTTATTTCAATTGTTTAAACCCTCTTAATATTTTAAACTTCTATTCATAACATAACACTTTCTCCGTCCATTTTTCTAATGTTAAATGGGAACACCTCAAAGAAGCATAAGAAACCAGTTGTCCTGGAAAAGATGCTTTGCAGTCGCAAGGTGCAGTCAGTCACATCGAGCCATTGTGGAGTCGCAACTTAGCCTTACCTGGTCATTTTGGCAATTTGGAAAGAAACAGTAATAACACAAAAAAAATTCCCACAAACAATGGGATAACATAAAAACTCTGTATGTTGGTCAGGCATGAAAGTGTGAAGTTCACTGTACCAAATTGTCTGGCAATTTTTACAAAATCACTTTTAGCAACAAAAAGATTAGGAAAAATAATTAACCAGCACACACCGGGTAAGAAAAAAATGTTTATATAAAACATTAATAAAGGTTTGTATTACAAAAAGCCACCAAAAGATTTGCAGAATTGAAGTGTCTACTTAGTCTTTCAGGTTGGATTTGTATGGTGATATTAGTTTGTTGTTTTAACGCTTTTGTATAAAGATGGTTTGTTCCAAGTACTTTTGAACAGCTGAGAGCATTTTGTGTTTCTCCATGACTAAAGGCTGTATCCTATTAAGTTATTCCTTTTGGTATTTTTCATTTATATCACAGAACATAAAATAGATATTTTCATGGCAGCCTCTGTTACATAATAAAATAGGTACTGTAACAGAAACAATTTCCAGCATACCAGTCATTCTTAAAATATAGCAAATATTATGCTAATGACATAAAATATATGTTTTAATTCTATTATGAGCATTTTTACTTTGATTTATACCACTAACCTCTTTTTTCTGCTTTATGTTTAAGGATCCAACCAACGGCTATTACAGTGTTAATACATTTAAGGAACATCATTCAACGCCAACCATTTCCCTCACTGGCAACCAGAACACAGAGCTCCGGAACACCACAACAGGCACCACAGGCAAACAACGTGTCCCCACGGGCATGTCCTTTACCAATATCTATACCACCCTAGGTGCTGGTCCCAACCGCCTCTACGACTACAGCCAGCGTTTTGTACTGGGGATGGGCAGCAGTTCCATTGAATTGTGTGAGCGTGAATTCCAGCGTGGCTCCCTCAGTGATTCCAGCTCCTTCCTGGACACGCAGTGTGACAGCAGTGTTAGCAGCTACAGCAAACAGGATGGATATGTGCAATTTGACAAGGCCAGCAAAGCCTCAGCCTCCTCCTCCTCTCACTACTCACAGTCCTCCTCCCAGAACTCGGACCTCACACGGCCCTTGCAGAAAAGAATGCAGACACACGTGTAAGCCCCATAGCTTCCATGACCCATGTGTGGATGGAACCAAGAGATGGACTGGATCACAGAAGAAGCACTTTGGAGGCAAACGAGGGGAGCGTCTTAAGAGCAAGTCACATTCTGATTATTTGTGTTTTGTTTCAATTCTCTGCTCATATTCCTTCTTTTTTCTTGAAGGAGGTACTTTTAGTCCAGAACAGTAACTTAAGAAAGCATGGCATACGGTTGCCCTTCAGTTCTGCTCTCTGTGAGGGTCTCATAAGTTGATCAACTTATGCCTTTTGAAGTACCAGAAAAATGAACTGAAAACTGTTTGTGTGAATGGTAATAAGAAGATAATAAGAAGTGTGAGCTGACTCAGACTTCACCTCAGAATCCACCCAGATTCGGCAAAAAACACATGAAACCACCGGGGAGCTTGGGATGGCACAACTGCATGTCACAATGGCCAGAGCTTGGACTTTTCTTCTAACGCCATTTCAAAAAGGATATAAGTTCATTCTTAACCTTGCCAGGGCAGCATAGGGTTGGATGGAATCAAAACCTTTCTTCTTGATTTTCTTTTTTGAGATCTACAACTTCCACTGGAGCCTCTTGGACCACTTAAAGACAGCAAAAATAGAAACAGCCCCAAGGTTCTGTAGAAGTGGCTCAGCTACAAATTTCCACTATTACTGCTCAAAGTTGCTCTTGTATAATTCAGTATCTTGTTGGCTCCATGTGGCTTAAAGCACAAAATCCTTGAGTACATTTGTGATCCATTGAACAGAATCACCACATGGACTTTAATCAGCTACACAGAAAGACCGAATCCACTCATTGTGCTAACATTCTTTCCTGCGCCCTTACTTGCTGAATGTGAGATCACCAGAAATGGTGTTTTCAGACTACTGGTTTCTGTAAGGAACAGAGGACTACTAAAGCCAAGGCACGGGTTTTGCTTTTCTATTCCTAAAGCTTGATCATGAATACAATTACGGGAGATTTAAGCTGGCATTATGTGCCACAAATGGGTGGAGAGAGGAATATTAAAATTGAAACTCTGCCCCGAGACCTTTGCTGGCACCACAATTATTTTTTTATTCTATTTTATACGTATGTTTGTCAATGTCTTCCGTCAGAAATAAAGAATATAAGATTTCTCGGTAAATAATGAGGCAAGAACAGTTATGACTATTTCAGATGTTTATCAGGAACTGAATTGACCCTTTAAGGAAAGCAAGTTTAGTATAGGGGGTCAAGCCCTTATATAAACAAATCAGTTCTTCTCATACCAACTTCCCCTTCTCCCATTATAAATAATTCATTGAATCTTTTCCCATTTCCTCCTCCCCATTATTTTAACAATCTGCCCCCATAGAAGATGAGCAGACTCAGACAGCACTGCCCTAGTGCCAAGCAGGTATCTTGCCAAACAGTTTGTAAAAAACAGTCATCTTTTGTCTAAATAGATTCCAAAATTGTAACTTGGTTTTTGGACTGTTTAATACTAGACAGATCTAATTTTTTTACATGTTAATTGTTTTTTAATGAATTGAATCAATTGGTTACACTACAGCCAGAATGCCAAGAGTGCCATTCCAAGTATTTTGGTTTGCACACAGCTGAACTCAATAGAAACAAAAAAAAATTCTCACCATAAAAATCAATGCCCATTTAGACAACAAATCTTCTTGAGGCAGGGATGAAGACCATATTATTTAAAAAGCCTAATAAAGCAGCGTATGTAAGAAAGAGAGAGAAGCTCCAATCAGAAAAAAAGGCTGGAAATAACGTATTGTACTTGGACTGTGATCTTTTTTGAAATGTCATATTGGACATTGACCCCTGAAAGTTGTATTTTCAGAAAAATCCGGTTTTATAATTTATAGTGAGAGATCTTGTGTTCTTTGTTTTTGAAAAAGCGGAGAGTCCTTTACTAAGCCCTGAGTAAACTGTTCTGGAGTGACTTTCACAGAACCATCTTTCCCCTGGCAATCAGAATGAGGATTGTGAACAAAGGATATTGGCCAATGAAGCATAATATTGCTGTCCTCTTCAGTTACCTCTGTTGCAGTGCCTACGTTTTCACTTTACACTAAAAAAAATGACAAGAATAACATGACATGTTCAAACCTTCTTACTTCGGGATTATCTTGGATAGGTCACTGGTCCATCACACAAGCCATACAAGTGCATATTAACACAGGGGCAGTTTGGAAACACCAGTTAATGTAACAAGCACATCTGGTGGAGTACCCAGAGGAAAGGCACATAGACATGAGGCGGTTGAAGGAGCGCCACACTGACAACAACTAGGCACAGAAATCAAACCCAGAACACTGTGTTCATGAATCACAGTGCAACCGTGCTATCCAAATTTATAATGCATATTTTTGAAGTAGAACCCCTCACATTTATTGGACTGAACAATTTACTTGTAATTCTAGAAATCAATGTGCTTTACTAAAATAGCTTAATATAACTTGCATTTGCTAGCTTTCAACTTATTCATTAGTCTCGCATCAGTCTTTAACATTCAATGCCCCGCTATTTGTCCTGCCCAATAACACTTTATTGGTGTAATTCATTCCATAAGTGTACTATCTCTAATAATTGCCAGCAAAACAAGCTCAAAATGAAACAGATGGCATGTTTTAAGGATTTTAATTAAGATTTTAAACAGAACTTGAGAACCACAAATGCATTTCATTGTGATTGCTAGGCATTGAGCTCTTGTGGATTAACTTATAAAATGAATGCTTGTCAAAGGATTCAACAGAATAATATATTAGCAGAAAGAAGGAGAATGCGTATAATTGGTAATAGAGCTTAGAGTCACTGTGGGTGGTCTTTATTGGTCACTATACTGAAAACTGAGCCTTCCGTATGTGTAATAATTCCAACTTTGCCTTGGTGTGTGTAATGCCTCTGCTGCCTGTAAGCAGAACAACACAGAGTTCCCAGCCTATAATTGTTTCAGTAATATTCTGTTCTGATGCAAAATAAAGACAACAAAGCCACATATGTGGTCATTTATACAGAATTGACCATTTTTGCTCAGTAAATAAGAATCATATGAACATTTTAGTCTAAACAGATTTGTATAGGAACTCTCACAGCTTTTTTTACATTAATCTGGCAAATGCCCAGTATGTACCCCTCGTTTCACATGGCACAGGTCAATTCCCTAGTCTGATTCATCTCAGACCCTTTGTTCCATATCACTACTGATGATTCACATGATACTTCATTTCCTCAAGCATTAAAATATGGAAAAAATGTGTGCAACTCTACAGTCTGTTCATATACAATATACTTTATATGATGATGCTTAGTTACTAAGTAATATGTTTTGAAATGACCTGGCTACATAATATCCAATTCAGAATAGGATTATGTTTACCATTTACTCAGGCTTAAACTCATTTGGCTTGTGTGTGCAAATATCATGCACTATATTCTGTACACAAACTGTGATATGCATGTAACTCCCTTTTTTAAACTACTCAGAATTTTTTCAACGTGAGAGCCGAATTCATCATTCTTATCTTGTAGAATGCCACTGGGCACTGGTTTTATGCCTGATTGTCAATAGATAATGACTCAGTTGGATATCTTTAATGAGATATAGTGCACAAAGTACTATAAATTGCTTTGACTCTGATGACAGGCCATTTAGAATCACATTGATTCACACCAGTTCAGAAACCTGAACAAACTTCATTGTGCAGCATGAAGCTCCATTAGAACCATCATGTGGAGCTCTAGCTAGGTTTGGACTAACTCGTCATGACAATATGCCTGTAATTACATCTCAAATAAAAGCCATCCTGCTATTGACTCCTTCTTGACTAAAAAATGTTTTAGAAATCCATCTGGCTTTGTCTACAGATTATATAGAATCACTTGAGGAACAAATTGCTTTTCTCTTTTGGTAACACATTAGTTTTAGTACTGCAAAAAATGTGTCTATTACTCAATTGCTCTTATTTAACAAGACCAAAACAAAGGCTTCTTCTGCACTTCATAATATTATTAAACATCTCTGGCTAGGTAATTCATCTCTGTGCAGTGCAGCATATTGGCATGATGGTAAAATTATTTATTAATATGAAAGATTCACAGGTCTTACTTCTAAATATGTAATATGAAGCAAATGTGTCTCAGTTAAGCCACCTTAGACCACTTCAAAGTGAATTTTTGTTAGTAGAGAATAAATACTTTACTAATGCATTGTCAGTATTATGAAGACCCAAAGAAGTGCTTGTTAATGTCTTGTTAAGCAAGAGTGAACAACTAATTGATGTAGTTTTAAACTCAAAGTGTTACCTCAATTTTTGTTACAATATGATGCATTATAAACAAATGTGCATTACAATTATATACAGGGAAAAAAAGATAAAAGTAATTTCCATGATGACAAAGTAAAAAAAGAAGGCTAGTAGGGACACAACCACTTTATAGCTGACTTTGCCTTTTATTAACAACATCTTATTAATACACGTGTCTAGCTACAAATGCTTTATAACAGAGAAAACAAATGTAAAATAGACTTAAAATATGAAGTCAAGGAATATCTGCCTTGTTAACATGGACTGCCCAGTTTGCTTTGTGGCCAGTTTCTTAATTTGTGGCTAATTTAACTCATATTTTATATATATATATAAACTTCACATTTCCCAGTTGTATTACAGTTATGCTGAATTAGTGCCATTTAGTAAACCCAAATATTATTCCACAGTTCTGTATTGTGACTCTTTGCTGCTCCTCTAATGTGAGCTTAGAAAACTATTTTAAAATGTCGGAATTCAATGCCAGTAAATGGAGTTAATACCTCTGCTACAGGTCCTACATATTTGTTATCATTTGCACCCAAACTTATTTGATGTAAATTGCATCCTGTTTAATACTCAGGACAAAGGTAATCCAACAGGGAAGTTCTATAGAACCTGAATTCCCATGCTTGCCAAGAGAGATTCTGCCACCCATTGTACAGGGTAACAACTTCACCATGGGAGGCAGACTCCCATTGTCCCCCATTTCTTCTGGGCTTCCGGCCGGATAAGGATCTTACAGCCGTTGGGGCTGGGGTGCCAGTCTCAGAGTACCTTCTGTGACAGTGGCCCTCTTTGCCAACTTTTTGGCTGAGGCAGAGAATGCCATACCTCACTTTTTCACCATCCGTTATGCTGGCATCCCATCCAGGTAAGTGAACAGTGTCCATCCTGGATGGGATGCCAGTCCATCTGTGACACATGTTGAATACTGATACATCACCTAGAAGGCACTAATATGTAGAAATTGGTATAATAAAACTCAAATTTTGTCCCACCCTGTTAATAACCTCTTTCCAGAAACAGTACACAGGCAGTCATTCACAGAAGGCATGGTGAGAAGTTTCTGGAATATCCATTGCACAATTTTTACATTTGTCATTATTATCTGCCTTCATCATTTTTGTCTGTTTCAGTGAATCCCAACTAGATTGTGATTTGGTAAATCGCAGATGAGCTTGATGCTACATGGCATTCCTAAGTCCTATAGTTATCTGACAAAATGAATGCAGAAATACAGTATGAATATGTGAAATCAGACTAAATTAGCACTTACAGTAAGTTGTGTTCAGGAATCAGATTCTAATTAAGAGACTAGCTACAACGGAAATGTATAGCCACTGTGTCCATCCTTGGATTAAGCTGGGGAGCCCAATTATAAAAGTGGAGCTGTTAAAAATAAGTAAAATTTTAAAATGCGATTCACCAAATTCATCTTCACTATAGTGCAGTCAGAAAGAAAAATGCCTAGGGGAAAATATCAATTAACCCAATCCAGGGGCTTCAACTCCCAGAAACAATGCTGATGCATTGGGCAGAAGGCAGCAACTAAACCTGGAGGGTGCATTACTCCATTGCATGCCTCACTCATGCACAAAGCCATACTGACCGCAAGTGTCTTTATGATGGGGAATGAAAACCAGCGTACCTGCAGAGAAAGCAATAGCAAGAATAGGACAACTGCACACAGATGCATGGGGTGAGGGCTTCAGACTCAGGATGCTGGGTCATTAAGGCAACAGTGATAAGTACTGTACCATTGTAACAGCCAATATGATGAGTGTTAAAGAAAAAAAATGCCCGGGGAGTACTATAAGTAAACTCACACAAACAGAAGGAGAACACACACACAGGTAGCGATTTGATGGGGAAGCGAATATGAGCCGCCAGAGATGAGTTTACAGTGCTAACCTTTGCACCACCACGTCACCCTCTATTTAATAACATATATTTACTTTAATGCTAGTTTTCAATTTGTATATCGACATCACTGATACTATCAAACAAGACTGTTGATTTTATAGCTGACTTCAATCTTTGAAAATGGTATTTTTATACTAGTACAGTATTTCACTTTCTACTTCCTATTCATCTTTATCCATGACTTGATTTTTATGGCCGGATGCCATTCTACATGCCAACTCTCCACATTTATCCAGGTTTAGGACCAGCTCCAAAATGGAGGCTGGGTAATTTTTACACTAGTAATTAGAAGACTAAATCATTTTTTTAAACTGTGCCATACAGCCCTTGGTATCACATCATTTAAACCAGTAGTTCTCAAGTTCAGCCCTGAAGCTGTCATCCCAATTCCTATGTTTAGGTTATGCTGTTTTTTACTAAATGAAGCAGGAATGTGTGTGGTTGATGCAAAAGAATTACATTTTTTTTTGCTTTAAATATTATGTTATTTTTAGCTTTCTGTTCATTTTTGCTGTTATTTCCTAATATGTATACAAGTAGGTAACATTAAAACAGCTCTCTTTTTGTACTCAGTATTTTCCCCGGTGTCTGCTATGCTTGTCATTAACTGTTAGCATTTGGATATAATTAAGAGAGTAAATATCACAGAAAAAGTGAAGTAAAAAGAAAATGAATTAGCATCTAATGAGATAGATAGATAGATAGATAGATAGATAGATAGATAGATAGATAGATAGATAGATAGATAGATAGATAGATAGATAGATAGATAGATAGATAGATAGATAGATAGATAGATAGATAGATGTGAAAGGCATTTTTTCACCAGCTGCTACTGCTTCAGCAGCCATCTTGCTAAAAATTGTTGTGTCCCTGCAGTCCTGAGCCCAATGAAGAGCTAGCAGACTCCCATGTTGTGTGATTGTTTGCACTTTTAAGTGTTAATAAAAATTCTTCAGGTTATTTGCACTGTTATCATTTAAAACAGACAGACTAGATGCTTTGAGGATTTTAGACTGGTAGGCTTCATCATCTGTTCATTTTAGCCAATTAAAAGCATTGATAAGGAAAGCATTTGTTCATTTTCTAGATATGCTAGATCTATCTGAATCAAATATAATATCTATTAAAGAATGGGATATGAAGTACATTCAAACATTTATATTAGTATATAGCATATTAGTGTTAGTGTGTCATAGATGGCATGTGCAGCATTGTTCATAATGGCACTCAGGTTTGTTTGGCTTTTAAACAAGCTCTTTAAATAAACAAAGTATTTATATTAGTATATTATATAATAATAACAATAAAACTAATAATATATATATATATATATATATATATATATATATATATATATATATATATATATATATATATATATATATATATTGGCGTGTCATAGATGGTTTGTGCAGCATTGTTCATAATGGCACTCAGGTTCGTTTTATGTCTTTTCTTTGCTACTACCACCAAGGGGTCCAGACTGCGCTCCATAACTGAGATATAATTATTTCCTAATTTCTTTTGAATGTATAGCTAATAGTAATGCAATTTTCTGAATGAAAAATAAAAAGAGAATAAAAAAGTCAATTTAGGGTGAAAATGACTCACTTATTGTAAAATTGGTTGAAGCATAAACCTGCAGCCACAGGGTGTCCTCAGGGCTGAACTTGAGAAGCATTGAATAGATGTAACGCAAACCCAATAAAGACATCTCAGTTGGACAAATCTTGAGATAAACACCTGATGTAAAAATAATAAGAATAAGGTGGATGACATCCAGAAATGATTATACATTTCATATGAAAACATGCTATTACAAACACACAGACCCAAAACACCAATTTGATTCTGGGTGGAAAATCAGTAGACAAAGCCAGGGATCCTTCAAAAAATGTGTCTCTACAATGATTATTCTGGCAAGCTCACCACCCCAGGCAACATATCTGACATACCTAGGATAAAACACATAAGGTAAAGCTATTTTTGATTATTATTATTATTATTAGATATCTCCTTCTCCTTTATGTGGCTTGTGGGTGGAGTTTTCGGGTGATAATCCCAGTTATTTCATAGAAGGATACATGGTGGCGTTATATCAGGACTCCCAAATATTATTCTCATTGTCCTCGAGGGGCTTATCCTGAAGCAGTGTGAGGCAAAAATCTGACAATCTGAGTCCCAAGTCTCCATTTTAAGGAAGTGTGTATAAAATTCATTCTTATTGTAAGCACTTTATATAAATCTGTTTTTGTACTTAAATACTAGCTGTAGTCATTCAAATGTATGATAATTTAAAGAACATTAAGTGTAAAAAAATGGCAAAGTTTTGCATTCATGCAAATAATTATCTTAGCAACTTGATCTAAAATATATATAGCGATATATTATTGTTTGTTGTGTTTAATTTTTGCAGTTTTCAAAGAACAAAACATTGATTCAGCATGATGAAAATAATCAAAGCAGCTTGTATTCTGCCATATTGTTGTCTCAACAAGGAACAACCATTTTATGTATAATTCTGAACTCTGCTGTGTCATTTTTCAATATCAGATAAAGATGGCCAGTGTACCGCCTCTCCATAGAATTTCACAACTGTCAGCTAACTTACAGACCTGTTTCTGGGACCTGTCACCTTTTATATTCCTGACATGTTTTCTTTAATTCTGACATTAATTCTGACATTATAACATATGGCAGTTTCAGTTACAAAGAACTAAAAACATTATAAAACAATTTGTTGTCACTTTTTGCACAGCATAAAGGACTGGCTTTAGTTTAGAAATTGTGTTTAGAATACTTTTTAAAATGTTTTAGTAATGATAGCCAGTCTACCTTATTGGTTTCTTATCTCTCATTTTAAATCAGTCACTTAAGAATGGCACAAGTTATGCCTTCTGGAAAATCAGTGATTTATGAGTAATAACAATGGCAATGTGCATTAACTCACAAATGTCAGTGGGATAGACATTTCAGTGTGCAGCTTTCATTGAATTTTACATTTACAAAAATTAAACAAAATTCAAAAAGTCCATTTTTTTCCAAAAGCAAATTTATCATAATATATGGTATTTTCAAAAGTGATTAAGATTATGGCTGGTTTAGGGTTATTCCAAGAAATTAAATGTTTTCTTATTACAATCTAAACACTTCAAAATTTCAATGATGTAATTAAGGACCTTTCTCTTTGAATGCCATTACACAGTTCTCGACATGTAGAGCAGGGGTGTCAAGCTCTGTTTTAGTCAAGGCCCACAATGTTACTTTATTTACCCAACACAGGCCAACTGTTATCTTTTCTTTACAAAAAAGACACTCTCTGCTCATCCCGATCGTTATATTCCACCTCACATCTCTCTTGAAATGGGCTTCCCTCTTTATCAGCTTTTCTTAGCCATTGCAGATGGTTAGAAAAAGTACCAGAGGACACAGGACCAAAATCAACATTGAAAAAAATGATGTCAGTGCAAAAAGTCGTAGGAGAGTGGAAGTCCAGATGAATGTGAGAATTCGTAACTGAAGCAAACTTCATCTGTTTACACCTGCATTGACACATTTTACAATTCCATGGCACTTGACCACACTAAAGAAACAGGTGAAAATGAGTTTCTCATGGGTCACACCGACCACCTTCAGAGCTGGGCAGAAACAGATTGGGATCACATTTAATGCAGTATGTGTGGAAATGCAAATGTGTTTTCTATCCACATACAACAATCAAGTCAGCAGAAAACACAGAAGCATTGTGCAGAGTGGTGGCAGATTTCAGGTAAGCCACGGCAGAATGGCCCGCCATGACTCCTGCGAAGCCTAAAAAAGTGAGCTCTGCAGTGGCATGTCTACACAGTCCAGCTACCATCTCCTTTTTAAGACTGTAACATCTTTGATCTCATAATAAAATGATAAAATTCTTTATGGCAGTGTGGTGCGTCACCTTCTCTACACTTTATCTTGTTAGGTCTTCATGGACATTCAGCTTCCATAAATGACATCAAAAAATGAATGACAACAAGAATAGTGACAGCAGTTAGTCAAAATGTTAAGTAAAACACATCAGAGTAATACTTGAAGAGTTTCTGATGATGTCACACACCATCTCTGTTTTGCACATGCGTCCGTGACTAATAAGCTGACATTAAGAGGGTGATGACTATATTAGAAAACCAGAAGGTGACCAGACAGACAAAACAGAAAGTTAGCTCTTATATGTGATAAATATTCAGTAGTTTCAAAAGTGGTTAAGGTTTTGCTTCATTACACTTGATGTACATGTGCATTGTTATCACTGATTAAATCACTGGTAAGAAAACTCCGACACAAATCACTGGGCTCAGGACTGTTTCATGTGACTGTGACTGGAGATAACTGATTCTGTCCGTTCAACTGAGTGATGACAAACAGATTAGTTAGCTCTTTGTGAAGTATTGTTCACCATTTGTCACAATAGGTCCTACAATGTCATTTTTAAAAGTACCCAATTGTCACACTCTTCCCAATATTAACTTGCATCCAAAATTTTGTAATTACGCATTAAAAAAGTAATGCGTGGTACTATAATCTGGATTTTTTTAAAAGAAAAAAATAGTATCCTACCTATATGTATTTTTTGGAATTTAAAGTATTATCACCTAGGAACCCTGTCACAATACCATATATGACTTACTGTAAATGCTGTTGTTAACACAAGAGAAAAGGGAAACTGTGAATAAAAACAACTAACTTCAGGTTCTACTTTGTGTGGCCAGACACCAGCAAGCCTTTAGACTTTTGCCATGAAACCAAAACAGAAAGATCGTACTTGGCTCAGAAAAATAAAGACCCAAGCACTGTGAAGCAGTAATGCTAGCACTGTATACCATGTCTTCAACATTTTTTTTTCATTAGCGTGCCATATTAATGAAATAAGACTGGCATTTTATTGTGTGAATATGAAAAGGCCTGCATTACTGCTTGGTTTTAACCACACCATATTTGAGATCCTCTGCCTGAAAAGGTGACCCTTACACGTTAAGGAAATGTAGAAGAACAAGTCTGTTATTTCTCACTTGTCAGGATTAAACCAGGAAGAGTTACCTTGAAATAAAATACCAAGAAATGGGCTATATGTATACAGTGTTGAAAGAAATGTCTATTAGATGCAACCAACTCTTTAGTTTGGAATCCATGACACTCTTCACTGTAGCAGAATGACTACAAAAATTACAGCCACATAGGCCAAATTGTGCCATCTTAATCTTTAATTTTGTGTGCTGTATCCAAACCTCTAGATCTGCTAATTTTACCAGGGATTCCTTGTGGTGAAACAGATAATGAAGATACACATACTGTAGAGTTTTGAGAAACTGACACCAAAATTAATTTTGCAGGTGAATTTGCAATTGCAAAATGCAAAACTCAATAAAGAGTTTTTTTTGTTTTTTAATTTTTTTTTTCTTTTGGTGGAAAGCAAGGAATATTGCTCCCTAAAGCCTCACTCAAAACATCTGTGTATGCCTCTGTTCTTTTCTGGAGTTGTGCAAGGCATGTAATCCGCAAAAATCAATTCTATTTAAGGCTGTTACGGAGTAATAGAATACATCTTTTAAGCTGTGGCATACTGCATATTTTTCACACGTTGTCAAATCCATTAATAGCCAGATATTGCTGGGCTCCATTTATGTTAACCAGTTTCAAACTATTTTATTTTTCCTGTTTCTTTAAACCAGGGGTCAGCAACTCCTCTCCTGGAGACCTACTGTGGCTGCAAGTTTTTATTCTAACTCTTTTCTTAATTAGTGACCAGTTTTCACTGCTAATTAACTATTTCCCTTTATTTTAAATGACTTTTCTTGAGACTCTAACTGCTGAATTGATTATATTTTCTATAAACAGCACCTAAATATCTGAGCCAACAGATGACCAACTAAGTTGGGGTCTCAAACTCCAATCAACTTCACTTCATTCAGTTTCTTAATTTGAAGCCAATTCTCATTGCTAACATTATACAGTTCATGTCTACATTTTGTCATTTATTACTAAAAGATTAAAAACGTTTCTGTTTTAACAATGTGTTTACATAGATTGTTGTAGACACAGAACACACATGAAATAACTTCCCCTTACAACTCTAGGTAGCTCACTTCTAGATAATCAAGGCCGGAACTTTGAGAACTTCTTGCCCATTCTGCGGCGGTTGGGGGATGGTACAGCAGGCTGATTGCTGCTTGGGCTTTATCGACACATTTACAAGACAAAAGACACTGATGGAGAGGTGCGAAGGGATTTAAGGTGGGGCGGATTTACGAGTTTTTTTGTAGGCTTTTGTAATTCTAGTGTTAAACCCATTATTTAATTCCATGGCACTCATTCTGCCATGGCAGACATTTCCAAAACTGTTGATTTTCTTTTTTAAGAGGGCTGTCAAAATGTTTTGTGGACCTGAGCAGATCAATATTACTGAGGTCTTCACCTTTCTTTATTTTCAGTTATTGTGTTATGGACGCAGGTTGTTGTTTATGTGTTCGTTCATTTTGTGTCTTAATATTGTTTGGTTGCTAATTAAGGCAAAAAAGAAATACTTAAGGGACCTGAGTCTTAAGTTGTGCATCAATTAAAATTGAGGCAAACAGTTAATTAGCAGCAAAATCTGCTCACTAATTAAGAAAAGGGTTAGAATGAAAACCTACAGCCACAGTAGCTCTCCATGATTGGAGTTGGAAACTCCTGGTTTAAACAATTCTATATCCCTAAATGTATTCATTATGTAATTAGTAATTTGTAAATTATTAAATTGCTTTTTACCTGAGAACTCATCACAACACTCTACGCCAGCACTCAATGAAAAACAGAGTACAAAAATAAACCGAATTGGATTGATTTGAACAAAAACACGCCATTGTGCACATTACTGTGTTACCTCTACAGGAAAACTCAGTAGACAGAAAGTCGTCACTGCCAAACACCCCCTACCGTTACCTGGCGTCCGCCTTTTTCTAGTTGAGGGTATTCACATTTCTGGTGATTTTTTTTCTATTGAAATCTTTATTTAAATACTACATGACAGACAAATGCATGCCAAACTGATGCATGAAAACACTTCCAGACAGGAACTAAATGCAGCTCTTCTTGAGTGAATGGGACGAATTTCCTAAAAGCAAAACATATATTTTTTTTTTTATTGGAAATTCAATTTCTTGTAAATTATTTCACTCACTATTAATCACAAAGTCTTTATACTGCCCATTCAATCATTTAGTAATATTAAGGCTTTTATATATATTCAAGACCACATTGAATTAGCTATCAAGTCCCTAAGGAAAGCTGTTGAGTCCACTCAGCCATCTTGGTGACCTTCTTGTCCATATCAGCCATTTATGAGTAAAATGTTTCCAATCCAGAATTGGTCCCTTCCTTGTAACCACAAGCTGCCAGGATAGGCTCTGGCTCCCTAAGTTAATAAATTGGTCAAAAAACAGATGGATAGATGGCTATTCCTTCCGCGTAGCATCCATCAGGGCCAAAAGAAAAGAAAAGCCCACTTCTCATTCAATGGCACTGTTCATTTTTTAACAGAAGTAATTGAGAACATGCACGTAAGGTGACATTATACAAACAACACTATCGATTTATTATTTTCAGATGTTCACTTTGTGGAAAATAGTTATTTGCGCGTTGTTCCTCTGATTTAACACAGTCTGTTTTGCCATTCATTACACAATGAAGGGGCATTTGTTTTAACCAACAAACCAAATGGATGCATAATTTATAGGCAGCTGACGTTTTATGGGGTGCTCTCTGTCACACCGCTGATATTTATCATACGCTGTCAGACGAGGATTTAGTCTAAATGGAGGCCAATGAATTCTTTTTGCATATCTGGATTTAGAAAGGTTGATTGAACACCAGCTGTGTGCATTTCTTATCACTGTTCATTCATTCAAATTAAAAAATATTAAAGAAAGAACCACAGAAAACAACAGCCGATTACTGACGTTTTTTCTTTGGACAATCAGAGGGAAGGAGAATAGAAATGGAAAAAAAATATTGATGATCTGCAGTAGTTAATTTAAAAACAAAACCATAAAATGGTGTGTTTCCAAACTTTATAGTAATGTGTTGCCCCCCATTTATATGTCAAAACCCATTTGCAACAAGTTGCGCAGTCCCTGGATTTGTTTATCATGTGCTGTGTTTCTTTAAAATTCATTCCTCCAGCATGAAGCCTGCCGAATAAAGAATTAATTGTAACAATTAATTACATGTACTGTATATAGCGTTTTTTTAGCTACTTAGTGTGTTACATAGACAGAGGGGAGCCATTTTAAACACCACCAAATCATCGAAGCCAGGACTGTGGCAGCCTGAGGCATGAGGTGCAAGGGAGGAAGTAAGCTTGGATGGGTGTCCGTCTATCTAATGCATACACATGCATGTACTCATAAAAGTCATTGGGCAACCCAACGTGCCTGTCATTGAATGAAAATCTGGAGGAAAAACTAATCAGAACATGGAAATTCCACACAGAATGTGCGATAGACCAGTGCCATCTTACAACCCAAATATAAATGATACAGATTTAATTTAAACGGTCCATCTGGCTAACACATCATAAACAGAACATACAAGTGCCATAAAGACAGTGACAAGACTGACATGCAAACCTAGGGCTGTTCAGCTATGGATGATAATGCCTGTGCCACCATGCTACCCAAATATAAATAGAATGCATTGAATTTACTCTGTCAGAGATGTAAAATGCGATCAATACTTTGTAACATACTCCTACCACGCTCATCATGATTGTCCTTCTGCAGTGAGTCTGGTAACGTGAGAAGTTCTGATCTTGGCTGATATTGCTGCACTGCTTTGTAGTAAGCCAGCAGTTTAACTCTCCAGGTTTGCTGTAACTGGAGCACGGCACCATACTTAACTTGAACCTACAACTTCATACTAAACGATCCAGACTCAAGAGTGGAAAGCTAACCGACTTTCCAGTATTCCAGTATCTAGAATTGCACCTCTACAATGAGGACTGGTGACATTACTGCACTCTTTAATGTAAAAGGTCAGCTCCTTAAATTCAGCCCGAGTTAGAAATGACACTGCAAGTGCTATCAGTGCCCTGCAGGGCACTCACCCATGTCACTTACGCTAGGCTATGTAACAATTGCTTATCAAACTAGACTGAGCATCTCCATGACATTGGGGGAACACAACTCCTCAAAGGTTTGAGCCCAATGTCTTGGAGCTGTGAGGCACTATGCCACCACATATGTGGTATGAATACATAGAAAGCTCCCAGACGACATATTGTATAGATGACATTGAGGAAAACCAACTTCTACACACATGCAACATCAGCTTTCAAGCTTGTGCTTACTTTGAAAGTTATGCTATGCTTCTTTTTCAGGCATAAATGGCTGATGACTTTTTCCTGACTTTCTAGATAGCTGAATGTACCAGTTAGGGCATAAAAACTTCACAGATAATTGACTATTGTAGGTCTCTGTGTGGGGCTACCCAAACACAGAACTCAAATATGGCATAAGAGTTTCCTGTGATGCATTTGTTTAGTGATAATCTTGAAAGCTATGGCCATTTAAATAGTAAAAAGCAGAAAGTGCACGTAAAGTGAGTATACACTAGCGGGCCTACTTTAGTAACGAAATGCGGAGAAAGAGACCCTCCTATAGATCTGGTAAAATTGGAGGGTGACCATTAATTTAGTTTTGTATGGGAATGAAAAGTGGATGAAACCACAAATGTATGTTTTTAAAAGTTTATTCACAGTTTCATTTTCTTTCTGTAAATAATTTTCTGTAACCCCGTTCTTTAACTCGATAAGAAAAAAACGCTAATGGAAAATGATGCTTGCTATAAGTGCAGACATTAGACATATGGTACTTATTGAATACAATATTCATCTTGTACAGTCATGCATTTCACCAGGTGTGTCTGACATGATTAAACTGACTCTCAGGTAAACCTTAGCTGGCTAGCTACTGTGTAAGGGAGCTGGAAATCGTAAGTGGATGAACGCTCAGTCCTGTTCTACGCATCACCCTGATTAAACAGGTATATAAAACAGCAGTAATAATAAAAATAATAATAATACATTTTATGTCCATAGAACAGTTATGAAAACTCTGCACTATCACTGCTTCATGTGCAGCACCATACTGGAAATGTACATGGACGCCCTTAAGAGTGTTAACTTGGAGCTCCAAGTTCAAACGTTTTAACTTCCCTCTTCAGTGAGCTCACATGGGTTTTTAGTTGGAAAATTCAGAGATGAATGGCATTTTCATGGAAATGAGCACAATGAATGTATTAAATGTGTACCACTGCCCCAAATGCAATTTGAACAAACAATGGTATTTCTGGCTGACCAGGTTATATTTTGCATTTTATACAATTGATTAAAGAGAAAGGTCACACTAGAGCAGTTTGGATGGGTTTATTTTCTCTGAATTATCCAACTTGTAGCTCCCAGGTTTTCAGTGTGCTCATGTGGAACTTGGAAACTCATATTTACCGTATATACGATAGCACGTTAATGCAGGTTTATTATAGGTAAATATCATAAACATTATAAAAATATATGAAAATATATACAATATGTATACATGTTATTTCAAATCTCTAATGTGATTTAACTTTTATAAATTCATAACAACCCCCGTCCTGCTCACCATCAGCAAACTATAAGAATAACACAGTTCGGACAAAGCAATTTCAAGGGATTATTGTAGCAACATGAGGGTCTGACATGGAAAGAATAAAAAAGTAAGGGACTGTTTTGTTTTTTGCTTTCTTTTTGATTAGGGTAATCAGATGGCTCAAAATAAATGCTGGGAAGGATTTTTAAATGCACTGCTTAATCAGATTTCTTTTCACGCAGTAAAACAAACCAAACTGAAAAGTCCAGGCCATGAAGTACTTAGCATTTTATGACGGCTACTTTTAAATTTAATGTCATCTTTATTTTTCACTTTTCTTTTCAATTTCTTACCATTATTATTATTATTATTATTATTATTGTTGTTGTTGTTATGTGCAGCTTGTCTTTTACTGCACGCAGATGTTTACATAGACATGCCAATCCTTATAATTATCTCCCTGCTCTTGTAGGTGAAGCAGCTGCTTTCTACTCAAAGTTGTACATTAAGCAGCTAAGAACATTTCAGCAGTTTTTTGAATTGTTTAAACTAATGGTGTTTCAATTAAGCAATACATTTGAAATCCCCTCGCTTAGAGAGATCTAGCTGTACATTGGCTCTCTCATATTATGGAATGATTGATTAAAAAAAAGTCTTTGTACAATCCACATAGAAAAAAGAAGCACTTTATCTTCACCTAGCACTATATGAAAGATGTGGTTTGCAGTCTTCAGTTACGTCTAAATTAGAAGGCTTTTGGGCGGGCCTGGGGTGATAGTTAATGGTTGTGTCCACTTTTAACAGATATCGGCTCCAGGGTCACTTTGCTTCATTTATCCTGTTTCTGAAGGGTCCATGCAAACTGCCAATCTGGATCAAAATGGCCACTGTTCCACCAGATATTGGAATGTAACCAATTCATAATCCCCCAGCTTTAATCATTACTTTCTCACTGGATGTATTCTACAAGCGTAAACCACATTTTCATAAAGTGTGCCTCTCTGTATTTAAGTAACAAAATGAAAAAAAAAAAATGTTGTATTTTACCTGTATTGGTCTGTGAATTAATGATGCTAATGCTCTGTATATTTGGAAATGAAAGAAAAAAAATGACAAAAATGCTCCGTTTTGTTGCTTCTTCTTTTTTCACTAAATCCACTCATACAAGAAGTGTTGGTGCCATTTTCTATAATTCATCACATGTTGGAGAAACAAGGTCTTCTTCATCTGTATTACTTTAAAAAGTTCAGTTTGGTAAAAATGTGTACAGTATCATGTATTGGGTTCACAGTTGCACAAAAAACATTGAGAAAAGTCCTCTAAACACACATTATTCTTAAACTGTGGCACACAGCGAATTTGATAAACGTCTTCATTTGTTTAACTCCATCACATTTGCATCTGCCAAAAAATGAATTCAAAGATGTCTCCATCAGTGCTATCAAGCTGCAAAGGAGCCCTGTGTAAGTTCTGAAAGATGGAAAAGCCAGTCGAGGGGTGAGCAGAGGTGGGTAGAGTAGCCAAAAATTGTACTCGAGTTGGTCTCGACCGTTATAGGAGATGGACGTCTGAAGCAGAGCTTCGCTTGCAGTGGCTTTAATTTCCCACGTATTTCACATTGTTTAGAGGTATCCTGTATTTAACCCGACCAAGGAACTTCCACTACAATATACAAGCATGAGTAACAAGAAGAAAAGTCAGAAAGAACCGGAAAAGAAGCTTAAAGCTGCTTTAAAGTCTGGACAGACATCCGGCCCGAATATAAGGTATGGCCTCTCGGAAACTGACTTGGAACAGGCAGACGAAGGCGCAGATCTCCTGGGACCTCGCTGCATTGTCTCGTCTCCAGTCGAGAGTGAAAACAGGAGCGAAGGTGCAAGTGATACAGGTGATACATGTCGCGCTGGATCGCCGATTTCTGAGGTTCATTCGAGACTAGAAAAGGTCCTGCAGGATGTGCTTTCATCTACTCATCGCGAGCCTGCAGCACCTGCCGTAACAGGAGCTGCACTTCCACTCGCAGAGCATGAAATCCGAAGCGAACTGTCCGAACTGAAAGAGATGATTGCTACACTGGCTACGGCCATAAATGAGCTTAAGAAGGAAAACAAGAATGATCTTATGAAGTCTAACATTGAGCTTAAGAAGGATAACAAAGACCGGGAAACGCGTCTATTTAAACGTTTTGACGTGAACTTTAAAGGCGTGTTTGAGAAATTAGAGAAATTAGAAGAACATATCGAAGAAAATAAATTTAAACTGAAAACGCTTACTGACCAGATTAAAGACGTTACAGATCAGCTGGATAACGTTAAGCAGGCATTCACGGCTCGAGTTGAAACAGCGGAACAATTGGCGTCTAACGCTGATGAAAAAGCCACAGCTGCGAATTCCGAATGCAAAAAACTCAGAGACAGACTTGCGGCCCTGGAAGATGGGCATAGAAGAAATAATATAAGAATTGAGGGTATACCTGAGAAACGAGAAAGCTCAAGCCCAATGAAATTTGCCATAGAATTACTGTCTAAAATAATTGGAGATGACTTTAAACTCAACATTGAAATAGCAGCGGCTTATCGCACAAACAGGCCTAGCACCTTTAAACCCAGGTCTTTTATTGTCTGCTTTGAGCGACTACAATGTAAGCTTGATGTAATGGCACTTCTCAGACACAAGCAAGAAATTATATTTGAAAATAATCCTATTCGTATTTTCCCCGACTTCTCACCATCAACAGCTGCAAAACGTGCAGCCTACTCTGACATTAAAAGGCTGCTACGGGAAGCCGATATCAAATACAGCCTCTTGTATCCCGCCAAACTGAAAGTGGAAGTTCAAGATCAATATTATATTTTTCCAAGCAAAGAAGAAGCCAAAAAGGAATTAAAGAAGCTGTTTCCGACACTCTTTTGAAAGTTAATAAGGAGCCGTTTTCTATCAAGGTATGGGAAGGACCTGTCATCTGCTCTCTGGATCCATATTTAAAGAGACTGGTATTATAATTATACATCCTTTTCTTTATCTGGACATTATATGTTTATGTTTTAATCAGAGTTATAGACGTGAGTGTTTAAGTAATTAAAGTAGGATTGATTTTTTTTTTTTTACCTTAAAGTAGACTGTTTAACATCATACACTTGGTTTATTGCTATTTATACTATTCCTACTGTTACATTATACTATTATAGTAGGAATTACCATGTTTATCCTAGACTACTTTTTAAAATCATTCCCAGGGTTCATTATATTTTTGATTTTAATATTTTAATTTTTAAAATTGCTGACGATTATTTTAAGCTTAGATTGTTAATGATTATATTTTCGGCAGATAGTATTAAGAATTCAGCTTCAATAGATACTGTATCTCTTTGTTTTAATTCTCTAAGGCCGCTGCGGGGTGGTGTTTGTTTTGTTTTGGACGTGCTCTGTCACTTCGTATGTCAGAGGACTGGGACATCGTGAAGTGGGATCAAGCCTCATGTGGGGAGGCAAAAAATAAAGGGGGGAGAGAAGGAGAGCAGGCTATATCTAATCTATTCTTCTAATCCCTATAACTATAAATATCAATGCAACAATAGGCTAAAATGCAGTAACTCATGGGGAAATTTTAAACTAAGATTGAAACTGCCTCACTACCAGCTAAGACTATAAAATGACATTAAAAACTCAGAATCAATGTCTCCATGATGGGACAGTTAACTTTGTGAGCTGGAATGTTAAAGGCCTGAATCACGAATTAAAGAGAAAGAAAGTATGCTCTCACCTAACAGGCTTAAACGCTAAAATAGTATTTTTACAGGAGACCCACTTACTAACCAAGGATCAGTTCAGACTACAAAAAGACTGGACTGGCCAGATGTTCCATTCTAGCTTTATAAAGAAAACTAGAGGGGTGGGAATTCTCATACACAGAACAATTCCATTTGTAGCATCAGATGTAGTATCGGACACTGAAGGGAGATATGTGATGGTCACGGGCAACTTATATAACAGTAAAATGATTTTGATAAATGTTTATGCACCCAATGTTGATGATAAGGAATTCATGCAAAATCTATTTGCATCCATTCCCAATGTGAACACTCATAAAATTATAATGGCTGGGGACTTTAATTGTGTTTTAAATCCACTCTTAGATAGGACTCCTGTGTCAGGGGGGACGATATCTAATACTGCAAAGACAATTACACAGTTTTTAAATGATCACAACTTATCAGACCCCTGGAGGTTTCTTAACCCAAACTCAAGAACATATTCGTTCTACTCACCAGTGCATTATAGCTACTCAAGAATTGATTATTTTTTTATTGATAATAATTTCTTGTCTACAATTAAATCATGCAAATGTGACACAATTGTTATCTCCGACCATGCACCTCTAGTCTTGGAGCTAAAATCAATAAGCCCCTCACACTCACCTCGTAGATGGCGTCTTAACCCTCTTCTATTAGCAGACGAGTACTGCACAGAATTTATATCCAAACAAATCAGCTTCTTCCTAGAGACAAACACACCCACAGAGGTTTCTGCAGGAACACTCTGGGAAACTCTAAAGGCCTTCTTAAGAGGACAGATTATTTCATTTGTTTCCCACAGAAATAAATTAGAAACCAAGAAAATATCAGAGCTAAGAAGCGAAATTACTAGAATAGATGAAGAACAAGCCAGGCGTCCAAGCGAAACTCTCCACAGGAAAAGGCAGGCCCTGCACACAGAACTTAACATCTTAACAACTAAAGAAACTGAATAACTTATTTATAAGTCTAGACATCATTACTATGAACACGGAGAAAAAGCTAATAAGCTTTTAGCTCAACAAATTCACAAACAAGAAGTTCGCAATGCAATACCAGTAATTACCAACACGAATGGAGAAGAAATTATAGACCATAAAAATATAATGCACACATTTAGAGATTATTATAAATCCTTATATTCTACTGAGCTCAAAGAAGACAACACACAATCTAATGCATTTCTGGATACATTACAGACACCACAAATAGATGCTTTAAGTGCTGAGGAACTGGATAAACCTCTAACGCTAACAGAATTACTAGATGCTATAAAGTCATTACAAAGCGGGAAATCAGCAGGCCCTGATGGTTACCCCGTAGAATTTTATAAGAAATTCTCCACTCAGCTAGCTCCCCTCTTATTGGCAACATTTACAGAAGCTAGAGACAACCAAATACTACCTCAAACATTTCGACAAGCATTAATCACCGTCTTTCCTAAACAAAATATGGACTTGTTACAATGTGCATCATACAGACCAATTTCACTCCTGAATAATGAAGTTAAGATACTCTCAAAAATTCTAGCTAGAAGGATGGAGAAAGTGCTGCCCTCGGTAATATCACAGGGTCAAACTGGATTTATTAAAGGCCGACATCTATCTTTCAATCTCCGACGCTTGTTTAATGTTATATATTCACCAGCAAAATCAAACACCCCAGAGATTTTACTATTATTAGACGCAGAAAAAGCATTTGATATGATTAAATGGAACTACCTTTTCACTGCATTTGAGACATTTGGGTTTGGCCCGAATATTTGTGCATGGATCAAACTACTGTATACCAATCCAGAAGCTTCAGTTTGTATTAATAACATTTGCTCAGACTACTTTAAGCTAGAAGGTGGCACCAGACAAGGATGTCCCTTGTCACCACTGCTGTTTGCAATCGCCATTGAACCACTGGTGGTTCACTGCCGAAATTCTTGTCAGATAAAGGGGATTGTCAGAGAAGGACTGGAACAGAAAATTTCTCTATATGCAGATGATATGGTTTTATATATATCAGACCCAGAAAAAACTGTCCCTGCAGTTCTAACAGCACTAACAGAATTTCAAAAGATTTCTGGTCTTAAAATTAATCTGAATAAAAGTATACTCTTTCCAGTGAATTCACAAGCATATAATATCAGATTGGACACCCTACCTTTTACCATGGCAGATCAGTTTAAATACCTAGGGGTAAATATCACAAGTAAACATAAAGCTGTTTATCAACAAAATTTTGCCGTCTGTATGGAAAAAATTAAGCAAGACCTGGATAGATGGTCAACCCTTCATCTCACTCTAGCCGGAAGAATTAATACTGTTAAGATGAATATCCTTCCTAAACTTCTTTTTTTATTTCAAAACATTCCAATATATATCAATAAATTGTTTTTTAAACAGTTAGATTCAACAATAACCTCATTCATTGGAACTCAAAACACCCACTTATCCGAAGAGCAACCCTACAAAGACCTCAGGCAGAAGGTTGCATGGCTCTACCTAATTTTCAGTTTTATTACTGGGCAGCAAACATACAAGCCATAAAAACCTGGACACAAATAAATGAACATACACAGGCTTGGTCCGCAATAGAAATAAATTCCTGTAGTACTTCTTTATACTCCCTGCTCTGCTCTCCAATAAATGCAAGTTATCGCAAATATACTAATAACCCAATTGTGCTTTACTCGCTTAGAATATGAACCAAATTAGAAAGCATTTTAAGATGGAAAATCTTTTATCGGTGGCACCTCTGCAAGAAAACCACCTCTTTCAACCCTCGCAAACATATCCAGTTTTTAATACCTGGAAGAGTTTTGGGATTAAAATTCTCAGAGATCTTTATATAGACAACATATTTGCATCTTTTGAACAATTACGTTCAAAATTCAACCTCCCAGCTACACATTTCTTTCACTATCTTCAAATTAGAAATTTTGTTAAACAGAAATTGCCCGATTTCCCCCACCTCACACCCTCCACAGTGCTGGAAAAAATACTGCTCAATGCAGAGGAATTAAACACTATTTCCGCATTATATAAAATCCTATTAGAGTCCCTTCCTTTCAAAGATCCAAGAGGACATTGGGAAGAAGATCTCTTAATCAATATATCAGAAAAGGAGTGGAAGGTAGCAAAGCAGAGAATTCACTCGAGCTCCATATGCGCAAAGCACAGAATTATTCAACTAAAAGTTATGTATCGAGCTCATCTCTCTCGCTTAAAACTGTCCAAAATGTTTCCAGGGCAAGATCCAACCTGCGAACGCTGCAACCAAGCTCCTGCCTCACTGGGTCACATGTTCTGGGTCTGCACCAAATTAACATCATTTTGGACAAAAATTTTTAAGTGCCTGTCAGACAGCCTTGGGGTCATAATCCCTCCTAACCCATTAACAGCTGTGTTCGGTCTTCTTCCAGACGGACTTGAAGTGGAAAAGGACAAGCAAACGGTGATTGCATTCACTACACTTTTGGCACGCAGACTCATTCTGTTAAATTGGAAGAATCCTAACTCTCCTCTGATAAGTCAGTGGGTTTTATATTATTTGAAATTGGAAAAAATCAAATTCTTAGTTAGAGGATCTGTAAAAAAATTTTTTTCAAAACCTGGCAGGATCTGATCAATATTATTTTAGAATAAGAGAAATAACCATTACCGCATTTAACTCCCTTCTCTATCTCTTATTTACATATATATTTATTTCTCCCTTTCCTTTGCTTAATGTTGTCTTATTAAAAAGCCCTAAGCAATTCTCCTTTAGCTAAGCTCTCCTTCTCAGGGCTGGGGTTTGATTTGTTTTTAATTTGTTTGGTTATAAATTGATCTGTTTGTATGGAATGATTACAATAAAAATTAATAAAATATAAAAAAAAAAAATTGTACTCGAGTAAGAGTAGCGTTACTGCAAAATAATATTACTCTAGTAGAAGTAAAAAGTAGTCATCCAAAAAATTACTCAAGTAAGAGTAAAAAAGTATTTGGTGAAAAGACTACTCAAGTATTGAATAACTGAACATAATAAATTATTCATTTTTTAGAAATGTTGTAATAAGACAGACAAAAATATAAAATAATGTGCAAATTCTGCTATTTCCAAATAATAAAAAATGTGTACAAATAAATAACATCTTCACAAAATAAAGATGCACTAATAACACAAAGTTCCAAATCTCAGTTTTTCACAACAAAGCTTTGCAGTACTAGGGTGTTGTACCGTGTTAGCCATTATGAATGTAGAGAAAAGCCAAGCAAAATGACACCTTTTATTGGCTAACTAAAAAGATTACAATATGCAAGCTTTCGAGGCAACTCAGGGTTTACATCTTGCATGAAGAAGGGGCCTGAGTTGCCTTGAAAGCTTGCATATTGTAATCTTTTTAGTTAGCCAATAAAAGGTGTCATTTTGCTTGGCTTTTCTCTACAACAAAGCTTTTGAAGCCAATACTCACAGTAGGTAACATGTATATTTGAACAGTGCAAACTACTTACAGTGACAAGATATACTGTACACTGACAGTATAATACTGCATATTCACTTGCCCTCCAAATAGCAAAGCTGATAGAAAATAACATTAGAACAAGGCAGCTTGTGCACGTACAAGAAGTCTCACTTTACCATGACTGTCTGTGCATGTTTGGTTAAAACGTGCTTGTTCTTCACTCAGTGAAGTGATGGTTAAGCTTCAGCAGGAGTTGGCTCTCAAGGTTCTTGCAGTGAAGCTGTGACCGTTTAGCAGTGAACAGAAGCCCTGTATTACTAAAAATCTCTCACAGGCAGCAGATGCAGGAAGTTTGTGTGTGGTCATGTGACTGCATAGCTACGTCTGATTGGTGAAACAGAGTCGTGATTATTGTTGCTACGTCTGATTGGTGAAATGGAGTCATGTGATTATTGTTGCTACGTCTCTTTGGTGAAACAGTCATGCATATAATGTATCTATATATATAATTCACTAAGCCGGAAGACAAGTAGCCACCCATGGAAAGCACGGCGGAAGGGGCATGGATTCACTAAGCCGCTGACAAGTAAGACACCCATGGCGCACGCAGGAAGGAGCCACGCCCACCAACTCTAAGACCATTGGATACGACAACAACTCGCAGAGCCACACCCACCAACTCGGACGCGACGCCTCGGAAAACATACCGTCATTTCTGTTTGTCTGTGCCACAGTCCACATGCAGCTCTGAGCCACGTTGACTTTTCATTAGTCAACCTCAGTGGTACCTTGGTTCACACAGAGGCAGCGCCAGAGAGAGACAGAGGCACACACAGGCAGCCTGAGAGAGAGAGCCGCGCACACACAGGCAGCGTGACAGAGAGAGCTGCTCAATCCTTTAAAAATGAGGTTAAAACACAATGAAGGAAGCAGTCTTTAAAAACCAATAAGCCCTTTGCCTCTTTTTCATTAGCGTCTCACCTGCTTCACCGCCCTGCAACAGTCGAGACGCTTTCTCAGCAGCTGACCTTCTCTGTGCCTGACTCCACTACTGTCAGTCGCCTGATTAAAAATGGTGAACTCCTGCAATGTTACTATCTTGGTTGGCTTTTAAATAAAGTTTGGATTTGTTCAAATGTTCCTTTTTTCCCCCTGTGCTTAAAACTCATTTAAAAAAAAAGTGTTTACAGTATACAACTACTGCAATGTTACAGAGAGAGAGAGGGCTCGCCTGCTTCTGAGAGACAGAGGGGGAGGGGAGGGGATTTCTGGGAAGGCTCCTGTGCTGCTGAGAGAGAGCCTGCGTGTGCATCTGAGCAAAGACAATTTCCTGTTAGATTTGCCTTTGCAATGACAATTGATAAGGCACAGGGCCAAACTTTCAAAAAGATGTGCATGTATCTGCCAAAACCAGTTTTCAGTCACGGACAGTTGTATGTTGCTCTCTCCAGAGTTCCATCTTTTCAGTCACTTACTGGTATGCCTGCAGGAACACGTGCAGCGAGCGAGAGAGAGCGAGCGACACACACACGCATACAGGTGCGCGAGAGAGAGAGCGCTGGACGCATACGAATAATAATACTTCATTACATTGATATACCGGTGTTTTCAGTATTCAAAGCGCTATCCACACAGGGAGAAACCGGGAAGCAAACCCAAAATCTTCCACAGTCCCCTTACTGCAAAGCAGCAACACTACCATTGCGCTACAAGGCAGTTAAAGAATGCACCGGCCTCGATTTTGTTTTCACTTCTGTTTACAGCGATCGGATCGTAGCGTGCTTTGTTGCAATGTTACTTTTCTTGGTGGCTTATTACATTACGGATGTTTCACATGTTAATTTTTTTCCCTGTGCTTAAAAGACATTAAAAAAGTGTTTCTCAACTGTGACTCCTGAAGAACTCAGTACGCAAGCTATATTAAGCATCAACAACAAAGACTCGCTACACCTTAATGAACAAGTGCTGAAACTTATCCCTACCGACGAAGTAACTTTCACCAGCGTGGCCTCCATCGTCACAAACGATCCCGCTTTCAGTCATGGACAATTGTATGTTGCTCTCTCCAGAGGTCCATCTTTTCATTCACTCACAGTGGTATCCACAAACCCACCCCATTTGGACAACTGTGTTGTTCAGCAAGTGTTCACCCATCAATACATAATTATGCGGCGTATGTTACGCCATGGGTTGGCTAGTACTGTATAATGGAAAAAAAGTAACGACTTGAGTGTTGCCCGATGTAGTGGAGTAAGAGTAGCATTTCTTCTTAACAAATATACTCAAGTAAAAGTAAAAAGTATGGTGCAGTAAAACTACTCTTAAAAGTACAATTTTTAAAAAAAAAGTAAATGTAACAGAGTAACTGTAACTCGTTACTACCCACCTCTGAGGGTGAGCTACTCGTATTGACGATTAGTTATAAAGGTTTTTGTTACCGTGAGAAGGCTGCAGCTGCTCCCACATTTATTGAACCAGTATCTGCCTGAGACACACCATGTTTTCTCCAGGTGAGATTCACAGTCTTTTGAGTTTCAATTTTAAGAATGTGGCGCCACATAGCTGACAACATTTTTAAGACAGAAGAAATGGCCCACACCTCCATCTGGACACATGCCACCCTGGTAAACTTCTGGACTTTTATCTGGTTTGGGTTTGTAGTAGATTAACAATGACTGTGCTACTGTAAACATCAACAATTACTGTTTATTAATATTTTTATGCAGCAGTTACGTGTTTACAATAGTTAAGCAAGTACAAGAGAAGTACACCAAATGCTGTCATAATAATTTTAATCTGTTCTAAAATGCCTCCTCATTCTGAAAAGCCTGCTCTTGATGTACAGTAAAAGCACTTCAGAAATGAGTTTTCTTTTATTTTATAAACCTTCAGATCAAGATCACCAGTGTTAAATTTACTTTTTATAGTATTTAAGTAAATCTTAAAAGTGTATATATGAAGTGAATGTTTCTATATATACACACTCCAAAAATGTGAGCACACTCACTCTTAAAGAACTGAGAGTAGCCCACAAATGTAGCACAGTGAGAGGAAATTTGTAGTGTGCCAATAAACATTTTCTAGCCACCACATGTCATCTTCATTACAGAACATAACAATCTCAAATGCGCTTGATCTACCTGCACAAATTAAGGGTACTATATATACAGTATATGAAGCTCACGATGTCCAAAACACACACTATTTATTTTAATTTCTCAACTACACACAATACCGTGCACAATCCACAAGCTCAGTCCTTTTCTGCTTCTCTTCAGCTGCCTCCACTCCTTTCTCACAAGCTCCACCTTCTTCCTCCCGACTCCGGCTCCTTTAATGAAGTGAGGCGGCCCTTTTTCTCCTGCGCTGGATGTGCTCCAGGTGCTCTGTGATGGTCTTCCGGTAGCACTTCCTAGTGTGGCGGAAGTGCTGCCCTTTCACCCAGAAGCACTCCGGGCGTACATAGTTCCTGGTTCAGCAGCACATCCTGGTGTGGCAGAAGTACTGTCCTCCAGGGCTCCAGGACCGTTCAGGTCCCCACAAGGTTGAGCTTCCCAGCTCCATCTCTGTGGCCTCGATGGAATCCAGGGGGGCTGCCCTCTTACGCCTAGGGAAAGACAGTGCCCCTCTCCCGGTCCATCCTTATTCCAGGCATCCCGGTGGGGCAGGATCCCTAGTCATCTGCCACAATATATATATAAATATACAGTACTGTGCAAAGGTTTTAGGCAGGTGTGAAAAAATGCTTTAAACAAAGAATGCTTTCAGAAATATAAATAATGATTGTTTATAGTTATCAATTTACAAAATGCAAAGTGAGTGAACAAAAGAAAAATCTAAATCAAGTCAATATTTGGTGTTACTACCTTTTGCCTTTAAACCAGCATCAATTCTTATAAGTACACTTGCACAAAGTCAGGGATTTTGTAGGATTCTAGTCAGGTGTATGATCAATCAATTATACCAAACAACCAAACAGGTGCTAATGATCATCAATGTCACACGTAGGTTGAAACACAGTCATTAACTGAAACAGAAACAGCTGTGTAGGAGGCTTAAAACTGGGTGAGGAACATCCAAACTCTGCTACCAAGGTGAGGTTGTGGAAGACAGTTTCATGTCATGGCAAGATTGAGCACAGCAACAATACACAAGGTAGTTATACTGCATCAGCAAGGTCTCTCCCAGACAAAGATTTCAAAGCAGACTGGGGTTTTAAGATGTGCTGTTCAAGCTCTTTTGAAGAAGCACAAAGAAACGAGAAACGTTGGGGATCGTAGACGCAGTGGTCGGCCAAGGAATTTTAGTGCAGCAGATGAAAGACACATCAAACTTGTTACCCTTCGAAATCGGAAGATGTCCAGCAGTGCAATCAGCTCAGAACTGGCAGAAACCAGTGGGACCCAGGCACACCCATCTACTGTCCGGAGAAGTCTGGCCAGAAGTGGTCTTCATGGAAGAGTTGCAGCCAAAAAGCCATACCTCCAACGTGGAAACAAGGCCAAACGACTCAAGTATGCATGAAAACATAAGAACTGGGGTGCAGAAAAATGGCAGCAGGTGCTCCGGACTGATGAGTCAAAATTTGAAATATTTGGCTGTAGCAGATGGCAGTTTGTTCGTCGAAGGGCTGGTGAGCGGTACAATAATGAGTGTCTGCAGGCAACAGTGAAGCATGGTGGAGGTCCCTTGAACGTTTGGGGCTGCATTTCTGCAAATGGAGTTGGAGATTTGATCAGGATTAATGGTGTTCTCAATGTTGAGAAATACAGGCAGATACTTATCCATCATGCAATACCATCAGGGAGGCGTATGATTGGCCCCAAATTTATTCTGCAGCTGGACAACGACCCAAACATACAGCCAAAGTCATTATGAAGTATCTTCAGTATAAAGAAGAACAAGAAGTCCTGGAAGTGATGGTATGGCCCCCACAGAGCCCTGATCTCAACATCATCGAGTGTGTCTGGGATTATATGAAGAGACAGAAGGATGTGAGGAAGCCTACATCCACAGAAGATCTGTGGTTAGTTCTCCAAGATGTTTGGAACAACCTACCAGCCAAGTTGCTTCAAAAACTGTGTGCAAGTGTACCTAGAAGAATTGATGCTGTTTTGAAGGCAAAGGGTGGTCACACCAAATATTGATTTGATTTAGATTTCTCTTTTGTTCATTCACTGCATTTGTTGATTGATGACAATAAATAATTAACACTTCCATTTTTGAAAGCATTCTTTGTTTACAGCATATTTTCACACCTGCCTAAAACTTTTGCACAGTACTGTGTATATATATATATATATATATATATATACAGTAATCCCTCGCTATATCGCGCTTCGCCTTTCGCTGCTTCACTCCATCGCGGATTTTATATGTAAGCATATTTAAATATATATCGCGGATTTTTTGCTGGTTCGCGGATTTCTGCGGACAATAGGTCTTTTAATTTCTGGTACATGCTTCCTCAGTTGGTTTGCCCAGTTGATTTCATACAAGGGACACTATTGGCAGATGGCTGAGCAGCTACCCAGCTTACTTTTCTCTCTCTCTTGCGCTGACTTTCTCTGATCCTGACGTATGGGGATTGAGCAGGGGGGCTGTTCACACACCTAGATGATACGGACACTCGTCTAAAAATGCTGAAAGATTATCTTCACGTTGCTATCTTTTGTGCAGCTGCTTCCTGAAACGACATGCTGCACGGTGCTTCGCATACTTAAAAGCTCGAAGGGCACGTATTGATTTTTGATTGAAAAACAAACTCTGTCTCTATCTCTCTTTGTCTGCTCCTGACGGAGGGGGTGTGAGCTGCCGCCTTCAACAGCTTTGTGCCGTGGTGCTTCGCCTACTTAAAAGCCAAACAGCCCTATTGATTTGTTTGCTTTTCTCTATCTCTGTGACTTTATCTGCTCCTGACGCACACTCCTTTGAAGAGGAAGATATGTTTGCATTCTTTTAATTGTGAGACGGAACTGTCATCTCTGTCTTGTCATGGAGCACAGTTTAAACTTTTGAAAAAGAGACAAATGTTTGTTTGCAGTGTTTGAATAACGTTCCTGTCTCTCTACAACCTCCTGTGTTTCTGCGCAAATCTGTGACCCAAGCATGACAATATAAAAATAACCATATAAACATATGGTTTCTACTTCGCGGATTTTCTTATTTCGCGGGTGGCTCTGGAATGCAACCCCCGCGATGGAGGAGGGATTACTGTATATATATATATATATATATATATATATATATATATATATATATATATATATATATATATATATATACACACAGTACTGTGCAAAATATATCTATATCTATATATATATATATATATATATATATATAGAGAGAGAGAGAGAGAGAGAGAGAGACCTCCAGGGGCCATCACCAAGCACCCAAACCTGAGAAAAAATTGCACCAATACAGTCCCCAGTGCAAATACATTTTTTTTTATTCACTATATTCTTTTTTTAATATTCAAAGTCCACACCACAATCACCAGTGAACACAATGTCTCCTTCCATATCTCCAGTTCTCTGCCTCCCATTTCTGACTCAACCGTTGAAGTGAAATGGCTTCCTATTATGATAGACCTGGGAGAAGTACTGGAGCTACAACTTTGTATAATGGAAGCACTTCCGGGTCATACAGAAGCCTCCCAAACCGGTGAGGTATATTTGCAACATCACCCCCTGGCAGCACCAAAAGACCCCGACAGGTTTACCCTTCGAAACTACACTCTGTGTCCAGACTTGGGCCAAATCAGAGGAGCACTGCCCCGTGTCATATTGTTCAGAATCCTCATCCTCCCCCTTTTCCATCCACCATGACATTTACCAGCTTATATATATATATATACATATATATATATATATATATATATATATATATATATATATAAAATATAGTATATTCATGGAGATTTACCCAGTTTTGAAAAAAGTTGTTGCTAAATGATTTTCTCTCTTTAGTTTAAACTATATATAAATAAAAGGTATGTAAACACAGCATTCTTAATTTTTTTGAATAAGCTTAATATTTTTAACTTGGTGAATAATTTAATGAAAATGTAGTATGTTATTACTATTTAAAAAACTATTTAAATACATGTTCTCTGATCTCTCAGGCCTCATATGTAATAAAATAACAGAGAGATGTCAAGGTGTTGGGCACTGATATCAACTTCAGTGTCATTTCTAACTACTATGGCCCTCTCAGGCTAAGTTGAGCTTGTTCTCTGCCTCAAAGCTCTGTTCCATGCCCTCTCTGGTTCAGAAGTGAACTTCTGCCAAATTTGTTCTTTAAATAGCTTGTGGGGCTGAACAAATGAAGGTGAAAAAAAGACAGGACTCAAGTGACTACGCTTTCCCAAGAGCTGCTGCCATCATGCTTACCTTTGTAGTACTGTGTGGATGCTCCTAATGTATATGCATGTGTGTAACAAAGTATATTTAAAAATATGTTGCAATAATTTTCTAAAATGTATCTTATTGTATATTAGTCCTAGTATTTAAAATATATCAAGAAATATATTTTTATTTTTTTAGAAAAGACATTGCAATTTACAAAAGTGTCAATAATTTATATATTTTATAATACACTTCAGAATATTGCATTATATTGTGATATATTTATCCTTGCAGCATTTTATAACATACTTTAAAATATATTCATGTAGGTAGTAATCCATCCATCCATTATCCAACCCGCTGAATCCGAACACAGGGTCACGGGGGTCTGCTGGAGCCAATCCCAGCTAACACAGGGCACAAGGCAGGAACCAATCCTGGGCAGGGTGCCAGCCCACCGCAGGACACACACAAACACACCCACACACCAAGCACACACTAGGGCCAATGTAGAATCGCCAATCTACCTAACCTGCATGTCTTTGGACTGTGGGAGGAAACCGGAGCGCCCGGAGGAAACCCACGCAGACACGGGGAGAACATGCAAACTCCACGCAGGGAGGACCCGGGAAGTGAACCCAGGTCCCCAGGTCCCCTAACTGTGAGGCAGCAGCGCTACCCACTGCGCCACCGCACCGCCCCGACATCATATTACTTTTACAAAAATGAAATACATTTTAAATATTATTTAAAAAATATATTACTACCTACAGGGCGGCACGGTGGCGCAGTGGGTAGCGCTGCTGCCTCGCAGTTGGGAGACCTGGGTACACTTCCCGGGTCCTCCCTGCATGGAGTTTGCGTGTTCTCCCCGTGTCTGCGTGGGTTTCCTCTGGGTACTCCCGTTTCCTCCCACAGTCCAAAGACATGCAGGTTAGGTGCATTGGTGATTCTAAATTGTCCTTGGTGTGTGTGTGTGTGCACGCGTCCTGCGGTGGAGTGGCGCCCTGCCCGAGGTTTGTTTCCTGCCTTGCACCCTGTGTTGGCTGGCAGTTGGCCCAGCAGACCCCTGTGACCCTGAGTTAGGATATAGCGGGTTGGATAATGGATGGATGGATAATATGAGGTCTCAGAGGCTTGGAGACAGTCTTGACATGCCCTCTGTCACACTCCGTGGGACAACTTCAGAATTGTCAATTATCCACGTCAAGCTTCTTTGGCATGTGGGAAAAAAGTACAGAGAGGAACATTTCAGTAGATGGAGGGAGTAAGGTCTTCACTATAGTGACTGGACTGGAAACAATACCCAGGTGTATAAAGCTGTGCAGCAGCACTAGCCACTGTATTACATCTATGTCAAATAATATAATATAATATAATATAATATGAGGCATTTTTTCATCTGTTGTGTTCCTCAATTTTACTTATTTTAATGTCTGATCTGACTATAGCTTGTAATAACTTAACAGCTGTGGTCATGCCTCTGAATTCTGTAATTTTTTACATTTCAGACTTATGTTTATGCTTATTGTGTATGTTACAATAACCCATCTCCCATAATCAAAAAAGCAAGATTTCAGGCTGGCAAGGGTTTATATATAATCTAGAACTGTGCCAACTCGTAACAGCAAAACAAAAGACTACATGGCGGAACAGTGTTAACTTGGGTTCACATCCAAATCTAGTCTCTGCCTGTGTAGAGAATTTATTTTCTTTTGTGTCTGTTTCTGGTCTTCTCCAGGTGGTCTTGTTTCCCTACCACAAGAATGTGTGTTAAGGTGAATGGTGACCCTACTTTAGCCTGTCATGTGTGAATGAGTATGCCCTGTGACAGTCCAGTTTATCCATCCATGGTCAGGTTCTGCCTGGCTCCCCACTCCACAACCATCAAGACGGATAAAGCCAATATAGAAGAAGAAAGAATGGCTCAGGTAGTAATAATATATTTTAAACTGGCATTTGGAGTCTTGGGTTCAAATCCTGACATGATCACTTTCTCTGGCAAGTAAGCTGCTGTTATCTTTTTATCATCAATTAGTTTGTCAACAGTTTTCAGTAGTCAGTTAACCTAAGTTTATCAGCATTACAAACACATACACTGTAACAAAAATTGAGATGAAGGACATATTGTATATGGACTTGTGTCACTTATTGGATATAACTTGTAAATAATATTAATTGATCAAACATGCAGGTGAGAATTTCACTGTACTCTGTACACAAGATAATACCCTTAATACCACTACTAGTACTTCTACTACTACTACTACATGATCAGTTTTCTTCTTCAAAAGAAGTGCATTCGAATGTTATATTAGAATGCATTAAAGAGGAATGGCACTAAGAGGTGTTGAGAAGAAGAAAATGAGCAACTGAACCTTCAGAAGAGCGAGAGGAAAAATGCAGCAAAATCTGGAAGGTTCAAAGGCCACAAAGTGTTGCCATTAAAACACTCAATCACCACCATGATGAACACATTAGTGGCACTCACCGCTATCCCATTGTCACTGGAGTTTCTTTCTAATGAGTTCACTTAACTATCTGCATCATACTCAGCTGTCAAACTTCAACATATGAAACACTCTCTGTACCTCGTTGCATTTCCATTATAAACTAGGCACTGTAAGCCGACTGACAGCTTGTAACAGGCCATTAAATAAATGACTGATGTTACAATACATTTACTTTGAGTTTTGGAGGGTCTGCCCACAACCAGACATACAGTGGCCCATTGGCGCTGAATAATATTGTACCATATGAGTCACACGCTGTGATCAGTATGGCAAAGAGACCAGTATGGCAAAGCCCCACCAGAAGCTGTGGCTGAGGGGCTGGATCAGTTGGCCCTGCAGGGTTTTCTAAACCTTTGGGTGTGCATTTGTGGCACAAACTTTCCAGTATAGTGATGGGATTGATGGTCATTGCACATATTAAAATAAGGATTACTTACTCTTCTTCTTATTTAATTGTATTTTTACACTTTTGGTTTAAGTCTTTTCCAGTCAACATCATGCAGCACACATCAGTCAAGAGGAAAGAAAAGTCCAGTATCATTTTTTCACTTAAAGGTAGTCATAGTAATTTGAAAAACAAGGAGATTACTATCAGAAATGCATTGTTCACAAAGCAAGACATTATGCTGCATCTTGATTTTCACCCAACATCATGGAGGACCATGTTAAATATGAAAATGCCACCAAGGATGTGCTTCTTACACTTAGATAGATAGATAGATAGATAGATAGATAGATAGATAGATAGATAGATAGATAGATAGATAGATAGATAGATAGGTAGATAGATAGATAGATAGATAGATAGATAGATAGATAGATAGATAGATAGATAGATAGATAGATAGATAGATAGATAGATAGATAGATAGATAGATAGATAGATAGATAGATAGATCTTTATTGTCACTGTCACTTTTACAAAGGAACAACGAAATTGAAGGTGCAGTCGACTCAGTGTGAGGAATAAGAGTTAAAAAGACAAGAAGAGAGAAAATAATAACAAACCGAACAGTAATAAAAGTACTTTACAAAATATAGAAATTGCACTTGTTGACTTAAGGTCTATATTGCACATTGGGGTAATGATATGGAGCAGTTTTATTCTGAGTTCAGGGCCATGATTGCTTTTGGATAAAAGCTGTTTTTAAGGCGGTTTGTCCTGGTTTTCATTGCTCTGTATCTCTTGCCCGATGGCAAAAGCTGGAAGAGGCAATGACTGGGATGTGATGAATCCTGTGAAATGTCTATTGCTTTTTTGCGGCATCGGGAGGTGTAGATTTGTTCCAGAGTGGGGAGGGTACAACCAATTGTTCTTTTTCACTGTCCTGACCACCCTATGGAGCGCTTTCTTTTCTGAGGAAGTGCAGCTGCCGTACCACACACACAGTCCGTACGTGAGCACACTCTCGATGGAACAGTGATAAAAGGCAAGGAGCAGATTTTTGGGGAGATGGTTCTTTCTGAGAATTCTCAGAAAATACAGTCTCTGCTGCGCCTTCTTCAGCAGCTCCTTAGTGTTGGTGCTCCAGGTCAGGTCATCCTCCAGCTCAATACCCAGAAACCTGAACACCGGGACCCTCTCCACACAGGCCCCGCCAATGATGAGTGGCTGGATGTCAGTTTTGTTTTTTCTAAAGTCAATAACAAGCTCCTTTCTTTTTTTTGGTGTTGAGGAGCAGGTTATTTACTGTGCACCACTCTGACAGCAGCTCCATCTCGTCCCTGTATGCAAGCTTACTCTCCTTGCCCGAGATGAGTCCAACCACCGTCGTGTCATCTGCAAACTTTATAATCTTGTTGCTATGGTGAGTGAGGACACAGTCATATGTGTAGAGGGTGTAGAGGAGTGGGCTGAGCACACAACTCTGCGGCATCCCGGTGTTGAGGCTGAGAGCAGTGGATATGTGGAGACCCAGCCTGACCCTCTGGGAGTGACCAGACAGGAAATCCAGTATCCAACTGCAGGTGAGTGATGGAAGTCCCAGATCTGCCAGTTTGGACACCAGTCATTGTGGGAGGATGGTGTTAAACGCCGAGCTGAAGTCTACAAAGAGCAGTCTGGCATAACTTCCCTGCTGCTCCAGTTGGGTCAGGGCACCTTAGTGAAAAAAAGACCAGCAGCCGGAGTCTCCTATTTCAAAGACGTTCAAAATCCTGGTGTGACAAGAACAAGTAAGGGAATTGTTTTTCCAGTTGTTTATGAGCTTAGTGTTAGTTTTAGTATGTTATTAGGTCATCTAACAATAAAGGTACCAATATAACCTCATAGGTTCTTTGCTTAATGGGTGATAGGAAGCGATGTCAAAACCAGCAAACATAAGTGTAATCAATAACCTCCTACCCATCTCAGTTTCTGTATTGTCCCCTGCATATTCAACCCCAGACATCTCTAATTGCAAGTTGCTTGGATCTGTCTTTTTTTCACTTTACTTCATCCAGTTTGCCACCAATAAGCATTGCTTCACACATTTAAGGTGTAGTGATTAGGGAAACTGCTGGAATTCCTGGGTGAACAGGAACAGCCAAGCTTGCAGAAGTGTAAAAATCGATCAAGAAACAACAGTTACAGTATAGTTAGAAATAATTAAGGTGGCGCCATTGCTGCAGGTTGCACTTCATCAGACAACAGCTTTGAACAGTAACTTGAAATTGCAATGCGTCAGCCTGTTGCATCCGCATTATCTGTGCCAAGAAACTTGCCATCACAGAATGATGACAAGAAACTGGATGCATCAGTAAAAGCTGAAATGGCGGTGTTTCAGAGCAATGGCAAGTGCGGGCGTTGTTTAGAACAAGTGTATCAGTATCTGATGACTGTGCCGCCTACTTCAGTGGAGGCAGAGCGTGCTTTTTTAGCGGCTGGTGTACTCTGCATGAAGGTGCGCTCTCGCCTGGACGACCGCACGCTGGACACGTTGTGCTTTCTACGCTCTTATTACCGCAACTAACTAGATACATGTACTTATATGACAGCATGAACTGCTTGTAGATAAGGTTAGTCTTTTATTGGTGTCAACATATTGCAGTAGTTTTATTAAAAATAAGTGTTGGTCGTTCTAAAACCGTTCACATGTGAGATGCCCATGCACTGTGTCATCCCCGGGAGCTCGGGATTTCTGGGAATGACATGCGGGATTCCCGAATTCCCGGTAATGGATAAACCCGTCCGGGAATGGATTCCCTAGTAGTGATGCCACATGAAAGGTTTATTTTTGGTTCAATATGACTTGTGTAAAGTTTGCTTTGTGTTATTTGTTTTCCAAAATAATTAGACAATCACTATAAACAGGGAATGGTTAGGTGTGGTGGAGCATTGTGGATATTGTAGGCTAGTATGTTTGTTAATTACTGTAGTTTCCCTATATAAATCTGTGGGGAGGGTTATCATGGAGACCCTTTTTTTGTTCAGTCTTTCAATCCATTCCTTTTTCAATAATATCAAGAGTTTCCAGCCAGAGAACAGACTTCATAGCCAAGTACCCAGTTCTGCAACATCATTGAAGAACAATGGAGTACAGTTTCAGACTCACATGTATAGTTTTTCTTATCATCTGGTGGAGATACACCTATGAAGCTTTCTTACACTTTAGATTTTGCTGATAGAACTGTGGATTATTTCATTTGGGGAAGCTGTTTTTGTCAGAGGAGAACTCACCACGATCCTTCCGTAAGCTTTCTTCATTTACCTCTGGTTGCTTTATCTCTTCCACCATTCTGGACTTGTGTAGGACTCTGTAAATTCAGTTTGGTGTTTGTGTTTGTCTATGCCTTGTTTGTAAATATTTTGTTTTATATGTGACCAGTAACGGCGCACTGCACGATAACATGCAGTGAATATCCTTGACTTGAGCATTCATAGTTTTCATACTCTTTCTCTGTACGTTTAGCATTCATTTGCTCAGAGGCTGATGTGCTTGCTGCTTCCTGAGCAGCTCTTCTTTTCTCCACCCTAGCGGCCTGCTTCTTCTCTTCTTTTCGCATTAAAACTGATTAAGTCACTGTTTATGTTGCAATTACTTAGTACGTTCCTTAATTTTTCACTTAAGCTGGCACTTAAGTCTTCAGTCTGTGGCAGTGAGTTCCAGAGCTGGGGAGCAGTGCAACTGAATGCTCTGCTCCCCATAGTGGTAAGACAGGGGAAGGGGACAGTCAAGTGGATGGAGGAAGAGAATCTAAGGGTACGGGAGGGAATGGCAACATGGAGGAGGTCAGACAAATATGGAGGGGCAAGGTTGTGGATAGCCTTAAAAGTTAACAGAAGAATTTTGAATTGAATGCGGAACTTAACTGGAAGCCAATGAAGCTGCTGCAAAACGGGAGTGATATGGTGAATAGAGGGGGTTCTAGTAATGAATTCAGCTGAATTCTGGACCAGTTGAAGCTTATAAAGAGATTTGCGAGAAAGACCAATGAAAATGGAATTGCAATAATCCAGACGAGAAGTGACAAGGCTATGAACAGTGGTGTGGGGAGTGATGGTGGGGTGAATACGATTAATGTTACGCAAGTGAAAATATGCAGACCAGGAGATGTTATTGATATGGGACTGAAAGAATAAAGTACTGTCAAGGATGACACGTAGACTTTTAACCTGTGGGGAAGGGGAGACAGAGGAATTATCAATAACAAATGAAAAATGATCAGTTTTGGATAATGTTGATTTTGTACCAATGAGGAGAACCTCAGTTTTGTCACTATTTAATTTAAGAAAATTTGAAGAAAACCAAGATTTGATTTCTGCTATGCAATCAATAAGTGAGGAGGGTGGAAAGGAAGCAGTAGGTTTGCTAGTGAGATACAGCTGGGTGTCATCAGCATAACAGTGGAAGCTAATGTTATATTTACGAAAGATATTACCAAGGGGAAGGAGGTAAATAAAAACATCACTGGTTCAAAACTCTGCCTAATGTAAATCAGGAATATTAGAGCCTACAAGACAAGATCCTAAGCAGGACAAAGACTTAGAGATGTTTAGTTTAGCAAATCTGAACATCTTCAAGGATGTGGGAGGAAAACCATGCAGATTCTACAGACATAATGACCGGGAGTGGAACCAAGGATGATGGATGTTTGAGTTTACTGTGCTATTCTCTGAACCACTCTGAAGCCTCAGTGCCATGCCATACTGTTTAAACAGAGCATTAAAAAGAGATCATGGATTAAGGGTGAGCAGTTTGTTAATCCTTTGTCCATCATCTTCCAACTCCTTCTGGAAAATTCCTCCACTGGCCTACTACTAATTTCACTAATATGTGTGCTTTGTGCTTCCATTGCCGAGTATCGTGATGCTCTCCTTTCTATTGATGTACACGTATTGCAGGTCAGTTTTTGGGCATATATGTGTGTGTGTGTGCGTGTGTGTGCGTTTGTGTGTGTGTATTTATTTGCCATTACTTCCCATTATGGTCTATTTTTAACAGATAAACCCAAACATATAATCTTACTGGAGTAAAGAGAATTTCAAATTAATAAAATATGCAACACTCTGAGCATACTTGTATCTAAGCTATTTTTAAAATGTTTGCACAACTTGTGACATTTTTAAAAAACGACACTTGACAGGTGTGCTTCAGTAATCAAGACACAGGAGGGGGTTGAAATAATTATACTGAATGTGTTTGCTAGTCCATTAAGGATTCATTTAAACAATTAAACCACCGGATGTACCTCCAGAATGCCTTGATTTGACTGACATAGAATATTAGTGAAGGCTGCCAAGGTTATTTTGAGAAAGAAAAACGAAAAATGGAAAGAGTTATATTGTATTTAAATTTAGGCATTCAGACTTTGTTTACGGCCTTTCCAAATTTTATTGGCTTCAAATATTAAGTTAAGTAAAATATAGTTCATCTTTATGGTTCAATGCATATGATTGAGTTAAATTGCAAGAATGAAAAAAAATAATTCATGACGCTTCATCGTTTTCTGTGGAAGCTTTCAAATCAATTAATTTCATCATTTCAAATAAATGTTGCCTGACAATTTCCTGCAGGCATGTGTGTGCATATGGATAATCAATGTGCAATCTAACAGTAAAATGAATAGTGTGCCTATAAAAAGTACTCAACCCCTTGGAATTTTGTACCGTTTTCATTGTTAAACAACAATGAACCACAGTGGATCTAATTTTGCTTTAGAAAAAGATTCTTTATTGTCAAAGTGAAAAACAGATCTTTTCTAAAGTGGTCTGAATTATTTAAAAACACAAAACACAAAAAAATGATTGCATTAAATATTCCCTCAATGTAATATCTACTATATAATAAAACACTACTGTCTCAGTCCACGTGTGTGTGTCAGGTCCCTTCAAGCAATCTAAATTGGTCAGTTTGATTTTTGTTTGATTAGTCAGTTTTTGATGGCTCAGTGGTAGGGATCATGAAATGGTATGTTAGGGGTGCGAAGATAATTTCCTGATTGAATAATTTTGTTTTCTTCTTACAAAAAAGGGCGTTAAAATGGAACATTTCATACAACAACAAAACAAATAACTCACGAAACGATGTTAGGTCACTAAATAACTTTTCAAAGATGGAAAGTATCCAAAAGAATACGGATGATGGTTTCACTGCAGGTAATGGACACCCATCTACCATGGTTGATACTCAATAATGAGATAGAGGGGAGAAACATGCCTTAAGAACACAGTCCAAGAATCATCGAGGGAGAAGTTGAGATGCACAGGGACAGCATGCAAAGATGTTGGAGGAATGCTGAGTGTACACATAAGACAAGTGATATCATATATCAACCGTTTTTTAATTGATCCTATCACCTGTCTTCAACAAGTAACTTGGCTGGTACAACATAAATTCTCATTGTTGCAGCCGATTGGTTTTTGGAGTCACGTAATAAGCTAAATGCGCCTTATCTGGAAGGTGCATCTAGTGACGAGTAACTAAGACTGAAAAGGTGATTGAAACGCACAACTCAGGGGATGAAGAGAAAAAAGTAGTCAAGTCACTTAATATTCCTTGGAGTCCAGCTAAATCAGCAATTAAGAAATGGAAAGAGTATGTCAATTGGCCTAGAGGAGACCATCCACAAAAACTCAGTGATCGTGCAACAAGAAGACTAGTGAGGGAGGCCAACAAGAGACCTATGAGAACTCCGAAGGAATTTCAAGTTGCACTGGCTAGGATTGGAGAGACTGTACAGACAACAATTTTCACCAGGAGAGTTGGAAAGAGAACGCCATTTGTAAAAAAAACAAAAAAACTCTACATTAGAGTTTGCTGGTAGGTCCATTGGAGGTTCTGAATGAAGCTAGAAGAAGGTTCTCTGGTCTGATTAGATCAAAGTTGAGCTGTTTGGCCATTGGACTAACCACCTTTGTTTAGTGTAATTCAAACACTGCACATTGTTAAAAACACGTTATCCTAACCATGCGGCATAGAGTTGGTAGCATCTTGCTGTGGGGATTCTTCTGCCGCAGTTCCTAAAAGGCTTGTGCGAGTTAAACGAAATCATTAAAATACAGGGCAATCCTGAAGGAAAACCTGAAGAAATTATTTGCTATCCAGCAAGACAACAACCGCAGGCAAAAAGCCAAAGTTCACAGCAATGACTTTAAAACAACTATGTTATGTCCTGCAGTGGCCGAGTCAAATTGAGAATTTGTGACTGGACTTGATAAAGACTGTTTTATGACCATCCCCATGTAACCTGACAGAGCTTGAGCAGTTTTTCAAAGAAGAAAGGGTAGAAATGGCAGTGTCCAGATGTGCAAAGATAATAAGGAGACCTGTGCACACTGACAGTGGCTGCCAAAGGTGCATCTATTAAATACTGACTTGATGGAGGGTGAATACCTTTTGCAATCAGTTCTATGTTTTATGTTTCTTTATTAATTTAGACCACTTTGCAGGGATCTGTTATCACTGTCACATTAAAGAGACTTTTTCTGTTGATCAATGACAAAAAAATCAAATTTAAATCCTCTGTGATTCAATGTTTTATAACAATAAAATTGGAACAATTCCAAGGAGGTGAATACTTTTCATAGGCACTGTATATATAACTGTTTTTAGGCTCTGTCTGTCAATACACAAACATGTTGCAAATGAGAACGAGGGGAAAAAGGTGAGCTGAAATGACAACACTTCCTGGCTGGGATGCCCACATAATGGTTGGCTAGGGTGCACTATAAGACTTTTCCAATCCTCCAGCCTGTTAGGTGGCTGCTGCAATAATTTAACCTTCTGCAAGAGCTTCTAGCCATTGCAGCCCTAGGTAACAACTAGATTGGCATGAATATCTGCTGCCAACAGATATACTGTAGGTATGTGGCTATAGTATTGAAAATGATGCAGAAGTATTTCACAGTAGAAAAAGTAATCCAGCTGGAAATGGTCTTGAGTCAGTGTTTAAAAGGACCTACATACCCTCAAACTGATAAATCTGGAGTAGGTGTGAAGTGAATGTAATTCAGTAGGAAGATTTGGAAGATGCACAGCTATCTTTCAGTTCAGACAGGCACTGTTATGAACAGCATTTTTTGTGCATATGTATTTATTTAGGGATTTTGAAAATCAGTATTTTTTTTTTTTTACAAGGCAATTTGAAAAAAGTGAAACTATATAACATTATGCCAATAATACCATCTTTGTTTTGTTATGGGCAGCACCATTTCAGAGTTAAGCCATCAGGAGTTTTCAATACAATACTACCAAGAGAACCATCAGAATGTGTATATACAGTAGTGGCCACTATTAAGCCAACCCTTCATCCAGAATGAAACCATCTTATCTAAAAAAATAAAGGTTGTATTTAATAACAAAATTCTAAAGAAATTATATCTTATAATATAAGAGGAGAATAACATATGCAACAACATAATTATCAGTGTGCCCAGACATGTGTTATGTTTCGTTAATAGTGGAAACACAACACCCGTCTGATGGCTCAACAAAATGTCTACACGTAACAAGAAATGATTTCAATGATTTTTTTTTCCCAACTAGAGATCTCTATGTAGAAAGTAAATGACAGGCAGACTCATGTGGAATTAAAGCAACAAAAATAAACAGTTTTGTTCTTGTGTTAATGGCATGAATTTCACTGAAAGTGCAAATTCTTCGAAAGTAAAACATCTATAACTTTTGATGTCATTTCAGTAATAATAATAATAATAATAATAGTAATAATAATAATACATTGTATTTATAGAGCACCTTTCCCATGTTCAAAACACTTCACAGAAATTCAGAAAGAACAATGGGGCACAGGGCATTTACAACATTGAATACAAATAATATCCTCAAGAAACACTAAATAAAGATAAATACAGGATGTATAAAGCACTGAAATAGAATAAGAGACAATAAACCAGAATAAAATACAAACATGCATAATATTACAAGAAAACCCTGAACAAATAACAATTTGTAATAATGAGAAATCAAGCAAGATGACACCTTTTATTGGCTACCTGAACTGATTACAATATGCAAGCTTTTGAGGTAACACAGGCCCCTTCTTCAGGCAGGTTATAGAAGTAGTCTCAGTTGCCTCGAAAGCTTGCATATTGTAATCAGTTCAGGTAGCCAATAAAAGATGCCATCTTGCTTGATTTCCCATTGCATCTATAATAGCTAACACGGTACAACACCCTATAATTTGTAATAGAAACACAAATCATCTTCAGCATCTGGGCAAAGAGGGTGAATTGAAAGAAGGATCAGAATGTCAGGGTAAGTTAAATGCCGTCTCGAACAGATGAGTTTTAGTTTGTTTTTTTAAAGAATGAATGGAGTCAGCTGATCTCATTAATGTCAAAGTCCGGGCACTATACAGCTGAAGGCCCTGTCACGCACAGAGTGCAGGTTAGTTTGGAGCACAATAAGATTGCCAGAATTAAAGGATAAACAGGAGCATAGTGATTGAGAAGGTTATGGATGTAGTCCAGTGCAAGGCCATTTAAACTTTTGTAGATTTTTAACAGAATTTTAAATTTAATGCTATAAAACACAGGGAGCAAGTGAAAGTGAAGAAGGATGGATGTCATGTGCTTGCTGTTGCAGGTCTATGTATGGTCTCTTACAGCAGAGATCTGAATCATCTGGAGTTGTGATATGTGACTAGAAGTGGCACCTGCCAGAAGGGAGTTATAATAATCTATCTTACTAAACCACAGTTAATATATGCATGGCGGACACACCGAGGCGCATGCGCACTGCGGACTTGACGCCTGCCCCAGAGTCCAGAGTCAAACGCGGCAGCTTCCCAAAACGTGGCGACGCCCGCCCCAGAGTCAAACGCAGCGGCTTCCCAGAGTCAGTAGGTGGCGCCCAAACAACACAACATGTGAGTGCCCAAACAACACAACCTGTACAGTCATGGATACAAACAATGAACGAAGGCGCCCACACAAACAAACCGTGTTAGTTCAAATAGGGTTATTGAATTAAATGGAAACTTTGCCATGCCTACGACCTGTGAACTACACCTGAGGTAAAGCGTGCATGCCAGGTTGTACAGCCGCCCGGACGTGACCGCCCACACCACCGCATATACCCTCCATGATATTTCATGACGCAGCGGCGTACTGCGCCGTGGCACCCGTCCCAGAGTCAAACGCAGCGGCTTCCCAAACTGCGGCGGCTTCCCAGAGTCAGTAGGTGGCGCCCAAACAACACAACCTGTGAGCGCCCCCGCCCCAGAGTCCAGAGTCAAACGCAGCGCACTACACTTGCTCTAATCCACTGTGCCAGTAATACAGATCACACGATGGTCACAGACTCTAACCCAGCGGCTTCCCAGACTCAGTGGCTGGCACAAGAACACCACAACCTGTAAACTAAAGGTTCCCACAACGCACTTCACACACACCAGAAGCAAAGACATCACGGCTCCACAATGAAAGAGCTCAACTAACGGAAATACAAAACAAGAGTCGGTGTCAGCAAAGGCAACAAAATCACGTCTCCACAAAACGAAACCGCTTTAGTACAGATATGCTTATTGAATTAAATGACATTTCCCCAGACGCACCCACCCTCCATGATATGTCCTCCATCCAGATATCGGACAGAACAGAAACTGATTGCCATTCTTGGATTTCCGATTCGCTAGTGAATCACGGGCTTACTTGTTGATGTAGGATGTATGGACAAGTTAATGGGATAAGGTGGGGGTAGAAAAGTTTTTTTCTGCCATTCTTCCTTGCAGATCATCTCAAGGTCTGTCAGGTTGAATTGAGACTGTCAGTGGATGGCTATTTTTAGGCCTTTCCAAAGATGTTCCATTTAGTTTGAATGTGCACCCTGGTTTGGCCAATCAAGAACTTCACAGAGTTTTCCCTAAGCCACCTCTGTACTGTGTTTAGGGTCATTGTCCTGTTGGAAGATAAACCTTCAGCCCAATATGAGGTTCAGAGAACTCTGGAGCAAGTGTTTATTAAGGATTTCTCTGTACTTTGCTTCTCTCAGCTTTTTCTCAACCCTGTTTAGTCTCCTAGTTCTGTGGCTGAAAAATAACACCCGAACACCAGCACCATGTTTCACTGTTGGAACGGTAATGCATCAATGGTGAGTGGTGTCTGGATTTCTCCATATGTGATGCTTAGAATTGAGGCCACAGTTCCATCTTGGTTTCATCAGACCAGAGAATCGTGTTTCTAATAGTCTGACAAGTCCTTTAAAGGTGCCTTTTTTAGTGGGCTTTCATGTGTTATCTGCACACTCTGCCAAAAAGCCCAGAGTAGTGGAGTGTTTCAGTGGTCATTAACCTTCTAGACGTTTTTCCCATCATGGTCCAGGCTCTCTAAATCACAGCCAAAGTGACTGTTGGGTTCTTGGTCACCTCTCTTACCCATGGTCAATTTCCCAAATTATTCAGTTTAGTTTCAGTGTAAGTAAGGTCTTGGTTCTTTCAAAACTTATTCCAATTAATAATTATGGAGGTCACTGTGACTTCAAACAAGGTGTAAAAATATCTCAACAATGTTCCATAAAAAGGTGTGCACCTTAGACAAATGTCAAGCATTATAGTAAAACAACCTACAGTTGGAATACCTGTGTTGGTGTCAGTTTTTTATTTTTAAAAAAATGCTTAAAATTTCCTACAATCCTGTTTTTGCTTTGTAATATGGGGTATTGAGTGTTGTTTGATGAGGATAAAAGTGAACCTAAATGATTTTAGCATAAGACTGCAATATAACAAAATCTGAATGAAAGGGGTCTAAATACTTTCTGAATGCTCTGTATATTCTCAATCCGTAAGAGAATCACAAATTAGGTAGCAGCATGTTCCACTCTGTTTTAGATTCTTGAAAAGTTAGTTTATCCCACTTAGAGTCACGTATTTTATTTAACACATAGACATATTGGTTTCAAAAGCAAATGTGCATAATGCAGTAAATAAGTAACACCATCCAACACTATCAAAGTCTTTTTCTGCTTTCAAAGACAGCTAACCCTCTTGAAACTGTGCTTCTGGGATAAATATTATATTGACTGTATGTCGTCGGTTTGATAATAATTGTCTTCCATTAGCCAAACTAGTTTGAGCTTGCAAAAATTAGAAGAAGCACGTTCTCTCTTCTGCTTGGGAGAACTTTGTTCAGAATGTTAAGAAAATTAACTGGTAAGATGTGCATTCTCAAAGGTATTTATTTTCTTGGGAAAAACAGAAATTACCACATGGCAGAGTGTTTAAAGTTAAAGCTATCATTTTCTGGCATCAATAAGCATAGCTAGCATTAATAGACTTTATTTAATTAAGAGTTTTTAACAAAAAACTGAAAGATGGCCATCTGGACCTTAATCTTCTACCTTTTGTAGAAATTGAGCAGTATTTAAATCTGATATATCATAAAATGTAGCTCATTTATAAATGAAATCTGGAGATGTGTTATTGGTATTATTTCATCTTTAGTTAGAGATACATTTTGATTACTTTCTGATGAGTAAATCGTCTTATAATATTCCTTGAATACATTATGTCACTTACTTCTCTGTGTTCCATAGTTTAAATCCACCTCCTTTGTTGATTTCTGTACTAGCATTTGTAACTTTCTCCTTAAGAATTTGATGGGCTCAACATCCTCCAATCCAATTCACTGTCTGTTTGGAGTTTTCATTTTCTATCATTCGTCTACATAGACGTGTCTTATGTTAATTTGCTATTCTAATTTAGCTATGTGTGAGTGTGTACATTAATGGCTTCAAAATGTATTATTATGTCACCTTTCATAAATAACACCCTCATAAGGCACTTTATAAAGCATACAAGAATACATTTTACAACAACAAGATAATACGCCATATCTTTCACCTCATAATAAAGGTAAAAGAAACTAATTTATATTCAAACTTAAACTAATCCTACTGTGTAATTTGGAATAATGTTAAAACCTATTTCATGAAGCCATATAGTTATGGCTATGACTTTTTATGATTTTTAAAATATTGATAATTGTAATTATTGTGACTTTTGCAAAATTTCAATTAAAGTCCTCATAGACAACCTTTATTAAATTTAGGATGAGAGATTAAAGGGACATTACAAACACTTGTCATTTGCAGCCACAACCAAATGATTCTACATTGCCAGAGTGCTTAAAGGATGTGTTCTTGTTTAATGGTTTCTTTATTTTTTAACAACATTCAACACTCTACTTAAAACTTGAGGTATGAATTAAGTTGTATCTTTTTATCTCATCATGTCATGTCCCACAAGCGTGGGCAGTGCAAAGAAACACAGCATGTCTGTGGCACATGTGCACTCTGCGTGGTTCCATCCTTCAAGGACTCTCATTCAAATGGAGATTTTAAGTCAAGTTGCTGGTCTAAATAAGGTTATTAAAAGTTCCTTTACATTTTTGACAGAGTTACGCTTTCTTTCTAATACATTTTGAGAGGTTTATGAACTCTTTTGGGCCCTCCCCAAATGGGACAACACTCCGAAGCGCGATTGCCACGTCTGTGGAGGGCTGCTTGTACATTGGCGAGGGAACCGCAGGTTCACAGCACAGAGCCGCAGAAGCAACTACAAGCCAATCGAGATCTCGCTATAAGCACCTGTCGTCGATGGGTGATGCAAGAAACATTATAAATGCAGGGAGCAGTATAACTTGGCCACTGACGTGGTCCCGACCTCGCCTGTTTACTGTGCCTGTGTATAGCAGAGTGGTAGATCCTGCTGCAATAAATAACCATCATGTTCCTGTTTCAAGTTGAATAAAGCTGGTTTTTCTAAAGGACTAAGACCCAGCCTTATTTTTGGGGTGCAAGACAGCAACTCATGCATCACGATTTCTTTACGTTTTATATAAATTTTGATAGACTTCATTATTTAAAGACCTATACTGAAGCATCCTGGTAAGAAATGGTCTAGCAGTCAATATGTTATCTACATATTCATCCTATATAAGATGACCACTATAATATCATGAGCCAGAACAACCAGATACACAAAATAACAGTGGCCATAAAAAGATAACATACAAAATGGTAATAAAATGACATCAACAGAAAAGAGAAAAAATAATAAACAATACAGGTAGTCCCCGAGTTACGAACAACAGACATACGACTTACGAACGGGGCCGCAGCTGCTCCTTCATCTGTCTCGGGGACACGATGCAGGCTCCTCAGTAACTGTCGCTCAATCATCTCTGGCCTGGGGATGCTGCAAGCGGTGACTGGAGGGGGCAGTTTTGCTGTTCGCACAGTGTAGTGTCCCTTGGGCGGCTCCAGATGATAAATGGGGTGGTGGGGGCCGCATCCCATTCATTCTCAGTGGGCGGCTGGGTGCATGGCAAGCGCTCATGTGCAGGACAGAGGCTTGATGGGGCAGAAGGGGCCGGTTCGCTGCCCGTCCACCACGCCACTGCAGCTACTGCTCCTGACTAGATGGAGGCTGGATGGCGCAGAGGGGGGGTGTTTCACTGCCCGCCCACCACACAGCCTTGCAGTGTCCCTTGAATGGCTGCCTCATTCATTCTCGGTGGGTGGGCTGGTGATGCTGCAAGCGGTGACACGGTTGTGGCTGAACGGAGGCCATTGAGGCTGAATGGGGCGACAGGGGCAGCATTGTAGTGTGCCTCGGGTGGCTGCCTGTAGAATGGGGATGGTGGTGGGCGATTCACTACCCGCCTTTGGCCGCACCCTGTTCGCTCTTGGTGGGCAGACGCTGCAGGCAAAATACTGTATGCAAGTGGAGGTGACTGCACGGTGGGCGGGTGGTGAACCACCCCTCACTGCCCCCATTCATTCTCAATAGCAAGCCTGCTTGTACTGTTACGTACATAGCAGGAAGTTATCTCACGTCAGTACACCAGACGTACTGATGAGGGGTGCCTTCCTGCTGTGATAGCGTGTACAGTGCTGTGCAGAAGAGCTCATCTTAACCTTTTGTCTTCACCCTTCAACAATGTCTCTGAAACACAAATCTGATGCAAGTGCTGGTGATACAGTAAAGAAGAGAAAAACCATAACCATAGAAAATAAAGTAGAAATAATAAAAAGGTCAGAGAGAGGTGAAACTCCATCATTCACTGGCATTTGTTAAAATAATGTACCTGTTCTGACTTACATACAAATTCAACTTAAGAACAAACCTACAGTCTCGTACGTAACCCGGGGACTGCCTGCACCAAAAAAAGAGTAGTATTTGTGTGAGTCTTACAAACAACAGTTTCTAACTATTTAAATTGTTTCAATTTTACTAAGAGCCATGCATTATATAAATCTCTAAAATAAAATGTTATTGATGAAAAGCAACATAAATTGTAATGTGGAAAAATGTGAAATTTGAAAATATTTGTTTTTGAAAATGAAAATTTGAAAACCCTCATTGTAAATGTAATCAGAAAATTTCAGGTGCAGCATAAAGTATCAAAGAAGTGATATCCTATTGCTTTTTGAAACGCAGTCCATTTATGCCTCTCAATAGTGCAACTTAACTTAAAATCAGTGTGCATTTCCAAATTATAAAGTACTGATGCTTGACAGTCTTAGTTTAAGACAGAAAGGATCAATCCACAAACTATACACAAAAAGTCTTTCCCAACAAAGAAAAATTCAGAACCCACTGGGGAAGTAGAACAGTGAATACAACTATTTTTCAGATTATTTATTCATGTTTCACAGACTTTAGTCTCTGGCGGCACGGTCTCGCAGTTCAGAGACCCGGGTTCGCTTCCCGGGTCCTCCCTGCATGGAGTTTGCATGTTCTCCCCGTGTCTGCGTGGGTTTCCTCCCACAGTCCAAAGACATGCCGGTTAGGTGGATTGGCGATTCTAAATTGGCCCTAGTGTGTGCTTGGTGTTTGTGTGTGTCCTGTGGTGGGTTGGCACCCTGCCCGGGATTGGTTCCTGCCTTGTGCCCTGTGTTGGCTGGGATTGGCTCCAGCAGACCCCTGTGACAATCTGTTTGGGTTCAGCGGGTTGGAAAATGGATGGATGGATGGACTTTAGTCTCCACAGATGATAATACAGTAATCCCTCGCTATATCGTGCTTCGCCTTTCGTGGCTTCACTCCATCGCGGATTTTATATGTAAGCATATTTAAATATATATCGTGGATTTTTCGCTGCTTCGCGGGTTTCTGCGGACAATGGGTCTTTTAATTTCTGGTACATGCTTCCTCAGTTGGTTTGCCCAGTTGATTTCATACAAGGGACGCTATTGGCAGATGGCTGAGAAGCTACCCAGCTTACATTTCTCTTTCTCTTGCGCTGACTTTCTCTGATCCTGACGTAGGGGGATTGAGCAGGGGGGCTGTTCGCACACCTAGACGATACGGACGCTAGTCTAAAAATGCTGAAAGATTATCTTCACTTTGCTATCTTTTGTGCAGCTGTTTCCTGAAACGACATGCTGCCCGGTGCTTCGCATACTTAAAAGCTCGAAGGGCACGTATTGATTTTTGCTTGCTTGTTTTTCTCTGTCTCTCTCTCTCTCTCTTTCTGTGCTCTTGACGGAGGGGGTGTGAGCTGCCGCCTTCAACAGCTTTGTGCCACGGTGCTTCGCATATTTAAAAGCCAAACAGCCCTATTGATTTTCCTCTGCCTTTATGACAGTCTCTGCTCCTGACTCCTTTGAAGAGGAAGATATGTTTGCATTCTTTTAATTGTGAGATGGAACTGTCATCTCTGTCTTGTCATGGAGCACAGTTTAAACTTTTGAAAAAGAGACAAATGTTTGTTTGCAGTGTTTGAATAACGTTCCTGTCTCTCTACAACCTCCTGTGTTTCTGCTCAAATCTGTGACCCAAGCATGACAATATAAAAATAACCATGTAAACATATGGTTTCTACTTCGCAGATTTTCTTATTTCGCGGGTGGCTCTGGAACGCAACCCCCGCGATGGAGGAGGGATTACTGTACCTAAAAATGCTTAAGTAAAGGTTTGGGTTTCTTTCAGACTTAGGTTAATCAATGTATTATACATTCAAAACTATATGAACAAAAACAACAGGTAAAGTGGTTGATCTAAGTAAACAAAAATTAATTCTCTATGAAAAAACGCATTCTTCAATTAAGTGCTGTTGCAATCCTGTATCTATGTGTTCCCAGCTAACGTTTGCACAGAGAGACAGGCTGTTCTTAGTTAACACTAGAATTACCAAAGCCAACGAAAAAACTTGTAATTCCGGCCCACCTTAAATCCGTCCGCACATCTCAGTCAACATCTTTTGTCTTGTAAATGTGTCAGTCAGCACAAGCAGCCTGCTATATCTTCCCCATCACCACCGCAGAACGGGCAAGAAGTTCTCCCAGCTCAATTCTTGAGTGGTGGCTCTGAGGCTAGGGATCTGCGCTGGCAATCAGAAGGTTGCCGGTTCGAATCCCGTAAATGCCAATATGGACTCTGCTCTGTTGGGCCCTTAAGCAAGGCCCTTAACCTGCAATTGCTAAGCGCTTTGAGTAGTGAGAAAAGCGCTATATAAATGCAAAAATTATTTTTATTATTTATTATCTGGGAGTGAGGTAGTACCTAGAGCTGCATAGACTAAATAATATATTGTTATTTGGAACACAGTATTTCATATGTGTTCCGTGTCTACAACAATCTATGTAAACACATTGTTAAAACAGAAACGTTTTTCATGTTTCAGTAATAAATATTTTAATAAATATAATAAATATTTTACAAACATTACACCTAAAAATTTCTAACATCTTCTGAATCTAAAATAACATTCCCACATTATTCATATTTTTGTCTAGCACTGTGTTATGACTGGAAGCTTCAAACCTTGTAAATCCCAAAAATGTGTAAAAGCACTTTCAATAATGCCCAGTAGAGGGGGATATACAGCTAAACCCCTGCTGTATAAATGGGCAAACACAGAAACTTTAATTTTTATTAATGAAGAAAATAATATTGTATAAAATCAAGTCAAACTTATGCAACAAATGACTTCATAGTCAAACTTGAAAAAAGAGAAAATAGCATCAGAAAGTTCCAAACAGAAAACAAGAACAAAAAAAGACAAAACTTAACAAAACAGAATTCAACCACTCAAACACAGAAACTTCATAAGAATAAAAAAGGTTTTATTCTTCACAAAAAATACTATGTAATACAGTAAATCTCCAAAGAGTATAATGGCAAAATGGAGTTGTCTAAAAAAAACAAGGCAAACCAAGTGAACAAAGTTCAAAAACAGAATCCCAGGGCAATGTGAAAAACATAGCAGAAAGTCAAAAACATCTAATAAATCACAATAAGCACAAGGCACAGCCAATTCACAGAACTCACCAAAATTCCCTAGCGCAGTTGGAAGCGAACTGCCAGGAATTATGAGACACCCTCCAGATTAATAGGGTGGAGGGCACTGCCTGGAGATGATTGGCAGGTGGCCCCCACTCACAAAGCACACAGAACATTACCCAGGCAGCTTGCATATGTTGACACAATGAAAAACAAAGAATAAAACAAATAATCAATAAAAGTAAAATCAACATAAATTTAAAAAAATTAAAAATTAACAGAACTAAAAGATTGAACCCCAGCCACACAATGTACTGCTAATCAACATTATTGAAACCAGACAGAATACATCAATACAGTTTGTCAGTGAGGCACAGTGTAGATCCATATTGTTCAAGATACCTGTAGGACTATTTAGAAATGACATAAAGTACTTTAGACATATACAGAGGCTATAAAAGCTATTCATCCCTTTGGAAGTTTTCGTATTTTATTGTTCAATGAATCGCAGCAGAATTAATTTGGAATTTTTAAAAACTAGTCAACAGAAAAATGTCTTTTAATGTAGAAGTAGTCTAACTTAATTACAAATATAAAATACAAAAGAAAAAAAGATTGCAAAAGTATTTAACACCAAGTCATGATTAAGTAGATGAACCTTTGGCAGTCATGACAGCCTTGAGTCTGTGTGTACAGATCTCCATCAGCTTTACACATCTTGACACTGCTCAAGCTCTGTCAGGTTGCAGGGAGATTGTGGGCTGTGGGTGAACAGCCTTTTTCAAGAGCAGCCACACATTCTCAATCAGATTGAGATCTGAACTCTGACTCGACTATACCAGTACATTAACGTTGCTGTTTTTAAGCCATTCCTATGCAGTTATGGTTTTATGCTTGGGGTTGTTGTCCTGATTGAATACAAATCAGCTTGGTGCAGGTTTCTTGCTGACTGGATCAGGGTTTCCTCCAGGATTTCACACGATTTTGCTGCATTCATTTTGCCCTCATAAGCCTCTCAGGTCCTGCTTCAGAGAAACACATCCTGAGCACCACACTGCCACCACCATGCTTCACGATACAGATGCCGTGTTTTTAATTATGTGCAGGGTTTGACAAACATGACATTTACTCTGATGGCCAAAAAGCTCAATTTTAGTCTCGTCAGACCATAGAACCTTCTTATCCCATGAAACTTCTGGATGACTCTAACCGAGATGTGATGTGAATTGTCTTTAAAAGTGCTTTTATCATTGCCACTCTCCTGTAATGCTGACTAGTGAAGCACTCAAACAGCAGCTGTTATCTGCACAGTTTCTCCACAGAGTTCTCAGAAGTGTCTTGGTGGCTTCTCTCACTCGTCATTTTTTGTGGATGGCCTGCTCTAGGCAGATTCATAGTAGTGCCAATATTTTAATGATTGGCTAAAGGATCTGGGCTGGTAACTCGAAGGTTGCCGGTTCGAATTCCAGCAGAGACAGAAGGAATGCTACTCTGTTAGGCCCATGAGCAAGGCCCTTAGCGTGCAATTACTCCAGGGGCGCTGTACAAATAGATGACCATGCACTCTGACCCTAAAAACTCTGATTAAGTTGGGATATGCAAAAAATAAATTTTGCATACAATAAATTATTACGTAATATTACTAATTATTAAGTAATCATATTACTAATTACTTAAGGGATATTCAGTCATTTGGATATGTGCTTGCTTCCATCCCCTGACTTATGCTTTTCAATCACCTTTTCACAGATTTGTTTGAAGTAGTTGCTAGGATTGTCCACCATACTGATCCACCACAGATTGGTCCTTCCAGATCAACTGCATTTAGACTACAGTCAATTGAAACCCCAGACAAATGTGACTTCCAAAACCAGTTGGCTACACTGGAGACATTTTAGACATGTCAGATTAAAAGGGATGAATACTTATGTGATCAATTATTTTGTGTTTTATATTTGTAATTATTTCTGATCACTTTGCTGAGATCTGTTTTCGCTTTAACATTAAAGAGATTTTTTTCTCTGTTGATCAGCGTCAAAAAAAGCCAAATTAAATCCTTTGTATAAAAATACAATTTAAAAACTTCCAAGGATGTGAATACTTTTTATAGCACCGTGAGTAGCACAGGATGGCAGTTTCAGCTCAAGCTCATACTTTATTAAGAGCTGAGAAAAGAAGCACTGGCAGGTAGCCAAGTGGCGCTCACAATAAGCCCAGGCTGCCACTACGGTGCTGCTGGCACACACCAGAAGGGCCTCTCGCGTATAACAGCAGGTAGGTCTTTTTCAAAATAGAGTAGAGGTTGCATTGTACAAATCAAAGCAAATATTTATATGTTAAATGGCTTTACCCATTTTTCCTTAGTTTGCTTTCCTTGGCTTTTTGCCATTAAAACAGTACAATTTAAAAGTTCACAAATATAAAATAAAACTTTGTGATTTGCTCATTTTCTTTAAAGCTCATTTTTCTTTTATATGCATCTGCCAAAGAAAAATACAATGAATTTTAATTCCACCTTAGAAAGGCTCAACTGTCAAAATGTTGTGCTTTCTAACTTTCTTTTAAAATTTCAGCTTGAAATGAGCTTTAACCTATTTATCCCCTGCTGACTTGCTGCAGATAAACTTTACAGCAGAAATTGTAGAACTAAAAAGTTTCCAGAATCGCTGTGTTTTTTTTTTTCTTCATTCTTTGATATGTTATCAAAGGCTGTGAAGTTTAGGCATTTTTAGTGGAATCTTTTCAAAGCCGAATATATCAGAAAAACATGTCATTTCTTCTTCTTCATTGAGCAGTTAAATATTGACTTGTGTAAAAATTATACATCATGAAGTTCTCAACTTTGTGCTACAATAACAGAATTTTTAATTATATTTTGGGTTTACATTTATGGTTTACACTGTATTTTTTTGGTTTAGGAAAGAGTCAGCCTGGATGCCGAAAATCATGAAATCAAATGTGTGTGCTATCATTAAACTTCTGGTGCCAGAGAAAAACACAAATTCAGTTCATTTTTGCATCTTCATGGAGTAGTCTCCCTAGTAGTAGTAGGATTCATTTGTGGCTGGATGTCTCTGAAAGACAACTCAAAATGTGGCTTGCCTTTGTGATCAACGACAAAAGAAAATGAAACCAACCATGGAGCAAATCATAATAGAGAATGTGACTGTGTGTGAGTTAGCACAGCAGTTCCCAACTGATCAGACTGCATGGCACCCTGTGGCTGAAGGTTTTTGTTCCAAACTCTTTCTCCTTCAGTCAGCCATCGTTAACTTTAATCGATCTTGTTGTTTAATTATTTGACCCATTTATTTCCTTTTATTTTGAATTTAGAAAAATTCAGTAGAGTCAGATTTACACGTATAGGAAATTAAGTAATATTTGTATTTTTCTGTATCTTCAAATGCTTACTTTGTTTTGCTATGTTTTAATTCACTCTCTCTGTGGAGTTTGCTTACTTAATTGTATCTGAATACAGACAATTAATGATGAGCAGAGCATATACCAGCGCAAACGACTCTGAAAAGAACAGCTACTTCAGTGAAACCCACCTGTGTGTTTATAAGTAATTGTTTAAATAATCAAAACATTATATTCATTTAGTAAAAATATAGTATAACCAGTTTGTAATTTCTTTATGGATGCAAACAACATAGAAACATAGAAATACAGTAGTTGTTTTCCTAATTAAAGTAGGAGTTCAATAAAGATAAGAAGCAAAATGGGACAAAAACGTACAGTCACTGCTTAATGAGCAAGATCTGTGCATGTTGGGTGCAGTTGGGTCATTACCTCATCCAGTTCTCCAGGGACTATCTCAGATAATGAATGACACATTTAAGAAGGATTTCATAATAGATAGATAGATAGATAGATAGATAGATAGATAGATAGATAGATAGATAGATAGATAGATAGATAGATAGATAGATAGATAGATAGATAGATAGATAGATAGATAGATAGATAGATAGATAGATAGATAGATCAGAGGAAAATTTGGCTTCATGATGAACCTTGAATACATCACCATGACCAAGAGTCCATATATTAATTGAAACAATGAAAGCATGTTGACTTGCCAGCACTAAAGAAATCACCAAAGAAACAGCTTTAGTGACAAGATGCCATACATATTTTTATAGGTTTATAGGATCATTACTAGCATATGTGTTCAGAGTACGATTAAGCTCTTACTTACATCCATCCATATTCCACCTCCTATTCAGGCAGCAGTCTTAACAGTGAAGCCCATACGTTCTTTTCCCCAGCTACACTTGCCAGCTCATACTGTTGGATTTCAAGGCGTTCCCAGGCCATTTGGGAAATATAATCTTCCCAGCAAGCCCTGGATCTTCCCTGGGGTTGCCATCCAGCTGGTCATGCCCATAAAACCTCCACAGGGAGGCGTCCAGGGGGCATCTGTATCAGATACCCAAAACACTTCAATTGGTTCCTTTCAATGTGGAGGGTCACCAGCTCTACTCCAAGCCTCTCCCGGATGTTTACTCTTTTCACCCTGTCTCTATAGGAGAGACCAGTCACCCAGCAGAGAAAGTTCGGCCGCTTGCACCTGTGATCTCATTCTTTCAGTCATTACCCAAAGCTCATGACCATAGATGAGGCTCATTCTTGAAAAACTTTGAGTCAGATTCCGGCTGCGATGGTAATAATCTACATTGTAAAGTCATCAAATCACTGATTCCACTAGAAACTTCACTTTGCTGCAATCAGCAGTAGGCATAGAGGGTTTTGCTGCCAAGGACAGAGATAACAGATGTGTTTCTTTTGTGTGGGTCTGTTTTTTTACATGTATTTTATATTTTACTGTCAATTTTGATTTTTTTCTTTTTTTATGTATTTTCTGTTACATTTGTAATTATGTACTGTCTCTTTAAATGTTCTGATGTATGTTTGTTCTGTGGGTGGATCCCCCAGTTGGTGAGGCATCCCTTTGTTGCTGGATCCATCCTCTCACTATAAAGGACTGAGAACAGAAGTGCAGTAGCGGATTACTCACTTGTATTTGGAGTATACAGGTCAATTCAGGTTATAGCGAATACCAAAGTAACAAAATTTTCCAAATAACAAATACTTTTTGTTGGCCCAGACAAACGTTAATCAACATAATGTTGAACAGATTTTGTTTTAACAAAATGTAAATTTCAGTATCACTAACATTTTATTGAGCAAAAATGGCCACTGAAGATTATAATGAGAATACTTAATGCTGTGCCAATACTTTTGCAGAGTGTTGGGAAACCTACAACAGGCTGTCTCTTTCTTGTTAGACCAAAACAAAATGACAGTTTGTTGAGAAAGTTCCAGTCTCAGGCAGTCTCAGTGAGACTCTGCGCAAGTGTAGCCAAGACATCTTACACATAGCCGAATTCTGAGTCAGTACTGCACCTAGCGTCTGCGCAAGGTAGTTGTGTCGAGGTCAGATACTGTACTGTTCAAGTTCATAGCGCTTCCAAAAGTTTTCTTTGCAATGAACAAAAAAAAAAGTTAGAAACTGCATCAGTTTACACTGAAAGAAAAATTATCAATCATGGAAAAAATTGATTCCACAATGAAGAAAAATGACATGGCAAAAGCATTCGGAATCACGCCTTCAATGCTGTCAACAATTTTGAAGGGCTGAAAAAAAAGAAGACAAAATTAAAGATGAGACATTGGGACCTAAACTAAAAAAAATTAGAAGTGTGTTTGTATTTCTTTCAAAAAAAATTACATCTAATGTCTCATTTTCAGATAAAATACTTTTTGCTGTTTAAGAAGCTCTGTTTTTTTATACAGGTATTGGTCAAGCTTGGGTCACAGAGCTACTTGCACAAGAGACAGAAAGGTGAGTCCAGGTTGCGTGTTAAATGTTCAAAACATTATGCGACAAGCACATTACACGGTAAAATGGGTTATTCGCAGATGAACCTGGTCACAATAGCATTATTATTTTCCTCATATTCTTTATAACGAAATTTCCGTTATAACGAAATATTTTTATGGTCCCATGAATTTCATTACAGTGAGATTTCATCTGTACCATATATACTCATGTATAAGTTAGGTCTTAAAACCCGAAAAATCGATCAAAAAACCATTACCCGACTTATTGGCCCGTTCAAAAATATTACACTTACATTTTTTTTTACATCTTCTTGCCTCCTCCAATTTCACATAAGTTTCTCAGGCACATCGAATTTTCTTTCGCAGTTTCCAATTTCTTTCTCTACTTCAACGACTTTTAATTTAAAACCAACTTCATATTTTCTTCTGATTGAACGGTTCATCGTAGATAAGGGATGCTCTTACGATAAAGGTGTATGACGGTGTGAGATACAAAAAACACAAATCAGTGCAAACGTTGCTTTGGAATAGTATGGGTATTACCATGTTTAAAAAAGTTTAATAAGGTCACGCACTCGACCGGAAGTGGTTGCCTGTTCACGACAGACTTTTCTTTCTTCCATGTTGGTTTATCTGCAGCTTGTTTGTTTGTTTATTGTTTCAGTTGTTTTTTTTATGTTAAATAAATATAAAATACTGGAATCAGCAGTCTCATATCGCCAGTCATCTGACCGTGACTCCTGCACTCGGCTTTCTGTTAGCTAAACCCTGCGAATTATCGCATTTCCAGAGGTCCCCGACACCCCTCCTTTACACTGTGTGATCACGTAGGCACAATAGAGAGAGAGAGGTTAGGAGCACGCGTTGATACAGCGCATTGCCGCACCCACATAGAAAAAAAAGGCAGTGTGCTCCGTGGTTACTCTCTCAGGTGGGCGTTAGCATATCATAATCTCTTGGACCAATAGCGTGAGTTTTCTGTATTCAACTTATATGACCGACATTATAAAACACCAGAAATTATACGTTAAAATCAACTCCAGACTTATCCTTGTGAAAACTTATCCACGAGTATATACGGTAGTTAATTATTCTGTTTTTTGTGGATTTATTGTTTTATGTCTGACTTTCTGCTTTTGTTTTTGGTTTTTGAGGCTTATGATTGCCTTTTAGGCTACTCCTTTTATCTTTTTTGAGCATTTACCTGTATTTTTCCATTTTTGTTAAATGAATCCTAATTTATACAGATTCATTGTTTGCCCTTTTTGTGACCATAAAATTCCTGCACAAGCCAGGGATTTGTGGTCATCCTCTTCCTTAAAGGACTTTTTGCTTTATTTTGGGACATTTCTAGTTATTTTCTCAGCTCTCCTTCTTTGGGGCCTGCTAGTATGTTCTGTTTTGTGTATTCTATTTACCCCATTTTTGACACACATTGCACGCCATACGTACCTATAACAGGGATTCTCTTTGGGAGTTAAGGATGGAGGGTTGTCAAAAAACAGGATTAGGTATTTATTTTCACATACACTGCACAGCAAAATTCTTTTGCCACAGATGTGTAGGTGATGGGTGGGTGTGGGGAAAGATATATAGGCCAAAAACAAAATTACCAGTAAAAATAACAAGACAGAGACATAGTGATGGACAGACCAAGGTGGTAACTCAGAAGACTGTCAGATCAGGCAAACAAAATATGACAGCATTCTGAGAACTGAGAAGTTGGAAACAAAAAAAAAGTTAAAACAAAACTGAATAATGCTGCTTGGCCTACTTGAGTTTTAAACTAAGTATGTTAGAGGTTATTGTATGAATAATTCACTGAAGGATGATGTGTCCTGGTGCTATGTCATATTTATAGTGGCAGTTCAGTTGATGTTAAAAATCAAATATTAACACAAAATAAAAAACTATCAAATTAAATAAAAATGTTTTGTAGCACTAATAAATGATTTCTACATGACAAAAAACCTTAATTGACCCAAAAAGTTGAATAACCAATTTAAGTATGGATTCAAGTCCCAGGTCCTCCCTGTGTGGAGAGCTCATTCAGAAGTGAGAAAAGTACTATATAAATTTAAAGAATAATAATAATTATTATTATAATTATTATTATTATTATTATTATCATAGGCAGTTACTAGACAGTAATCAACATTTAGTAGTGATTGCCTGCTGGTTGGGCCATTGTAAATTCAAGGGGAGTAAAAGCATAAATGAAAATATGAGGTCTAATAGTCAAATTACATACAGTATTGTGGCAGGAGGCTGTGGGCCAGACCCAGCCAGGACACCTGGAAGGACCGGAAGGGGATCTATACGTCCCCCAGGCCATGAGGGGGAAACCGCCCTGTGTTAGTAAGGGGACCACGGGGAAGTAGCAGGGAGGCTCAAACCCGTGGGGGCCCATGGCTACCACCAGGGGGCGCCCCAAGCTTCATAAAGCCCGGGAGATCTACACTTCCGCCACACCTGGGAAGGTGGAGGATGGACCTTCCAGCAACGCCCGGAGTGCTTCCGGGTGCTCATGTGGCACTTCCGCCACACCAGGAAGTGCCACCAGAAGAGCATCAGTGAGCACCTGGAGCACGTCCGGGTGACTATAAAGGGAGCTGCCTTCCTACAGTCGAGGAGCTAGAGTCTGGAGCTGGAGGTGTACAAAGCTCCAGCGACAAGAGGAGGAAAGACGGCCCACGAACATTGGAGAGGCCCGTATTGAAGGGTGCTTGGTGCGGGAGCACTGTGTGCTGTGTGGGACTTTTGGAGTTCAATAAACGTGTGTTTTATAAAGTGCTGGTGTTTGTCGAATGGTATTCGGGCAACCTCTCACAACATTTTATTGTTAAAATGTGTTAAATCCAATTAAAATATGCAAGAAAGTGTTATGTTCGAGTTTGCACCATGAAAAGGTTGCAAAATGTATCTACTGTAGGTATATTCATTATGAAGAGGTTAAAATTTAAAGATTCATCTCTGAACCATTCCTCAATTTGTTTTTATAGCAATTGTATAAAATCTTAAATATCTATGTTGTGAAACACACAAAAAAACAAACAGCTTAGAAGGCTTTCAGGGAGAACATTTGAAATGTTAAGTCTGTTTATTTCTGCTGCCACCTCCTCCATGAGATTTTCTCCCATCAATGGATTCTGATTGCAGTCATTCATAGTGCTGGCACAGGGAAGGTTATTGCAGAGAAAATGCCTCCCTTGGTATCGTTTGTTAAAAGACAGCTGTTTTAGGAGAATGTTAATTCCAAAACAGCTGTCTTTTGCTAAATGATGGAGCTTTATGCCTGAAACCTTTGGGTGCCATTCACAAAATAGATAAACATTCGTACCGCTATATTAATTGGTGTGTGCGTGTGAGCAGCACATTGCCAGTGTAATTTTACACTTTGGGATTTCAATACACAAAATGAGCAAACATTCCTTGATATTAATTTGACCATGAATTACATGTAAACTGGAATTTCATTTAGTTTTGACTGGCATAATTCAACAAAATGAATGAGTTGACACATTTACCTCAGGATAAAAAGGCTTTAAACATGGGTCAGACTATGAACTGTATATAAACTCAATATAGAAGACAGAGGTAAAACAGATTATTAATTCTATATGGTACACAAAGCAAAACATTTCTGATATATTAAAAAAATAGATATCAAGTGGAGTAAAATGTTTCATGTAATCCATATAAAGTTCCAAATTCTAATGATCTTTTTATTTTTTGGTTAAAGTTATTAGGTAAGGTAGGCAAGATTAGCTAAGGCTGATAGTGAAAAGAGTAGCAAGGAACTGTAAGTTGAGCTTCCTTTTATTTCAATATTCTTGTCACCTAGTAGGAGTGATACATCATGCAGCCTCTGTAACACTCCTTGTGACACACAAACCCAACCCAAGCTTGCCATTCCTTGTCTTCTGATGGACTCACTAATCCCAAAATATTCTCTTCATTTTTCTAAGCCAACTTCTCTTTTGTCATCTTTTTCCTATTTCATTCCAATATGGAGGCAAATAAGTTCTACTCAACAATGCCCTGCAAAGGCACCCACTCCATCTAGCAGTCTGGTTTCACTGTAGAAATTAATATTTGCTTCATTTGCAGTAAGCAACAAAATTTAAAAAATCTCCTTTAACAGATAAATTAGAGAATGTAAAACATCAGAACATTAGAACAATTATGTGGAGAACATGCCATTCAGACCAACAAGCTCATCCATCCTATTCAACTAGATTGTCCAAAATAAGCTCAAGTCAAGATTTGAAGGTCCCAAAAGTCATGGTCTCCACCACACTACTTGCCAATTTATTCCATGTGTCTATTGTTCTTTGCATGAAGAAAAACATTCTAAAACGTGTGTAAAAATCTTCCCTCAACTTTCTAGCCATGTCCTTTATTCTTGTTGAAGACATTATTCTAAAGTAACACCTGGGATCCTCGCTATTAATTACTTTCATAATCTTAAACACCTGCGGTGGGTTGGCACCCTGCCCAGGATTGGTTCCCTGCCTTGTGCCCTGTGTTGGCTGGGATTGGCTCCAGCAGACCCCCGTGACCCTGTGTTTGGATTCAGCGGGTTGGAAAATGGATGGATGGATGGATCTTAAACACTACAGTCATGTCACCACTAAATTTCAATTTGCTTAAAATGAAAATGTTTGATTCCTTCAATCTCTCGTCACAGCTCATACCTATTAGTCCTGGAATCAGCCTAGTTAGCCTAGTCTCTGGACTTCCTCTAGCACCGCTACATACTTTTTTTGTAATATGGCAATGAAAACTGAACATTTCACTCCAGGTTAGGCCTCATTACTATGTTATGTAAATTACACATAACATCCTTTGACTTGTACTCCGCACGGCTTATTCTATTCTATTTGCTTTCTTGATCATTTCTGAGTACTGTCTCGATGTTGATTGTGATGAGTCCACTATGACTCCTGGGTCCTTTTAATAAGGTGTACTTTCAAATTTCAGACCTCTCATTGTGTATAACAACCTAACGTTTCTACTTCCTATATGTAAATCTTTACATTTACTTACATTAAATTTCATCTGCCACAAATCTACCCAACCCTGTATGCTATTCAAGTTCCTCAGTAACCATTTAGCTGATTCAACATTACCTGTTCTTCCACCTAGTTTGGTATCATCTGCAAACTTAACCAGGTTCTTATTTATATTCTTATCTAGATTATTTATGTGTATTAAAAAGAGCAGTGGCCCCAGTACTGACCCTTGGAGGCACACACTTATAACATCACCTAATTCTGAAAATGTTCCCCTCACCATAACCCATTTGTTGTTGAGCCAAATTTGTGCTCACCTAGACACAGTTATTCATGGTGGCTACAAAATCCATACTAACCCCTACTTTCTCTTCTGTTCTTTTCCGATTTTCTGTGGTGGCGATCTGCGCCACCAACACCTAATCAAAGCACCGTGATGTCCTTACATTGATGGATTAAAGGCCAAAAGTCCACATGACTATCATTATCAAATTCTTCCATGAGAACCCTGAATACAATGAGGACTGATTGAGGTCATGTATGTTAGGTAGAATGCCTAGAGGGGGCTGGATGGTCTCATGGCCTCGGAACCCCTGCAGATTTTATTTTTTCTTTGGAGTTTTTTTTTGTTTTTTTTGTCCTCCCTGGCCATCAGACCTTACTTTTATACTATGTTAATTAGTGTTCCCTAATTTTAATTATTTATTTTGTCTTTTTTCTCTTTCTTTGTTTGTATTGTTTGTATGAAAATGTGCTATATAAATAAATGTTGTTGTTGTTGAATTCTGACCACTTTTAGTTTGACCACTACCCTTCCACGTGGGACCTTATCAAATGCCTTTTCAAAACCAAGATAATAATATGATAAGCACCTCTTGTATCCTATGCCTTCGTATTAGTGAAACACAGCCATCCTGAAGCCGACCGTTTGCTAATACTCCTGTTCTAGACATGTGCTGCTCAGTCTTTTCGTAAAAAGTGGCTTCCATTTATCTACCTGTGATGCATTTTAAGTCTAAAGGCCTTTTAAAATTAGGTTGATGGCCATGTCCCTTAACACACCATTTTGCTAACTATAGAGAATTGGCAGGATGAGTCAGTACTAGCAAACTCACAAAAGAAATACTGTTATCTGTTTAGTTTTCTTATTTTAAACTATTTGAACACATTATAGGGATTTTAGGATACAGAGCGATATTCTGTGCTGATATATTTTAGTACAGTAGGTATATTTCCAGTTTAGAAATTCTTGTTTTAGTTAATGAAGAGACGCTGATGTTAATAATTAAGAATGGTTCATTTCATTATTCACACACTCATAAACACAATAATGAGTCTGAATCATCCTAACCTGTGCTAATTTTTGTAAATGATGCCTGATGAGAAAGTGATTTACAGCTAAAGAAAAACAAAAATTTGGAATATTTTTCATCTTTTTATTTGTTTATCAGTGAATGCTGATAAGAATTTGGCGGAAGCATTTAGCAGATGATAAATGATTGCTATTGACGAGCTTTGACAAGATGTGCTTTTATCAGTTTAAATATGCAGATAACTTGGCTGGAAGCCTCTTACTCATATATTGACTTCTGGGAAATGGGTGAAACTAATGTGTGAAATTAAGTGAAAATTTGTTCTAAGAACTTCTTATGCTGTTAATAATACTGAAGAAAAAATGAGATACTTTTTATCAATGGTGATTTATTTTCAACCTTCTTCTAATCAACATGGGCATTTCCAAACTACTTTATTATTTTGTTTTTCATTTACATAAAAGTATGAAAATTTGCTTCAACAGAAAGGCTATTAGTATTGGACATTTCTTATGTTTAAACTCAAAAAAGTGCCCCACCCTGTATAACTCCAGGGTAATACTTTCTTTGTAGGAGTCTATAGTTTTTTATTACTAACTTACATTATGGTACTCAAGAAAAAAGGCAGCTTAGCAGCATGTCCTGAGTTGAAATATTAGTCCTGGTCGCTGTGTGTGTGGATGTGTGGAGTTTGTAATCTTCTCCCCATATTAGTCTGAGGTCTTCTCCAAGAGCCATGGCTTTTGTCCCAGTGTTTCAGGAATTGGTTTCAGGAATTGGTTACTCTAAACTGATTCCTTGTGGGTGTGTGTGTGTGTGTGTGTGTGTGTGAGTGGGTCCTGCAAATGAATGGCATCCCTGTGGTGCCTGGGGGCCTGCATCCAGAGGCCTCTTCTGTATCCCAGAACATCAACAGTCATAACCGAGGTTGGACTGGGTGGGCACCCACAACAGGAGCTATCAGTGCAAAAGTGCAAAGTGTGTATTTATTAGCATCAGCAATCCAAAGTGTGGTGCAGTTCAAATAAATAATCATCTATATAAACAATAAATAGCAAGGTGAGGAAAAGATAAAACCCTTAAATAAAAGCAAAGTAAGATACAATTAAAACCTGGAATAAAATTAGAGTCAGAATCGACTTTCCCTCCAGTCGTCTCTAGTGTTACACTCTTTGTCTCTCTTTCATCTACCAAGCCCACCCTTGAGGTCTGCTCAGAAAATCTGAGGCACAGACAAAAGTGTTACATGATCTGGCTCTTGTCCGCAAACACCTTCCATCAGTTTCCACGGAGACATATACCAAGGCCAATCCTGCCACCTCTATTGGAAGCTGCAGGACCTCTAGGGCCCATGACTACCCTTGCTCTAATTAATCAGCTAGTAAGATCCTACCCTTTGAATGCTTTTTCTCTCATTCCACTGACACTGGCTCAACCTTTCGATAGCTCCATCTTTCCTTCATTTTTCTTTCTTTCTTTATTTCTTTTTTTCTAACCTACTCAGATCTGTTATAGCCCTGCAAGTGCAGGTGTCTCATTAAAAATCCACAGAGTGCCAATGAGGGATGGCTGTGCTGATCATTCTCTGACATGTAAACCAGCAAATGTTAAGCGCTCCACTGCTGCACAACTCTCCCCCAAACACCACTACTCACGTATCTGAGCCACACTATTGTAAAACAAAATCCTGCACCTTTTCTAATCTGCAGCGGACCCCTGACATGCTGTACCACAGTCCCATCCAGGCTTGTCTCTACCATTCACCGCCCTGAACTGGAGTGAACTTATTTGAGAACGTCTTCTTATATTTGATAAAACACTATAATGTTATGAATGATTTTGTGTGATTGTGATGATTTTCTTTCACTTTTTGCACTTTTTCTTAGTATCTTTCACAGCTTCTTATTTTATTGTTTTACTCAAGACTACAATTTAATATTTTTTTTAATCTTGAACTCTGCTTTGTTTTCTGACTTAATTAAAATCGCAACACCTTGCCATTGGGTTGAATCTCCTTGTGGTTCACTGAGTAAAACATTTTCAGTTGCTTCTTGCAATGCTGAGATCTCATTTTAGGATTATTTGCTATTTTCACCGATATTCTGCATTTCTGCCCGAGTGGTGCTCCTCTAATGCCTGCCTTCATCCTTTTGGTTATGTAGTAGTTGTGCCAACTCCTCTGACTGCTATTTGTGCATCTCATGCTGTATTTCTGAACATTTAAGTACCCCACTGCCATCATCCTTCCTATAAAGATGTACAAGATGATCAACAGTGGACTATGCCGAACTTTGTACTAAAGTTTTCTGTTATCCATTAATTCAATTTTTTATGAATCTTGTATTGTTAACCTACATATTTGCTGGCTTGAAAACTGTAATAGCATCAGCTTGTGGTTCCTTTGAAGACTCGCTGTGTTGCTGCCTGTGCTCACCTTTCTTCGCTACATAAAAGAGTCTGACAGCCCATTCTTTGTGCTGCTGTGCCTTATTGACCTGCTGCTATGTCCTTTCATCAGCCTTGGTAGTTCCTGGCTAAGGGTTGTATTTCTATTTTGCTAAAATACTCTTATGATACACTTTACTATGTTACTCGCTCTGTCCAGAGCAAACGTTCATTCTGGAATACTCATAAAAACTTTGGCATACTGCATGCTTTTTGCTCTGAAATATGCCATCAAGATGAGAGTTTTGAGCGCAAAGGTATAGTTTTCCAAACCCACGATCTACTGAAGTAAATCGTGCATATGGATCTGTGAGCAATGAACTTTCTACCGCTAACATTCTTAACACAAGGTCCATTAAAGGATGAAGCACAAGTATTGTATGAATTAATTATGGGCTGCAGTCTTGATATGTTATGCTGTCTCTGAACAAAGGCACTCCTTCTGGATCTGCTTACCTTGCTGCGCAGGTCAGGCTTGCAGTCTGGCTGGAATTGTTAGATTTGATATAAGCACACTATGAAGAAAATAAAATAAAGAGAATAGTGGACATTTCTCAAAAAAGAGAAATCACATGAGCAATTGGCTCCAGGGTTTCATGAACTGGAGATTCCTTCATGGCAAAAATGGTGTGAGGCCTCCAAAAGCTGCTAACTCAAGGAGGGCAGGAGCACAAAGAAAAAGAAACACAACTAAATTTAAAGGGAGAGCAACATAATAATGGAATTAAAATGAAACCAACAGAATTAACATAAAGACATGAAAAATAATAACTCAAAATTAACAATAACAGAAATTTGAATAGATACCTAACCATGGGATTGTATACCGCAGAAGGCTCATACTTCCAGGGAAAGGGTTCTTCGAAAACTGTATGGATACTGAAACTGAAACCTTTTCTAAGTGTCTGCAGCAGAGAAAGATTGCACTTTAATTATTTTTTAATGCTGGGTTACACAACCTAAATAAATGAAAGAAGCCCATTAAAAATCTGAATAATCTGGAAGATATTACGTTCATGTCACTTCCAGGAAGACATGCAAGATTTAAGGTTTTTTAGATTGTGACAGCTATTTTATATTTTTGTGACAGCTGCTGTGGTAATCTGAATAAACATATTTACTCTTTTTTAGTTGTTTACAAGCATCCAGGCTGCCTTCTCATATAAACTTAGTGTCAGGTTCTGCTGTCACCAGAGCTCTTTTTTTATTAATTTTCTCATTGTTCTTAATTTCCTTTTGCTTTTTAATAGATTTTACTAAACTAGTTTGCTTTCCTGGGGAACCCCCATTTCTTTACACACTTCCCCGTTTCCACCTTAAACACACAAACACCACAGTATTTTGAAATATAGCTGGTATTTAATAAATGGGATCCCCTAGTAATCACTATCCATCCATACCAGCTTCTAAAATGGTAATGAGATTCACTCAAAATTTAAACAAAACATATTCAATCTTTATATCTAATAAAGAAATTAAACTCAAAGTCATATCTAATAAACAAAAACACAAAGAAACATTACTGAAAGCTCACAAAAAATTTCAAACCTGCCAAAACGAGTTTCCCAATTCTTAACACCAGAAAGATGATCGATGCCATAGATGCAAAAGTGGTTTCAGACACATAGAAATCTGAAGACATCTTTATGGTGTGTGTCTCTCCCTTGTTGTTATGACGTAACTCTTATAAGGATGCAGAATACAAGGCAATTAGGCTCACAGAATAAAGAGGAATATCAATTATTTGTTAGTCTTTATCCCTGGTTACAGAGTTTAAAATGGACCAAATCTCACAATATGTATTCTTAGCATTTTTGCACATTATTATTAGTTGGCCTAATGTTACATACAAAGATATATCTTCAGCAAGGGGAGTGAGTTGGGGACAAAACACAGAAAAGGTGGCTAAGGCTCAGGCAATGGAGCACTGGTGCACTGAAAGAGAGCGTAGGAACTGCTAGTTGGGTAATGGCCACCAAACTATGCAGATAAGGTAAGGAAGGAGAACTGAAACTGCCAAGGATGGGGAATCTCCAACTGCACAGACACAAAGAACTTGGAAGCTGATAGTGGATTTACGGACTGCAGGCTGATATGAATACAAAACTAACTGCATGACTGTAAGCATTGAGAAACCAAGCAGTTGAGAAATTCAACTTAAAAAGAGTTGGACCACTAATTCTCAATAACAATGAGAAAAACGGAACCAGCAATAGACCAAACACCTGGCACAAGAAAAAGCTAAGAAAAAAAGATTGCCATGATAGACATTTTCTGCACATTATGCTGAACTTGGCCTTGCATGTCCCTGACAATAAAAACAGAAACAAAAGAAAAAAGTTATGATATATTTTTTTCCTGCAACAAACAATTCTTTCACCTCATATTTATTTAGTTGGCATATACAGTTACAGGTGTGAGTGATGGCCACTTTGATGACATCAATTACAAGCAACATCACAAACAGCAGAATAACAACAAAAGAAAAGATAGAAAATAAAAAAAACATGTCTCAAGCAAAGAAAAAAAAAATCCACAAATATGAGAGATATGTTCGACATAACTTTATCTTTTGTTTTGAACCAGTTTCATGGAGAGCATTTTCAGACTTATGTGAGCAAAGTTTCAAAATAAATTAGGCATGTAGTGAACAAAAAATAGCTGAGTCAGCTATGGAGTCTCTACATGCACACTGGCACAGTGCCAACAAAAACGTTTTTTCACATTTTATTGTTATATAGCATTTAATCACAATGGATTCATTTGGCTTTTTTGACACTGAGCAACAGAAAATCACTTTTTAATGTTAAAGTGAAAAAAAATTTCTGGAAAGTGATCGAAATGAATTACAAATATAAAAAATGAAATAATTGATCCCATACAGTAAATATTCACCCCCTTCATGTTGGTATTTAGTAGACACACCCTTGGCAGCCATGACAGCGCTGATGCTATGTGCACAGATCTGTCAGCTTTGCACATCTAGACAATTTTTCTCCATTCATCTCTGCAAAACTGATCGTGGATGAACAATCTTTTTCAAATCCAGGCACAAATTCCAAATTGAATTGGGATCTGGACTGTGACTCAGCCACACTGGGACTTTAACATTGTTAGTTTTAGGCCATTTCTGTGCAGCTTTGTAAACATAAATGTGCTGTGGGCAGGAGAATATTCCCAAAGTCCAACCGCAGAGAGCATCTGAATGTGAACAACAAACATGTTTAACTAATATGCATCCACTCTTTTTGTGTTTTTACGTTTGTAGACTGGGGTGTTTAATTGTGTGTAATACAAATCAAAATGTTCATATTCTTAATAACACTTTATTTTATTCCCTTGATAATATGAATAATCGCTAAAGTGATTAAAGTAAATTAATGTATCATTAAGTTACATTGTAAATTACACTCAAATTAAATTGTAAAAATATAAAATGAGAGCAATTAGCTTGTAAAAAGCTCATTTGGATGAAACTGTTGGTCAAAAGCAATTTATTTACAGGAAGTGTTATGATTCTGTATACTTTAAAAATTTCTGTGTGCTAGTTTTAAGTTTCTTTTTGTTTGGGTTTTCTGAAATGTTACCTAATATTTTACACCTACTTATTATTATTATTATTATTCAGATATTAATAAAAATAATTATGCAATTTTGTCACTGTTTTGTTTTTTACAGGCATCACCATTATTAGAATGCAGTTTCAGTTACTGCAGAGTATTAATCTGGGAATGTTGTAACTGACATCATGCATCGATAAAAAAAACAACATATCAGACACTTCATTATCCGACTTTGAAGATATCTCTAAAAACGATGTTTCGTGTGCGTGTGTGTGTGCACTCCAAGTGCTTTAGTCTCCGTGGTTCCTAACTCTTTGCTATTATTTCCTTACAACAATTCTTTGATTATTGCTTTGGTAATGCCAATCAAGAGGACAGATATTTGGTTTTGACTTTAGATTAGGTTAAAGTTATCTCAAACAGTCTCTCCTTGTGCAAAGGATAACAGGTGGTTACTTCACACGTTCACAACAACATATCAGCTTCCAATCAATGCATTCAATTCAATTGGCTTTTATTTTACTTTATTTTATTTTTTTTATTCAGTTGCTTCATTCAGTTGCTTTTACTTTCTCATATATGAATTATTCGTCCAAAAATTCGACCTCAAGATTTTGATGAATCTCAGTATTTTAGGCCTCCCTGAGTCCGATTTACTTTCTTGTGGGAAAATCATCCAAAAATTCCATTTCAAGATTTTGAAGAATCTTGGTTTACCATTTTTGGAATTATGTTTGTGTGTGTGTGTGGGTGTGTGTGTGTTTGTGTATGTGTATGCAAACACTATAACTTGAGTATGCTTTTAGTTATGTCAACCAAATTTTACATACTAGTATTAAGTACAAAACGTAGATTTCTATTCTATCAACATTTGAGCTATTAAATATTTAGCATTTTATAGGCCTTTTGACTTAAATCATTAATAATAATTCTTTACATTTAAATTGTGCTTTTCTCACTAATCAAAGCTCTTTGGTCAAAGGCACTTATCACTTTTAAATGCTGTTCTGTTGCATAGGATTATGTTAGAATTTAAAAGCTCTGAGCTATTTACAATAACAAATCCACTTTTCTGTTGAGTATCACTCGTGCAGACGCCTGCCGGCCACTCCCCAACTCCTCCCTGACTTATGCCTCTTCGAATATGCAAATCAATATAAATAGTACCTTAAGTTCAACGTTCTGTGAGAAAGGCAATGGGAAAAGCACGGGAAAAAAAGAAGAATTTCAGCGAAAACCAAGTGGAGGCAATGAAAAACATACTATTTGGTGGTTTAAGCAGTGGTATAAACAACCAAAAGAAGTTGATCAAGTGACATAGAGTTCAAGTTCAGAAAGTCACACAGTGCCCGAAATAAAAAAGAAGCTGTCGGATATCAAATTCACTGTAAAAAGGCGAGTTGTAGCCCACCTTCTGAGTGTCATATTTAGGTACAGAGAAAAGGAAAAAATAGGGACACATTGGAAAAAGAGGCCAAAATGTCAACTTTAATCTCGCAATTTCCACTTTAATCACACAGTTTATTTTGTCATTAAAGTAGAACATCATAAACTTCATCTTAAAATTGTTTAATTTACTAGTTTCTCAAATACCATTGTAACTAAAGTAGCACATTAAATGTTTTGTGTTCTATGTGTTGTTCTATGTACTCTATGTGTGCGTGTGCATGATGCTGTATCCTGATAATCCTTTTTCTGATCACCTGCTGTAGAGCTGTGATTCCACACTCATGGGTTAAATACTCTGAGTGGTGCACCGACAGTAGCAACGCTAAAGCAGCGATGGTATTTGGAATAGTTTGGCCATTCCGTGCATGGTTTTATCGTTACAGGTTGTTAACAATCAGATGCCTTAACACTAGAATTACCAGAGCCTACGAGAAAACTCGTAAATCCGGCCCACCTTAAATCCATTCACACCACTCCGTCAGCCTCTTTTGTCCTGTAAATGTGCCGATTTAGACAAGCAGCAAGGAGCCTGCTATTCCATCTCCCCACTGTCGAAGAACATGCACAAAGTTCTACCAGCTAATGCCTTGATTGATTATCTGGGAGTGAAGTACTGGAGTTTTAGAGTGGAAATAATAGATCGTTATTTGCAACACATGAATTTCATGTGTGTTTCGTTTCTACAGTAATCTGTGTAAACACATTGTTAAAACAGAAACTTTGTCATATTTTAGTAATTAATGTTACAAAATGTAGGCATAAACTATAGAATGTGTGAAGCCTGAAGTCCAAAGATCAAATAAACACTTTCACAAAAGGTTCAAGGATGATGCAACAGATTGTGTGGTGTAGCGGTAAGATTTGCTGCCTTGTAATCAAGAGTCCCCGGTTTGATCCCGACTGACTCCTATATTTGCCGTTTTCAGTAGTGTGCTGCTCTTATTGTTAATATTATACAGTACACACATACATTTGGTTTGTGTCTGTAACAGCCGCTGAACATTTATACGACTTGTAAAAGTTATTCAGGTCATAAAATGATTTCTTCAAAATGTCACATATATTGTCTCTTTCTTTCAGGTGTGTAATAGAAACCACAGCACAGAGAGAAGTGTGTGCATTGCAACAGGTACACATGTCGTAAATGTAGGAAGGACGGTTCTTGGGTGTGTGTAAACTGTTAACATTTGAATCTGATGATTGCATATGGCGCTGAACTGACCTCTGTACTATTCTTTCCTCTGCATGTCCTGGAGTACAAAAGAAACATCACCATACAGCAACATGGAGACTGGCAAGATCGGGGGGAAAAAAAAACAAATCATTGATTACTACCACAAGATGTTATGCGAATGAATATGAATAATATGAATAATGTTGCATCCGTGCCACGATGTTTTTCGAAATGTATTATACAGGTCATAAAATGAGTTATTCCAAATATCATATATACCTGTGTCTTTTATCCATCAAGATCAGAGAATGTCCAGTTCCATTGCCTCAAAACACCACTCAAATCTACAGTTATTCCCAGTTTCAGATAAAAAGTAGCAGCGTCAGGTCCCTGAGTCTGGGGTAGTATGCATCGTAGTCGTGCCTGAGAGAATAAAAAAAAAAAACAGTAACTTTCACAAGTCCTATTAATGTACAGTGGCTGTTACAGACACAAACCAAATGTATGTGTGTACTGTATAATATTAACAATAACAGCAGCTCACTACTGAAAATGGCAAATATAGAAGGCAGTCAGGATCGAACTGCAGACTCTCGATTACAAGTCAGCAAATCTTACCACTACGCCACGGAAGATATTGTATCATCCTTGAACCTTTTGTAAAAATGTTTATTTGATTTTTGGACTTCAGGCTTCACACATTCTATAGTTTATGCCTACATTTTGTAACATTTATTACTAAAACATGAAAAAGTTTCTGTATTAACAATGTGTTTATACAGAGTACTGTAGAAACGGAACAGACATGAAATGCATGTGTTCCAAATAATGATCTATTATTTCCACTCTAAAACTCCAGCACTTCATTCCCAGATAATCAATCAAGGCATGAGCTGGGAGAACTTTGTGAACGTTCTGTGATGGTGGGGGGATGGAATAGCAGGCTGCTTGCTGCTTGTCTTAATTGGCACATTTACAGGACAAAAGACGCTGATGGAGAGGTGTGAACGGATTTAAGGTGGGCCGGATTTACAAGTTTTCTCATAGGCTCTGGTAATTCTAGTGTTAAACTAATAATAAAACTAATAAACAATATGCCGGTAATTTCAGTGTATTTGATAAAGCCATGTCAGGGATGTGAATCTAAAAAAGAAAGGGAAACCACACAGGAACAGTAGCACTGCATTGATGCTGGGTGCCACCAGTTTTCAAAACCAAACGGAAAACTTGTGTATGCCATTGATTGAGCTGGCGTAAAAATGTGCGTGGCTTTATGCCAAGTTCAGTTTTTATACATCACAATGTGAGCATGGAAACGGGTGTACACAACTTTTTTGTGTGTACACTCCATTTATACATGAGGACCCAGATGTGCAAAGCTGAAAGAGACCTGTGCACACAGAGTGAAGGCTGTCATGGCTACCAAAGGTTCATCTACTAAATATTGAATTGAATGGGATCAATTGACTGATCAATTATTTTGTGAACAATCAACTTCACAAGTATTCCACACTGCATTTTTGATTGACAGTTTGAATTGAAGACAAGACTCTTGACCAATGAATGAGGGAGGGAAGCTGGTCTTCAATTCAAATAGTCCTTCTTGTGAGGCTTAATTTAGTACTAGTTTCCTGTTTGTGATACATACTGAATTTTGTGAAAGTATACATTATGACCATTTTAGCAAAAAAGAATATGTTTTAAATGTTTTGACCATGTAACTAGATAGCAGATATGTGAATTTTGCGAGTAATATGACTTTTTTTTCCCCCTTTTTTCAAAGGACATCATTTGCCGTCGTACAGCACTGGTCACCATTGACTTCTGTTATGTCATGAATGTCTTTCTGTTGATTTTGCATAAACTACAAAGTTCGTACAGTATAGTAAGTGACATATAAAAAACAATTTTTGGGTGAAGTATTTCTTTGAGGTCTTATTACATAATAATAATAGTAAGTGACTAATAAATATGTTACAGGTAATCCGTAAATAGAGTGTTAGCTACATATTTATCTACATATTTATATACTTACACAGAGCCTTAACTATCTATCTATAGCTCCAGAAACAAGAGGTGATAGGTGGGTTCCAAAAAAAAAAAAAAGAAAACTACCTACAGTGGTGGTCATACCTACCAGTCTGTCTGCCTGTCTGTGTGTTTCATCTCCCAGATGACCAATTTAGCTGACATGTGGTACAAATATTTTTCAAGGAAATGTTGTTGAGATTTTCACTGAGATATATCAAATGTGATTTTCTGTGCAATTATTTTCAAATTTCAAAAACTCCCATTTAAAAAAATGCAGACTCTTCAAAATTTTGTGTATTGTCAAGCTGTGAAATATTTTGTGCAATCTTGATTATTGATTAATTTACTGTTTTAAATTTACCTTGGGAGACTGTATTACAACTTATATAACTTTGTGTAATTCCCTTTTTTTGAAACATTTGATAGCCACTTCTAATTACAAAACAAATCCCCCAATACTGATAATTAAAATGCCAGCAGAGTTGCCTCATGTAGGTGAAAACTTATTGACATATCAGTGACTTGCATGAACATCCCAAATGCCACAACAGCTCACTTCTCTTGCGGCCTGTTGTCATACCAGGTAAGGTAAATGATCTTTCATAATCACATAAGTAATAAACGCAAGCAAAGAAAATAGAAAGTCTCCTTAATTCATCTAGAAATGAATGAAAGTGGAAATGATTTTCATAGCCACGGCTCTGTGCGCCATTTTACATTAGGTAAATAAACACATCCTCAATACATACATTACTCCAAAATCAACGTTGCAGCTGCATTATCTGTACATTAAAATGATTTGATATTTCACTGATGCTATAATTTACCACAATGACATCAAGCCAACATTGTTGCAACCAACAATCTTAGTTTGATTCTTCAACACTGATTTAAACTCTGCATCGTGTACTTCTTGTTTAAGATATATGAACTACAATTAGCCATTTTGGAATATGGCCCGGACACAGACAGGTGGACACTGATAGTTCGTCACCCAACACACGTTTATTTACACCGCTCATATTTACAATAATAAAGTGCAACACACAACCCCAGAACTTCCCCAAAGTCCTGGCCCTTCCAATGCCTCTCTTCCTTCAGGCCGCCTCCACTCCTCTCCTCTCCTCTCCTCTCCTCTCCTCTCCTCTCCTCTCCTCTCCTCCCAAGCTCCGTCACTCTTCCTCCCAACTCAAGCCATCGAATGGAAGGAGGCGGCCCCTTTTATCCCCACCTGGATGTGCTCCAGGTGCCTCCCGATAATCTCCCACCGGCACTCCCAAGTGTGGCGGAAGTACCGGCTGCGCACCGGAAGCACTCTGGGTGTACCAGCACTTCCTGGTGTAGCCAGGGCTCCTCAGGCATTGGGGTGGCCCCTGGCGGTGACCACGGGCCCCTATAGGGTTGAGCTTCTAAGCTCTGTTCCCATGGTCCCCAAAGCCACCAGGGCAGTCGCCCCCTCGTGGTCTGGAGGAGGCGTAATCCCTCCTCCGGTTCTTACGGGCATCCCAGCTGGGTGCCACCCCCAGCCGCTTGCCACACCACAGATACTCCCAAACCAACAACTAACAATAGGAAATCAGTCGATGTAAGTTTTACATCCCTTAAGTTGAAATCTGTATCTATTAAAACTATTAAGCCACCACAAACTTATTTGTGCTCCTTCTTCATGATGTTGTAAAATGACAATAAAAATTATGTTTTAATGTACTCTACTAACACATATAATGACATTCAATAATCAGTTATTTTTTAATATGTTAGAAGGTATTTAATAAACAAAAATGTTCTATCTTTAATGGATTAAATAATAATTAAAAATACCCTAACTCTCAAAACAGTTAAGCAAGGGCAGAATGCATACCATTGTTACATTTTATGTCCTTTTTTGGCTTAGCTTAATATATAGATATTCAAGAAATATTTAGTTATGAATGGAATTCTTATAAATATGTGGAAAATAATAAATCTGTAACAGACAGACTCTTATTCTCGGTAACATGTAGCTTTCTGCCTGCTGCCTCAGCCCTGAAAGGGACAAATGTGAACTAAGATAGATGCAATGAAATATAAAAACATTCTGTTTATACTTGGAATAAAACATGTTTTTATGTTGTTCTACAATGTAAGTGCCCAAACTGTCGACCATCTGTTGATCTAGACAGCTGACAGTGCTTTCCAGTGGATTTTTGTGTCACTTTACATAACAGATATCATTTGTAAGGCTGCAGCAGCATAAAATCAGAAGACCAAATATTTACATACATACAGCTCATGAGGATCAAGTGAAAATCTAAAAAAATGATCACTTGAAGACTTCTTTTGATTTCTTTAAGCAATACAAACCTGGGTACAAGTTAGTTTTTCCCTTTTCTAATTGATCCCGCTTAACAGGAAGTTACTAGCTGAAGTAGCCGTAACAACAGCAATGATGGAATTACTTGTGTAAGACAATGGGGAGGTTATTTTATGGTTTAGCTTTTAAAAGCAGAAGCAAAATAGTGTCTGCATCCATAATTCTTTGAAATAAAATTAGAATTGCAAAGAATCACACGGGGTGACCTTTTTTTCCTTTCTGTTGTGACAGCGATTGTCAAACGATGCTTCTTTCTAAACAGCTTCTGCAATCAAATTTCCACCCTCTTGCCAGCCAACTGCTGTCAATGTCCCCTAAGTGTCAGTCACAGAGTCGGCTGGTGTCAGCTATGCTGACTATAAAAAGCAGTGCGACAGGGAAATTATAAGTTGAAAACTGAAAAAAACTTTGCTGATAATATAATATTCAAAGTTAAATAATGTAGCATTCCAGTGACAAAAAGAATGGAGAATAAGACAAATTTCTGTTGCTCACTAAGGACATCTGTTTTAATACTAATGAGTCCGCCAATGCAAAAAGACTGGATGCTTGTGTTGACGTGCATGGACACATTTTGTCTGTAAATTTTTGTGGATGTTATTCTTTCATTAATATATTTTTCAATGTTTCTAGACAATATATCGTAACTGCAGGAAATGTGCTTTCCAGTGCATCAAAACTACAACTGTGTAGGCGTTTCACACATTTTATTGGAACCCACCTAGAATTAGTCTGTATTCAGAAAGAACATGCAACAGTGTTACAGCTTGAAATCTGAAATCTGTCTCTTATCAAAGATGTATAGATGGATATGAATGACACTGTATAAGATAAGACTGGTAAATAGAGAAAGAGATAACACATGATGTAAATATAATCATAGATTCATTGCTAACTAGTTTAAATACTACCTAGGATTTGTTTCTTAGTCACTTAATTTTTGTAATAAGACCTTAACAAAGTTTTCTTTTAAATTTAATAGCACTTAAAAACATAAGCAAGTTGTTATTCAGCTCTGTGCGGTACAGCCTTTGCTGTTTAAATGTTTGGTAAGTTCGAAGGCTTTTTCTGTACCCTTTATTCCCATTGTAATCTGCAAGAACAGGTGAGGTATTTTAAACAATTTTTTACACAATTTTATGTGGCAAATTAATATTTGCCACGATTGTGAAGAAATAACTTTGTCTTGAGTCTTTGATATGCTGATATAATTACTTGTGATTATGAGAACACATTACAGATGTAAAACATAAAATAATTGATTGCATAAGTACTCAATGCAGTATTTAGTAGATATAACTTTGTCTGCCATAACAGCCTTCAATCTATGTGTACAGGTCTCTATCAGCGTTGTACATAAGAACGTAAGAAATTTCACAATCGAGCGGAGACCATTCAGTCCATCAAGCTTGTTTGTTTAGCTCATAGCTAAGCTGTCCCAGTATATCATCCAGGCACTTCTTAAAGATTGTCAAGATTTGTGCTTCAACTACATGCCTCTGTAGTTTGCTCCAGATTCCCACAACCCTTTGCGTAAAGAAGTGTTTTCTGGCTGCAGTTCTAAATGCACTTTCCCTCAATTTCCACTGGTTTTCTCAAGTAGGAGATCTACTGTCAAGTTGTAAGAATTCTGCTGAAGCTAATTCTCCATTGCCTTTGTGAATTCTGCAGATTCTGAGAATAAGGTCCTCACACAGTCTACTCTGCTTGAGAATGAGCAGTTTTAATTCTTAGAGTCTACCAGAGTATGACATGCCCTTAGGCCCTGGGATGCACTTGATTGCTCTCCTCTGCGCATCATGCTTTTCTTGTAGTGTGGTGATCAGAACACATAATGTTCCAGTGCATTATATAGTTTGAGAATTATGCCCCTTGATTTACAGTATATTCAATAGTTTTAACAATATCACCTAGCATCTGTAAAAGATAACAAACAAAGCAGAAAGGTTTAAGGAGTCCACCCCATTTACTGTATTGTGGGTAAAGCAGCAAAAAGAAATCAAGCAATAGTGAGTAATCACAATGGACTGAGCCAAACAGTGATTGGTTTGGAGAGTGGAGTGCTCGGATCTTATAGGTGCAAGGCAGGAAGAGGCGGGTTCTTAGCCAGAAGTAAGGTATGTAGGAGGGCGTGACTTGGCAACGGAAGTGGGTGAAGTTCTAGTTGGGCTTCCCTTCTGCTGGTCTGTGGAAAAGGGAGAAAAGGCATTAGTGCAGTTCATCAACCCCTGACTCTGCGTCTTGCCCTCAGTTAAACCCGTAGACTGCCTGCCATGCATGTGTGTGTGATAATCTTATTTACCTTTTAGATTGCTTCTGCATATTTCTTAGATGATGACAATGTTGTGTCCACATAAACCCCTAAATACCTTTGAGAGGCTGCTTACTTTGGGACAGTGTCTCCCATCTTGCATACATAACTGATGTTCCTTTTGCCTACGAGTAGCACTTTGCACTTTTCTACATTAAAATTCATTTTCCAAGTGTTCTCCCAGTTCTGAAGCTTGTCCAAGTCTTCTTGAATTGTTTTGGCTGCCTTCTTAGTTTTAGTGTCATCTGCAAATTTCACAAGTTTACTAACTATACCTGAATCTATATAAATAATATAAATCAGAAAAAGTAATTGTCCCAAGACAGACCCATAAGGGACTACACTAATGACTTCCTTTTTCTGTACTCCTTGTTTACTGCCAGTTAACCAACTTCAGATCCAGTTTTGTAGGCTACCTCTCATGCGAATATCTTCTACTTTTAGAAAGAATTTTTTGTGTGGGACCGTATTAAAGGCTCTTTAAAATTATAAGTAAATTATGTTGTATGCTTTGTTTTTGTCAGTTACTGTAGTTGCCTGTTCAAAAAAATCTAAATTACTGATATTGCAGGATCTTCCTCTCATAAAGCCATGCTGGCTGATATGTTGTATGATATGGATAATTTTCTAATTTATTGGATACTTTTCCAATTTATTTCTTATTAAAGTTTTTATTATTTTGCATGGCATAGAAGTAAGATTTTTTGGCCTGTAAATGCCAGGTTCCATTGTATCTCCCTTTTTTAAAGACTGGAGCCACATCACTGTAAATTGTATGAACATATTGTGAAGCAGGACACAATTTTCCCTCATTCTTGTTTTCAAGACTGCTCAGCCTCTGTCAGATTACATGGTGGCCAGTTGATCGTGAGTGAACAGCCTTTTTCAAGTCCAACCACAAATTCTCAATCAGATTGAGATATCATATTTGACTGGACCCCTCCTGGATATTGACATTGTTGTATGCTTAAGGTTGTTGTCTTGCTGGAAAACAAATCTTCTCCCATAGGTGCAGATTTCTTGCAGACTATCACCAGGGTTTCCCCCAGGATGTTCCTGTATTTGCTGCATGCATTCATTTTTCCCTTTAACTTCACAAGCTTTCCAGGGCCTACTGCAGAGAAGCATAACTTACAACATTATGCTTGGTGAGGACGGTGTGTTTTTGATAATGGGCTGGGTTTGGTTTATGACAAACATGGTGTTTAGTCTGATGGCCATAAAGCTCAATTACTGTCTTGGCAAACCATAGAACCTCCTTTCAGCTACTTCTGAATCTCCTATGTGCCTTCTGTCAAGATATCATGTGTGCATTTTAACAGTGGCTTTCTCTTTGCCTCACTCTCATTAAGTTGTGACTAGTGAAACACATGAGGAACAGTTGTTGTTTGCACTGTCTCTCCAGTCTTACCCGCTTTAGTTTGTAACTCCTTTAGAGTTCTCATAGGTTTCTTGGTGGCCTCCATCACTAGTCTTCTTCTTGTGTGATCTCTCGGTTTTCCTGGATGGCCTGCTCTAGGCAGATTCAGAGTTGTGCCATACTCTTTCCATTTCTTAATGATCAATTTAACTAGACTCCAAGGGATATTCTGTGACTTGGATATTTTCTTGTCTCCATTACCTCACATATGCTTCTCAATTACCTATTTACAGAGTTTCTTGGAGTGTTCTGTTGTCATTGTGTAGGTTAGGCATCCATATTGACTAATTACAAGTTGGACCATCCAGATAAGGCACAATCAACTGAAACCCCAGACAGGTGATCTCCACTGAAGTAATTCTGGGCCTGCTAAAACCAGTTGGCTGCCCCAGTGATGATTTAGATGTGTCATATTAAAGGGGGTGAATAATTATGCGATTAATTATTCTGTGTTTTATATTTGTAATAAATTTAGACCACTTTGTAGAGATTGGTTTTGACTTTGTCAAGAGTCTTTTTATATTCATTGGTGTCAAAAAAAAGCCAAACTCAATCCACAGTGATTCACTATTGTTTAAAAATAAAATGTGAAAACTCCAAAAGGGGTGAATACTTTTTACAGGCACTATATGTATGCAGGTGCAACTAAGGAAGAATATGCATTAATTATTAGCTTAATCCAAATAAGAAATGTTGGATAGTAATAATAATAATACATACATAAATATATTCTCAAGACCACATAACTGAGACAATCCTGGCAACATTGGGTACAAAGCAGGAAACTACCTCAGGCAAGGCACACCAATATTCACACAGGGCCAAATGTATACGTCTTTGGGAATGTCAGAAGAAAACTAGGACATGCAGAGGGGTAATAACACATTGAAAACTCCACAAAGACACTCAGTTCTTGGACACTAAATCCATTAGTCAATGGCACTAATTACTTCATCGATTTTATATTACTATTGTTGTCATTTTAAGGTGTTCACAATGTACTTGTGTCATGTGATACTGTACTGCAAGTGTTTGCAGACAAAAAGTGCCAATGGATCCTTAGAAGGATGGCTTGCTGTTGTTGCAATAGTGGGAAATTGCACATCTATGACAGACTTGCCACTTTTAAAGTCTCCCGTGCGGCACACTCTGGAGCTGCTCCTTTGAATCATGGAATGCCAGCTCATACTGTTGATGCCTCATCACTGATGCCATCCCAAGGCTGATGCAGGTTGTCAGTGTTGTTATAATATTTTGTATTTGGTGATGCTGGAATAGATTCTGGTCCCCGTGAATATGAACTGGATTAAGCAGGCTCCAAAATAGACATTATACTAATAATAATCACAAAATTCAATTTTTTCAATTCAACCTTTCATTTTTAAACATGTATTTTCTGCTCATATTCATTGAAAACAACAACAAACAATGACGAAATGTACAATCATGTAAACACCTACATATTTAGCCTATGTATTATTTTCAGTTTTCCATGTTTGTAAATGACTTTGTGAGCAAGCAAACTCAATTCAGTTGGCGTCATAGTGTGGGCATCACAGTGTGTCACACTCTCAGTCTCTTTATCTATTCTGATTCACCATGATTATAATCTACAGATCCCCAGAGTGGAAGCAAAAAGAAAAATAAATATTATAGAAATGCAAAGGACCAATGTCTTCCTACTATACACGTCATAAATGCAGAACAACCTACAATACTTTAACTATTTCAAAAACTTCATACTGCAGTGCACACAACCACACACAATTGCAACACAAGACAATTTACATTAAACATCAAATACAGTAACACCAATTATACAGTCAGTTTGCAAGAAAGGAAAAAATGTTCTTCAAAAATCTGTTAAACGTTCATGAGTATTTTATTCTCCTTTACATTAGAGAAACTGCTGAGCAATACACTGAAAGTTCAGATGAAACAATCCCCAAGTGAACCAAGAAGGCCAAATTCACCAGAAGAAAGAAACAAAGACCCCTGCAGTGCTCATCTGGGTTCTAATTGCATTTTTTTCCCTTTAGTATTTTACTTCTAAGAACCCATGATGACATCCTGCAGACTGGGCAGTTTCTCCTGTCCTAGGTGGTCCTGTGCAACTTCTCTCTTGTGCTGCTAAACGTCTGGGGTTTTTTTCTTTCTTCTTTTTTTGGCCCCTTTATTCCTGTACAGTTTTTCCTTCCTCCATGTATATTTTGGCTTCTGAGGCTTATTCCCATCAATGTAGTCCAATGGCATATATTTAGAACCTAGATAGTACCAGACAGTTTGGTGTAGTGGCTAAGGCTTTGGACTTCAAATCTTGAGGTTGTGGGTTCAAATCCCACTCCTGACACTGTGTGATCAAAAGCAAATTACTTGACCTGCCTGTTTTCCCATTGGAAAAACCAAAAGAAATGTAATTAAGTGTGTCATAAAAGTTGTATGCTTCCTTGGATAAAGGCGTCAACCAAATAAGTAAAAGTAGATGGACTCTCATTTAACATCATTGAAAGGTACAAGCAGACATTGACCAAGAATCCTGTATGACTACTTTTACAACAGTGGAGCATCCAATTTCTACCCACAGGGTCTCTCTACCTATCCCCTAAAAATTATCATCATATATTAATGAAAACAAAGCATTTTTATTACCAATTTCCTAGTAGACATTGCCCTAGATTTGTCATTTCTCCATTTTTGTAAAAGATGGACTACAACTAGGAGTTGCTGGGTGAGATGGGAATCTTTTTTGTTTTAGATCCTTTGTTCAGAAGGAGCGAGCCACCTGAACTTGCTGCTTTCTGGTCTCTCTTCCTTCATTCCCTATATCTTTTCATTTGCTATAAAATCCAAAAGCAGGTGACATGATTGTCTCCTTAAACACACAGGCTTTAGACTTCATCTACAAGGAGTGGGTGGCTGTGATAGGCCTGAACTTGATGCTTTCTGGTCTCCATTCATTTACTACATCTTGTAACTTTCTCTAAAATCCAAAGGCAGGTGAAATGGTTTGTTTTCATTACTGTCATTGTCATGATGATCTGGGCTTCTTTTTTTTTCATTTATATTTTACATCCTTTTTCTTGGCCTCTAAAACAAAGGCTATAGCATTTTATTGTTTTAGGGATCAAGGAATTTAATGATCTGGTCTGTTTTTTGTTTTAGGATATTTTTGAAGATGTTAATGTTGACATACATCTTCCCGAGTTGTCATTTTGTTTTCATTATCATCTCTGCCATTTTTTGCTGTTTGTAATGCGGGGTTGCCAGGCAGTTGCTAAGCAAGACATCCGTCAGAATGCATCATTCACTCCTTTACTGCCTGAGTTTGTGACAAATTCAAAACTTAAAACTCTAGAGCCATCACTGTTAAAGATTTTACAGGCTAGGAATTGCTTTCTGTTATTCAACTTTGATTACATCTTGTGTTTTGGCTTAGGCCATGTGAAATATTATAGGCATTGTCTGTCTTCCTGTATCTCTCAGTTTACACTTTGGTCTCACATCTTGCCCATTGTTTATTTGAAACTCACTCTCCCGGTTTGAATCTTGGTTTGTTATTACTACTACAGTACATTCTATGTCCTGATTCTATTCTACTTAATACTGCTGCCACCCTGTGTCTCCATCACACATGTTTTAGATGAGTTATCTACAAGAAGTGAGCAGATAAAACTGAACCTGATGCTTTCTGCTCTCTGTTTGTTCATTCCCTAGATCTTGTCACTTGTTCTAAAATCCAAAAGTAGGTGACATGATTGTCTCCATTCACATACAGGTTTTAGATCCTTTATCCACAAGGAGTGGGTGATATAGGCCTAAACTTAAGGTTTCCTGGTCTCTGTTTAGATCCTTTATCCACAAGGAGCATTTGGCTGAGATAGGCCTGGTCTCTGTTCCTTCATTCCCTAGATCTTGTCACTTGCTTAAAAATCCAAAACATGGTGACATTATTGTATCTATTATGCACATACACAGGCGTTAGATCCTTTATCCGCAAGGAGTGGGCGACTAAGGTAGGCCTGATCTTGATCCTTCCTGGTCTCATTTCCTTTATTCTCTAGATCTTGTCACTTGCTCTAAAATCCAAAAGCAAGTGACATGATTGTCTCCATTACGCACACAGGATTTCAGTGGCTGAGCTAGCAACCTATCCTAGAACCTCTGGCTGTCAATTTTATCACCCACGCTGAACCAAAAAAGGAAATATTTAAGAGGACAGTTTTTACCTATTAGGGCTTCTAGATCTTTGAGGAGGAGAAGTAAGTAAGAGAACATGGCTCCTTGTTACCCTGAGCTAAATCGGCTTCAAGTCCCTCAGCCTCCAAAGTAAATCCAATCCCACATATTTTTTATAGGATGTTACCTGATTGTGCAAAATGTAGGCAAGATAAGCTGTGCAGCCTGTCAGGAATTGTTTCTGCAGTAACAATAAACTATTAAATAAATGGAGTCAAGCTAAATATTTGCTGTCAAATCAGTGTCACACAAAGCACCATTTATTTGCTGTTTCTAGTTTTGTCTTTAACCTTGTTATTTTCCAATTGGATGTCAAGGCTTTCTCTCTATTAATGAAATGAATGGACTCTCCGGCTAATAAATTACTTCAAAATAATCAAGTATGTAGTGACTGGAAATGGACAAGATAATAAAAAAGCATATTTGCAGTCTTCTAGTAACCAAAGGTACTCAGTTCAGATGACAAAATAGCATTGTTTGCAATTATTTGGTCTGTTACTCTCTTTCTAAACACACAAACACACAGTTATGTATAAATTTGGTGTACTGTACTGTATATATACATATATGGGTAGTTATTCAATGTTTACTGCTGTACCACTGCTGCCCTCTTGTGGTCTTCAGCTCTGCATAACATTATTCATTTTTTTCTATTTGATCTATATAGATTATAAATGGTGACTTTGGTTCTTTAACGAACTAGTCTGACAATCAAATGTTAATTCACGTAAGTATCCATCCATTTTCTGGACCTGCATAATCGGTTACACAGTTGCTGGGAGCCCAAGTCTACCCTTGCAGCACTGAGTATAATGCAGGTCACAACTATGCATGAGATTCCAGGACTCATCCTCAATTCACTCATCTTCCCAAAATGAAAGTTATCGATCAAGCTATCCACCAGGACTGTGAGATATGAAACACAGCAAAGTAACCACAGAGAAAATCAGGCATACAGAAAACGAGCAGATTCCATACTGCCAGTGACAGATTCAAACATACTCTCTTGGAGGTCTGAAACAGCTGCCACCATGCCATCCCCATCACACTAACAAGTTTAAAATGAAACATGGATGGGTGCTTTGTGAGACTAGTGCCTCATCTTTGTCTGGTTTCGATTTAGCATCTCACTTACTACAACCCTGCATAAGACAAACTGAATTTACTAGATAAAAGTTGCAATTCATATACAAAGAAATGCATACATATGCTGAAATTCAGACACTAACAAATGTGTACCTGCAATCCATGTTTCAGTGAAGTATAATTTAAGTGCTTAGCAACTAAAAACAGTGAGCTTCATTGGCCTAATTAGTACAAATTTCCTATAAATGGCCTCATCTCCTGCTCCCTTTCAAATGAGGTTGTATTGTCTGTAGCTGAAAAATTGTCACTGACTACACTTAGGCAATCAACAGAATTAATCTGACAGATTTAACAATCTAAAACAATTACGGAAGAATTATGGCAACAAAAATAGCAGAATTAGCTCTGAGTTACAGAGCCAAGTTATTTGCAACAAGATTCTTTTCCAAGTTAAAGGTACACAGTCCAAATCCAGTGGTTTCTCAATGTTCAGTAGTTTGTTAACTTATTTTGGTGCTTCAGCACATATGAATATGCTTGATGTTCACTTTTATGGCCTGTTCTATTGTGTAATCAGATGCATGTAATGCAAAATGTACCAACTAACCTCTTAGATGTCTTTCTTCATGGGGAAAAGAAAGAAATGTTGAAACCAGAGTAAGACAAAGTGGGCATTACCCATTCTGTTAGGCTTTAGCAGCACAGCAGGCACTATTACGGCAGCAGATTTAATACACATCCTGCTGCACAAAACCCCCACTTACATTCCAATCTAGATGACTGAGCTCCAGCTTGTACCAGAATCTGCCTGTACTTCATCTGATAACAAAGGTGTAAATATGAGCTCTGTTGACATATTTCTAAAGACTTCTTGCACCAGAAGGTGTGAAAGGGACTCAAGCAAGAATAAAAACCTGTAATTCAAGGAATGAGAACTGGGATGGATAGAAGAACTCACCTAAGAGGAGACTCTGATTTTGTAAGTAGAAGTGACTTTAAAACAAGGGTGTCCTGGAGGGCCACAGTGGCTGCACGGTTTCATTCTAGCCATATTCTTCATTAGTGACCAGTTTTTGCTGCTAATTAACTTCTTTTGCCTTAGTTTTAATTGACTTGACTCAGGCCTCTTAGTTGTCTCTTTTTCCTTAATTAGCAGCCAAACAATAATGAGACATAAAATAAGCCGCCAGATGACCAGCTCACCTGTGCCCATCACACAATATCTGAAAATAAAGAAAGGTGAAGGTCTCAGTATGGTTGATCTCTCAGTTCACCAAAACATTTTCATGGCGTTCTTAGAAAAATCAACAGTTTTGGAAATGTCTGCTGTGGAAGAATGACAACAGCAACAAGCCATGGAATGAAATAATGGGATTAATTAAGAGCAAGAATCAGCTTCTCATGAAGAGACTGGTTGGTGTTTGAACTCCCAGTTTAGCTGGTGATCTGTTGGCTCATTTCACATCTTATTTCTGTTTGGCTACCATTTAATGAGGAAATGAATAAATTCAGAGGACTGAATCCTTATAGGACAGAATCAGCACCTCCAAATCCGAGACCATGGTCCTCAACCGGAAAAGGGTGGAGTGCCCTCTCAGGGTTGGTAGCGAGATCCTGCCCCAAGTGGAGGAGTTCAAGTATCTCGGGGTCTTGTTCACGAGTGAGGGAAGAATGGAGCGTGAGATCGACAGGCGGATCGGTGCGGCATCCGCAGTAATGCGGGCGTTGCATCGGTCTGTCGTGGTGAAAAAGGAGCTGAGCCGCAAGGCGAAGCTCTCAATTTACCAGTCGATCTATGTTCCTACCCTCACCTATGGTCATGAGCTATGGGTAGTGACCGAAAGAACGAGATCGCGAATACAAGCGGCTGAAATGAGTTTCCTCCGCAGGGTGTCTGGGCTTTCCCTTAAAGATAGGGTGAGAAGCTCAGTCATCCGGGAGGGGCTCAGAGTAGAGCCGCTGCTCCTCCGCATCGAGAGGAGTCAGATGAGGTGGCTCGGGCATCTGATCAGGATGACTCCTGGACGCCTCCCTGGTGAGGTGTTCCAGGCACGTCCAACCGGGAGGAGGCCCCGGGGAAGACCCAGGACACGCTGGAGGGACTATGTCTCTCGACTGGCCTGGGAACGCCTTGGGATTCTCCCGGAAGAGCTAGAAGAAGTGGCCGGGGAGAGGGAAGTCTGGGCATCTCTGCTCAAGCTGCTGCCCCCGCGACCCGACCTTGGATAAGCGGGAGACAATGGATGGATGGATGGATGGATGGATGAATCCTTATAAACAAGGCTATTAAAATGAAGGGAAAAGAAGTTAATTAGCAGTGAAAACTGGTCACTGATTAGGAAAAGGGTTAGAATGAAAACCTATAGCCACTGCGGCCCTCCAGTCTGACAACCCTGCTTTAAACCAATCAGGAGAGGTTAGAATTCTTTCTGATTAACTAACTGATTAACTGAGGGGGATACACTCACTGATCACTCAGGAGAATTCGGAGGCCCTCTGATGAAATACTCAATAGGAGCATTCTGCTCTCACACTCCCTAAAATTTCCCTCTAAAATGAAATTGTGATGAGCTGCTATCTCTTTGGGTAGCTGGAACTAACAGTATCTTCTCTTTGTGGACTGCAAAGCTGAGATCCAATCTGTCAAGCCAAATCTGTGTGCCGGTAGTCTGGAAAGACTATGAAGTAGCCATAACTTCATGAAGGGAATTTCAGCATCTAACCTCTGGTGCCAGAAAGAGTCATGCTTTTCAATATGAAGTTGCAAAGGGCCTAACAGCAGAAAGCAAGCTGAGAAAGCAGCATCACAGAATACCAGAAGCAAAGGATCATTGAGTAAAGGGAAACAGTGCACTGCAATGTAAGGAGGATCCTCCATTTGAACCTGGAGCAACATCAAAGCAACAGCTCTGCATAACCTCAGACATCACCTTTAAAGACTTGATATTGTAAAACTATTTATCTGTGCTAAGATAAATTAGAATTCTAAATAGCAAGTAAACATCCACTCTCTCCATGTAATATGTGTGTATGTAATGTCTGTCTGTTCCCTGTGTTATATGCCAATGTATACAGTACATGCAATTATCATAGTTCTATAATCCTTGTGTTTGACAATAGATTGTATTATTCTGTTTCTTAAAACAATTGTGTTTGAGTTACCTTGATAGTTACCTTGAAGTGTAACACCCAGAGACCCCCTAATACAACAGAGAAAGGTAAGTTAAATAAAGTAAGAGCCTTGCCAAATTAATTAATTAATTACCAACATAAAGTAAAATTTTAAAAGTAAAATTAAAGTCCGATGAATGATTAATCAAGTTAAATCTCTCCTCTTCCCCACATTATTATGACTTTATCTGGGTGGGTAAGTTAAAATTCATTTTATTTTCCTACACCAGTTATATACCTGTTACCGTTAACCTGTTACCTGTCTCACTGTCCATTCTGTACCACACATATTCAACCCTAATGATACCCAATGGCAGGTTATCGCTGACTGGAACCATCTTTACTTTCTTTCCTTTACTTCAGCTAAGTTTACCACCAACAAAAGACTTTACATGAGTGTCCTCTGTGCCTTGAAGGTACCTTAGCTAGACAAAGAACGGGCTCAATACTCCACAATGACAAAGCAACAACAAGACTTTAGGAATTTTTGTGAATTGGCTGAGGTGCATCTTACTCTACTGATCACAGTTGAGATAGTTCTACAACTTCGTTGAAGTCCACCTGTGGATAATTCGATTGATTGGCTAGATTAGGAAAGGTACACACCTCTCTATAGAAGGTTCCATAGTTTACAATGTGTATATGAGCAAAAACCAAGCCATGAAGTCAAAGGAATTGTCTGAGGAGCTTAGAGGCAGGATTGTGTTGAGGCACAGATCTGGGGAAGTCAAGTCAAGTCAAGTTGGGGAGTTTGGAATTGTACAGTGTGTTGCCACACCCACCACATGACTAAACAGCTTGGGATTCCGGTTGGCAACCCCCCAGGAAGACACGCTGTCCAGTCCCAGCCTCCAGAAATGACTCTCTATCTGCTGCAGCCAAGTGTTATGCGGGCAACCCCTTGGCCTGGTCCAGCCACCCTCGGGGAATCATGTCACATGGCCATAGTGCCATTACTGACACACCCTCACAATGCAGGTAATGTGCCTCATTTGGGACTCCATTAGCAACCGCTCATTCGCAACAAAGTTAAACCAGCAGTACCCAAGGATTCTCCAAAGAGACACAGCACCAAAGGAGTCCAGTCTTCATCTCAGGTCACTAGATAGCATCCATGTCTCACAACCATATAGCAAGACAGGAAGCACCAAGACTTTGTCCTTTTGCATAGATTTTGGGAGCACCCCACACATCCCTTTCCAGCAACCTCATGACCCCCCATGCTCTCTCAATCCGCCTACTGACTTCATAGGAAGAGTCACGAGAGACATGTCACTGCCAAGGTAAGTAAACTTCTCGACAAGGTCAATACTCCCTCCGCAGACAGACACACTGCTGATGGCTGTGCCCAAGCATGACGTTGGGGATCTGGGGAAGGCTACATAAAAATGTCTGCAGCACTGAAGTTTCCCAAGAGCACATTGGATTCCATAATTCTTAATTGGAATAAATTTGGAACAGCCATAACTCTTCCTTGAGCTTTGTATCTGACCAAACTGATCAATCAGGGAAGAAGGGCCTTGGGAGGAGAGAGGTTACCGAGAACTTAATGGTTTCTCTGGCTGACCTCCAGAGAATCTGCATTAAGATGTGAGAAGGTTTTGACATGACACCATCACTGCAACACTCCACTAATATGGGTTTTATGGCAGAGTAGCCAGATGACACATGATAGTCCACTTAGAGTTTACAAAAGGATATTTAAAAGACCCTCAAGACTATGTAAAACAAGACTCTCAGGTCTGTTGAAATCAGCATTGAACTGTTTGGCAGCAGCACCTGAAGGAAACCAGGCAAAGGTCATCACCTGCACAATACCTTTCCATAGGTGAAGCATGGTGGTGGCAATGTCATGCTGTGGGTTTGTTTTTTTTTTTTCTTTTTTCAGCAGCATGAACTGGAACTTACTGAAAAGAGCAAAATACAGAGATATTCTTAATGAAAACCTGCTCCAGTATGCTCTGAGCTTCAGACTGGGCCAAAGGTTAACCTTCCAATAAGACAATGACCATAAGCACAAAGCTAAGACAACACAGAAGTGACTTAGTGACAATTCTGTGCATATCTTTGAGTGCACCAGACAGAGTCTGGACTTGAACCTAATTGAGCATCTCTGTAGAGACATGAGCATAGCTGTCCATCAACAGTCTCCACCCAACCTGACAGAGTTTGTGAGGATCTACAGAGAAAAATATCAGAAAATCACCTAATCAGTTCTTCCCCCCACAAAGTCCATATTTGTGAAGCTTTTTGTGACAAACCCAAGAAGACTTCCAAAGGGGATTCAACTGAGCACTGAATAAAGGGTCTGAATATTTGTGTCAATGGGGTATTTCAGCTTTTTATTTTTTAATAATTTACTAAAACTGTTTTTACTTTGTCATTTCTGGGGTATCGACTGCTGTTTGATGATTTTATCATGAGGGTGCAACATAACAGAATGTGAAAACAGTTAATGGGTCTAACAATGTAGCTTCTCGGGTATGCTAATAGCAATCTGAAAGAGACACTGATTTAAGCTTATACTTAAACATTATAGTTATTTGCATCAAACACAATAATGGAAAATATAACTATTACACATAATCGTATAACCTGGGTTCATGCAGCCTTCATTCAGTCCTAGATGGCTTCTTTACTTTAGGTGCAATTTATATAGCCTTAATCAAAAAATGAAAAGAAGGCAACTTCCAAATGTCCATCAGATACAGAAAGAAAGCTCCATGAAAGTGCCCATATTAGTACCACAATCAGTAAATAAGCTGAATGCTTTATTTTGCAACAAGCAGCAAATAAAAGAAATCTTTCTGAGAAAAGTAATAAAAGGCAGCCACTCTCTCCACCCTTCTCATCCAAAATGAGATTACTTGTAGCTTACTTGTTTTCACCTCTGTTAGCTGAGTGTGTCATGACACTTTTCAGTTTCTCAGAACTCATAGAATGTTATGCAATCATTATCAGAAGCTCAAGGCTGACATTTTAGATCCCACACCCAGTGAGTCTTCTAGTTCCATTCCTCAAGATATTTTCTGGCAGGTACACTGGACACTCTCAAGTTGACCCCAGTGTGTGTAAGTGTAGGTAAACCTGTGTGTGTGCCCAGAGATGGACTGACTAAATGCTTGAGTACGTCCTGTGATGTCCTAGTGCTGAGTTCAGGATTGGTCACAATTGCACATATATTGCTGTTATGTGTGCACAGGTATATGTATACATGTGTATAGTATAATATGTGAGAATCGTTTTTTTTTGTTATTGCTCATCATTTGCTGCTGCTGCCAGGTATGGTACCTTGTATGTGGATACTTGGAACCTGTCATGTACACAGGAACAACACAGTATGCCACTGCTGCCTACAGGATTTGCTTGCTTGTGAAGGCCTGAATTTGGTTATGGCTGCTGGACATTCTGATTTCTATTTTCATATTTTCCTAATTTTTAAGCAAAAACAAAGCACAGTCTCTTTGTTCTCCAAATAATTTTCTTAAGTAATGTACAGTATTTATTATTCATACTATATATGCATACCCTTACAATGTTCCTTACTGTGTTCCTGTAATCTTCTCTGCATGAGCTGCAAAGCATGATGGATATTCCAATAAATGTATTTATTACACTAATGATTGCTCATTTTCTCTTTGGTCCCTCTGTTGTTTTTTGATGTCCTTGTCTCCTTGTTTCCTCTAATCAATTTTCCCTCCCACTAGCCAGCCATCATTCTTAGCCGAGATAACCCCTGTGTTTTATATGCTGGGCAATGTCAGCATGTCAATGATAACTGTAGTTGCCTTGTGTGGTGATAAAAAAAACAGTGAGGGGCTTATGATATTGCATTTAGAGTTTATTTGTGAGACAAAGCATGCCTAATTCCTGTTGTGAAAATGACTGGTTGCTCACTTAGCAAAGACACTTGACCGATGTTAAGATATTTTGGGCTTAAAGCAGCCATTTGCGAAAAGGTTATGCAGGCTTAACAAAATCTTCTTTTGAAGTAATCATTGGTAAAGGCAATTGCTGCGCTGAGTCTCATTAAAGTAATTGCTTTATTTCTGGTTGTGTTTACATACCTGGCCAATACAACAAAATGAGTTATGCCCACACCACACAGAGTGTGTGATTCTAGAGTCATGAATTGCAGTGACGTCAGATAATCACAAAGGATTACCCAGAGCTGGGGACATGGACCTCCCTCTGCCTGCTGTGCCACAGACCTCCTATTTTGAAGGTAGTGCCGATAGATTCATCAAAGCAACCACTGGCTTTTAGTTTTAGCATTAACCACATAATTTAAAGGTTCTAATTAAAAACTTTGTCTGCTTTTTAAAATAATTTTCCTTGCAGCAGTGCATAACCTTTGCATAACCTTTTAAGAAAAACCACTAATCACACTATGCACTAGCACTGAAGCGCAGTAAATTACATTGTGAAAATTATTAAATTGAAATAAAAATGACTGCTGTACAAAGCAAACAACTAAATATATCATACTGTATGTGTGTCATTAAACAAATAAAAGTAAATAAATAAAAACAAATGAAATCAAATAAAAACAAATGAAATCATTCATTTATTCACCATGATATGCTCATTTCAGGCAGTGGTTACTTTGGGAAAATCATTTCTTCTTCTAGAATTTACTGTTGTGGTGTGATTACTACTGACTACTTATTGACATGTGAGCTTATCACTCATTGACAGCGCCAGCCACGTATCATGGGATTTTTCCATACAGACGTCCACTTGAATACATGCACATCGAATGCATTCACTTGTACAGAGCTCACTCTACATAATTCCATATCCTCAGGCATGAGGCAAAATGCAACATGAATAACACACTTCAAGCAGTCGAGAACTACTGTAGCATACAGAACGTATGTTAGATCTCTCATTAATTGATACTTACTTACTTAACCAGTAAAACTCACGCATTGATTGATATTTACTTTCCAACCCAGTAAAGTTCTCGCATTAATTGATACTCACCTACCCTTTGAAACTATCATGTTGATTGATACTTACTTACCTACCCACTAAAACTCTCGCATTGATTGATTATTACTTAACTACTTGGTAAATCTTTTGTGTTGATTGATACTCACCTACCTACCTAGAAAAGCTCCCAATTTGAATAATACTTATTTATCTAGCTGATAAAACTCTTGCACTGATTGATACTTACTTACCTAGCCAGTAGTGGTAGGGTGTTGAACCGTGTTAGCCATGATGGATGCAGTGAGAAGTCAAGGAAGATTACACCTTTTATTGACTAACTGAATAGATTACAATATGCAAGCTTTCGAGGGAACTGAAGCCCCTTCTTCTTGATTACAACATGTCTGAAGAAGGGGTCTCAGTTGCCTCGAAAGATTGCAAATTGCGATCTGTTCAATTAGTCAATAACAGGTGTCATTTTGCTTGACTTCTCATTACTTAACCAGTAAAACTCATGTATTGATTGATATTTACTTCCCTACCCAGTAGAATTCTCTTACTGGCTAAAATCTTACTTACTTAACCAGTAAAACTCTTGTATTGATTGCTACTTACTGTACATACAAACCTAGTAAAACTGCTATGTTGATCGATATTTACTTTCCTACCAAGTAATATCCCTCCATTGGTTTCATACTTATTTACCCAGAAATAAACTCCTACTTTCATTAATGCTTACTAAACTTCCCTGTAAAACTCTCATTTTGATTGATATTTACATAAAACTCTTGTGACAATTGATATTTACTTACCTACCTAGAAAAACTCTCTGCAATGATTGATACTTACTTATTTACCAAGTAGAATTCTTTCATTGATTGATACTTACTTACTTTAAAAGAAAAACTCTCACACTGATCAATACTTACTTACCTATCAACCTAGTAAAACTCTTGTGTTGATTGATATTTACATAAACCTCTTGCGTTAGTTGATGCTTAGTTAGCTACCCTTAGCTAAACCTCACTTTGATTGATATTTACTTGTCTATCTTGTAAATCCTGTGGTGGGCTGGCGCCCTGCTCGGGGTTTGTTTCCTGCCTTGCGCCCTGTGTTGGCTGGGATTGGCTCCAGCAGACCCCAGTGACCCTGTAGTTAGGATATAGCGGGTTGGATAATGGATGGCTGGATATCTTGTAAATCTCTTTTGTTGACTGATACCTAGGTACCAGATATACTTACCTATTCATTATAACTCTTGTGTAAACATGGATTAAGACAAAAAATAAGCATAGCACAACCAGTTTTCTTTAATACACATCCCTAATAATTATTCTCTTTTCTCCTGATGTCTTTGTGAAGACACTGGTAAGTGGACTAGTTGCCTGACAAAGACTGGTAAGATTCTCACCCAGCACTATACAAGTCTGCTTAATACAAGCAAGGTTGGGAATCTTCAGATTCTTCCTTTTATAAAGCAGGATTGCCAATACTGTCATTCTAATATTCTAGTCGCAGTATGTGAGGCTGACTGGCAGTCATTAAGGTTAAGATTTGGCATTCTTTAGAAAAGCAGAGAAAGGTAGCCATATAAAAATTATATGTCCTCTAAGGCACAATCCACAAGTACATTAAAATAAGTAATTCACAGTTAACACAGTGTGGAAGCAAACTACTACTGAACTGAACCCGTAGCTGTACTCCACCTCATATCAAGGCTTTCAGCAAGAATGGGATTTATAAGGAAGTTTCTGCAGCACAATACAGTTTATATGTGTCATAGAAATGCTTTGAGCAGCTACATTTCCCATAACAGACTTATAAGTCATGACAGCATTTTATGAGCAGAGTAAAACATTTTAAAAAAGTATCCAGATACCAATGGATTACGTGTATGCAGTTCATAAATGGAAGGGCAAGACAAAAGACAAAAGTAGCTTTGACCTTGGTATGGTTTTGAGCACAAGAAGCACTGGCAGAGACATATGAGGAATATAATTACTTTGGGGTTCTCAGAAAAAGTAAGTTGGCAAACATATTTAGAAAATCCAGCCAATTGGATTACTTTTGTTGGAAACAAACCACTCACAGAATTGCCCAATAGATGCCATGTGAGATGCTAAAGACAGGCTACAGCCACTGAGCTAACAGCCATGTGAACATATGACATAATACCTTGTCACAGATGGGGTATGGTGTCTTACAACATAACCATTTCCCATTTCTGTCAACGAAAATGACAAAGTTATAGTTGTAGGTGGAAACACATAAAGTGCAGAATTTAAAAACAGTATGACCTGGACTCATGAATATCAATTCTAGTGTGCCGCCATCTTACATAGGTGGAATCTGAGGACATGATACATCAGATGACTATCATGTACATGACTGGTAACTGGCATAGCAACTATAAACAACATGGCTACATCCAAACAAAAACAGTTCCAAAAAAAAAAAAAATTGCAACGTCAGAAAGCTCAAAACTACATATAATAATAAAAATGAGTAAAAAAAATGAACCCAAAAGGAATCTGACGAAGCCAGAAGTCCAGATTCTCAACGTTCCCAGTTTTACCCTGATTGACACACAAGTAGTCCACAAATCATGGAGAACATAATGACATGGCTTTTGTAGTAATCGCAATGTTGGCTTATGAGGACTGTTTTCTGTATGATCTGCAAAGTTGTTAAAACATCTCAGGTATGAATGGAAATAAAAGTAAGACCAGTAAAATGCCACTTTTTAACCCGTTGCTGAATTCTGCATATTCCAACACCCAATGAGATTTTGCTGCATAAATTCCTCATGTGTCAACTACAAGCATGCAGCTCCACAGTCAGTATATGCTGTTTCAATAAATATGGCATGTCTTTTCTCTGGCATGCACACAGATAACAGAACTAACAAAACGAAAAATACTACCTTCACCTGAATATGTCCAAGGCCTTAACTGAAAACGGGGCTTCTTACCATGTGCAGGGCTCCTTTTGTCCACACCCTGTAGTTGTAATTAGATATTCCTGAACTGGACTCCGCATGCATAGAATGCAAATTTCCACTACCAATTTACAAACTACTTAAGGATGAATTTAACATACACAGAAAGATAAATCTGCACTTTAATATGGACATTTTAAAATTTCACTCAGTTTGTAAAAGTTATCAAAGAACCAGGGGAAATGTTTTATTTTAAAGCACTAAACTATATTATGTTTCTACATCTTTATTTTTCTTGATTTTGATCATTATTTAGCTAGCTACTTTCACATGAAAGGTGGACAGCAGACTATGTTTTATCTTTTTTGTTTGTACATTTAGGCAGATTTTCTCTTTAAACCTCTCTGGAGGCTGTGAACACATCTCATATACCATCTGTCTTATCTGGTGTGTGCTGGGTACCTGAATATACATAGGTGCGTGCTGTGAATTCCTATGAATATGTGAACAAATATAGAGAAAATGTACTCACAAGAGCATAATTGCTTATCTCTGGCATGGCTCATTGTGGCTTGCATTCAAATTCCACTCATTCTGAATTAAAAATATCTTCCTGCACTAGCTTTATTGTGATGGCTCTTAATTCCACCAACAACACCAGATCACTGGCTTTGTGCATGAGAACACTGTGTTATAATAGAGCTTCGGCATTAAGTCTAACAGCATAGTTTTTAAGGCCTCATAAACAGTCATTAGGAAGGGCTCAGGTTGTACTACAGGGTTACCGAGCTTGTAATGGAGGAGCAAAAAGGATCCACCTAAAATGTGGCTTAATGGAACGACTCACATGCCTTCTCCAGAATGTTCTGCACTTATTGGTGTTATGATTTGTGTCCCAAATGAGCTACAAAATTGTGCGAGTCCTTGAAATGATCCACCAAAGCAGGCCAGAATCCTCACTGGTTTGTCCAGAACAACCTCACTCCAATCCAGACAGTTCTCAACTGTAAGCAGTTGGCCCCTAAATGGGGAAAGTGGTTGAAAACTTCAAAAATGTTCTTAAAAGTCTCAAAACATCAAGAGGGAGAACTGTGAAAACTCTGCCTTGTACTGAGATATCAAAGCATTAAATTTTTATAAATGAAAGATTTATTAAACAAAAAAATGGGAAATAACAAAAATATATAAACAAGAGCAAAAAGGAATTGCCAACAAGGCGATCCGAGGTAACCAAGTCCCAAAACACATTTTTTGAAAAAAAATAAAAACTCAAAACAGAACAGAAAACAATCAATAATCAGCAATCCCAAATCCAAATAAAAAAGCAATGCCTGAATATCCTCTAAAAAGTTCAATGAACCACCCCTGAGGCCTCTTCCCTCACTCAATATACAGTATAGGCGGGGGTCTCACCTGCTGTGATATTGTAGTAGCTCCTCATTTTGGGGCACCAGTTACAAAGAACATGTATCATACGTCGGTGCAATTAAAGGGCCAGTATACAAACATTTCTAAATGTAATAAAAATGACAATATATTATACATACTGACTACATAATACATAAGTAGAACAAAATGAACAGATCTGATATGGACTGATAGAAATACACTTAAAAATGAACAGAAAAGACATGGAAAATGATGTAGATATAAGCTATGACTAAAATACAACAAGAACAGCCGCTGATTAGTTAATTTCCATTTTGACTGACAGAACAACATTGCCGTCTCGTAGTGCAGGTCTGTCTTGCACTCTTCTCCCTTGGTGTTTCAATAAATAGCCAGACAGCTAGAATTGCTTCTCTCTGTGACCTTTTCCCTTCTGTCTAGCATGTAACTGCTATATCTGCTTTGATTGTCTCTACTGAAACCTATTTTAGATAATGTATTTAAATGTTAAAGAATCATCCGCATCTCTGTGTTTTTACCCCAGTATAGGTGTCAAAATCAAATTTCCTATAGAAGCCACCTGTCCATCTATTAGTCAGTTACTGGTTTGTAACAAAACTTTAACAAATGCTTTTTTGGACATGAAAAGGCTACAAAGTACCAATGACTTTAGACTTGAGGCTACCTATTGTACATTGGTTCCCAAATTGTTTTGGACAGAGGGCTGCTTTGTCAAACATATGAAAATAGGGTTGCTTCATAGGCCTTGTTACACATGTGCATTACAGAAGTTAGTGGTTGACTCTGCAAAGGACACATAATGGGGGACAGGTTTGGGTGAGATGCAGTCATTAACCTTTCCTCTTTCTTCCAACCCAGAGCAGAGGAAGAGCCAACAAAAGATGAGTGACCACACTTCTGTCATATTTTCAGAAGTCCTGGCTATGTTGGTCTCAAACATATACAGTGCATCCGGAAAATATTCACAGCGCATCACTTTTTCCACATTTTGTTATGTTACAGCCTTATTCCAAAATGGATTAAATTAATGTTTTTCCTCCGAATTCTACACACAACACCCCATAATGACAACGTGAAAAAAGTTTACTTGAGATTTTTGCAAATTTATTAAAAATAAAAAAATTGAGAAAGCACATGCACATAAGTATTCACAGCCTTTGCCATGAAGCTCGAAATTGAGCTCAGGTGCATCCTGTTTCCCCTGATCATCCTTGAGATGTTTCTGCAGCTTCATTGGAGTCCACCTGTGGTAAATTCAGTTGATTGGACATGATTTGGAAAGGCACACACCTGTCTATATAAGGTCCCACAGTTGACAGTTCATGTCAGAGCACAAACCAAGCATGAAGTCAAAGGAATTGTCTGTAGACCTCCGAGACAGGATTGTCTCGAGGCACAAATCTGGGGAAGGTTACAGAAAAATTTCTGCTGCTTTGAAGGTCCCAATGAGCACAGTGGCCTCCATCATCCGTAAGTGGAAGAAGTTCAAAACCACCAGGACTCTTCCTAGAGCTGGCCGGCCATCTAAACTGAGCGATTGGGGGAGAAGGGCCTTATTTAGGGAGGTGACCAAGAACTCAATGGTCACTCTGTCAGAGCTCCAGAGGTCCTCTGTGGAGAGAGAAGAACATTCTAGAAGGACAACCATCTCTGCAGCAATCCACCAATCAGGCCTGTATGGTAGAGTGGCCAGACGGAAGCCACTCCTTGGTAAAAGGCACATGGCAGCCCGCCTGGAGTTTGCCAAAAGGCACCTGAAGGACTCTCAAACCATGAGAAACAAAATTCTCTGGTCTGATGAGACAAAGATTGAACTCTTTGGTGTGAATGCCAAGCGTCAAATTTGGAGGAAATCTGGCACCATCTCTACAGTGAAGCATGGTGGTGGCAGCAACATGCTGTGGGGATGTTTTTCAGCGGCAGGAACTGGGAGACTAGTCAGGATAAAGGGAAAGATGACTGCAGCAATGTACAGAGACATCCTGGATGAAAACCTGCTCCAGAGCGCTCTTGACCTCAGACTGGGGCGACAGTTCATCTTTCAGCAGGACAACGACCCTAAGCACACAGCCAAAATATCAAAGGAGTGGCTTCAGGATAACTCTGTGAATGTCCTTGAGTGGCCAAGCCAGAGCCTAGACTTGAATCCAATTGAACATCTCTGGAGAGATCTTAAAATGGCTGTGCACCGACGCTTCCCATCCAACCTGATGGAGCTTGAGAGGTGCTGCAAAGAGGAATGGGCGAAACTGGCCAAGAATAGGTGTGCCAAGCTTGTGGCATCATATTCAACAAGACTTGAGGCTGTAATTGCTGCCAAAGGTGCATCGACAAAGTATTGAGCAAAGGCTGTGAATACTTATCCATCCATCCATTATCCAACCCGCTGAATCCGAACACAGGGTCACGGGGGTCCGCTGGAGCCAATCCCAGCCAACACAGGGCACGGTGAATACTTATGTACATGGGATTTCTCAGTTTTTTTATTTTTAATAAATTTGCAAAAACCTCAACTTTTTTCACGTTGTCATTATGGGGTGTTGTGTGTAGAATTCTGAGGAAAAAAATGAATTTAATCCATTTTGGAATAAGGCTGTAAAATAACAAAATCTGGAAAAAGTGATGCGCTGTGAATACTTTCTGGATGCACTGTAAATGAACAGAGCCAGCCAAAAGCTGGCATTTATCATCAGACCAGCATTTCTCTGAGAGACCCCAACCAACTCTTTTATATTGTATTGCTTCTTTATTTTCCAAAACTCAAAGAGTGAGTCAGGAAGTCCAAACAGTCCCTCCTTTATTTAAGTGCCAGCTGATAACTAATTGAAAAGTGAACTAAGAAAGACAACAAAAATCCCAGCACAAAGAGAAATTTGTTAAACTTGCACTGCCCATAATAAAGTCTTGAAGACGGTGTTATGGTACATGATCTTAGAAAAAGAATACATCAAAAATACAACATCCGTCAGCATCCACGTAGAAATACTAATCTTCTGTTGCTGTAATCTGCTGTTACTAGGGGTTGGCTCTTCAGGTGGATATCAAGGTGAATTTTAAAAATGACTCCCATATAGCGAAGTATTTAGGTTGAGTGACAAACAGGCTGCAAGTCTGAAGAAATGCTGAGAGAAAGAGAGGGACCAATCACTATAACCATACAGGATAGAAGTGAGAAGAAGCATAGAAGTACAAGTTGGTTTCGGATGTCGGACAAAGCACTCCTGTTACAAGACTGCAGACTGCGTATTGATGTGAGGTGCAAAAATGACCAGGAGATGCAAAATGAACCCAGAATCACAGTCAAAAGGCAGACAGATGTTGTAACTGGCAAGAAAAAGAAAACAAGATGCCAAAACCAAATGGAAAAACCAAAATCAAAGTCAAAGATAAAAAAAGAGTTTAAAGCCTGACACTTTGAAAAGAAACTAACTATGCCAAAGGTCTTCACAGATTTCATTAAGTGTATCCACTAAGGGATGGTGAGTGAAATAAGTGCCACCATTTTTATAACATCATACAGTATGCCATGACATCACTAATTTAACCAAATTGGTAAATAATAAAAGAAGACATAAATAAAATAAACTGTTACAATCCAAGGTGAAATAAAAAAGTAATCATTAAAGTAAAATCCTTGATATAAAAACCCTGCTCAAAATAAAATTTCATGAGTAACAACCCAAATAACATGGTCGGTGTCTTAGAGCTGTTTTATGTGGTCTTACCAGCAAGAATGTTCTTCTATGAAAGATGACTAGGCTAGCCTACGGACCACTGGACATGAGCTCATGGGCCACACTTTGAGAACCACTGCTGTAGTACATTACTTAACAAGAACTTAAGACTGTCTTTGTTGCTGTAGCGATTTGTGACTGATAGATGCACTGTAGCAGGACCATGAAGCCCGTATACTTAACAAGATATTGATGTTCCTATAAACACATTGCTCTTTGTTCTCTTCCATCATGTAAATCAGTGGATTCTTGGTTCCTGACTATACATATGTGGATGCTGCCGTAATTCCTGCCTGAAGAACTTCCCAATGTAAAAACTCCCTCTAGTGGCTCCTCTGACTCACAACAATCAAAGCTGTGTTACTTTTGTTGGCTAATTGTTAATTTTATTTATTTCTCGGTGATGATTTAGTCTTTGTCGTGGACATATATGTGCAAGGGTAGACGTCTGTGACCCTTCAGCCTTGTAAGAAATGAAATAATAAATGAAAATGAATAAATACACTACAGTTACAACATTACAGAAATTATGCTCATCAAACAGATTGCAAAAGCATCTGTGATTGTTTAAGTGCTCCATAGAGAAAAAGGATAAGTACATGTCCTTTTAAAATTACACATGCTAAAATTAATTCACTAAAATTACAGAGCAGAGAATCTTGATTTGTTAATCTGTCAAATTTAAGTGTAATGAAGTTGAAATAATAGATTAGTGGGTTCAAATCCAATCCCTCACTGCTTTTGTGGTTTGGAGCTGCTCACTTAACTGAACCGGAATCTTAATTGTTTGCAGCTCTGTGATGCCACATAGGGTCAGTAGGTAGTACCTCACGGCTTTAGTGTTGTGTGAAGTTCCATTATGCTTTAATCAAACCACAAACTGAAATGTTTTTGAAGAATAAGCGTGCTGCATCTCAACAAAATTGGTCCACATGGGGCTGAGATGTTTAATGTGGACAGACAGACAGACATGAGCTTTTGCCATAGGTGTTTTCCCAATTTATGCAAAAGCACCTAAAAATGGATTAATTTATCTGTGACTTCTCTTTAAAATGCACTTATACAGTCCAGTGCTAGCGTTATTTGGTATGCCCTTTTGGGTTACATCTTGAACATCATTGGAGCATTTAATTAAAAAACAGGCAAACCTGTTCAAACGTAGAATGTTAAAAAAAACAAGGCTAGTGAGCACCAATGGTACTTTACATAAATAATGAAGAATAACAGGGAAAAAAGCTGCACAGTTCTATATTCAAGCCATTGCTTGCAATAAATGTTTTGTAAGAAACACACATACTGTATATTACGAATAACAGCAGTTATTATTAAGTTTAATTCATTATAAGAGTTTCTTTTTCAATTGAGAAAAACATAATGACCAATGAGTGGTACAGTTGGCAGCTCACAGATCCAACTTCCTGATTTTCAGTATTACGCTTAGTTTTTGGTCCCATGCCTGTGTGGGTTTACTCCGGGGACTCAATATTTCTCTCACTTCCCAAACACATGTATGTTGGATTGGTTCTCCATTCCAGTTTGGCCCTGTGTGTGCGTGTGTGTGTGTGTGTGTGTGTGCATGAGTGGGCTATATAATGGATTGGTGCCCATCACCAACTCAGGGGTTTTGCTCCTGTCTTGTGCCCAATGCTACTAGGATAATTACATTATGTAACATAACTTTGTATAATCCAAGGGGACAATTTTGCTTTTTAAAGAAGCTCAAAAATAAATAAACATTATAATAAACAACAGCCCCCTCATAACACACACAGAATTACAAAAAAGGAAACCTTTGATTTTAATAAAGATAAAATGAGCAGTTACAGACACAGGGAGGCATTACAAAGAAATATTGCCCTTGGTTTGAAAAGCGGCAGTTGCATTTCTTAACACATTTCTGTTAAATAGTCTAGTGGCTAAAAGTCCTCAGTGGGTCCTCAGTGTATCACAGAGAGGATGTGCAACATTGTTTGTAATGGCACTCGGTTTTGTGTTCATTCTCTTCTCTACTACCTCATCAAGACATCAAGAGTGTGCCCCATAACTGAACCGGCCTTCTTAATCTACTTATTTATGTGGTCTTGAAATGATTTTACTGGCCCAGCACACCGCAGCAGAGAAAATAACACTTACTATAGAACATGTAAAGGATGTCACAACCCACACTAAAGGAGAGCAATCAATTGTATTGCACAAAAAGTATTATTTTGTAATAAATATTGTGTTGCTTCTCAATAATTATTGCATTATTTCACAAAGGTATTCCATTATTTTTCAAAGATATTCGTTGCTGCCAGTAATATTGTGCATGTGAATGGTCCATTTAGTGAGAGGTTAATCACGTATGTGGCTTACAGACATATAGACGTATGCTGTACACTTAATCGTTTAATTGTACATGTGCCAAAGGGGTAAATTTAATCTGCTCAGTTTAAGGTTACAGGGAGCCAAAGCGTATTGCAGCAGCATTGGGTGTAAGCCAAAGTGCAAATGTGGTGGCGGTATGTCGTTACTTTGTCGGTACTCACTTGCACAGCCAATCACAAAAGAAGGTGCTGCATGCAATCCAGTAATAGAAACCTGATCTGTTCAGTTTTAAACAAATTATATGCTACAGATATTTTGACACAGCGTCCAATGTTCATATCATGAATCTTTTGGGGCTTGGGTTTTTGATGGAAAATGGGGATGGATTAAGAATATTGTGGTAAGTGAGAAATATTACTGACTCAATGTAGTTCTTGATTCTCTTAAAGTAGCTGCCATTTCCCCGTATTTGAAAAAAGTGGTAATGAATGGTCCTTACAGTAATTATATATAAAGTACACTTTAACGATACCATAGGAAATCACTCAATGGATGATTTTACAATATAATACAACTGACTGCAATTTACAATTATACAGAATCAAGTTCAAGGACATATATTTATTATGTACTGTACACAAATATATGCATCATGGGTTCTCACTTAGTGGAGTTTTCATGTTCTTCCTGTGTCTACATGGGTTTCCTCTGGATGTTCCATTTTACTCCCAGAGTCCAAAGGCATGCAGGTTAGGTGGATTGGCAATGCTAAATTGACCCTAATGGGTATGTGGCATGTGCGTGTGTGTGTTCCCCTGCAATAGATAGATTTGCAAATTATTGCAGACAGAGGCCATATATCTGTTCTTATTCTCTTAGACTTGAATGTAGCATTTGACACCATAGACCACAGTATTCATACAAACCAACTTTGACAATGGGTGGGCATCTCTGGCAGCACGTTAAATTGGTTTCAGTCCACCTTAACAGGAAGAACATTTTTTGTTAGTTGTGGTAATTGTACCTTGGAGATACATGATACTGTACATGGTGTACCACAAGGCTCTATTCTGGGTCCACTAGTCTTTTCAATCTACATGTATCCATTAGGTCAGATTATCTCAAAACACAAGGTGAGCTACCACAGCTATGCAGATGACACACAGCTTTATTTATCGATGGCACCTGATGACCTTGATATTCTTGGATCGCTGAACCAATGTCTCACCAGCATTTCTGAATGAATGAGTAGTAACTTTCTCAAACTAAATTAGGAAGAAACAGAAATCTTAGTGATTGACAAACATGGATTTAGCAGGCATAACAGAAATAAACTTGATCCTTTAAGTTTAAAAATTAAGTCGGAGGTAAAGAATTTAGGGGTAATCATCAACTCTGACCTAAACTTTGAATCACACATTAACCAGATTACTAGGACTGCACACTTAAGGAATATAACAAAAGCCTTTATAACTTTACAAGACACTAAAAAATTAATTCACACTTTTGTTGTTAGTTGATGAGATTATTGCAATGCAGTCCTAACAGGACCACCTGAGAAAGACATCAATTGTTTGGAATTAGTATAGAATGTAGCAGCCAGAATCTTAACTAGTAAAAGAAAATCTGAGCACATCCTGTATTTTTGAATGCCTGTCCCCCTACACTGCAAGATCTTCAAATGGAAGTCTTCTTATAATTCCAAGAGCTGGGATTAAAAGAAGTACTGAGGCGGCTTTTTGCTATTATGCAGCTAAAATTTGGAATACCATACCTATAAAAATTCACCAAGCTAATACTGTGGAACATTTTTTAAACAACTGCTAAAAACTCATTATTTTAATTTGGCTTTTTCACATCTACTTTTCAGTTGAAGTCTTAGAAGATCTGCAATTTGTACTAATCCCAACTATTCTCCACTGTTTCTTTCCATGTTCTTCTGCATGCCACCACTTGATCAAGGCACCAAGCAGCCCCCTGAGATGTTAGAATGAAAGTGGGTGTTCACCAATTTAATAAAATCTTATTATGTGAAGCTTAAAAACTAAGACAATTGATTTAGGAACATTTCTGTTTGGTAGAATGTCCAGTGGGGGCTGGATGGACATTTGGTCATAGAACCCATTTTTTTAATTTATTCTTTAACATATACAGTATTGCCTAATCTTAATTGTTTTCTCTTGTTGTAGCCTTCTTTTGTCATCTTGTAAAGTACTTTGGGCTACATTGTTGTATGAAAATGTGCTATATAAACAAATGCCGTTGTTGTTGTTTGTCTTAATTTGTTTCTCTTCATCATTTCAATATGTGCTGTACTAGGTCAAACAAGCTATCAGATATCTTTTACATTTCTTTGGGAGTGTGTGTCTGTGTTCCATGAGCCTTCCTGGATGAGTACATGTATTTTTAAATAAATTATGAATCTTAAAAGCTGCTCATTAGACAATATACAAATCAGTAGGCCTGATCCCATGACTAAATGAAGCAGACTGCAAAAATCCTGGTTAAATTTAACAATGTTTCTGGCAGTAATCATTGGACATATTTAATTGGTTTTTGAAGGATATGGAAATAAGTACTGGGCCAAACTGGTCCAAAAACAAGGAGCCTGTAACTTGTTTGCAGGAGAATTGGTGTGTTCAGGTCAAATATCTTGGAATTTTCTTGTTCTAAATGTTTGTATCTTTGCTAGGATTTGGTCATTCAGGAGCTCCACATAATGTAAAAAAAATCATCATTTTCTGACGAAAATTGTAATTTTAAGATGTGAAAATCAATTTCAATTTCCCACACATGTGCACAGATACATACAGACACAATTCTAAAACTGATATTTCTCAATATTTTAAATATTGTAGAATCAGAATCTGAACTTAATTCAATAGTGAATTTTGATCCGATCACCAAACCTCCGTTTACATGGAAGTAAACAGAAACAAATTTAAACATTAAAGTACCCTCAAGTTATCAACCTATTTCGCACTAGAAATTCTTATGAAAAATCCTGGAAAAAGATGTTGCAGTGTTTTATGGTTTCAAATAACCTTTATGAACAGTTTCATTCTGGTGTTGACAAGGCCATTGACCTGAGTTATTTTAACTTTCTTGATAAACTTATGAAGTGCTTCAGTTATAAGTCAGCCATATTCCAACTCCTGTTCCATCTATTCTTTAAACATTAAAACATAAACTGTACCATTAACAAGTGTTAGAAAATTATCTGTCGTAACGCTCTGTGACCTGTGACAAAGGCTTCTGCTCTTTTTTGCTTCTGTTGGTTTTTTCTGTTACATTTTCCACAGTAAACCATCGTATCATCTTGCATTGTTCAAACACATATTTACTTATTTGGCTAACACCTTTATCCAAGGCAATTGTAGGTCGATATATTTAGTTTCGAGTGACCACTGATGATTATTATCTAACTGTTTTAACTGATTTCCTATTTTGACAACATTCAGTGCCGTTAATTACGTTACTGCAATGCCCACTACTCTGGTCTTCCTAAGCCCTTGTTACAGAAACTTAAGATGATTCAAAATTCTCATTTATTGATGCACACACAATTGCATGAGAGCATTACTCCAGCACTGTCAAATAAGCATTGGCTTACCTATTGAGCAATTAATAGACTTTTAAACATTAATGCTGACTTTTATAGCCCAGCTCTCCAACCTCCTCAGCAGATATAATTAGCCCTTTAGTGCTGAGCAGAACCCTTCAGTTTGCTTGTGCTCATTTTGTTTTTCCATTCCGTTTTACATGTACAAAATGTTTGGTGTCCATGCTCTCTCAGTTAGACAAATTCAATCACATGATTTGTTTAAATCTATCCTAAGGACCTACTTATTGGATTATGCATTCAACTGATCTGATCTCTCTGACTTGTTAATACATCAGATCTATGCATATTTTTGACTTGCTTTTATGTTCTGTTTATTCTTATTCTATTGTTAGAGTATTTAAATTCCTCTTAGCTATTTCAATTTGTATTCATTTCCTATGAAGTTAAATGACTTTTTATTTACTTTTTGTATTTTGTGTATTATCAATGTAAAGAACCTTGGGTAAATTTTAAGTAGAACCTTTAAATAGTTTTAAAGTGAGGTTGATTTCAACACATAGTGAAAGCAAAAAGGAATCGATAGTCAAAACACAACACAAAACCGAAAAGTCGCATTCAAAAAAACAAACCCAAAAGCTCCTAGTCTTGCTCAATGATCACATTCTCAACAAATGGTTGTGTTATTTTAAGTGAATCTAGAGACTAGATGATGATCTTAGAATATAACAAAGGTGCAGTAAGGTCATGCATTGTAGTGACAAGGGCCACATGAGTAACAGCAAACATTAATACAAATAGCAATATGGTTACTACCAAAGAAATATCATTGGAATGGTGATGTCAACAGGCAAAACTCATTACAAAATGGTTCTGAAGTGACATCATCAAAATAGAAGTAATATTTTACAAAAATAAAAATAACAACTTCCGATTTTTATGTACTGACCTCTGCTTTGTCAAATGATTCTCTTGAAACACCCTCAAAACCAAAATCAAACCAAGGTCTGTGCCACTCTTCTTTACAGTTGACTGTGACATCTCTTTGTGAAAGTTCTTCGGGGTCACTACAACTGCTGAAGATCCTGGGGGTTACAGACAGACAGAAATATCAACAGAGTGATATTCTTCAGCAGCAACTTCATCTGTTTTAAGTAGAAAATACTTTCTTATATACAACAGCTTGAGTAAACACTCTGCCTTCATTGGGAATTAGTTTTCCTTGGTTTTCTGTATCAAGAACTTAAACTTTTGCTCTTGATGTTGCACTAGAACAAGTATGCTTGGCCATGTGTAAAAACTAACAATGATAAATAAATAGCAAAAATATCTACAGTTTACAGAGCAGTGAAGATGGAGGTAATGGCATACATGCTTATACACCAAAACATACTGTGATAGATGGCAGGGGACCTTGCCCAGTCAGGACACCCTTTTCAGGAGAGGACCGGGGGAGAGGACATATCACCAGCAGTACCTCCAAGGGACATGAGAGGGCAGCCCCCCTGGGTTACATCGGGGCCACAGGCCTGGAGCTCAGAAGCTCAACCCTGCTGGGTCCCGTGGCCACTAACAGGGGACGCCTGGACAGCTTCAGAGCCTTGGCATGCAGCACTTCCACCACACCCGGAAGTGCTGCTGGAAGTTGATCAGGAAGCACCTGGAGCACTTCTGGGTGTAGTATAAAGGAGGCCACCTCACTACATTCGGGGAGCCGGAGTTGGGAGGCAGAGGACAGAGCTTGCGAGAGAGGAGTGGAGGAGGCACAGGACAAAAGGACAGGAAAGAAGATACGGACTGAGAATTGTGGTACTTGTGCAGAACGTTAATAAACGTGTGTGTTTGTGGGACATTCTGAGTGCGTGCCTGTTTGTGTCCGGGATAATCTTCACAATACATAAATATGAATGTTGTTATACAGTTATAAGCATCTGCATCAGCCTTAAAATCTGTCCAATTTGGAGTGTCTGCTGTGTGTTTATTGCTATCTACATATATCTTCTTTTTAGAAACAGTCTGAGTTCACAAAAACAAACACAGAATATCCTTGTAACTACTGTACAGATGACTGGAATGGACCTACCTGGTGTTGTTGTCCAATAGGACAATATCCGACCACACAAGACTGCTATCTGCAAGGCCTGTTTGACTTCACTATTTTTCACTGGTCAGTTATAGCTCAAAATTATTCTTTGATAAAGCATGCATAGAAAATTCAGAGATTAAATGCTTGCACACTTAAACAAACACAAATATGAACATTGTTATACAGTTATAAACATCTGCATCTGCCTTACAATTTGTAATCTTTAATAATTAATAATAATTCTTTTGCATTTATATAGCACTTTTCTCACTACTCAAAGCACTCAGCAATTGCAGGTTAAGGGCCTTGCTCAAGGGCCCAACAGAGCAGAGTCCCTTTTTGGCATTTGCGGGATTCGAAACGGCAACCTTCCGATTGCCAGTGCAGATCCCTAGCCTCAGAGCCACACTTTATGCGGGTTGTTCGATTTGGAGTGTCTGCTGTGTTTTTTTACTATGTACAGTACAGATTCATCATGTTGATTTTCTTATGTTGTGCACTGCATTGTTGCATAGCTTTTTCCCACACACTGCTTGGAAATATACACACAAGATTCAAGTTGGTGAAATCTGAAGTGGCATCTGTGAGCCGTACATGAATAGGACAGTACAATTCAAAATGCATCTTCTTCTTTGAATGTGATTGAATTAAAATTATATCTAGGATATGTAATATATTAAAAAAAATATGTGAATTGTATAAGCAGTTTCCGCTCCAGTACACAAACATGTATCGAAAGACACAATGCAGTAATGGGCCAAAGAACAGTGAGCAGTTTTTATATATTCAGACCAAGGGGTGCAGTGTTCAGTAATACAATTTAGCTATGGGGTGAAAAGGACTTAATCCTGTCTAAGGGTGAGTTCTTTCAAACAGAATGATATACTGAAGTAATAAAACTTTATGTTTATTTCAGTTATTTCTAACTCCATCCAAAAGCAATTTTGCTCAGCTTGACAAATTAGAACCAGCAGTAATTGTTGTAGTGCAATATATTATTTATTAGTGTTTGTTCCTGTCTTGTTCAACATGAATAGGATGTAGACCCTCATGGCAATACATAAAACTAACTGGGGTCAGGGATGAATAAAGTTTTCACAGATATAAAACATTATGGTAATTCATTATTACAATAAACAAATGTGACTGCATTCAGAAAAATAAAGAATACTTGGTTGTAGGTCTAAACATAAAGCTTTATCCAACAAGGCGAACAAATTTAAAGAACATGTAGTTCTCTTTAGTTTCAGACAGTGTCCTAAAAGGATGGCCAACAGAGACAGACAGCGCTAATTGTTCTACAGTGCATTGTGATAATTAATGAACCAGGGTGCAGAATGGATATCTATTATAAATATAAATGTATGGTAGAGGTCATGACAATGTCTTTAAAGAACATATATCAGTGCCATTCAGATATTTTTCTAAATTAAAGAAACAGAAAGCATTACTTGTGGTGTCCAAACTTGGAATGAGATATAAAAAATGTACTACAGTTATGCAACCCTTGCCAAGAATACAGGCCTTCACCTTCAGCTGCATCAATGGGACTTGCATGACGGGCTTATGCATAGAATGCATATATCTATTTGTGAGAAAAGCATTCTGAATTATAAATGATACACATTCAAAATAGATGGATGAATACTTGCTAAGTTCTGCTAATTCTTCTCTTACAACTGACGGTTTAATTAATGATGATTAATTGATGTTATTGCTATATGCTGTTTCGGCACAGAATGTCAGGAATGTTTTTGTCGGAATGGTAAGATTCTTCACACAATGGATCAACAGAGCATGGACTGCAAATATTCAAGCAGATAATGAAACGGTTTGCAGACCTTTGAAAAACTGACAAATTGAATTGTATTTAGATAAAGAAAAACTGCTTAAAAGAAAGCTTTATCACGTCAATGCTTTATACCATCTTGAAATAATGGGTTCTCTGTATAATGTCACAGAACATTAGGACTTCATTCATACCATTCATGATGTCTGTTGATTATGGTGTCTGGTGGCTCAATCAGCTTTTAGTACTGTCTGCATCTTCAGAGATGAGTCCTTTTTATTTGTTGGGACAGAGGAAAAGACAATAGCACATAGATCTGTTCTGGACAATAGTGCAATTGCTGTAGCAGTAGTGAACACCACGATAGCAGGGTATTAGTTTGTATGGTATGGGGCTGACAGTAGTGGGCCACTTCTCCTTGTAAATGAAATTAGCTACTAGGTTTTATAATCTGGGTTTTGTTTCTAGCTTGCATTGTTGTTCTGAACATGCAATCTAATTTGTTTTTGGAAATTTTGAACTTTAAAACCTCAGATTTCAATCTTTAAATTGAGCTGAAGATTCATGAAAGTGTCCTAAATGTGTATACCAAATATTGTGGACATATTTGCTGTGGTTTGACAATTATTGGTCTGAGGTTTAAAACCATCTAAACATGAATAGCTGAAGAGCCAAAATTCACTTCTAAAGACTAATCGGTACAAGTCCATTCATTTTTAAGGTGTTGTCCCTCACAAAGTCAGACACACAAACACACAGGCATACACCTTTGTAAAACTATTCAGAACATGTGCAGAATAACCAGATGTCAGCTTTTTTAATGAAAACAATCCTTTCTTCAAGAAACAAATATAAAAAAAATTTAATAAAATCAGCTGCCAGAAATTTCAATCACTTTTTGACCATTACACTGTAGACCGTTTGTTCTCAAATTCAGCTCCTGTGGCTTCAAGTTTACATCTCAACCAGCATCTGCTTTTAATTGGAATTCTGCTTTAATTAAGCAAGCTGTTATTTCTCAGTTTCTATATTTTGGTGTCAATATGGAAACCACAAAGTTATGTTTACTATTTTTTATTGCATTGTAGTGAATATTTCATATGTTTTATGGGAATAATTTTATATGTTTTATCTCATTTCTAAGATCATTATCATCATTTGTGCCCTGTTCCCAATGTGTTCCCAATGATTGCTGGGATACGTTCTAGCTATCCCATGACATTACCCTGGATAAGAAGGTTAGGAAGTTGGATGCATGGATCATCATCAGTATGAATTTTATCCCACTTTTCCAGGTGTTCTGCTTTTTTAAGTCATTGTTTCCCAGTAAGCTCACCAGTGGATCTGTATTTGAAGCACATTTCCACATTCAGTGCTGTTTGCCTCCATGTCTGCTCTGCTCATTGTTCACTCTAGGATTCAATTAATGGCGTAAACCTCACAGAAAAAAAGATGAATTAATAAGAAAATGACTAAAGAGAGCAAAACACTATGGCAACATTACAAATATTTGTAAATATTATTATAAAAAATAAATCTTACACTATTATGATGCAGGATCAGAAAAGAAAAGACCAGCAATTAACCAATGAGAGAAGTTGCAGGTTAAATGATTCCGTCATTGTGATGCCGGTTTAAACAAAAATCTGCAGCCGTAGGGGTCTGCCAGGACTGAGCTTGGGAAGAATAATTGCTGGATATACAATTACTTGTGAAGCAGAAATAATAAGGTTAAATCTGATGATTCTCATTTACAGGTTCTTTGAATTTGCACGCACAGTACATGTGTCTTTGTGTCCTTCAACCTAAGACAGTTTTAGTGCTGCATTTTTAAGTAAGAATTACTAGTTCCGTAAGACAAAACAACTCAGTAGTTATTTGTTTTATTTTATTTTCAGTTTCATATTGGTAAAATAATTAGGGTTCAATTCACAGTTGGCTTCTGCCCTGTGTTTTATGCTATATTCATGTGATCTCTGGTTGCTCACAATCCCAAATTGCAATAAGTTATATTGGAAAATCAATGAGTAAAAGAATTAAATGGACTTAAAATACACAAGACGCCAATATGAATTTGCAATATAATGAAATGAACAGGTTGCAAAAATTAGTTGTAAATACCTGCTCATGTATCACTTTAGTTATCACAATTGTTATAATGATCAATATTTAAAGGTAATAAGTGAATAAATTGTATTGTTGGAGTTTGCATACAATACAGAAAGCCCTGTGATCCAATTTAACAGCAAGCAGATCCGTTAACGCCTCAGCTAAAAGCCGACTCCAGGGGCAAGTGCTGTGAAGTGACGCTTTCTCTCATTGTGCCACTGTTCATTAGACTAATTTTTTCCATTATGACATTCTAATATTATAATGTAATTTATTAGAGTGCTATATGCTTCCTCTTAGTGCATCATTATATTTCCCAATTAATTTATTTTAATAACTGCAAGGTTTCATTACAATGCTTGCAATACAATTTAGCAAAGCATAAAATACTACATCTTATTGTGGCCTGAAGCCCTGTCTTCTGCCCATGTAAAGAGCAAAGATAACATTTTAATATCATTCAGAGATAACGTAATATCCAAAAGGCTGGTAAAGGTTTAGTATTTCCAATCATAAAAAGAAAAAAAAAACTTTTCAATTGTTCTTTTGTATAGTTTTATAATATTTAATTTCAATAAATCACTAATAAAAAGATAGCACTCTGATAAGGATCACAAGGAATTGCACCTGAATTTAAGTTAGTGATGGGTACTTTTTGCAATGGACTGAAATCAGCCATACTGTAAAATATATAACAAAATTATCAAAATTATCCTGAAAGCAGTTAAAGCTTCTACAGTTAGCCAAGGCTTCATTGTACTGAAGATGACTCGTAGATGTGGGGTATATCAGACTGACTACAGTTGCTGATCTCATTGCTGGACCATGTAAATTTACACAATGGAAAATGGCTGGGCATATGAAAGTTAGAGACTGCATGCTCGTTTTTTGATAGCCAATATTGGGCTTCCTGACAGAGCTGGTGCTGTGCAAAGGGTTAATAAGTATAGCGAGTCCTTAGTTATTTATTCTATTCTTCTGCACTGTGTAAAGCACAAGTCATCAGACAGATGAGAGTCTTTTGTGTTTGTGGGGTCCAAAGCACTTGTTGTTACTTATTCCTCGTTACTGTAATTATATGCATCGGACAACTGGATGAGCATTTATTGGTTGTTCGCTCTCATACACACTGAGTCCATCCCTACAACTAAAGACAAAATCATACCTGTTTGATTAGCTGGAGAGAGTTGCTGGGTATATCACAAGAGCATGGGTGTACGTGTCAAAGTGACTTGTCATGGGCTGACTCACCATCCAGGACTCATTTCTGTCGATGGTGACACACAATCAGTACCAGATTAAATGGTTTAATAATGCACCAATGGCTAAATAAAACAAACCAAAGCAGTTGTAGCAGTTTCTCTTTGAGTGAATAGTGAAAATAAAAGCCTGCAGCCACTATGGCATGGAAGGGCCTGGTCTGATTAATTTCCTAATCAACAAAGTTCACTATACATAAGAAGCGGGAAGACAGTAGAAAACATTGAGTCAGCGTCATAAGTGAATCTCTAAGGTCATAATAAGTGTAAATATAGCAATGAGATACTTCAATTGAAATAAAATCATGTCATCTTTTTTGTTTTTAAATGAAAACATGAACTGTTAGACATCTTCACAACTACATGATGATTCACGCATGTTTGATTGCATTACATGGTTCAAGTGTGCCATGTTCTATTGTCCCATGATGTTTCATTACTAAGAAAATGGACATTCTGTTACGTGGTAGGGCATGGCATCACCCTTGTTGTTTCATTTAGGCAAAAGTCTCATAAATGTAACTTTGTACACTATATACTTTATCCTATGCTGGAGTGATGAAACACAGAATGGTTTTTTAAAAATCAATCAACTCCCATGTGAGCAAGCTTTCCTATTTTAAAACATGAATAATTCTTCATTGATATGCCAGGATTACGCCCATTAATTCTTGTAATAAAAGACAGGCACTAGGGACCAGATCAGTCATCAGCACATGCTTAAATATGAAGGTGCCCTCCACCCTGATAAAAACAATTATTTTCAGTGATAAGACAATACATTTGTGATCAGTGTGTGTTTACCCATATGTTCATACAGATGGGATTTTTACTTTGATTGTTGTTTTTCTGTTTTTAAGGCTGGCATTACTCACGGTTTATTGTGCCAACCAGCACTGTCTGCATATTTATTTGTTTCTTTCTGTTTTCTAGGCAGACCATTTATTTAATCATGGCTGAATTTATATCTGTGTCGATCCATACTCAGCAAAAAATCAAGGCAAACCCATAATAAACCAAATATTGATACAAATCTAAAATGAGTAAAATAGGATTTTTAACCAGGGCAAAATAACATACATTTTTAAAGGAGAACGTCTTCCAGCTGCTAGAGCTTTTGTTTGAATAAATGTTTTTTTTTAATATCATGATCAACTTCAACAATAAAGTTTAATGTTTATTTAGAAATACAAAACAAATGTATGTACAATATACAGAATAAGAGCCTTATTAGGATTTTACACAAGTAGATGAAGTGCTGCTAATAACCCAGAAATAATTGCTATGGTTTAATATCTGAATCTTGAATGATCTGTCTGAGTTATTCCATAGCTTTAAAAGTGAAGTATTTCTGGGTGCAATGTTGAGCTAGACATTTTCACACTCTTTTCATTGGCACTACCAAGCCAAGCCCCCAGAACTGGATTCTTTCCATCATTTATATTCAGCATATATTAACTTTCTCCTCCTATTTCTACATTGCATTTTTTCTAGATGTTCTGGTTTTCCTACCATATTGCAAAAAAATACAAGTTAAGTTAATTTGTGCCTCTAAAATTGCCCAGTATAAATGAGTGTGGGTGTTATGAAGTAAGTGGGTCCTGGAAAGGAATGGATCTATATCAGCGCTTCCCGATTGGGGGTGCGAGCAACTGTGGCTGGGGGTGCCAGAATCCATCGAGGAAGAAAAATAAAAAACATTATTTGTACAAAATCTTAATTTATCTATCCATTCCTAAATAATTAAATGGGCAGGCCATTTTGTATCAGTGCAATACGCTGCTTGTTAAAACTAATGACTTCTTCTCTTACGCGCACTTAGTGCTGCTTGGGTATTATGAGCTATCGTATCTGTTCAAGTTCTAGTTAAATTTTAAATATAAGTAAGTTTTATTTAGTCGACAGAAATATCTTTGGTAGGAATGTAAGTTAAATTTAGTCATCATTGCATACATTTTTCTTCACCATAGAAATTTAAAGACTAAATTCAACTTACATTCCTACCAAAGATGTTTCTGTCGACTAAATAGAACCTACTTATATCCAAATAGAACTTGAAAAGATATATTTTTTCGAATCTGACTGCGCATTTTAGATCGACTTGATGCGCACTACATCGAGCCCGTGTGCTGTTGTGCTCTCGCCTGCCTGCCTCAATAAGTCACCGTCGCTTCGCTCTTACTTTTTTACCGTTCATTTAATCATGGCTGGTCGCGAAAAAATTAGAAAATGAAAGGAGGATTACACTGAGTATGGCTTTACCAAAACAATTATTGATGGAGTAGACAGACCACAGTGCGTGCTTTACAATGCAATATTTTTCAATTCCAACTTGAAGCTATCAAAGCTCGGTGAACATTTCCCAAAGGGGTGCGAAATCGGCCTCGTCCGTCACAGGGGGTGTGAGGGTAAAATGAATTGGGAAACGCTGATCTATATTTTGTCAAGCTTGGGTCACAAAGTTGCACAGAAGAATTCAGCAAGTTTTCCAAGGAGTAGAAACGTTATTGCTGTTGTGACAGATAGGGGACCCCTTGAACCCTCAGACTAGACATCAGACACCAGATAAAAGTCCGATAATTATTTTTATTATAATAATACAGTGCACAAAGCACCCTCCACTCCACAATACTCATAAACAAATCAATTACAATACACAATCCTCCTACTCCCAGCAGCTCAGTCACTCTTCCTCCCAACTCGGCTCAACTTTCTGGGGTTTCCCATAGTCCTTTTATATCTCTTGACCCGGAAGTGCTTCTTTCCCTCAGTCCGTGTGATTTCCCAGCACTACCGGGTCAGATGCAAACTCCTTCTTTTCTTCAACCCGGAAGTACGTCATTTCTTCTGTTCACGTGACTGGGAAGTACTTCCGAGTTAAATGGAAAATACAAGTCCTTGAGCCTCCCTGAAGCATCCCCTGGCGGCCCCCACGGTATCCAGCAGGGCTGTGATGAAAGACTCCAAGTTCCATGATGCCCTGCTGAAATTCGGGGCCCCTCCATGTTGCAGGGATGGCTCCATCTGGTGGCTTGGGGGTATTGGCTGGGATAAACTGTCGGCCATCCCTCACGCTGTTCTGCCAGATACAAACACAAGTCTCTTACAGAGGTGATCTGGCCTCACAAGGAACAGCTGTCAAACTTGACACATCGGCCCCAACTCCTGGTCAAAAGAACACAAAGTCTTCCCCTTCAAGGGAGTACAGCAGCTCGGAAAAAGTGACCAGAGCAGAGGGAGTCTGGGGGAAGAGAGACAGGAGCATGAGACCTCAGGATTTCCGTGGCTTGGACTTTTAAATGTTCACAGTAAGCCAGCAAGCCAGCAGTTGATCCCGCAAAGAGGAGTTGTAAGAGTGAGTCTGTTTCCCATAGAAAAACTGTTTAAGAGGGGGGTTTCTGAAGGGCTGCTGCGTCCCCCTGCAGCAGCGGTCACAATATACAGTATGTGTGTATAATGCATAAATAAAAACAAAGTGTATGTATGTTTATGTATTGATATAAGTATATGAAGGTTATGTGTGTGTGTGTGTATAGGCCTCAGGTTAAGGATGAGTTCCATTTCTGTGGACATTGATAACCCAATTTGGCACGTACTGTAAATTGAAATTGCACTGAAAATGTCAATTAATGGAAGAATCAGAAAAAAATGCACAATGCTTTATTGCTAATTTTACAGAAAAAGTTACCAACTTATTATTAAAATGACAATAAGACAATATTCAAGTCAAGTCACGTTGGGCAGCATGCATTGGTACAGTGCGTTGCCGCACCCACTACACAACGAAACAACTCGGGATCCTGGTTTGCATCCCCCCAGGCAGACACGCAGTCCAGAATAAAGACAATATTGCTTTATTTTAAATCATAAGTCACAAATAACTGAAGCAAATAGGTATGTACAGTATGTCAATTTTATGCTTAAACATCCTATACTTTTGGGTAATGACAGAGAGCATCATATTTGGAAAGTCATGTGGATGGCATGAAAACCCTCCATTAACTGACGATTAATCCTGGAAGATATGCTGTCTTTGCTAAGGAATTGCTTAGCAGTCTCGCTGGGATGCAGTGCTTTATATTGGTCAGGAAATTTGATGACTGCTGATTGAGCTGCTTACCTGTGACAGTGAGTAGAGTGTGGCAGTGTGATTAAGTGACACGTGTGCAAGACGATACAAATGACTGAAAATGGTGTCAAAGTCCATATTGTGCACTGTTAGTGACAATTTCTATGTATTCACTAAAGATAAAACTGTTTTTCTTTGTTAATAAGTACAAAATATAAGCTACTAGATGAAAATAATTGAAATTCAGTTGAGAAGGAAGATTTTTGCACTTTATATAGTCTTTTGACTTTCTCGCATGTTTACATTTTGCTTTTGTCTTGTAGTAGTAGTAGAGAGTACTTTCTGATTTTTTTTGCAAGTTGAACAATTTGGGCAAAACAAAGCTACCTGAATTGTCCAAGTTATGACATAATGCTGACCATTTCACCTCAGTCAATTGTTTAAATTCAAACATATAACCTGGTCAGCTCCAAGTAACAAATGAACAAGGACATCATGTTGCTTAATTTCCAACCAGAAATTTACGAGAATGCACTGAATTGGAAATGTGAAATGTCACAGCTCAGAGCTAGCCCAAGAGCACATGAATGCAGCATTATTCATCATATTCATTTCCAAGTTGCCTCATCTTTTTGCTTTCCAATCATAGTACTCTAACAAATGTTGTTGATTGGAGAAATTTGCCAAAACATTTTTCATAGCAAATTTGCTGTGATTCACCTGTGACCTTGTTCAGCAAATTTTTCTGTGAAAATATGCCATGAGCCAGCTTACGCAAACATTTTTTTTCCCAGCACACCATGTTTTGTGAGGCCAGTGTGACATCATAGATGAGGATGACAATATCCAATCTGCACTACCTGCTCAATTTGAGTTGTGTCTGTGCAGAACTTTCACACTGTGAGCATACTCCAACTCACACTTTACAGATGTGTGAATATTTTACTGCCTATATATGCATGTGTTATGTCACTACCAGATTGATACTCCACCCATGAATTGTACCCTACATGCTTTTATTAAAAAATAATATGGCACTATTTTTATTTGATGGGTAAATTAGCTGACCATAATAAGAATATTATGAAAATACTTTACTAAAGATTAATTGTACATTGTGTCTTCACTTCTGGATTAAGCATGTTATGCTCCTCACTATGTAGTGCAGATCAAGAAGTGACAGGGACAGGTTCCTGATTATATAGTGCTGATCCTTTGCATCACAGGCTCTATGGGTTAGTTAGTCATAGTGATATGTGCTTGGGAGACACAGAGAGATAAAGAACACAGAGTATAATTTTACCTGAGTGAGTCATGGTGGTCCAGTGATTAGCACTGCTGCCCCATAGCTCAGGTCAGATTTTTGTCCAGAAAAATTGGTCCATCGTAGTTAGCAGACATTTCTGATGCACTCAGAAACACTTCAAAGATCATTGAACCATTATAATCCACTCAAAACTTGTTTGGTTTCTTCTTCCTTATTGATTTCAATGCATTTCGTCTAGATCACCAAAATTCTTGAACATCTGCATGTTTTTAATATAAAGTATCATGGAGTGTCACATTGCATGCCATCCTCACAGCATGACTGCTTCATCTGGGCAGCCACATTTAGAGAGACTGATCAAAAAGATAAGATCTGAAATATTAAGGACATTGGATTCCTTTGAATTTTTTTCATTTTCACGGCTCTCCTCATGATAAGACAGTCTACTTTTGTCTTTCAATCCTTGTTAGCCCACAAGCTTCTATTAATTGAAGGTCCATTTTAGGATTTCCCCTTGTCTGTGTGTCTGTCTATCTATCTATCTATTGTGGCAGACAGCCGGCACCCTTACCCGGCTGGGATGCGTTCATAATGGAAGGACCAGGGGAGAGAGTGTGTAGACTGCATTATCTCCCCCAGATTGCAATATGGCACACACTCCCCCTCCCCCACCCAGCTCCCGGGGGGCTGCAGCACCACAAATCCCAACAGGTCTTCATGTGAGATGGAGTTCTGTTACTCAGCCTTGTTAGGTCTCATGGGCGCTGCCAGGAAATGCTGCAGGAACTCCTGAGCCTTACTTCATTGGGCTCCCACCTCACCTGGAACTGCTTCCAGACCATGCTAACTGGCCACCAAATATGCTTCTGCATGCAGCATAAAAGGAGAAGCCTCACTTCATTCCAGGAGCCAGAGTTGATAGGAAGGAAAAAAAGCTTGCTGGGAGGAGTGGAGGCAGAGGTGGGTGCTGAAGAGAAATACGAAGAGAGAAGAAAGGGCTATGTGCTGTACTTAGTTTGTGAATTGTGCTTTATTGCACTGTGTTGTGGGAAACGCTTAAGGGAAAAGTTTCTCAGGACAAAGTAAAAGCCTATCTATCTATCTATCTATCTATCTATCTATCTATCTATCTATCTATCTATCTATCTATCTATCTATCTATCTATCTATCTATCTATCTATCTATCTATCTATCTATCTATCTATCTATCTATCTATCAGTCAAAGAGAATACAAACTCTACCCTATATAAACTAAAAACTAAGACGCACAACAATGTATTCCAAATGCTTTAATCATCACCTCCAATTTACTTCTGTATAATTTAAAAGTCTGTGTATAGGTTTGCTTTACATGATTTTCTCAATGAATATTTACTTTTGTTCCTCTTACTTTACCCGACTGTCACTTACCAAGTGGTGTCCTTTAAGGAGGTCTGCTGGCTTGCTTGGAGTAGACTAACCATACCATCGCCAATTAATATCCTAAATATATGTGAAATAAAGTTTAATTGACTTATGGTTGAACTGTGTTTTGTAGATTTGGTCTTTTGGTAATAGAAACTGCCATTCACAATCTTAAAAGAATTTCAGGCATATGTATTTGTGTGTGTTTGTGTGTATTTTTAGCTCCTCATTTGAACTTTCTGAAGTGGACAAAGAATTAACCACCACTGTTTCTAATTATGGTTTTCTGTTAGCCATATTAAAAGCCTATTTAGATTTCTATTAAAAATAAAAGCTCCCCCATATGTTTAATGAGATGCTTTGTTTCCACTGCACAGGTGGGAGGTCTCCTTGGTTAAAGTCACAGGGAATGAGTTGGCCCCTGACCCCAAAAGTCTCATTACCTTTAATCTAAATTAAAACAGGATTTATGTTACCCATTAACCTTCAGCCAGTAAAGGTAATTGAAAAGTTCAGCCTTCCTTAGATCAATGCAGGCTCTATGCCCCTATCAGGTTAAAATAGCCAAAATATTATATCCCCAAATTGTTTTTATAACAAGAAATGATTAGTTTAACTAGGGTTATGTTAACCTAAGTTTTTTGTATTTTCTGCTAGAGCTGGTTATTAATTTTGCTTTAAACCACAATATATTTGTAGTCTGTTTCTCCTTTTGGTGATGATTTTGTAATTTAATGTTGTATGGCATAGGTTCCAAAAGCTGAAAAGCTTACATTAAATGTGCTCACACAACATAAAGAGGTAGAAAGTGCTGGAAGGGTAAAAACACATCAATTTATACTGGACTGCAAATTGTCCTAAAATAGGGCCATTTCACATTACCTGCTGTGACATCCATGACCCTTAATTAAATTAATAAACGTTTTTGAAGTTGTCAAAAGAATTGGCATAATTGTGATTTATCCTAAAAACTTGAAAAGTAAAGTCAATTTGGAAGTTCTTTAACAAATAACAGGTACCTGCATGGTAGAAGTCTTTTCAGATATACAAGGAAACACACGGACTTCCAATATTCCCAAGATCAATGACACAGCCCCAGTAGTGGATGAGTAGCAACAGGTTGCCATGTCGCATGTGCTTGAAGCGTAGTGGATGCTGGAGATGTCAGTGTTCCTCTTCCTATCTTATCATCAGTTTCTGCAATTTGCTTCATAGTTAGTAGATGTCGCTGCTCTTCTCTTTCTTTCTGCCATGTCACCTTCTCTATCAACTTGTTCATGGAGTTTGCTGTAAGAAAAATATGAACTCATTAACTTCACATATGCCGTGTTGCAGCCAGCCAGATGTTTTGCCTTACTAGTGTGTACAACGTCATAAGCTTTCAATTATGACTAAGATTAAGTTTCAGGCCACAGTGTGATAGTAATTGTGTGACACATGGATAAAGTACTCAAAATTTGTTCTCCCAAGGAGTAGAAACTTTATTGCTGGTCTGGTAGATACAAACACAAGTCTCTTTCAGAAGCAGTTCGGCCACACAAGGAACAGCTGTCAAACATGACACCTCAATCCCTACTTCTGGTCAAAAGAACACAAAGTCCTCCTCATCAAGGGGGTACAGCAGCTTGGAAGCAGCGACCGGAGCAGAGGGAGTCTGGAGGAAGAGAGGACAGGAGAGCGAGACACTTAGCGTTTTATATGCAGAAATAACAAGAAGTATTTATGCACTCACAAGTTCTACTACCTCAATAGATGCTGGTATGAACAGCTGAGATAAAGCAAAACAGTGAGGGGAAAAAATATTAAGTTATAATTGAAACAAAAAAGAACTAATAAGAACAATTGTTTTCACTAGATGGGTATTTAATCAAGGGTAATGTCTTTATCTTGTGTCTGATATAGCTGGCTAGGTTTAGGCCACCTACACTCTTAAAAATAAAGGTGCCAGAGTGGTTCTTTAGAGCGACGCCATAGGGCAACCAATTTTGGTTTGTGGAAGACCCATCCACAAAATGGCTTCAGAAAGAACCTTTTACAGGTAGTTGTCAACTTCAGGCCATGTTTGGTTCTGACGGATCAGTCATTAATTGGTGTGGATGTAAGATGGACCAGTATGTGTATTCAAACCTGACCATATGTATAGTACTGTACAGTAAGTCACTTAAGTCATATTGCTTGCTTTATATCCTTGTTTCATTGTGTTAATTGTGAGAGGAGGAATTGTACCAACACAGTTTGAGCACTCATATGTTTTCTGTTTTAACATTTCAGCCTGTTAATAATAAACATTAACAGATAAAGGAGTTCAGTGTGGTTTAATTACCCCTTAAAGTGGCAAATTGTCAGTCACAATGCAGAAGCTTCCGGGATTAACCAGGTTCAACAGTATAATGCTGCAGTGAACACCAGTTACAATGGGATAACTTAAAGTCACATGCGATCCTCCCTCATACTGCTTGATCACCTTCATTTTCCATTTTTTTTTGTCAAGATCAACTTGGTTGATGCATTTTGCTAGTATCATTACATAGCACCTCCTTCAAAGTCGGTGTCTCTAGTGACCACTTCCAGATCCTTGCAGTTGTGCACAAACATTTGGAAATGAAGGAGTGTTTTTTCTTTCTGCTGAAGTGGGGTGGCTGGTGACAAAGACACATTGGTAGGGGTCTTGAGAATTTTGTTGTCAGATGGCACAGGAGAGATGTTGAGTGCTATGCTGGCACGCTGTGAAGCAGGGGTGTTGTACGTTGCACTTCTATTTATATGTTGGTAGACAACCCTCTTTTTGAGAAGCTACAGATTATCTCTTGGCTGTTTTCTCTCACTGAACTGACCCTGCAAAGGGAATACAGGTCTGGATTTTAGTTTTGAGAGCCTTCCTCTATGATTGCTCTGTAACACTTCTGCAGTCTGCCTCATCCTTTGCCTGCACAGTTTTATCACTGGCCCTGCTTCACACTGCCAACCTGGGGTCAGTAGCAACTTGATCTACTATATTTTTCCAACCTCTATGAGCCTGAAGGTTCCACCAACTGTGCATTCATACCAATGGATTTAAGCATATGGAGAAACGGTCACAGAGGTAGTATTTCTAAAGTTGTTTTCCTTCCTGTACTGATGCTATAAATGGCATTCCAAGATCCCAGATCTCAGCCTTGAGGCTCTCCAGCAGCTCCTCAGAAGAGTTCAGAAATTCTACTTTAGTTTTAGTTTGCTAATCGGACAGTAGGTCTTATCCTCGTCCTACTCCTGATAACACTGTAACACGAGCACCAAGTGCCAATATAGATTCTCGCTCTTTACATTGCTCTATTAGGTAGCTCTCTGTCCTTAGAAGGACGGCATACTCTTAACGCATTAGTTGGAATTCTTAGGCGACTTTGGAAGGCTTGCCATTCTTATCGGCTCTCCTGCAGCTGGTGCTGAAGCTGATAATTTGAATGATAGAATCCCAGCTCATTTTGTTGGTGACTCATCCCCAAGATGATGTAACTTATTAGCGCTGTTACAGATATTTTAGAAATTATTCATATATATCAATGCCAATCTAGATGTTTTGACTTTTTCAAAAGAATTATCATTTTTCACATATTGATTAATTATTCCGATCAATATTTTATATAGACATTGAACTGTATACATGGCTTCTTGGTAACTATATATCTCTGCATTATGTCAAACCACCGGTAATATCGGTCCTATTTAAAACAGACAATCTGACCAATGAGATCAATCGTGAAACTTTGTCCTTTATTAAGACATGTATTATCAAAATAGTTTACTGGTATATTCACCCTGCAAAAGATTTCTATAAGTGAAAAATATGGGGTACTGACTGTCAAAGAGGCAGTACGTGTTATTTGAAATTGGAATCTGGGGAAATAGCTTAGTAGGGGAAAAAAACAAGTGGAAGTTGTAAACAAGGAGGACAAGAATCTAATAATCAAACCCCCAGGATTTAAATCAGACATCAAAGCTTAATAAATTGAGCAGTAACCAGTATAGTTCATGGAACCTGAGCCAAGGCAGAAAGCATTTCTTTTTTCTTCTAGGCAAACAAATAACAATGCAGGGTTTTTAGGTAGAATCTGTGAACTTGGACAACCAGAAACTACATGTCACTGACTTTTATGCCGTCGTGATAATGACATTGTGTGTCACATACTTCTGCACTCCCTGCCTACCAATGGTAGAGCAACCAGGACACAAAATTTCTCAAAATGGCTGCACACACAAGAAAACAAAATAGAGCTGTAGAAGAATTTTGAACAATTTTAAAAACACAGAATGTAAATATCGCTATTAGATTCCTTGTCCTCTAAAAACCTCAGAACTACGATTCACATATTTTTAGTAAAAGTGGAACAGCTACTAAAAAATTCTAACAATACGCAAATTTCAATCATATATGGAGTTTTGATCAGCCTAGAAGGACATGTAGTTGAAGTAAAAACCCTGATGACACTTTAAGAAGTATCTGGATGACATTATGAGACAGTTTAGCTATTAGCAAAGGACTGAATGGTCTCCTCTCATTTGTCAAATCTCTTAGGTTCTTAGGACTGTTTGATCTATCCAGCAATTCCAGCTCTGGAGCAGCACTTTTAAATTCTGCTTTTATAAATCAAAGAGTGGACGTTTATATCATTTCTGATAATATACTTTTAGAATGTGTGGTCAGTTGATATGCTATAAGGTAATGTGTTTATTTAACTTCGTTGCCATCATTGGTTTGACATGAAACACTTTGACTAAAGAGATGCTGCAAATGATTTGAGTGTCTGTGTAGGGCCTCTTTGGAATTATACAATATATTTTTAACAATGGCATAAACTATATGCTTGAATTATTAAAACCACAAATCCTAGTACCATATCCACCCAGCTACTCATCTTCTTGTTTGCATTCACAGAAAATTTGGTCTCCCATATCTCTATGCACTAAAGTGCTGAGTTCATTACTACATTAGATATCCAAATTATTTAAAACCAAATCACACTATGGCACATGGATGCTTAGGTGTAAAAATTTCCAAACAGTTTACATGATTTATTTTCAGCCTAGTCATCTTCAGATTCAATTTTCACACATTTTGGCTCATGAAAAAAACATTCACCCCTACTTATTTATTTTTTCTGTATTGCTGATATCTTACAATGAATGTTAACTGGTCTACAACCAAAACCTAGTATCACATAGAAGGAGCTACATGTGAAAATCTGAATTTTTAAATGTATCTTATAATAACATTTTTACAATTGTGTTTTAAATTGGTCTGAAAGCTTGTAACGGACGTTCATTGTTGAAGAGCCAAAACAGTGCAAAGAACAAAAAACGAAACCTGAGATGTATCGCTGAAGAAAACCAATACTGTTAAAAAAGTAATTAAATAAGTAGGTAAATATTTAACCCCACAGTTTTGGGTCAGGAAAACCGATGAAAACAATGAATAAGTAAAAATGTTGGATAACATAAAAAATAGAACTCAAGTTCATGTTATATTGTTCCATTGCAAACATCCACTCAAAGAGAGCAAAACTATGAGGCGGTTTTGAATTTTAGATTATTTGTAAATAATCTTTTTGTGAAAAAATAATTACCCCCATGGACTTAATTCCAGGTTACAAAAGTAGCAATAAGTTAAGGAAGATAATACCAGTGTTATGCAGGAATTTGAACTCAGCCCACCTCATAAAATTGCTTCAACTCAGTGACATTTGTAGATTTAGGCATGAACAACTTATTTCAAGTCCTGCCACAACATCTCAGTGGGGTTTAGGTCTGCAATGTGATTAGGCCACAACAAAACACTGTATTGTTTTTTTTTTCCCAAACACTCTGATGTAGATTTCCTACATCAATTTTGGTTCACCTAGAGATGGCCTGCAACTCACCTGAAAACTCGTCTGACGTAAAGCAGAGTTCATTGTTTCATGAATTATGCCAATTTCCCAATTTCCTGTTATGACAAAACATTCCCTGAAACCATGGTGTATTACCGCTTTGCTTGGCTGTTTTTCCAAAGTTCTTAGAGTGAAATACAGCTTTCACTCTTCTCCATGTCGGCACGGTGGCACAGCAGTAGCGCTGCTGCCTTGCAGTAAGGAGACCTGGGTTCGCTTCCAGGGTCCTCCCTGCATGGAGTTTAAATGTTCTCCACGTGTCTGCGTGGGTTTCCTCTGGGTGCTCCGGTTTCCTCCCACAGTCCAAAGACATGCAGGTTAGGTGGATTAGCAATCCTAAATTGTCCCTAGTGTGTGCTTGGTGTGTTGGTGTGTGTGTGTGTGCCCTGCTTGGGATTTGTTCCTCCCTTGCGACCTGTGTTGGCTGGGATTGGCTCCAGCAGACCCACGTGACCCTGTGTTAGGATAAAGCGGGTTGGAGAATGTCTGACTGACTCTTCTCCATGTGTAATGAGACAAATGGCTCATCTGTCCACATAATTTGGATCCAGAAGTCATAAGGATCATCCATTGAAACTTCAGGTGAACATCCAGGTTTTTGCTAGTGAGGAGCGGTTTCTGTCTTAATTCATTATTTGCCAAATCAGACAACATTTACTCTGGAATTCTCAAAAACAAAGGCTGTCAGTGGTTTCATAGTAAATGGCACAAACCATTAGTTTGCATTCCTCGAAAATTACAAAATAGCAGGCAACCTCAAAATAACTAGAAGGTACCATTGTTTGAAAAACATACTTGAATTGAGCCTAATAAACATAACCCAATATATTTAATATCTGGACAAAATAATGGCAGAAATTAACAATATTGTAAAAATAACAAGAATCATACAGTTTCCTGGGGCCTTATGTATAACACCGTGCGTAGAACTCACACTATAACATGGCGTAAGCACAAAAGCGGGATTGTGCGTACGCACAGAAAAATCCAGATGCAGGAATCTGTGCGCACGCATACTTTCACGTTCTTCCACTACATAAATCCCGATCAGCGTGAAAAGTAAAGCACGTGCACGCGCCTTCTGTCCCACCCCAACTCCTCCCAGAATTACGCCTCTTTGAATATGCAAATCAATATAAATAGCCTTCTGTGAAAAGACAATGGGAAAAGCACGGGGGAAAATATAAGAATTTCAGTGAATACCAAGTGGAGGCAAAGGAAAAACGTACTATTTGTTGGTTTAAACAGTGGTATAATCAACAAAAAAAAGTTGATCGAGTGACAGAGTGTCGGAAAAACTCGAAAGATCAAATTCAAAAAGTCGCACAGTGCCCGAAATAAAAAAGAAGTCACATATCAAAGTCGCCGTGAAAAGGCGAGTCGTAGCCCACTGTCTGAGTGTCATATGAAAGCTTATTAGGGTACAGACAAAACAAATAGGCACACAGTGGGAAAAAAGCACGAAATGTCAACTTTAATCTCGAAATTTCCACTTTAATCACGTAGTTTATTTTGCCATTAAAGTAGAACATCATAAACTAAATCTTAAAATCGTTTATTTTACTAGTTTCTCAAGTAGCATGTTAAATGCTTTGTTCTGTATTTGATCTTCTATGTGCTCTATGTGTGTGAATCACTACATGCTTCCGTTCTTTCTCTTTCTCCGACAGGACACAGAATCCATTACATTCGTGATATTACAGCTCTCTGAATAATTAAAATGCTGAGATGTATACGTGATATCATTTTCATGATGATAGGAATGAAAGCATGTTATTAAACATGGGAACACGGTGGCGCAGTGATTGTACATATCTCACGCAAGAGGCTTGCTGCGCCATGCGCGACCTTCAATGAAATAATTTATCACAGCAGTACTGTCTCTTTCAAACGCACTAACCTCCAATTCCTGTCCATACTTTTCTCTCTCCAAATACCCAATCGCCACACAATCAGCTCTGTAATAGACGTGAAGCCATCTGTAAGCTTAGAACGCCGATTTTTCAGAACTTTTAAAGAACATTGAAATATCTTCGTAGTACATGTTTAATTATTCTATCCGTCTATCTTTCCAGTGTCGCGTCAGCGCAAGAATACAACGCAATGCAGGAACAATCCGTGAACTAGCTAGCGCTGCGGCACCGTGTCCTCACATGTTTAATTATTAACAATACAGATTATTTAAATGAAGTTAAAGTTTTATCTGTATAATATAATCAACATATTTTGCTGCATTTCATCTTAAAAATGATATAATCATCATATGTAAATACGTGCTTTATAAAGTGGCGCAGGTTATGCAGTATTATAAATGTAGTGCAAGTTTACAGTGTGGTAATTGTATTTATAAGTAAACAGTTCTACAAGGAGCACTTGATGGACTGATTGAGTGCGTTTAGAGTTCTTGGGATGAAACTTTTTCTAAACTGCGAAGTCCGTACAGGGAAGTCTCTAAAGCGTTTTGCAATGGCTGAGTCAGCGTCTGCTTCATGCTGTATACCTATAATTCTCTTTCCGATCAGCTACTGGTGTGATTCCCCACTCAGATACAGTGATATAAATACTCCTAGTGGTGCAGTGAGAGCAATATGGAAAAAGATGATCCACTGTGGCAACCCTTAACGGGAGCAGCTGAAAGAAGAAGAAGATGCAGTGACAGTTACAACGCTAAAGCAGTTATGGTATTTTGAATACTATGGCTATTCACTGGACCATTATATTGCTGCAGGTTAATTACAATAAGATGCATTACACTAATAAACAATATGCAGTTAGATTCAGTGTATTTATAAAGCCGCGTCAGGAATGTGGATCTAAGAAAGAAAGGGTGATCACACAGGAACAGTAGCACTGCTTTGACGCTGGGTGCCGCCAGTCTGCAAAACCGAGAGGAGAAATTGCGTACGCCAGGGCATGAGTTACCGTGGAAATGTGTGTGGCTTTACGCCAAGTTTAGGTTTTATACATCGCGATTTGAGCGTGGAAACATTCGTACGCAACATTTCTGTGCGTACGCACAGTTTATACATGAGGCCCCTGGAGTTCGGCTGATGGGGGTGGAAGGTAGTTTTCATGTATAAAGGAACCAGGACACAAGATGCAGTCAGAATCTGCGTCAAGAGTTGAAACCAAAATAGGCAGAGTTTCAGTTGTCAAAACCAAAGCGCTAAAATAAAGCTCAATATCATTAAGAAAGCTGAGGATCGATACGCTAGGAAATTTATCACACGTTATCTAATTCTTTAAGGAATATCCAAAGTGTCGGATAATCAGGAAGTGCATAGTGCTGACCTGTGTACATTTGCATCACTGATGTCACCATGACAACACAAAAGATCCTTAAAATGGAGGCACTAATAAGAAACAATAATAGAGCCGCGTTTAAGCTGTGAATAATTTTACCCTTGGGAAAAACACTCTGTAAGCAAAATTAAACGATAGATTTGGGTTCTTCAATATTTAAAACCAGAGCAGACAAAGGCCAGAAAAAAAGAAAAAAGGAATCAGTCCATAACACCTTGGGGCATATACAGTACTTGTACTTTATTTAAAATGATGATTTAATTCAAGCAGTTGACTCTTTCACATTTTCATTTTGCACTCACTGAGCAAATTATTAGAAACACAACAATAATGGTCGATAGGGACTCAATTTTTTCTCAAAACATCCTTAGTTCTTCATGGCATGGATTTCAACAAGATGTTGGAAACATTCCTTTGAGATTCCATGCTGATGTGATTATATTACATCGTTTCTGCAGATTTGTGTGCCGTACATTAATGCTGCTAATCTCTCGTTCTACCACATTCCAATTCCAATTCAAGTCCGGTGACAAGGAAACCAGTCTAAGAAGACTTTTGTTTTGTGACATGGTGCATCGTCATGCTGGAAGTAGCTGTTACAAGATGTGTAAATTGTGGCCATGAAAGGTGCACATGGTCAGATACTCAAATAGATCTTGGAATTCAAGTGAAGACTGATTAGTAGTAACCGGCCCAAAGTATGCAAAAAAAAAATTATTCGCACCATTACCCCTTTACCACCAGTACAAACTGCTGACATAAGGCAAGTTGGGAGCATGGATTCATGCTGTTAATTGGCGCCAAACTCTCACCTTCTGTCTGCCTCAGCAGGAACTGTGGTACATCAGACCAGGCTATGCTTCTCCAGTCTTCAACTATCCAAGTTTGGTGAGCCTGTGCCCACTGCAGCTTCAGGTTTTTGTTCTTAGATGATAGGAGTGAAATCTGACGTGGGCTTCTTCTGTCATAGCCTATCTTCCTCAAGGTTTGTAATGCTGTGTATTCTGAGATGCTTTTCTGCTCACCACAGAGGGGTTATCTGAGTTGCGGTTGGCTTTATGTCAGCTTGAATCAGTCTGGCTATTCTCCTCTGACCTCTCTCATCAACAAGGTGTTTCCATCCACAGAAATGCCATCCAGTGGACGTTTTTTTGTTTTTTGCACCATTCTGAGTAAACTCTAAAGACAGTTGTGCATGATAATCCCCAGAGATCAGCAGTTACAGAAATATTCAAACCAGCCCATCTGGCACCAACAATCATGCCAGTGTCAAAATCACCAAGATCACATTTTTCGCCATCCTAATGTTTAATGTGAATGTTAACTGAACCTGCTGTATTTGCAAGAGTGTATCTATTGTTATGCTGATACATGATTGACATCGAGAGGTGGCGAGAGACTGACCTTAGCCCTCCCAATGAAGCTCTTCCTACACCTCAAGAGCATCTACCCAATGGAACATCCCTCTCTAGGAAAGACTGGGTCGCTCTTAACTGAGCTACATCAAAGGTGGGCAAAACAAGGGACAACCTATTTAGATGGTGCCTCACAACAAGCGCTGAATGTCCCTGTGGTGAGCCCACTCAAACAATGGACCACATTCTCCATGAATGTTGAATGTTCTCGAGGCCCTACATGTACCGATGACGATCTGAAGAATGTTAATGATGCTGCTCTTACCTGGATACAACAGTGGCATGATATGATATGATGATGATGATTGACTGATCAAAAAATTGCATGGATAAACGGTTACATATGTGTTCCTAATAAGCTGCTCAGTGAATGTATGTCCAGTGTATTGATCACTTAACCCATTCTCTATCTTTATCAGTCACAAGGGCAGGAACAAACTCAAGAGTACATTTATATCAGAATACATTTGATTTGTCTAAACAAACGTGCATATCATTTTGAAGTGGCAGAAAACTGGAATACACAAACATACTATGGCCAGACTGGTACATTAACCAGATTCCTAGAAGTTTTAAAACAGCAATGCTAATTTTTTCACCATCCCACTGCTGCCAATACATTTTCAGTTAAATTTCTAAAACTGTGGCAATTCCAAAAATAAATATGAGTACACAATCCACTGGTACTAGAATAGCTTCTACAAAACCCTTTGGAATTGCACATCTGGTTTTAGTAAATATGTCAAAGCAAAGTGTCAAAGCTGAGAAAACAGATGTTCAGCCATGACACTCAATAGCATAAAATGAAAGAAAAAATGCAAAAACGGTTTTGTGAGGTCCAGTGATGTGCTGACTAGGTGTTAATGGTGCCCCTTTATGTGACAGTCATAAAAGAGAATAGCAAAGCAGCATAGAAATAAAGACATTTCATGCTCAAAAGTAAGAAATTAAGTCCAAATCTTATCAATAATACATTTCTGGTAGTAACACAAACTTCAAAGCACACAATGGATACTTTGACAACATGGTAACTGAACATGTATTGTAATCACTGTAAAAGCACGTCCAATGCCTGCCATAATGAGGATAATGAGGATCCATCTAAATTGTGGAAATCCACTAATACTATCAGCGTATTGTAATCCCTAGGATAGTATACAATTACAAATGAAAATGCACACCTCATTCTTTCCAGTTTTGTGCCTTAGCTCTAAAAAACAGCAGGCATGTAGTTCTCAGCTTACCCCTACATGTTTACCATTTATGAAAGTATATGAAGATTCAGCGTTTTTTCTGGCTTAAAATTCTGTCTCATTTAAATGAATCTAGAGCTGAATGTGCATTAAGTAACAGTCAAGATTAATCTACAGTTGATAGATTCTAGTTGTCTTTAGCTGCTCTAAATATTGGAGGTAGATGCTTATAACTCATTTTTAATCTGAGATCAGTGGGCTTTAGCAATTCACATGTTATTAAAAGTTATAGATTAAGAACTGCCCAAAGTTCACCTCACTACTCAAATCCACAATGCATTACATAGAACTGAGCTCCTGTGCCCCATGGGAAATTAATCATGTCTTTAGGTGAATGGAAAGACCTTTTGTCTGACATAAAGACTGCAGTTAGCTTCAGCCAAGATTGCAGACTTGGCCCATTTTGAATTTGAATTAAGACAGAAACACCGTGAAAATGGCTTGACTTCCATAAAAGAAGTGCAGTCATTTTCAGTCCCAACATCATCTTGTTTAGGATTGCAGAGAAGCTACAACTATCATGGTGACAATGGCCGGAAAGTGGGTCCTGGACTTGGGTAAAGACTACCCTCTGTGTCTGTTTATTACAGGGTGCAACCACAGACACATTGATTCTATGATAGTTTACTGGCTCTAACTAACCTAATATGTATTTTGGAGGCGAATGTTGAGTATAAAACCCATGCGGACACAAAGAGAAACTCAACACATGCAAGGACCAGACAGAAATTTGAACCCAGGGTTGTGAAGCGGTGACCTTCATGTTTACTGTTCACAGAAATAAAAAAATAGAAGAAATAATTAAATAAATGCATAAAGAAGCAACAAAAAATATATTTTTACGGCACACTTAATTATTTATGCTCATGTATCATGTGTCTTTATTTATTGTCACATTTCCCAGTATATGCATTTATTTGCATATTTATTTAATTTTTTTCCTTAATTACTTCTCACTATGCTACTCATTGTAATGGAAGCTCAATAAATGGAGCTCTTGCTCTTGATTGTGGGAGGATTTTTGCACAGGATCAGATTTGTTTTTCTTTAGTTAGACTTTCCCACTGTTTAACTCACCGTCCTTACAATGAACTCAATTTTTTTTTTTTTTTGTGAATTTGGGACACCTTGTCTCTAAACATCTCTTAAGTTTAACAGGCTTTAAACTTCCATAGGTGAGGAATTCTGAGCACAAAACATAGTAGGTAGGGCTCCACTTCAGTAAACGAGCAGGTAAATCCATATTTGCAGAAAATCAGATTAATGTTTGAGCTTCTTCACTTTCTCTTCTTTGCCTTATGTTAATAATCGTCTTCTTGAGCAACTATTCAGATCAGTCTGTTAGAATTGTCACTTACACGTAATATTTCTCTTAGTTTGCTTTTGTGTAACATGAGAGACTTTTCTATCTTGATTACCAAGCATAAATAAAAAAAAAATTATTGTGAGAGTATGTAAGGAAACAAATTTGAAGAAAAGAATGTCTTTAAGGAATGGAATACCGCTATTGACAAGATGACAGAATAAAACTGTTAAAGTGACAAATTGGTACTAATGCACTGCCTGCCGTTAAATGCCGCTACTACGTATTCTTTTATGGAAGAATCAAGTCACTTCAGTGACCCCCCTAGAATATCCCCCTTCTGTCCTCCCACTTTGAGATCCACAGAGTTAGACATCAAGTTTAGACTTTTTATTGTTTCTTTTTTTTGAAAACACTACTTTTTTATTATTTTAATCACTCTTAACACATTACGGAATTTAACAGAAGTTATGATTTTTTTTAATCTCAAAGCCACTTTTGTCCTGCCACTTTTAAGCTGCAGTAACTTGCATTATCGCAACAACATTTGGACATCATTTAAAGCACATTAATAAATTATTTTAATACTATATTTCTTTTTCTTTCTTACTGTTTATTTTTATTTATTTGCAACATACCAAATCTGCGGTGGGTGGCACCCTGCCCGGGATTGGTTCCTGCCTTGTGCCCTGTGTTGGCTGGGATTGGCTCCGGCAGACCCACGTGACCCTGTGTTCGGATTCAGCCGGTTGGAAAATGGATGGATGGATAGTACATACCAAATTCATTTCCCATTGTCAAATAATAAATCTTCCTTTCAACTTGACAATCACATGCCTCCATATACAATATCTGGCCTGTGAAGCTTCATCATTTAAACCTATTATGCTGTCTGTATTTTTATATTACATTGTCAAAATGTCTTTCTTTCTACCCCTCTTATTATTTTATTAGGGTTTATTACCTTTTTAGTTTTTCAGCTAAATTGATTCCTTGTTATATGGTGATTAAGAGACCATAGTCCAATAGCCATGCACTGTGGACCATGTGGAGTTTGCAGCTTGTTCTCATGTCTGGCCTAGCTTTTCTGTTTGTATCCCAAACAAGTGTGTGATCACTGGACAATTCCAAACTGACCTGATGTGAGTGGACATGAATTGGGATCTTGTCTAAAGTTGGTTTTTCCTCTTTTTACCCCATATTTACATTTACATTTATTTCCTTAGCAGATGCTTTTATCCGGGCGGCACGGTGTCACAGTGGTAGTGCAGTGTTAGCGCAGCTGCCTCGCAGTTAGGAGACCCGGGTTCGCCTCCCGGGTCCTCCTGCATGGAGTATGCATGTTCTCCCCGTGTCTGCATGGGTTTCCTCCAGGTGCTCCGGTTTCCTCCCACAGTCCAAAGACATGCAGGTTAGGTGGATTGGCGATCCTAAATTGGCCCTAGTGTGTGCTTGGTGTGTGGGTATGTGTATGCGGTGGGTTGGTGCCCTGCCCGGGATTGGTTCCTGTCTTGCGGCCTGTGTTAGCTGGGATTGGCTCCAGCAGACCCCCGTGACCCTGTGTTCGGATTCAGCGGATTGGAAAATGGATGGATGGATGGATGCTTTTATCCAAAGCCATTTACAAAGGAGGTTAACATAATGAAGGTATCAGTCTGGGGGACTGTTTCAAAACAAGTGAAACAGCACAAAAATATAAAATGTATCACCACAAGTGAAAAGTTCAGATGCTAGTTACAGTTCCTTGGTTACAAAACCTATCAGCTGATTCACCTATTAGGGGGTCTCAGGCACTTTCCTCCGTATGTTCTAGTTCTGCCCTCCTTTTTTTTTTCCCCCTTTGGACTTTTGCAACTTGTTCCTTGTCTTCTTTCTTGTCCTGTTTATATTCCACTATTGCCTGAAACTCTAATCCTTTTAGATCTGTCCTCCATGCATCTCACCTCCTACCAGTAGAACCTTATCTGTTTAGGCACTCTTGCTGCTGAACTTCTACTTGCTTCATATTGGAAATCCCCTGCCCACTGTCACTATTAAAAATCAAGTATTTACATTTTATAGTTGACTAGCTGATTTCCCAGTGGCTTTGCTCACTGAGTGCAAGGGAAAAAAATAAAATGTAGTATTTATAAAATAAGTTTGTTAACTGCCAATTTTATTTTTCAACAAATAAAGAGCATTTACAATAACATAGAAATCAATATAAACAACATTATTAACATCATTATCATATGAGAATATGAAGTAATATACAGTATAAGAAGCACATTGCATATAAATATAAATTATTAAACAGTAAAATATTAACATTTAAGAAGTAAAGATACATTCAGTACTACTGCAGTGCTTTCAGGTAAACTACATTTTTTGTTTGCCCATTACGTGCATAAATGTATAATTTTTTTGGTGTACCTACCCGAGAACACGCGACATATAACTGACCGTGGGAGAAGCATGGATTTGAAACAAGCGTTGAGTTCATCTGCTGGTGTCCCTCGTGGAATAACTGGTAATGTTTGACGAAAATCTCCTGCGTGTAAAACGACAGTACCTCACATTATTTTGCTAGGATCTCTGGGATCTTGCATTGTTCGGTTCAAGGCTTCATAAGCTCTTTTATGTGCCATGGTGCACTCATCCCAAACTATTATCTTTGAATGTTGCAAGACTTTTGCCTTTCCAGAGCTCTTGCATATGTTGCAAATTGGATTTTCATTGTGAGCGAAGTTTAATGGTAATTGCAATTCCGAATGTGCTGTACAGCCTCCATCTAATATTGTAGAAGCGACTCCAGCTACAGCCAGAGCTATGTCACCATTTGCTCTCTCGGCAAGAATCAGGTTTATTAAGAATGTTTTTCCTGTTCCTCTGTGGTCATACGTAATTTCCGTTTCAAACGCTCATACGTAATTTCCGTTTCAAACGCGAAAAGAATTTTATATATATAGATTACAAATGGAATTATTTGCATCTCGTATTAAAAAAGAATCCACGAAAGCTATTGAGGGCTGGTCTACTGCTATTCAGTCCTTTACATCCTGGATGTCTGCTGCCCAACATTACTACTGCTAGTTCAGTGCTTCCCAATGCAGGATGGGGGTGGTTGTCATCAGGGTGTGGATTCTACTAAAAATGATAATTTAATTGTTTTATTTATTATATTGAAAATGTTCAACAATAATTGATCACAAAAAAACACAGAAACTCACCGAAAAAAGACAGTTTTCAGACGCTTCTTATACACATTGAGGGAGTCACAATTTCAAGTGGAGGTGGGGAGCTTGTTCCAACAGCCACGAGGTACACATGAAGAGAGTCTGGACTTCAATTTGATAACGTGCAGAGGTGGCATCACCATATGCCCTTCACCAGCAGACCCGAGTGGCTGAGAAGCAGAAGGACCTCAGAAGTGTTGCTGTTCCACGGTCTTTTTCCAAGATCCTGGACTGGTCAGACTGGTTAGAAAATAGATAGATGAATGGATGATTATTAAAAATATATACAGTATATAAAAAAAATCACAATGAAGTAAAAAAATAACAATAAGGTGTCATTATGTCTATTTTTTAACCTCAAGGAAACACAGAGAATGCATGTGCAACATGGCAAACTCTTCTTCTGCTCTTCCAGCTGTACTCCCTCACCAACTTGCTTTATTAATCAGACATGCTGGCTGGTACACACTCATTTATTTTAGGATTCAAAACTGAAAATGCAATTGCCAGCACTCAGCAAAGAAATGGAAAAGAAATATGAAAAATGATTGGAAAAAATCAGCATCTTGTCAGTTTGAAATCATGATTATGCAGGTAATTCTTATGTCTTCACACAATAACTTAACATGTGTATAGTCCAGTGGAAAAATGAAAAGTTAATAAAATTTGAGAATGTAGTTTTAAAAATGGAGTGAACACAGTGCAGTTGTATTGTAGAAAGTAGCACTGTGACTGATAAATTAAAATAAATAAATATGGATCACATTGCTAAGTAGTAATTAAAGTACTAAACAGCAATCACCAAAGGATACATTTGTATACGTTTTATTGTATTTCAATAATAAGACAAGTTGAGGCACAGCTATAGAAGAACAAGCATATTTGTCAAACTTACTTTTCAAGTTACTGCAGCTATTCCTTTGAGTATAATCTGAAGGTTATTAATATTTTCATCCATTAATTTAGAAAAATAATGACAGCATGCTATGAACATTATGACTGTAAGTGCATCCAGACTGAAGAACTTACAATTTAGCAGGTCACCATTAATGCTCTCAGTTAAGTTTCTAATTTAAGATTTTGTATGTTCACGTTAATATATTTCCACCTTCTTAAATTTTATGCATACATTTTACAAATTGACATAACACACTAACACATTAACTAAAACAAAAAGTAAAAAGGAAATCTGAAAAAAATGATATAGTGTTTGTGAAATATTACAGCTTTTTACAATCGCTTTGGCACTAGTTTCAGAACCTTGATGTTATCTTTCAAAACTCTTTCAAAATGTTCACCACTTGTAACACAGGCTGTCCAACATTCAAAACATTGCATTTTGCATTCATATTTCTAAAGAAATCATGCACTTACAGAATCATGGAGACATTTCCTCAGATCACCTGCACACAAGATACCAAGAGTTTCACTCTGTAGTTGTTCATACAACCAATAGATACAGTATTGCAGTACAGAATATATGATACATGTTTCATGATGGTCTTACACGTAATGTCATTGTTAAAGGAGAGAATACTACAGATGTGGTGGAATCAATGAACAAATCTGAAATGTATTGATGAATTTCAACAATGTCACTCACAACATTATGTCCCCTTTAAATGAAAGCAACAACTAGTTATGAAAAATACAACTGTGGTGTTTTTCAACTGCCTTACATAAAGCAAAACAGAGGATTACAGGTCTCACTCATTTCCATCAACCTTATCGAGCAGTTTGGCCACAGGTTCTCATCCACGTCAAAATTAATGTTCTCTCTTGCCGAACATCTTGGAAAGAACCTACGGGCACGGAAAATCCAGGCCTGACACTGGTCTGCTATGATGTTATTACATGTGTAATCCATGGCCTATAGAATTGTCACTTGTTGATTTGGGCTCCTATCATACACTTTCCACCTCCATATAGAGAAAAATTCCTCAATCATGTTTAGGAAAGGAGGGTATGGGGGCAAGTACATCGTGATGAATTGTGTATGGGCCTGAAACCATGCTTGCGCCAGTTGAGCATGGCGGAAGCTGACACTGTCCCATACAATAACATATGTCATGCCAACAGCTCTACAGACCAGAGTTAGCTCATCAAGGAACAGTGAGCTCTGCATTGTATGAGCCGGTACAAAGTCTGTGTCCTATCACACCATCTTCATACAGCAGCACACATGGTGATGTTAGCCCCACATTGAGCAGGTACTATGACGATTGCCCACTGGCCAATTAAATTCCATCCTCTCCTCCTTGTCTTGGCCAGGTTGATGCCTGCCTCACCCACAAAAATGAATTTATGATGGTTTTTATGCACATCCAGGACTATCACCTTCTAAGTAAAAAGAAATGTTGGAAAGAGAATCACTGATTACGGTACAATGATGGGGAATCTTTCACAAACAGGCATCATCACACTGAACATACCTGAACATTCTCAATCTGCATTTCTCTCAAAAGGCACACGGTATAACTGTTTAAGGGACATTTGATTGCTTATTCAACAGGCATCCAATGGCTGGCAAAATTATGGCTTTCATATTGTTCAAGACATCTTCATTGTCCAGGATCTGCTGTCTGATTTCTGTAAGGCGAATGTCATTTTTGGCTCGGACCAAATTAACCACAGCCCAGTCTTGTTTGCCAATTAAGAGTCTACATTTGCCACCACTATTTGGTTTAGTTTCAATTCTGTTGGAAAAATTACATGAGAAACAACTTCATATTGTAGAACACATTTACACAGTCACATAGCATACTCTGTGCTACACACTGGCATGCAGTATACAGTCATCTGACAACTAAGAGTAGTCTACGGTACTGGAATGTTCACGAAGTGCATGCTGAACACATTCCGTTTCTCATTGCGGAAGGTTCTGATGATTGAGGCCACAGTTGATCTTCTGAGGTTTTGTTGAATCATTCTAGCTGCCTCAGTCTTTGTCATACCATGATTTATGTTCTACCACCATTGCTCTGATCTTGTGGGATACTCTTTGCTGTTGCTACCACTGTCTTGATTTGTGACCTTGTCCTCGACCATGTTCCCCCACACTTTTCAAATGGGGTCCAAGCTGTCCTCTATGACTAGGCCCATGACCGCCTCTCAGATGTGGTGCTTGTTCCCTGCCATTCCTGTGACCACCGCGTCTTCCTCGTCCTAATTGGCCACCTTCCTGCTCCATGTTAGAGTATCGCTATATTACTGTGGATTCCACTTCTTCATTCTCGTACCACAAGGTGAAATCAATCATCAGTAAGTAATTGGTGTCAGTGAATCTCGCTATCCTGACACTTTCATGATGTGAACATGCGATATTGTTTCTCAGTTTCCATTAAACTATGCTTTAAGTTGATTCAATTGATAGTTAGATCACTACAATGAAATGAAGAGTCATCTCAAATGAAATGTGTGAATTAATTTTGAAATTTTAATACTTAGATGTTAAGTTGTGTCATTTTGAACTGGCGATTTCAGTTCAATGAACAAATAATCTTTGATGTATGTATATTGTATTCAAGCAATCGGAAAAAAAGTTTTAGAGTTTAGAAAAATTTGCATTTTGATCATTGGTTGTGAGTTTTAGATGTAGGGTTTTGAAAAATGACATCAAGGTTCTGAAACTAGTGCCAAAGTGTAAAAATCTGTAATATATGAAAAAAAATCATACAATGGAAACAATGATAAGAAGTACCCTGCAATAAAAATATAAATATAAAAACGTGTGGAAAGGGGGACCAATTAGGCATTGTAATGGCAGAAGGAATAGAAGAGAACTTCTAAAAGCTAATAGGGAGTTATTATTGCTGAGAAGTAATTTAAAATGGCTGTCAGGTGGAACAAAATTGATCAGAGTTGCCATGAGTTGCAAATCTTATTTTCTCAAACTTAATGAAAAGTGTTACATCCCAGTGTAGAGTATATGTGAGGATATAGCAGTGTGCTTCCTTCTTTTAGAATGAGATGTCTTGCAAGAATGTCAAGGTGACTGCCATTTATTTAGTGGGACATTGTGTGGCACAGCTCCAAAAATACCCAACAATATTCATTTGCAAAGCAGCCGATATTGAGTTATAAACAAACAGCCTGGGGCTGTGCCAAAATAAATGTGCTTACATCAATTACATGTAGGATCTATAACTGAGAATTTGCCAGCTTGTCTCTCTTTGCAAAATGGATTCAGTGTAAGATGTTAAGTTGCTTCGTAAAATACCAGGTGGAGATACAGGATGAGTGAGCTTTGAAAACTTTGTTTCACTCCTCATCCACAAATTCCAAGTCAGACTCGCACGGATGCACAGAGGCTTAAGGAAAAAGAAGCCTTAGATTATTCATTGCCCTGCAGTATGTCTATGAATGAATTTGTATGTGGAGGAAGAACATTGTTTTGAGAATGTGATATTTTGGGGCAAATTATTTAAAACTGTTGTCTAACTTTATGTTTTCAATGCACTCAGTGTAGCTTCTGCCATATTCTAAAAGTTACATCCTTTATACAGGGAGAAAAAGGATGGTGAGTATCAACATGTGAAGGTACAGACTGGTGTCTTTTAAATGAGGACTAAATGCTAAAAGATTGACAGGCATGAGGATTAGCAAAAAAGAGTGAAGGTAAAGAGTAGCAAAGCAAAGCAGAAAAAGAAAAAAGAAGAATTGGCTCTACAGTATGCTGCCTCCATATAAACCAACTCAAGAACGACCGAACCTAACTGTAACTTTGACTGAAAACACTAGGTCATGTTTAGAATATTGGCTCCTTAGTAATAAAATTGATTAAATCTCTACAGAATAATTAACATTCCAGAATAAACAAGAAAGTGATTTAGCCAAGGTGGATGAAACGTTTTTAGAGATACTTTAAAAGAAGTAAATACGTTTGTTTGGGAAGTATGTTCATTTTAATAATATTAAGTTAGCCAATGGTGTGATAAGGGAAGGAACAGCTAGTATGTACAATCCTACTTAATGCATATGAATAATTAAGTAAAATTCAGTCTGAAAAGGTCTCATTGCTACAGCAACTCTGAAAAGCAGAGATTGAGGGAGAAAATGTTGAGCAGTAAACTTAATGGGGGATAAGTCATTTTGGCTAAAATTCAATTTGTATCTAGATGCCTCACCAGATTGCTCTAAAGTTGAACTAATATTGGTAACCGAGGTTTCAGAATCCAGTATAAATAAAAGAAAGTCATTGTCACACAGGGGGATTTCACCCTGCTCTAATAACTTCATATGTGTCCTAATTACTTTGTAATGAAATGGCAAGGGGCTCAATAGCTATAGTAAAGGTCTAGGGAGAAAGTGAACATTCCTGCATTATGCTTTGGTGTTAAGGGAAATAAACAGAAAAAAAACTTGACTATGGGCTGTGTATGACTCACCAAGTTTTTTTATGACTTGCTTATCATACTTGTTCAGAAAGGCACATGCACACATACACATACAGACCCCATCTACCTATGGACCGATTATGAGTGTTGCCTGCAAAGACTATCAGTCCTCAGTACTCTGCATAGGGAGACCAAAGACACAAAAAAGCTGACCCTTCTTGGTGCCTGGGAATGGTCTGGACACTGAAGGCTGATATACCATGGATGATGCCACTTACCCAAACAGCACAACTGCAGCACAACACAAGGCTTTTACTCAATGGGAAACATTTTCCCAGTTTCCTACCAGCACCAGGAACAGTACAAAAGCACAATCAGCACAGTAATAAAGCACTGTCTTTTCTCTTTCTTGGCTTCTCTACCTCTGTTGTAGCCTCCTCCACTCCTCCCTGACAAGCTTCATCTTCCAACCTGCTGACAATGGCTCCCTGGATGGAGTGAGGTGGTTCCCTTTATAGAGGACACAGAAGTGCTCCCAAGTGTCCCATGATCTCCTTCCAGCAGCACTTCCGGGTGTGATGGCATTCCTGCCATTCTTCATCCATCCCTTGGCGGTGACTACAGGCCCCAACAGGGCTGAGCTTCCAAGCTCCAAATCCATGGCACTGTCCAATACCTTTGGGACTGCCCTGTGGGGAGGTAATGTACTGTGCAAGCTCTCTCTCCCAGTCCTTCTCTTCTACAGGCGTCCCAACTGGGTTAGGGCCCTGCCCATCTGTTACAATATACAATATCCCTTACATGGCCAGGATGCCTCTATAGTAGAAGGACTGGGGGAGAGAGCATATTCAGGACATTACTGAAGTGCCAATTATGAGTATTGCCTATGCAGACTATCGGTCCTCAGTACTACATATAGGGAGGCGTAACGTCTGTATCAAAGTCACAAAAAAGGTGACACTCCTTGGTGCATGGGCATGGTCTGGACACTGAAGGCTGATACACCATGGATAACGTCACTCACCTAAATAGTTCATAACTCCATTTGGTGCTACTCTCTACTGGATGTGCCACAAATTCCTAACATTGTTGGAAATATGTTCCTATCTCCCCACATTATGTGCCCTATTTATTTCAATGTGTCAAAACATGCAGAAAAAGTATGGAAATTGAAATGAATAGCAATGTTCAGATGTAAAGTCCTTATAAAAAGCACACCCTAGTTTCAAAGTCAAAAAGCTTAATATTTTCTGTAAAGACATGAAAGGTGAATAATAACATCAAAGGAAACATTTTTCCCAGGGAAGAAAGAAGGAGGACTCAGAAGTCAGGTCGATACATTGCAGTGTCTTTGGTGAGATGGTTGGTCTGTGTCTCTTTGATGGAAAGGAATCTTTACTGATGGAATGGAGTCTCTCCTTCTGCCTAGGGAAGTCTGCCCTCTATACCAAAAGGCCACATGGGGTCCTGGATCAGATAATTGGGTAAATACTCTGATTATGGACAGCTTGGCCCAAAAGCTTTAATCATCATAGATATGTGGAAACAATTTATCATGCCAAAGTTTTTTTATCTATACGGTATCCAATTCCCTTGGAAAATGGATACTTCCATCTGGTGTTTAAGTTACAGACTGAGTATTCCTTCTAACCTAAGATTATAATGAGTGGTACATACTAAGATAAAATAAAGAGAACCGTAGACAAAATACATAGCATAACAAGCTAAAGTAGAAAACAAATTCTCACAGTGCCACTCACCAGGTCTCATGGCACTGCTCTGTTTGAAAATATCTGTGAGCAGAGTTCCAAATATAGTTCATTATAGCTCATCAGAGCAAAACATGGCAACAAAAAGCAATCCGCTGTGGCCTTCCAAGCAAAATTTGCTGCTAAGGTCAAAAGATGACCTCAATTTCTCTCCGTTTATATCAGCCTGAAGGGGTAGCGCAGTGGAGGAGACAAGAGATGTCATTAACTGTCTTGTCTTTTTCCTCCTCCACGGTACTTAGAAACCAAGTGACTCCGCCTCTTCCGGTCCCTAGGCTATATAAATGCGACCAACCAAAAGGAGGCATCATTTTTACATGAAATGACCAGAGCTAAGGAGCACAATGAATTCTGCAAAGCAGACCAGAAAGCCTGATTAACTGCAGCCACTTTATTTGTGTGGTGATGTGGTGTTGCGGGTCCACAGCTCCCATCAGGAAGGTCACTTTTAAATAAATAATCACCGCACTCATGGCTTAGTGAGGGGGCGTGGTGGTTGTGTGGCCGAAGCGGTTTCCCGGGGTGATTCATGATGTGGACGTTTCTCACCTAAGTGCACAAGTGAGAAGCGGTCCGCATCTGTGATTGTTCCGGGGCTGCTGATTTGCCACAGCTGCCATGTCCTCTTCATAAATAGAAGCGTGAGGCGACTAAAGGGAGGAAAAAGTAAAGAGAAAGAAACGGAGGTTGAATGGATGAAGGAGGCAAGAAGCAGTGTGGAGAGAGAGCCAGTGTGAGTGAGAGTGAGTGAGTGCATGCAGACTCGCAGGCAGCTGGACTGTGAGTCCTAGCAGGCTGTTTGGCCAACACCTAGGCTGTGGTCGCTCCTGCTGAGCATTCTATGAAGAGCGGGAGTGACCAGAAGAAGGACGACTGGCCGCGTAAGGCCAAGAAGGCAGCGGGAGTCGGAAGGCTTGGGTGGTGAATTCCTTGACGTGAGTGTCCTGGTCGTTAGGGAAGCCAAGTCTTGGTCTGGGGAGAGTACTGAACTGAAGCCAGGGATCAGGAAGCCTCCAGACCTGAAGGAAGAAGGAAGGACAGCTGCAGGTAGGGTGGCTCTCCTGTTGCGAAGCCTGGATAGGCTGAAGCAGGGGGGTCACCAATTAAAGAATGCACTGGGCTTGTTTTTAAAGAGACTGCTTCATGTCATAGTTTTAACCTCGTTTTGTAAAGAGTTTTTTATATTGGTTTTACTGGATTATTTATTGAAGATATTTTGAAAGCACTGCACTTTATTTTGAATACTTTGTTTTTGATTGTTTGTTTGCTGTTTTTTATAAAAGCACTTGGCACTTTTGTACACCATCCCTTACTCCATTTGTTATGCCTCACTGCCAAGCTCATTGGTAACATTACCGACAGTGAAGGGTTCAAGGAATCCCAGAAGCTGAAAGGGAGCGTGGAGAGAACCTGCATTGTCGCAGGTGTTTCTTTTTTTTAAGCCATCTTGCAACGGGGACGCCCAGGTTGGCACCCCAAAAATCCTCTCTTTCCAAGACTCAGATGACCACAATTTATATATTTATAAATGTGTGTCTGTATATATTTTTAAATGAAATAATAAAATAATAATACTTTTAAAAAATCACTCTTTTTCAGAAAAAATACAACCAACTGATTAATTTCTCATAAAGTAACTGCTCAATCAAATGCAATCTGGTACTGGGCACAATCACTCTCTAAATATTTTTCATATCTTCCCCTTTGACACAATGTCTTGAAATTGCATGATACATTTAGTGCAGAATATACAGACGTGCAGCAGCTTATATGGAAAGTCATAATAAAAAGTGAGTGTTATTTATTATTTTGTTGCTCCAGTGGAAATCCTGTTATGGTCAACAGTGGGATAGTCCTTCCCAAAGCATATGATAAGCAGACTGATTCAAACAAGACAAGTAGAAAAAAATTAACAAGGCTTTTCAATCACTTGCTTAAGGCAATATAATTAATGATAATAACAGCTTAAATTTGAAAAGACATAAAAAGAGGAATGCTCAGGGGAAATAGAATAAAATATGTTCAAAATTCTTACAGTGCCAGATTCAGCAGGCAGGTAATTGCATTAGACAATCAGAGGTAAAAAAATAATCTAAATAATTGCATTAGAAAATCAGAGGTAAAAAAATAATCTGAATAAGTTCATCAACAAGTTGCAGATGAAAAATGAAGTTTTACACAAATGTAAGAAAAGTACACAGTCTACACAAATATTAATAATAGGGAGAAAATGGTAAAGGGATATCTCGCCTGACGATGGTAATGAAGTTTATCATGTTAACATGCTGGTTAACATTTTAATTTAATTTCCACACTCAACCAAGCATACACTTTTATTTTTGCTGTGGGCCTTTTCCACAGGTTTTGCACATCCCAAAGCGAAGACGAGGTTGTAGCAATCAAACACATATAAAGGTGCTACCCATAAACACATTGACTCATGAATACAGAAACTGAACAAACAACACTGAATATGGAAATTTACACAATCTAAAAAATGTAGGCATATAAATTAAAAAATGCCATTGCTTGCAGTTAGCAAAGCTACTAAAATAACAGCATTATTACATGGTCGGCTTAATTTTACCTAGCAAAACACTTCTATGTACATAAAGTAAAAATGCACACACCTGGATATATGATACTGCTAGGGTAACACACACTCACACACACACACACACACATACATATATATTTGTTTATATATAGCAAAATAATGAGACAACAAATTGTGAAGAGTTGAGGTTTCCATCCTGTATACTTTGCAAATTGAAGAAATAAGTCAGCAATATGTCTTTTCAGACGTGAGTCCAAAACAGAACAGAGGTTAAACAAAATACATGGCCATTATATAGCTGACAGGCAGGAAGAGGAAGGTTCTAAGGGACCAGGAGCGGAAGTTGAGTCTCTAGGAGGTGGGCTCTGTTGATGGTCTGCAGAGGAAAACAGGAGAAATGGTTAGAGAACAGTGCCAACCCTGGTCCAGCAAAGAAACACATTTATTCAAGCCTGTAAACTGTCTTCCATGTATATATATTGTCACACACGTGCATTTAGGAGGCAGTCAAAAAGCCTAAACGTGAGTGAAACATCGTGAGACAAGGAGTTGTCACGTGGTACTTACCCAAATCTCTTAATCTCCCAACAGGAAAACCGAAAAAAAATAGTCACTCCAATTCCGGGTTCCAAAATGGCCGCCAAGACGTCACTTCCGGCACCATCCATGACATCACTTCCGGTTCCATTAAAGATGATGTTGCTTCCGTCTCCTGTTTTCAGCGTCATCTCCTGCCATCCACTTCCTGTCCTCCATTAAAATACTGTATATAAATGCCATTTTGTTTCATGTAAATTGTCAATTGTTACAATTACAAGTACTTTTGATCACTGCAACCATTTTTTCTTGCTTTATTTTTGTCCATTGGACAATATATGGGGATGGTCTCCAAAACTTAGTTTTTGTGGAGCTTCTTTTTTCTTCTTTCATGAAGTATTTCCACTAAATATATACATATATATATATATATATATATATATATATATATATATAATATATATATATATATCCCCTCCTTTAACCGCCACCTTATCGTGGTGGAGGGGTTTGCGTGTCCCAATGATCCTAGGAGCTCTGTTGTCCGGAGATTTATGCCCCTGGTAGGGCCACCCAAGGCAAACTGGTCCTAGGTGAGGGATGAGACAAAGAGCGGTTCAAACCTTCTATGATGAATGAAAACTTTGGACGCCGTTTTCCCCTTGCCCGGACGCGGGTCACCGGGGCCCCACTCTGGAGCCAGGCCTGGAGGTGGGGCTCGATGGCGAGCGCCTGGTGGCCGGGCCGGCACCCATGGGGCTCGGCCGGGCACAGCCCGAAGAGGCAACGTGGGTCCCCCTTCCCATGGCTCACCACCTATGGGAGGGGCCAAGGAGGTCGGGTGCAGTGTGAGTGGGTGGTGGCCGAAGGCGGGGGACCTTGGCGGTCCGATCCTCGGCTACAGAAGCTGGCTCTTGGGACATGGAATGTCACCTCTCTGAAGGGGGAGGAGCCTGAGCTAGTGCGCGAAGTTGAGAGGTTCCGGCTAGATATAGTCGGACTCACCTCGACGCACAGCTTGGACTCTGGAACCAATCACCTTGAGAGGGTCTGGACTCTGTACCACTCTGGAGTTGCCCCCGGTGAGAGGCGCCGAGCGGGTGTGGGTATACTTATTGCCCCCCGACTTGGAGCCTGTACATTGGGGTTTACCCCGGTGGACGAGAGGGTAACCTCCCTTCGCCTTCGGGTGGGGGGACGGGTCCTAACTGTTGTTTGTGCATATGCACCGAACAGCAGTTTGGAGTACCCACCCCTTTTGGAGTCCCTGGAGGGGGTGCTAGAGGGCATACCTTCTGGGGACTCCCTCGTTCTGCTGGGAGACTTCATGCTCACGTGGGCAATGACATTGAGACCTGGAAGGGCGTGATTGGGAGGAATGGCCCCCCCGATCTGAACCCGAGCGGTGTTTTGTTATTGACTTCTGTGCTCGTCACGGATTGTCCATAACGAATACCATGTTCAAGCATAGGGGTGTTCATATGTGCACTTGGCACCAGGACACCCTAGGCCTCAGGTTCGATGATCGACTTTGTGGTCGTGTCGTCGGACTTGCGGCCACATGTCTTGGACACTTGGGTGAAGAGAGGGGCGGAGCTGTCAACTGATCACCACCTGGTGGTGAGTTGGCTTCGATGGTGGGGGAGGATGCCGGTCAGGCGTGGTAGGCCCAAATGTGTTGTGAGGGTCTGCTGGGAACGTCTGGCAGACCCCCCTGTCAGAAGTAGCTTCAACTCCCACCTCCGGCAGAACTTCGACCATGTCCCGAGGGAGGTGGGGGACATTGAGTCCGAATGGGCCATGTTCCGTGCCTCTATTGTTGAGGCGGCTGACCGGAGCTGTGGCCGTAAGGTGGTCGGTGCCTTGTCGTGGCGGCAATCCCCGAACCTGTTGGTGGACACCGGTGGTGAAGGATGCGTCAAGCTGAAGAAGGAGTCCTACAGGACCCTTTTGTCCTGTGGGACCCTGGAGGCAGCTGATAGGTACCGGCAGGCCAAGCGGAATGCGGCTTTGGTGGTTGCTGAGGCAAAAACTCGGGCGTGGGAGGAGTTTGGGGAGGCCATGGAGAACGACTTTCGGACGGCTTCGAGGAGATTCTGGTCCACCATCTGGCGTCTCAGGAAGGGGAAGCAGTGCAGTGTCAACACTGTATATGGTGGGGATGATGCGCTGCTGACCTCGACTCGGGACGTTGTGGGTCGGTGGGGGGAGTACTTCGAAGACCTCCTCAATCCCATTAACATGCCTTCCAATGAGGAAGCAGAGCCTGGGGACTCAGAGGTGGCTCCCCCATCTCTGGGACTGAGGTCACCGAGGTGGTCAAAAAACTCTTGGTGGCAGGGCCCCGGGGGGTGGATGAGATACGCCCGAGTTCCTCAAGGCTCTGGATGTTGTAGGACTGTCTTGGTTGACACGCCCCTGCAACATCGCATGGACATCCGGGACAGTGCCTCTGGATTGGCAGACCGGGGTGGTGATCCCCCCTCTTTAAGAAGGGGGATCGGAGGGTGTGTTCCAACTACAGAGGGATCACACTCCTCAGCCTCCCAGGAAAAGTCTATTCAGGGGTCCTGGAGAGGAGGGTCCGTCGGATAGTCGAGCCTCGGATTCAGGAGGAACAGTGTGGTTTTCGTCCTGGTCGCGGAACAGTGGACCAGCTCTATACCCTTAGCAGGGTCCTGGAGGGTGCATGGGAGTTTGCCCAACCAGTCTACATGTGTTTTGTGGACTTGGACAAGGCAATCGACCGTGTCCCTCGGGGGAATCCTGTGGGGGGGTACTCCGAGAGTATGGGGTACCGGCCCCCCTGATAAGGGCTGTTCGGTCCCTGTACGATCAGTGCCAGAGCTTGGTCCGCATTGCTGGCAGTAAGTCGAACCCGTTTCCAGTGAGAGTTGGACTCCGCCAGGGCTGCCCTTTGTCACCGATTCTGTTTATAACTTTTATGGACAGAATTTCTAGGCGCAGCCAGGGCGTTGAGGGGGTCCGGTTTGGTGGGCTCAGGATTGGGTCACTGCTTTTTGCAGATGATATTGTCCTGTTTGCTTCATCAGGCCGTGATCTTCAGCTCTCTCTGGATCGGTTCGCAGCCGAGTGTGAAGCGGCTGGGATGAGAATCAGCACCTCCAAATCCGAGACCATGGTCCTCAGCCGGAAAAGGGTGGAGTGCCCTCTCAGGGTTGGTAGCGAGATCCTGCCTCAAGTGGAGGAGTTCAAATATCTCGGGATCTTGTTCACGAGTGAGGGAAGAATGGAGCGTGAGATCGACAGGCGGATCGGTGCGGCATCCGCAGTAATGCGGGCGCTGCATCGGTCTGTCGTGGTGAAAAAGGAGCTGAGCCACAAGGCGAAGCTCTCAATTTACCAGTCGATCTATGTTCCTATCCTCACCTATGGTCATGAACTATGGGTAGTGACCGAAAGAACACGAGATCGCGAATACAAGCGGCTGAAATGAGTTTCCTCCGCAGGGTGTCTGGGCTTTCCCTTAAAGATAGGGTGAGAAGCTCAGTCATCCGGGAGGGGCTCAGAGTAGAGCTGCTGCTCCTCCGCATCGAGAGGAGTCAGATGAGGTGGCTTGGGCATCTGATCAGGATGCCTCCTGGACGCCTCCCTGGTGAGGTGTTCCGGGCACGTCCAACCGGGAGGAGGCCCCAGGGAAGACCCAGGACACGTTGAGGGACTATGTCTCTCGACTGGCCTGGGAACGCCTTGGGATTCTCCTGGAAGAGCTAGAAGAAGTGGCCGGGGAGAGGGAAGTCTGGGCATCTCTGCTCAAGCTGCTGCCCCCGTGACCCGACCTCGGATAAGCGGGGGACAATGGATGGATGGATGGATGGATGGATGGATGGATGGATGGATGGATGGATATATATATATATATATACTAGCAAAATACCCGCGCTTCGCAGCGGAGAAGTAGTGTGTTAAAGAGGTTATGAAAAAAAAAAAGGAAACATTTTAAAAATAACGTAACATGATTGTCAATGTAATTGTGTTGTCATTGTTATGAGTGTTGCTGTCTTTTATATATATAATATACACACACACACACACATAAACATATATATACATATACATATATATATACATATCTACATATACACATATCTACATATACATACGTATATACACATATACACATCCACATAAACATATATATACAGTAATCCCTCCTCCATCGCGGGGGTTGCGTTCCAGAGCCACCCGCGAAATAGGAAAATCCGCGAAGTAGAAACCATATGTTTATATGGTTATTTTTAGAATGTCATGCTTGGGTCACAGATTTGCGCAGAAACACAGGAGGTTGTAGAGAGACAGAACGTTATTCAAACACTGCAAACAAACATTTGTCTCTTTTTCAAAAGTTTAAACTGTGCTCATGACAAGACAGAGATGACACTTCTGTCTCACAATTAAAAAGAATGCAAACATATCTTCCTTTTCAAAGGAGTGCAAAGCAAGCAGTCAAAAAAAAAAAATCAATAGGGCTTTTTGGCTTTTAAGTATGCGAAGCACCGACGGTACAAAGCTGTTGAAGGCGGCAGCTCACACACCCCCTCTGTCAGGAGCAGGAAGAGACAGAGAGAGAGCCACAGAAAAACAAAGTCAAAAATCAATACGTGCCCTTTGAGCTTTTAAGTATGCGAAGCACTGTGCAGCATGTCCTTCAGGAAGCAGCTGCACACAGCCCCCCTGCTCACACCCCCCTACGTCAGCGCAAGAGAGAGAGAGAGAGAGAGAAAGTAAGTTGGGTAGCTTCTCAGCCATCTGCCAATAGCGTCCCTTGTATGAAATCAACTGGGCAAACCAACTGAGGAAGCATGTGCCAGAAATTAAAAGACCCATTGTCCGCAGAAACCCGCGAAGCAGTGAAAAATCCGCGATATATATTTAAATATGCTTACATATAAAATCCGCGATGGAGTGAAGCCGCGAAAGGCGAAGCGCGATATAGCGAGGGATCACTGTACATATACAAATTTACATATCTACATATATATATATATATATAGACATACATATATACATACATACATTCCACATATATATATATATATATATATATATACTGTATTTATATATATATATTAATATATATATATATATATATATATAATATATTATATATATATATATAGTATTACTGTATATATACATATGTACTTATTGGCTCCTGTATTTAGGATTTAGCAGGTTGGATAATGGACGGTTGGACATCTGTATGCATAGCCGTATTTGCCCGTTTTCGTTTTTTTTCTTGTTCAGTAATATTTCAGTAAACCCGGAGCTTGTCAGTTCAAATCCTGGTACTGACACCACTGTGTGAACCCTGAGGAAGTCACTTCACCTGCCTGTGCTGCAAAAAACAAAAGTAATGTAACAAATTGTACCTCAGATGTTGTAAGTTGGTGGAATAAAGGCATAAGTAAAATAGATAAATATGTATTATACACATAGGAACTATTCATTTATTTTCAGTTAAAGTCATCTGCAGCAAACTTTTATAAATGAGGTATTCTCCTTTTTAGATAGTGCAAACTGTTTCTTCTTCATTGACGTTTTCTCTTGGAGAGCTTTTTTCATTTCATTGAAAATGAAAGCAGCAGCTGCCAAAATATGTAGCTTTCTTATTAATTTTTCAACATTGTGTAAAATAAATGTTGTCACGCACGCGCGATTAGGGAGCCGCGGAACGACCTAAACTGTTGCGCGAAGACATATACCAGACGGGAATGGCGGAGTACTAACCTTTCTCTATTTATTTCCAACAGAAAGAAAGACACAACACCGCCATGAACGTCTGAACATGGAATCTCAACACGCCACTTCCGCCTTCCCTCTGTCGCATCCCAATGACGTCAGCAGTCCCATCATCCATCTCGGTTCCTTCCCAGCAGCGCTTCATCCATTTCCGGTCCCTCCCTCATAAATGTTCCCCCCGTCCGCCATGATGGCGAACGGTGTTATGACAATTGTAGTAAAAATATCATTGAATCGCACTTTTCCCACAGTATACGGGGCCGGAAAACCCCAAACCTTTTTTGACTATTGTGTCTTTTTTACAGTGGCGTAGTCGACAGGATAGAAAGGTTGTCCGAACATGACAGAAGGACAGGACCTGAACGTAGTGTTGACCGGGATGGCTGCCCAAATTCAGAATCTTCGGATCGCACACGCAGAAACAACGAGGGAGCTTGAAGCAACTAAGGCAAGGCTGACAACAGCAGAAGCGGTAAGACCGGAGCCCTCCAGACCTCCGCCTCCTCCGATGGTACCGTTGTCCGATGCCGACGATATAGAGTCATACCTCGGCATATTTGAGAGGACCGCCTCTCGCAACCAGTGGCCGCGGGCGGAGTGGGCGTCCATTTTGGCTCCGTACCTGAAGGGTGCTGCGCAGCGGGCCTATTATGATCTCCCCGAGGAGGAGGCCGCAGATTACGACCTCCTAAAGCCAGAGATCCTCAGTCGCTACGGCATCACTACGGACCAGCAGGCGAGTGAATGGCGAACCTGGCAGTTCAACCCCGACCACCCTGCCCGAGCCCAGGCTTTCGAGTTCTGGAGCAAGATGGGGCATTGGTTAAGACCAGAAGGTCCCCAGGTGCGTAAAGTCGTAGAGCAGGTGGCTTGTGAGGGCTTAGTAAACGCTATGCCGGGATATCTCGCCCAGCAGGTCCGTAGACACCCTTACAAAGACATGAAAGGACTCTTGGAGGTCCTGGAGCGTCAACTTACGGTTCACCGAGCCGGGGGATCGGAAAAGTCGGCTCGGGCGCCCGACAGGGACGGTCCAGTCACTCCGAGCCCACACGTCGCGCGGCGGAAGCACCGCAGAAAGCCAAGGACAGACCCGGGCCACCGCGCTGTTTCAAGTGCGGGGACCTCGGTCACCTGTTGTCTGCCTGCCCGTTGTATCAGCCACTCCAGGAGCCAATGGACTGCACTTGGGCCACCACCGAAAGGTGCTGTGCTCTGTCAAACCCTCTGGCTATTCCAAATACGGGAGTGGTTTTAGTAAATGGTCATTCTGTGCTTGCATTGTTTGATTCTGGCAGTAACATTACCATTGTTGCTCGCCGTTATGTTTTACCGCAACAATGGCGATACCAGTATGTTAGTGTAACTTGTGTACATGGGGAGACCAAGTCTTATAAGTCCGCAAAGTGTTTTCTGTCATGGAATGGTGGCTTATCTCGATTAACGGTCGCAGTGTTACCCGAGCCACCTTTTCCTGTCATTTTGGGACACGACTGGTCCAATAGCAACAGCGGGAAACAATTAACCACTCCTAGGGCTAAGTTGGGTCTTGTTATGGGTACGCGAAGCACCACCCCCGCGGCTCCCAGGCCGTGCACACGGGCGACCGCCGTAAATAACAGTGACCGGGGGGAAGAGTCTCTAGCGTCGGACCCCGACCCGGAAGATGATCCGGGCGAGGGCACGAGCCAAAGAGTCTGCAGAGCTCCCGTATATGCGGACCCAATAGACTCTATGATCAATCAGTTCCGGTCTACCCACGCGTCATTTAAAAGGGAGCAATGGAATGATGATTCCCTAAAAACGCCCGGAATGCAATTGCTTCAATAAATGACCATTTGTCTGATGATTCCTTGCCACCGGAGCCCTACTTGTATTAGAACATGATCTGTTGTATCGAGTTGCGAGTCACGAAGGTGGAGCGCGGAAGTTATTGTTAGTGGCGCGAACCTTCCGGCGGGAGGTTTGCGAACTGGCACACTCCCACCTCCTGGGCGCCCATTTGGGAACCGAAAAACGCTGGAGAGAATTAAACAGCGGTTTTATTGGCCAGGAATAAATGAGGAGGTCCGACGTTTCTGTCAGTCCTGCCCGGAGTGTCAGATCCGTCAGATTCCTAGGAGGGACCGTGCTCCTTTAGTTCCTATTCCCCTTATTGATGTTCCCTTCGAGAGGATCGGTATTGATCTTGTAGGTCCCCTGGAACCTTCGACCCGTGGCCAAAAATACATATTGGTCATGGTAGATTACGCAACTCGATACCCAGAAGCGGTACCCTTACGGTCCGCTACTTCCAAGAATATCGCACGGGAATTAGTCAGGCTCTTTGCCCGAGTGGGAATACCTAAAGAAGTCCTCACGGACTAAGGTACTCCCTTTACTTCGGATACGTTCAGGGAGGTTGCTAAGTTACTGAAAATCAAACATCTGAGGACGTCGGTTTATCACCCGCAAACCGATGGCTTAGTGGAGCGGTTTAATCAGACACTTAAACAGATGTTACGTAAGGTAGTCAGCGCGGACGGTCGGAACTGGGACGAGCTTTTGCCCTTCGTGCTCTTTGCTTACCGGGAAGTCCCACAGGCCTCCACGGGTTTCTCCCCCTTTGAACTCTTATATGGACGTCAGCCCCGGGGGGCTTTTAGATATATTAAAAGAAGGCTGGGAGGAGGAGGCTCTGCCTGGCTGTAATGTTTTGGAGTACATCGCGCAAATGCGCGATAGAATGAACAAAATCCGACCCATCCTAAAAGATCACATGACCCGTGCTCAAGCAACGCAAGCCCGGTCCTATAATAAAAATGCTGTCCTCCGGGAATTTCACCCCGGAGACCGCGTAATGGTGCTCGTACCCACATCCCATTCTAAATTGCTGGCCCATTGGCAGGGTCCCTATGAGGTAAAGGAGCGGAAAGGGCTGGCGGATTATTTGGTGAAACAACCGAATCGTAGACCTGCCGAGAGAGTGTACCACGTGAACTTGTTAAAGCCGTGGAGAGATAGGGACGAGGCTCCACCCTCCGGTACCGCCCTCTCCCTTTGCGCAAGTAAACTCACACTTAACCTCGGACCAGACTTAACCCCATCACAACGGCTGGAGCTGGAACATGCTATCCATGCCGTCCCCGAAGTGTTAGCGAGGTACCTGGCCGTACTTCATTGATTGAGCACGATATTGTTACTGACCCGGGGGTGATAGTCAGGGAGAGACCCTATCGCCTCCCGGAAGCATAGAGGACGGAAGTGGAATTGGAAATCCAAAGGATGCTGGACATGAATATTATTGAGGAAAGCTATAGTCCCTGGTCCAGTCCTATCGTCCTCGTATCTAAGCCAGACGGGTCCTGGAGGTTCTGCAACGACTTCAGGCGTCTGAACCAAGTCTCTAAGTTCAATGCCTACCCTATACCCCGAGTGGACGATCTCTTGGAGTGCCTAGGGAGGGCACAATACTTGACTACCTTGGACATGACAAAAGGGTACTGGCAAATTCCCCTAACGGCATCCGCCAGAGAGAAAACAGCATTCAGTACCCCTAGTGGACATTGGCAGTATAAGGTCCTCCCATTCGGGTTGCACGGGGCACCTGCTACGTTCCAGCGTCTGGTGGACAGAGTGCTACGACCCCATCAATCCTATTGTGCCGCCTACTTGGATGACGTAGTCATTTATTCCGGCACCTGGGAGGAACATATACTGCAGGTGTATGCTGTTCTTGCCACACTAGCGAAAGCCGGCCTCCGCATTAACCCCCGTAAGTGTTACTTTGGCTTAAGGGAGGCCAAATATTAGGCTACCTAGTTGGGCGGGGACAGGTGAAACCCCAATGCTCCAAAATAAAAGACATCTTAGAAGGGCCCCGTCCGATGACCAAGAAACAGGTGCAGGCTTTCTTAGGGTTGGCGGGGTATTACCGCCGGTTTGTTCCCCGTTTCTCTGAAAAGGCAGCACCCTTGACTGATCTGACAAAGAAAGGGTCTCCTGTCTATGTGGTATGGAACCAGAAAGCGGAACTGGCATTCAGTGACTTGAAAAAGGCCCTGACGTCGGCACCTAAATTACACACCCCTGATTTCTCTTTACCTTTTCTTCTCCAGACCGACGCTTCGGACACAGGCCTGGGTGCAGTGTTGAGCCAGAGCATCGACGGTGCCGAACACCCCGTGTTTTACCTGAGCCGGAAACTGTTGGACCGAGAGACCCGGTACACGGCGGTTGAGAGGGAGGCCTTGGCCATTAAGTGGGCGGTGACTCATCTGCGGTACTACCTGCTGGGTCGTGAGTTCACTCTGGTAACGGACCATGCCGCCCTGCAGTGGATGGCCCTGCACAAGGAGTCGAACCCTCGTGTCACCAGGTGGTTTTTGGACCTGCAGCCATACAAGTTTACCGTTACTTATCGCCGGGGTCCCCTTCAGGCCAATGCTGATGCCCTCCCCCGGGTTCACGACCTCCCGGTTCGGTCCGCCCGACCCGGTGGGTCTGGGCTGAGGGGGGGGGGGGGGGGTCATGTCACGCACGCGCGATTAGGGAGCCGCGGAACGACCTAAACTGTTGCGCGAAGACATATACCAGACGGGAATGGCGGAGTACTAACCTTTCTCTATTTATTTCCAACAGAAAGAAAGACACAACACCGCATGAACGTCTGAACATGGAATCTCAACACGCCACTTCCGCCTTCCCTCTGTCGCATCCCAATGACGTCAGCAGTCCCATCATCCATCTCGGTTCCTTCCCAGCAGCGCTTCATCCATTTCCGGTCCCTCCCTCATAAATGTTCCCCCCGTCCGCCATGATGGCGAACGGTGTTATGACAATTGTATTGAAAATTCAATTTGATCGCACTTTTCCCACAGTATACGGGGCCGGAAAACCCCAAACCTTTTTTTGACTATTTGTGTCTTTTTTACAATGTATAAAGTAACATAAAAGGTTTAAATACTGGTTATTCTTTTACACTAAAATATTACTAAAGAGATACAAAAAAAGTAAAATGGATATGTTCTTTTTCTTTAAGGAGATTAAATATTACTGAAGAAAGAAAAAAACAAATTAAACAGCCAAATGGGGCTATGCATACGAACTTAAAAGGTTTAAATAAAACAGAAATATATATTTTATTTTTACTTGCTTAACTTGTGGAGGGTGTATCCTGTAGCAAAGCCCTAACTTTTTTCGTGAAAGCCCGTTTCAGTAAATAAGTGTTAAAAACAGGTGTAAAGATATTGACAATAAGCTACGCAAACCCAGGAAGACATGGAATCGTTTAAGTCAAGTATCATTACATCTTCCTTTCTTAAAGAGAAGTAAGGCAGTACTTATAAGCTTACATATTTATATATAGACATACATATATATATATATATATATATATATATATATATATATATATATATATATATATATCTGAAGCCGTGCAAGCACACTCTTGAGAATGCAACGTATAGTTGTACAGAAGAAAAGCAATCTTGCCTCAAATGAATGGCAACCTTTTGTAGGTCTATGAACTTAATTTAAACTTTAGGTTTACACGGTGCTTTCTTTCTGAAGTACCTGCACTCATGAATATGTCTGTATGTGTCAGTCGGTCAAATCCACGCGCTTCTCACCGGCGAAGTACCGCTTTTAAATTTTTATTAAGAAGAAAATAAAACGTTTTTAAATTGAGGGAAAATATACTAATAACAGTTTGTTAAGGATCTGTTTTTTTGTGAAGCTGCCTTTACTCGAGTGATCACTTCGACCTGATTCGGTGGCCAAGTATAAGCGTTACCTGGTAGGTAACCACCCATACAATCAGATTGTGAATCAGACTACGAATGCCGTGAATGTAATTACACACTCACTGCACTTGCTTACGGTAATCGAACCTCGGACGTCAGCGCTAGAGGGGCTTAGCAGCGGTGAAGTATTGCTTTTAAATTTTAATTAAGAACAAAAGAAAACCTCAGAGGTTCGATTCCCGTAAGGGAGTGAAGTGACTGGCCGGTTACCTACCAGGTAACGCTTATGGTTGGACAGCAAGTGACGTAACATCAGCCACGGTGCCTTCAGTTGTGAGAAGCAGATCATAGAATGATTGAAAATAGTTTTGCATTTACCTTTTTAGCAAAAGGCGAGCTTTTAAGCCTGAGAAATCACCCCGTAAATGCACACGTTTAATTGCACGTGTTAATATGTATGCTTACACAGTATTAAAAGACACTCAAAAATTAACGTCATTTACCATCAGCCACGGTGCCTTCAGTTGTGAGAAGCAGATCATAGAATGATTGAAAATAGTTTTGCATTTACCTTTTTAGTAAAAGGCGAGCTTTTAAGCCTGAGAAATCACCCCGTAAATGCACACGTTTAATTGCACATGTGCTAATATGTATGGTTACACAGTATTAAAAGACAGTGAACAATGTCAGTTACCTTTGTTCCCGCGTTTGATAAAAGGCGAGCTTTTAAGCCTGAGAAATCACCCCGTAAATGCACACGTTTAATTGCACATGTGTTAATATGTATGCTTACACAGTATTAAAAGACAGTCAAAAATTAACGTCATTTACCTTCGTTCCCGCGTTTGACTCGTGCTGTAAATCTCTTCCTTGTTTTTAGTTCACGTGATTACGTAGAAGGCGTGATGACGCGATACGTGACTCCGCCTCCTCCATTAGAGTATATGGACAAAAAATATGTTCCAGTTATGACCATTACGCATAGAATTTCGAAATGAAACCTGCCTAACTTTTGTAAGTAAGCTGTAAGGAATGAGCCTGCCAAATTTCAGCCTTCCACCTACACGGGAAGTTCGAGAATTAGTGATGAGTGAGTGAGTCAGTCAGTCAGTCAGTCAGTCAGTGAGTCAGTGAGGGCTTTGCCTTTTATTAATATGTATAGATATATATATATCCTAGGGGGCTTTGCCCCCTGCTCACTTTGCTCGCCAACCTCCCTGTTTGGTTTTCCGGATACACACTTTTAAGATTTTTTTTTTCTTAGAATTGTTGCTATTTCATTAGTTTCACTTTTATTTTAGAACTTCGGTAAAAACAATATTTGGAATCTTTCGAGTCCCAACATGCTGAATCTTTTACAGTGGTGTGAAAAACTATTTGCCCCCTTCCTGATTTCTTATTCTTTTGCATGTTTGTCACACAAAATGTTTCTGATCATCAAACACATTTAACCATTAGTCAAATATAACACAAGTAAACACAAAATGCAGTTTGTAAATGGTGGTTTTTATTATTTAGGGAGAAAAAAAAATCCAAACCTACATGGCCCTGTGTGAAAAAGTAATTGCCCCCTGAACCTAATAACTGGTTGGGCCACCCTTAGCAGCAATAACTGCAATCAAGCGTTTGTGATAACTTGCAATGAGTCTTTCACAGCACTCTGGAGGAATTTTGGCCCACTCAGCTTTGCAAAATTGTTGTAATTCAGCTTTATTTGAGGGTTTTCTAGCATGAACCGCCTTTTTAAGGTCATGCCATAGCATCTCAATTGGATTCAGGTCAGGACTTTGACTAGGCCACTCCAAAGTCTTCATTTTGTTTTTCTTCAGCCATTCAGAGGTGGATTTGCTGGTGTGTTTTGGGTCATTGTCCTGTTGCAGCACCCAAGATCGCTTCAGCTTGAGTTGACGAACAGATGGCCGGACATTCTCCTTCAGGATTTTTTGGTAGACAGTAGAATTCATGGTTCCATCTATCACAGCAAGCCTTCCAGGTCCTGAAGCAGCAAAACAACCCCAGACCATCACACTACCACCACCATATTTTACTGTTGGTATGATGTTCTTTTTCTGAAATGCTGTGTTCCTTTTACGCCAGATGTAACGGGACATTTGCCTTCCAAAAAGTTCAACTTTTGTCTCATCAGTCCACAAGGTATTTTCCCAAAAGTCTTGGCAATCATTGAGATGTTTCTTAGCAAAATTGAGACGAGCCCTAATGTTCTTTTTGCTTAACAGTGGTTTGCGTCTTGGACATCTGCCATGCAGGCCGTTTTTGCCCAGTCTCTTTCTTATGGTGGAGTCGTGAACACTGACCTTAATTGAGGCAAGTGAGGCCTGCAGTTCTTTAGACGTTGTCCTGGGGTCTTTTGTGACCTCTCGGATGAGTCGTCTCTGCGCTCTTGGGGTAATTTTGGTCGGCCGGCCACTCCTGGGAAGGTTCACCACTGTTCCATGTTTTTGCCATTTGTGGATAATGGCTCTCACTGTGGTTCGCTGGAGTCCCAAAGCTTTAGAAATGGCTTTATAACCTTTACCAGACTGATAGATCTCAATTACTTCTGTTCTCATTTGTTCCTGAATTTCTTTGGATCTTGGCATGATGTCTAGCTTTTGAGGTGCTTTTGGTCTACTTCTCTGTGTCAGGCAGCTCCTATTTAAGTGATTTCTTGATTGAAACAGGTGTGGCAGTAATCAGGCCTGGGGGTGGCTACGGAAATTGAACTCATGTGTGATACACCACAGTTAGGTTATTTTTTAACAAGGGGCAATTACTTTTTCACACAGGGCCATGTAGGTTTGGATTTTTTTTCTCCCTAAATAATAAAAACCATCATTTAAAAACTGCATTTTGTGTTTACTTGTGTTATATTTGACTAATGGTTAAATGTGTTTGATGATCAGAAACATTTTGTGTGACAAACATGCAAAAGAATAAGAAATCAGGAAGGGGACAAATAGTTTTTCACACCACTGTAAGTGAGGTCCGTGAGACATGTGTTTAATGACTTTGTCCCATAATTCAGGATGGGATTCTCTGTTTGGAATTTCAGCACAGACAAAACAATCCACATCATCAGCAGTTAATCATTTTTTTTGCAAAGTAACCAATAAATGCATGTGAGGTAAACCCTGTTTTTGAAATTCGATCATGTAAATGTATGCTTGGATTTGACCGAACACCGTTTTGAGTTCTTTCAATAAAATTAAGACTTTCTGATAAAACAATCTACTTACGAAACTCTGAATATCCTGAGGGACAGCACGGTGGCGCAGTGGTAGCACTGCTGCCTTGCAGTAAGGAGACCTGGGTTCGCTTCCCGGGTCCTCCCTGCGTGGAGTTTGCATGTTCTCCCTGTGTCTGCGTGGGTTTCCTCCCACAGTCCAAAGACATGCAGGTTAGGTGGATTGACGATTCTAAATTGGCCCTAGTGTGTGCTTGGTGTGTTTGTGTGTGTCCTGCGGTGGGTTGGAACCCTGCCCGGGATTGGTTCCTGCCTTGTGGCCTGTGTTGGCTGGGATTGGCTCCAGCAGACCCCCGTGACCCTGTGTTCAGATTCAGTGGGTTGGATAATGGATGGATGGATGGATGAATATCCTGAGCCGATGTAGCAGATAACATTGTTTTCAAGAATCTCCGGATTTCTGGCAATTGTGGATTGAATGTCATTGTAATAAGTAAATCTGGCCGACCAATAGTTCTGGATATTGCCATTGCATCATGATATAATTGTTGCAATGCTCTTGGACTACCTTGATATGATGATGGTAATATTACTGTTTTACCTATTTTGAATTTGTCTGAACTATTTATATTTGAATTTTGAACGTGATCAATGAGATCTTGCATATGTTCCATTCTAAGTTTTACCTGATTCGATTTAATAAAGAAAAGACAATTAGCTTTGACTTTTAGATACGCATTAATAATGTAATGTTGCGTTGAGATGACAGAAGTGGGTTACATACATTGGACTGTATCGCTAATTTTGCCCCAAAATATTGTGTTGGTGTTATTCGTTTTTCTGAATTTGTGTGTTTCATATTGTATGACCATCCTGTTTCTCCATCTGGGAAAAGCAAAGGAAAGAGTAATGGATCGTAATGTGGTGAATTATTAGACAGAAATGTCGAATCATGTTTTGCTTTTGGATAAACACGAATATCTACTCTGTTTTTGATATTTCTGTCTTTCAAAGCTATTATCGCTGATAATTCGTCACATGTTGGTTTATTATATATGCGTACGTGGTCTTTCTGATTCATATAGAAATCCAAGAAAACTTCTTTGTCCGTGTTTTGCAGATAAATTTTGTGCGATACTTTTGGACGTATGGATTTGTATCTATTATTGGCTGTATAATTTCTAATACGTCAGATCGTTCGACTCTTTCAATTCTATGTTGCATTGCTTCTCCGTGATCATAAATATACACCTGACCGAATTGTTGTTTCTTCGAAATTAAACTTGCTGTTGCTTTAATTGTTTCTGGACCACAGATTCTCATAGCGTATGGTCCATTCTTGTGTGAATCTACGTTTTGAGCATTGAATGATGCGAATGCAAAAAGATTATTGTAGACTCAGATATTTTGCCTGTAGTGTTTGTGGATTTCACTTTCCCCAAACATCAAATCTTTTAATTCTCTTGGATACGCCTCCTCATTGTATATAAACACTACTTTTCCCTGATGGCAACACGAATTAGACGATCTACAAGTCTCTGACTTAAACTTCAAAGCCTTACAATATTTACATACTTCTGACATATCACCTATGTCCATATATTTGATCTCTATTCGCCTTTCATTTATTTCTCCGAGTAATAATTTCTTTTTGTTTGTTACGAGGACCTAGGCCCGCTGTTTGCTAAACGACAGAGACGGGAGGATTGTCTGGAGTCTCACTTCCATCATGGGATCATGGGGGGCTTATCAGTGTCGGAGTCCAGGCTCTCCAGCACCAGCAGTGGCACGCAAATCAAAGTGGGTGCAGAGGGTGTCTGCTTGTGTCAGGTTTGAGGAGCTGTGTGCCCCCTGCAGGCCACTATATATACATTGTGGTAGTTAGCCCTGGAAACAGACAGATGGACACCGGATGTTGCAAACACATGGTTTAGTTACAATAGTCCGGCACGCAACACTGTGCTCTTGCACCAAACACCTTTATAAGAGTCCTTTTCTCTCCCTCTGGACTTCTCCTGCCACCTTTCCTCCACTCCTCCCGAGCTTTGTCTTCTTCCTCCCAACTCTGGCTATCGACTGGAGGAAGGTGGCCTCTTTTATATCCACCTGGATGTGCTCCAGGTGCCCTCTGATGATCTTCCTGCAGCACTTCCTGGTGTGGCGGAAGTGTCGCATGAGCACCTGGAAGCACTCCGGGTGTCCCTGGTATTACTTCCGACAGCACTTCCGGGTGTAGCAGAAGTGCTGACATTCAGGGCTCTTCAATCCTCCGGTCGCCCCCTTGTGATGACCACGGGCCCCACTAGGGTTGAGCTACCATGCTCGGTTCCCGTGGCCCCCATACAGACCAGGGCGGCTGCCCTCTTGTGGCCCAGGGGAGGTATAATCCCACTCCTGGTCCTTCCAGGCGTCTTGGCTGGGCATAAGCTCCCAGCCGACCTCCACAACATATACAGTATATTATGTACACATATACTGTATTATATATGTGATATAGTACCTGCCAAATAATACCAAGAGTACATGACACATATTTCACCCTTATTGGGGCTTGTCAGGTGTATTTGCTTCCCCTTACAGCAATCAAACCTCGGACATCAGCGCCTGAAGCGAAGCCTCTGACATTGCACCATGGCAGCTGGTTCGCTTATTTGTCAGGATGACGATTGGAGTCTTAGTTCTGAATTGCAATGTAATTATTTCGGTGGTTACCTGCCAGGTAGTGCTTGTGCTTGGTCAGCCAGTTGGCAAACACGTCCTCTCAGTTGTGAGAAGCAACTCAAAGATATTTGATACATTATCTACCAAATAATACAAAGAGTACACAATACCACCAAAATGTACACCTTGGCATTAGCAAGTGAGCATGGTTTACAGTTGAAATACCAACTCTTTGATATTTTTTGCCCCACCTTTTCATCTCACAGTACCCAATACAAAAATCATTTCAGTATTGATGTCTATGTGGGTTTCTCTCACCCTGACAGACATAGCCTAATTCAGTAGTACTCAGTGTGCCATTTGATAGAATGCCATCCCATCTGGTTCATGTATTGTGCCCAGAACATGTGGTATTTTCTTTACCTCACCGAGCTGAAGAAACAAATTTAGAAAATCAGAGTGGTATATAGTAGACTGAGGTTGTAACTTCCTTTATAAGCAAATTCGTAAGAAGTAAAAACATGAGTATTTCGGTAATAGCTTGATAAATGAGGCTTCTCTGAAGAAATCACCAGAATGCGTGTGATTTTTGTCCTGTTAACATCGTACGTTAAGTTTTAATGATGAATGAATCGATAATATTTCAAAATTAATCTGAAGAATTTCTAACACTAATGGGCCTTTATTCCCTTTGGAAGTTGCCTAACTGCAATTTTTTTTTCACTTTGTGCCATACACCTTTTTCTAGAGGGGGACTGTTTGGAGATAAACAGTGCAGGTAATTACAGGCTTTTGATTCTGCCGCAATTACAGTTGTTTATTTCTATTTAAATCTATTAATGTGCTTGTAATGTCATTAGCTACCTATCTATTATTCGTCTCTGCTGAAAGAAGCCCTTAAGCATCAAGCAATTGAGCGTCTTTATCCATCTATTTTTCTTCCTTTCCTCTGCTCTGGGTTACGTTGCCAAGTCTAGTTTCAAACAATTAAGTAATGCGTGTTTACTTGAGGTAAAGCATTTAAATTAGGTTTCATTTGCATTACAATCTGCAGATGGAAAGATAATTGTTATTAATATTTATGTTTATATTAATTATTCTACCTGCATCTTTGTTATTAAAATTCACTTAAACAGTATGAAATATGGAAATAAAAAGAAAACAGAAAACAGAAGTCATTCACAGGACATGCTAGGCCTCTTTAAGTGTTATTTTCTAAAGAGTTAATTTCTGCAGCAAAATGAATTTTAAAAGAAAGCAAGATAAACAATGATACTGTGTAGTTTATTGATATGAGTAAAAGCTTTCACTGTATCGTTTTTGAAGGATGAGCCTTTCACAGAGGCTAGCAATGAAGGCTGATGGGCTCTTTTTCATTGGCATTAGTAATTAAAAGTCTGAGAGCAGTATATAAACGCAGACATATTGCCAAACTATCAGCCAGGCTGGCCTGGACCTGTCAATGCAATTCGATGGCGGAGCTCCGAGGTTAATTAAAGAGTCTCCATCCTCTTTCTCAGCCAATACCGACAGACAAGGCAGCCCGTAATTAAACTGACACCTGTTTGGTCACATTTTGTGCACTTTAAGCCAAATACAATTAAATCATCCCACAGCTGGATGAAGGGGGACACACAGTTTAATGATTTAAGGTGGAGAAAGAAGCTAATTTTATTCCTTTAATCACGTATTTTGGAATATCCCTAAGGGCATCTAATAACTTGCATATGTGAAAGTGTTTTAGAAAATGAAAATTCAGAAGGTGCCGTAATGAAAGACTGAGATTCTATTTGAAAAAATGAATGAATAAATAAATCTCCAGTAAAGTAGGTGCTAATCAAAATTTTAAAAGTTTCTATATTTCTAGATTGTCTTGTTAAGTATTCTTGCTGGAGCTCTCATCAAGGATACACTGAAGGAGGTATTGCAAGGGTATAATGGCTATTCCCGTATAAACACTTCCAAGTTAGGTGTCTGTTAAAACAAGAATTGACTTGACCTATTAACTGACATCTTGTGATCAGCTACATTACAAAATTAGCTCTTCTTTGTAATTCTTCAGACTGAGTGCTGGAAAGATGCTTCATCCACCATCACTTGATATCTTGTGTCTTAAACAATAATTAAACCTCAACAGTTGAGTATCTGATTTGAGATAACCACAAGGCTATTTACACTCAATCTATTTGTTGGTTACCTCTTTCTGATGTTTCTGGAAGGAAGCAATGAAACCAGAGAATCTCAGACTTAATGAAATTGTGCTAGGGCAGGTAGGATTGTATATACAGTGATCCCTCACTACATCGCGCTTCGCCTTTCGCGGCTTCACTCCATCGCGGATTTTATATGTAAGCATATTTAAATATATATCGCGGATTTTTCGCTGCCTTGCGGGTTTCTGCGGACAATGGGTCTTTTAATTTCTGGTACATGCTTCCTCAGTTGGTTTGCCCAGTTGATTTCATACAAGGAACGCTATTGGCAGATGGCTGAGAAGCTACCCAACTTACTTTCTCTCTCTCTCTCTCTCTCTTGCGCTGACGTAGGGGGGTGTGAGCAGGGGGACTGTGTGCAGCTGCTTCCTGAAGGACATGCTGCACAGTGCTAAGCAATATTTAAAATCTCAAAGGGCACGTATTGATTTTTGACTTTGTTTTTCTGTGGCTCTCTCTCTGTCTCTTCCTGCTCCTGACAGAGGGGGTGTGAGCTGCCGCCTTCAACAGCTTTGTACCGGCGGTGCTTCGCATACTTAAAAGCCAAAAAGCCCTATTGATTTTTTTTTTTGACTGCTTGCTTTGCACTCCTTTGAAAAGGAAGATATGTTTGCATTCTTTTAATTGTGAGACAGAACTGTCATCTCTGTCTTGTCATGGAGCACAGTTTAAACTTTTGAAAAAGAGACAAATGTTTGTTTGCAGTGTTTGAATAACGTTCCTGTCTCTCTACAACCTCCGGTGTTTCTGCGCAAATCTGTGACCCAAGCATGACATTCTAAAAATAACCATATAAACATATGGTTTCTACTTCGCGGATTTTCCTATTTCGCGGGTGGCTCTGGAACGCAACCCCCGCGATGGAGGAGGGATTACTGTACATAAACTATACAGTAATATCTCGATTAATTCAGTCGATGTATTTTTAGTTTTTTGTAAGAAACATCATTATTGGAGATAGAGTTAACGCAGAAGGGCTATGGATACATAGTATAACAAATGAGGTGGTGTCACAAGGCTCATGTTGACTACCATATTTTCCTAAAGTGCCATACAATGGCGTATCTCAACCTTTATTGCTGCAGGGCCCAGTTATACTTTTTGATGTTTACTGCTTACCCAAAGACAGCAACTGAAGAGCATGGGAAGTGCCCACTTTGGTGAAATGAGCACAATTAGAAGGTTCCCCTTGGTGAAATAAGCGTGATTAGAATAATCAATGGGGGTTGATGAAACAATTGTGTTTAGAAATGGGGAAAAATAACATGTAACATTGTTGATCATTTCACCTGAACATGGGGAAGTGGTCATTTGTATCGGCCACTCGAGACCCACTAACGGTAATCCAATGATTGAGATAAACTGCCTTGCCTGGCCACTAGTGGCTGCTTTCATGCTACTCCACAACAACTAGTAATTTCTTCCTTGTGGCTCCCTATGCTCTCATCTGCTTTATTTACTTTGCAGACTTTTACTCTGCCAACTACAATAAGACCTCACATGTGCTCAGAGAGCAAACCATCTCCCTTACTTTTCCCAAGTCTGTGAGACAATCCAGCCAAGATCCTTAAACAGACTAGCCAGTGGCTACGCATACAGACTAAATGATTTTAGCATTAAGAAAGCATCTCTGATGTTCTTCATATCCCCATCAACCTCCGCCCCCACTCCACCCTCTACAGACAGGTGGCCAAACACCCTGGTGGGCAAACAGTATCTCTGTCATGTGTTGGGTAAATTACTTTCTCTCAAAGTCCAAACTCCTATCAAACTCCACCATCCACCAACATTTACACTCTACTGCCAGGTGCTATTATGACTTGAATCTCATTTAAAAATTTTCTAAATGGTTTTTAAGTCTCTAACAGTAATTTATATATAGTTTTGGTGGTTTTTGATACTGCCAAAAAAACAAAAAAATATATTAAAATGCCACCCTGACCAAAACACTGCCTGAGGTGTGTGTCTCATTGCTGGCCCCAGATGTGACAATATTTTTTAACACATTAAACAGGCCATATTAATCACAAAAAATAATGTGTTAAATTTCACAGGCCTATGAGAAGGCAACAAAAAGATATGATCAAAGTGGAGCATATGATATTGTTTATCTTAACGTTCCAAAAGCATTTGATAAATTGCCACATATGAGGTTGGGCTTCAAACTAAAAGAACTGGGAGTCCAGGGTGCTGTGAGATGGGTGCAAAATTGGCTTAGACATAAAAAGTAGAGGGTTATGGTGTGAGGAACCCTATCACAATTGGGTGATGTTAAGTGTGGTGTCCCACAGGGGTAAGTGCTAGGGGTACTGTTATGTTTAATATATATATATATACATGATTTGGATTGGAATATAAATAACAAGCTGGTTAAGATTGCAGATGATACCAAGATAGGTGGATTGTCATATAATCTGGAATCTATTGAATTATTACAGAGGGTCTTGGACAGCATACAGGCTTGGCCAGTTTTGTGGCAGATGAAATTTAAAATAAGTATCTGCAAAGTATTAAACATATGAAGTAAAAGTGTTAGTTTTGAATACTTAATGGGAGGTCTGTAAATCAAAAGTACTCCCTATGAAAAGGATTTAGGAGTCGTGGTGGGCTCAACACATCAACATCAACATCAACTCATCATTGGCGGGGCCTGTGTGGACAGGATCCCGGTCTTCAGGTTTCTGGGTATTGAGCTGGAGGATGACCTGACCTGGAGTGCCAACACCAAGGAGCTGCTGAAGAAGGCACAGCAGAGACTGTATTTTCTGAGAATTCTCAGAAAGAACCATTTCCCCCAAAATCTGCTCCTTGCTTTTTATCACTGTTCCATCGAGAGTGTGCTCACGTACGGACTGTGTGTGTGGTACGGCAGCTGCACTTCCTCAGAAAAGAAAGCACTCCACAGGGTCATCAGGACAGCGGAGAGAACAATTGGTTGTACCCTCCCCACTCTGGAACAAATCTACACCTCCCGATGCCGCAAAAAAGCAATAGACATTTCACAGGATTCATCACATCCCGGTCATTGCCTCTTCCAGCTTTTGCCATCGGGCAAGAGATACAGAGCAATGAAAACCAGGACAAACCGCCTTAAAAACAGCTTTTATCCAAAGGCAATCAGGGCCCTGAACTCAGAATAAAACTGCTCCATATCATTACCCCAATGTGCAATATAGACCTTAAGTCAACAAGTGCAATTTCTTTATTACTATTCGGTTTTGTTATTATTTTCTCTCTTCTTGTCTTTTTTAACTGTTATTCCTCACACTGAGTCGACTGCACCTTCTATTTCGTTGTTCCTTTGTAAAAGTGACAATGACAATAAAGATCTATCTATCTCTATCTATCTATCTATCTATCTATCTATCTATCTATCTATCTATCTATCTATCTATCTATCTATCTATTCTATCTATCTATCTATCTATCTATCTATCTATCTATCTATCTATCTATCTATCTAACACTATCAACTTCCCGACAGTGCCAATAAGCCAATAAGAAGGTTAACAGAATGTCAGGTTATATAGCATGATGTGCAGAGTACAAGTCCAAGGAGGTTATGCTTAAGCTTTATAATGCACTGGTGAGGCCTCATCTGGAGTACTGGATACAGTTTTGGTTTCCAGACTATGGAAAGGACACTGCAGTGCTAGAAGAGCAATTAGACTGATTCCAGGGCTACAGGGGATGAATTAGGAAAGAATAAAAGAGCTGAGCTTTTGCAGTTTAAGCAAAAGAAGATTAAGAGGAAACATAATTTACGTGTTTTAAATTATGAAGGAAATTTAGACAGTGGATTGAGACTCTTATTTTAAAATGAGTTAATGAAGAACACGAGGACACAGCTGGAAACTTGTTAAGGGTAATTTTTGTACAACCATTAGGAAGTTTTTCTTTACTCAAAAAATCATTGACACTTGGAATAAGCTACCAAGTAGTGTGGTAGACAGTAAAACTTTAGGGACCTTTAAAAGTAGACTTGAATTTTTTGAGAAGAATTAAGTGGATATGACTGGTGAGCTTTATTGGGCTAAATGGCCTATTCTCATCTTGATTATTCTAATGTTCTAAAGTTCTAATATTCTAATGACAGCCTTATTTGTCAAACGAAATAGAGATTTCCTTTAGAAAGACAACACATACACAGCTTATACAGGAGATCTCCATTCCTTGAGACACTTGATTTTTATAATCTTTGTAATGCTTCTTCCACTATAGATGATCTGCTGTGGCAACCCCTAATGGCAGCAGCCAAAGAAGAAACAAATGCTTCTTCCAGTATAGAGTGCATAAGCAACTGTCACCTCTTTTATAAATGTAAATACATTATTTATCTATCTGTCCATTTAGAGAACCATCTTAATGTTATTCTGGGTTGTGAGGAATTGATGCCTATCCTAACAGTTTTTGGAACAAAGCAGCAACAAGTCTTGGACAAGGCATGCTGATGCTGATACATGCACAGAAAGTCATTCATACCAAGTCAATTAAGCACTGCCAATTAACATAACCTGTCTTTGGATTGTGGAGGAAAGGCAGAATATTCAATATCCAAAATTCAATGCTCGGTCTGTACTCCGTCAGCAACTGGGTGGGATTTACATTCAGTCATGTAGATCTGTAACACAAGAGCATTAACCATTTTGACAACCTGTAGAAGTATTATAAGTCAGTAAAATAATCTGATCCAATAGATTCGTTACTAGTGTCTTCAGTAATTTATTTTATTTTATGAATGGATGTTATTATTTCTGTAATCCATCATTGCATTATATTTCATTCAATTAAGTGCTAAATATATCCATCCATTTCTCAATTCTGTCCAGTTCAGTGTCATGGCAATCTTGATTGCTTTATTGTGGAAAGGCTGTTTGGAACACCTCTTCTTTAAACATAAACCCCTTTTCTATATTTTGCAGATTTTTTTTTAATATGGATTCACACCATATGTCTAGTTCTCTTTTACTTTGACCATTAGCGGGACTGTGGTTCCTTCTATTAGAGTGTCCTCCTCACCCTCTGGCCTAATTAATGCAATTAGTCCCTGGTGTTGGAGTAAAGAGTCATGTAAACAGGCAATTCATTTCACTTAAAAATTGTAATGTTCATTATATCAATACTCTTTAATACTATGTGCCAAAGTAAAAGAAAATCAAGATATCGCATCCCACACCATTCAACTTGGCAGGGTATGTTGATCAGTCTTGCAAGCAGCTGAAGTCTTTGTGATGCCATTCGGTATCATTTCTGCTGTATATGTGTCTTATTTGTGAAGATTATAGAAGACAACACCCCAAGAAATTAGCACAATGCTACTGTAACTGGTGTCCCAGCTAATTCGTCGTCCTTGATGGCAGCAGCAGGCGCTCAAAGACGGCTTGTTAGCTCTTTTTCTCCGTATTCCTACTGTGTAACGTTGGATACTGCATGCTGATTCTCTCTTATCTGCAAGCTGACTCTCTGTTAAACAATAAAATAATGGGAAAGAAACACCACTGTCCTTTGAAAACCCTCTCCTAAACAGTATTTCAGTGGGAAACAAACACACCCACACACTTAACCAGCCCTTTTGCAGGGTCAGCTGTGGCTTTACTCTCTTACTGCATAACATGCGCCTCTCCCAAGTTGTTTAGAACATTTAAAAGACCAAGTCCCAGCCTCCCCATGTGACGATGCGGGTTCAGCTCCACGCTCCCATCGGCTGTTAGGGAGCCCTTGAACCCAACACCGTCGGTGATGTCACTGATGAGCTAGACAGAGAGGCAATAAACAATTGAGCAAGGGGATGATGTATAAAAGTGCAAAGTGCTTTTATTCAAATAGAACAAAACAGTGTTCAAAATAAAGTGCTGTGCAGTTCAAATGTCTTCATTAAATAAATAATCCATAAAAAAGCAAGTGAAAAACCAAACAAACAAACGTGGAGGTTAAAATCCATTAGGAAAACTCTTTTAAAAACCATGAGGTAAAAAGGTCACAGGAAGTAATATGTTAAAACCAAAAGCCCAGTGTCTTCTGTTTCCATGGTGGCTCCCCTGCTACACCCATCTGGACTGCTCTACAGGAGAGTCGCCTACCTGCAGGATCAGCTGCCCTTCAATCAGGTCCGGTAGCCCTCCGACCCTTGGCTTCGTCAGGCTCTGGACCATTCTCCAGCGGCCAAGGCGCTCACACTGAGGCTACACCAGTCCAAAGCCTCATCGACTCCCGCTGCCTTCTACGGTCAGTCGACTTCTCCACTGGTCACTCCAGCTCCTAAATCGCTCAGCTGGAGTGACTACTTTCTCAGCCCCACTGAGTGTTGGCCAAACACTCCCCTCGTGGGCTCTCCTCCCAGCTGCCTGCTTTCTCCCTCGCTCGTTCTCCTTCTTCCTCACACCGGCTCTCTCCACCTGCTTCCTGTCTTCTCCTACTACCTGCCGTTCTCTCTTTCCTTCTTTTCTTTTTCCCCTTTAACCTGCTCGTGCTTCTCTATATATGCAGAGAGGACATGGCAGCTGCAGCGCATTAGCCACAGGAACGATCACGGATGTGGACAGTCTCCCACCTGTGCACTTAGGGGAGAATCGCCCACACCGCAGATCGCCCTGCGGCTCGCTACAGTCACCACGCCCCCTCGCTTAGCCGCGAGCGCTGTGATTATTTATTTAACTGGCCTTTGCTGGGAGAGCTGTGGACCCATAACACCACACCCCAATTGCTCACTTTTCTGTCCACCCTCCTCCAGAGTGAGACTGCTCCAGCCACTGCTTCTGAACCACTGAATCTGCTCGACGAAGAAGAGCGGGATGTTTGCCAGTTGCTACCTTTGCGCTTGTGCGCCGAAGATAAAGCATGTTGAATAAACTCTTGTATCTCTTCCTGCCATTCTTCAATAAATGTAATCTTTCTTGGAAACCTTGTCCCATTTTTTTTGTCTCCTGTGCAACTCTACGACCCAAGCTTGACACTACTAATAATGATAAATAATGAGCAGATTCTATTATGTTAAAATCAGTTTAAAGTCCATTTTTTAATGTTCATTACCCATATATCAATGCATTCTACTACATTTTAGTCTTCCTTGTCCCTTTACTCCCATGTTCTACTGAATTTGTGGCACAAAGATTTAAAAAAATATCTCCCAGTTTTTTCATTGGTTTTTCAAAGGTGTGTTCATCAGGCCTTTTGCAGACTTAAAGAAAGCGTATCACAGGGTGCCAAGAGAGGAACTTTGGTAATGTATGAGGAAGTCGGGAGTAGCAAAAAAGTATGTGAGGGTGGTACAGGATATGCATGAGGACAGTGTAACTGCGGTGAGGTGTATGCTGAGAATGAGAGCCTGGTTCAAGGTTAGAGTGGGGTTACATCAAGGAACGTCTCTGAGCCCTTTCCTGTTTGGAATGGTGATGGACAGGTTGACAGATGAGGTCAGACAGAACTCTCTGTGGACTATGATGTTCACGGAGGACATTGTGATCTGTAGTGAGAGTAAACAGAAGGTTGAACCTGGAGAGATGGAATTACGCACTGAAGAGAAGATGAATGAGAGTCAGTAGGAGTACAGAGTACATGTGCGTGAATGAGAGGGAAGGTGGTGGAAGGGTGTGAATGCAGGGAGCAGAGGTGGTGAAAGCAGACAAATTTAAATACTTGGGTTCAACAGTCCAAAGAAAAGGTGAAGAAGAGAGTGCATTCTGGGTGGACTGGGTGGATAAGAGTGATATGAGTGATTTGTGATAGAAGAGTAGCTGCAAGAGTGAAAGGGAAGGTCTATAAAACAGTAGTGAGACCAGCTATGTTGTATGGTTTGGTGATGGAGGCACTGATGAAAAGATAGAAGGCAGAGCTGGAAGTGGCAGAGTTGAAGATGTCACAATATTTCCTCAAAGTAACAAGGGCAGACTGGATTAGAAATGAGTATATGAGCGACGACACAGGTACGACAGTTTGGTGACCGAGTGAAAGAGGCTAAATTGATATGGTGTGGGCATGTGCAGAGGAGAAACAAGGAATCCATCGAGAATGGAACCGCCAGGCAAGAGGAAAAGAGGAAGGCCAAAGAGTAGGTTTATGGATATGGTGAGAGAGGACATGATAGAAAATGATGTAAAAAATAGGGACAGATGGAGATCAATAATCTGCTGTGGCAACTCCTAAATGGAAGCAGCTGAAAGAAGAAAGAAGTTCATCAGGACTTTTTATGCAGCAAACAAAGGCATCATGTCTTCCTGTGTTCCTCTCAAAAACTAATGACAGTGCCATATTCTGTAGTGCATATATTTCTTTTTTATTGTATTTAAAACTTGGTAATATTTTAGCATTCTTTCCATAAAAGACAACCACTATTAGTCTGTTATATTAGATAACAGGAATAAATTCATGTGTCAGTGATATTTTCAATGAAATAATGAAATTGAACATTTCATTATACATAGACAAATAATGCTGTAAGATATCAACCAAACATTTTTTATTTACAGTCCAATTTTGTTATGTGGTCAGATTCTTGGCACTGTTTATTACAGAACTGTTCTGCAGGAATGTTGCTGCATAATCAAATGAAAATATGGCAGCCGAAAAGACTGAGCAATAGATGAGTGGAACAGTTTGAAAGAATGATAGCTATAATTTTCCTAATCCAAAAATTCAAGTAATATTTCAAAGATGACTGAAATATCTTCACATGTCAAAAAAAAAATCCATTATATGCTTTAAACATTCAAACTTCTATTGTTTTTCTAGTAAGCGAAAGTGCATCACCCATCAAAATAAATACAGTGAGTTAAAGAAGTCTTTAAAATCTGTGGTGCATGACAGGATTGAAACAAAATTAGATTGAAATTTCTTTACTTCTAGGCATGGAAGATTAATTGTAATTCCTTTTAACAAATGTTTGACTTTGCACACCATGATAAATATCAATCCATCCAGCGGTGTGGGTTCATGGGGTAGCAGAGCACGAAGTGGGAATACAATTCAGGCAGGGTGCCATTTCACTGGGCATTCATGCCTAGAGTGGGCCATTTACCATCTTACGCCTGCCAAATGTAAAAAGCAGGAATGAGACTCCACGGGCAACATGCACTTACCTGTATCAACAGAATCCACTCAGTAATTGGTAGTGATCACTTTAAGTGGTCATTAAGCACATATATTGCAAAAGATTTTTAATTTGTTAATAATCCAGATTTAATTCTGCATGTCCAGTTTTTCAGAAAGTTCATTTCCTTTTGTTCTGTTCAAAGGCTGTTGCATTTTGACTGCCACATTAAAACGTCTTAATTGTTAATCTGACAGGCATAATTTTGCCATCTTCCTTGAGTGGCATTTTTATTGAAATTAAGGTCATTGATATGTATATGAAGGCTATCCCCCACACCTCACTCAGCCTTTAAAAATACCCAGCAATGACATGACTCATTTGAAACAGATTCATTAAGCGTACCACAAAGCATTTAATTACAGGGCACTTTGGAGGAACAAGGTTGATGTATTTTAATTGATGCAATGAATCTGACACAGTGGTGATGGTGAGGTGGTGGGGGGGTGAGGGGTGGTTGGGTTAGAGGGAAACGAGTCTATTGAAAATCATTAAGAATTGTTTGAATTATTCCCTGCTCCTATTTCCAAAGAATGTTTTCAAAGCTTTGTTACTTTTCACCCTCAAGCTTTAGCAACTAAAAACAATGCAGAGACAACAGGGCATTCAGGTTGCTGCTGTGACAGAATACTGCCATGTGTTGCTTTTCCAAAAAAAAAAAAAAAGTATCTTCAGATAAAACTCCATCCATCCATTTTCTAACCCGCTGAATCCAAACACAGGGTCACAGGGGTCAGCTGGAGCCAATCCCAGCCAACAAGGCAGGAACCAATCCCGGGCAGGGTGCCAACCAACCTCAGGACACACACAAACACACACTAGGGCCAATCCACCTAATCTGCATGTCTTTGGACTGTGGGAGGAAACCGGAGCGCCCGGAGGAAACCCACGCAGACACAGGGAGAACATGCAAACTCCACACAGGGAGGACCCAGGAAGCGAACTCAGGTCTCCTAACTGCAAGGCAGCAGCGCTACCACTGTGCCACCGTGCCACCCAGATAAAACTCCAAAAAATCAAATGGTTCAATGAAATGAAGATGGAACCTCCATTCCATCTTATTCTGCTCCTTTACAGGGCAAATTCTGAAGATTAGGGTGGGCTTATTTTTAAAGTTTATACTATAAACAAGCACAAGGCCTTGAAATTTAAAACCCAAACAACTACATTTACTAGACTAAATTGTACACTCTTTAGCATAGCAAGTACCTCATTGTCCACTTTGGGATATCCAAAAAGATTGGTCCATATGAATAGAGTTAATCCGCTGAGAAGGAGGAGAAAAGAGACCATACAGATGATGGACAAAGAAGCAACTATTGCTCTTGTGGACTAAATCTATCTATCTATCTATCTATCTATCTATCTATCTATCTATCTATCTATCTATCTATCTATCTATCTATCTATCTATCTATCTATCTATCTATCTATCTATCTATCTATCTATCTATCAGTGTTTATTTTACATAGCACTTATCCTGGAGTACACAACCACACAATGCTTTACACAGCAAACAAAGATCCATTGCAAAGTAAACAGTATATGGGCTAAACTGTTTCGAAATAAAGAACAAGAGAACAAGATTATGCTGAGGCTGGCAAAGAGCTGGAGAAGCACCTCTCTCCCTGTTTCAATATGGTAAAAGCAAACTACTAGACCTTAAACTACTTTAGATAGACCTGGTCGTGTGCATGGGAGGCTTTCATTGAGATCCCTGTAACAAGGTTGGTGATGTCTTTTGTAAATTTCCACTTACACTCTCCAAATAAGCGAACACCTCCAATTAAATTCTTCTGGGTCACGTGAAGGGTGCAAAGACTGTTCAAATACTCTTTCTTGGGGACATGGCTGTTCTCTCCAGTGTCCTTCATTGTCATAAGGAAATTAATTATTATGCTACAATCTTATGCATGGTGACAGGTGGAAAGTCTTGTCTGGTCATTTTCAATTACAGACTGGTCAATACTTCAGAAATGAGTTCGGTGTCAAATCCCAATCCCAAATTGAAGAGGACTGTGACTTGGGCATTATTCATTCAGTTAGTTATTTTAAGTTAGCCTCAGCCTCATTTTCTCAGGTGGAGTGGTGGCCCTGGGGCTAGGTATCTGTGCTGGTAATCGGAAGGTTGCCAGTTCAAATCCCATAAGCACCAGAAGTGACCCTACTCCATTGGGCCCCTGAGTAACACCCTTAATCTGCAATTGCTCCATCCTGGGTATGACGTTAAACTGCATCCAGCTATTCAAGCAGGTCCTGCAACTTACAGGGAAAACTTGTTGGTGTTGGTGGCAGGATTGGCACTCCAGGCACTGTAAAAAACCTCACACTGTTCAGTGTGGTGAGGAGGTTGTTACCCTTTGCATGGCTGCACTCGCATCCCAATCTGGGTGGTCTGTTGTGTGGTGGGTGCAGCCAACCCTCTCCTCTCAGCCTCATAGGGAAAACTAAAAGATGACCAGCTACTGTTCAAATAAAATGCTGCTGCCTGATCTTCTTACAGTGTCTATAAAAAATATTCACCCCCTTGGATGTTTTCACATGTTCTTCTTATACAACATTGAATCACAGAGGATGTAATTTAGCTTTTTTGACATTGATCAACAGATAAAAGACTCTTTAATGTAAAAGTGAAAAGTGCTGTAAATAAATTAGATATATGAAACACAAAATAATTGATCACATAAATATTTAACTCTTTAATACACACCACACGTAAATCGTCATTGGTGCTGCCAATTGGTTTTAGAAGTCACAGAATTTGTTTAACGGAAATCGCCTGTCTGGGATTTTAATTAATTGTAGTCTAAATGGACCTCTATCTGGAAGGTCTAATTTGTGTGCAGTCAGTATGGTGGCCTAACCAACACGATAAAGACAAAAGAACACTCCAAGAAACTTGGGGAAGGTGATTACAAGCACAAGTCAGGAGATGGAGACAAGAAAATAACCAAGCCACTGAATATCCCTTGAAGTCCAGTTAAAACAGCTGGAAATCTGCCTATAGCAGGCCGTCCACAAAATTTGAGTGATTATGCAAGAGGAATGTGAGTGAGAGAAGCCACCAAGAGACCTCTAAGAACTCTGAAGGAGTTAAGAGGTACAGAGGAAGATTGTGCAGACAACAATTGTTGCCAGGGAGCTTCACCAGCTGCAGGATCATGAGAGGTGGCTTTTCTACTGATTAGTGTCAAAATGCCATTAAATCCACAGTGATTTGATGTTATTTAACAATACAATGTAAAAATGTCTTAGGAGATAAATAATGTTTATAGATGCTGCCCAGAGTTACGGGAATGGCCAGCATCAAGCACAAGGCAAAAACTATCCATAGACAGGTCATAAGTTAAAGGCTGGGTGCCCCCACTTAGTAATATGGGCATATCCAACAATAAAATCAACTTTTTACATTTTTTTTTTGTTCTAAGGATTTGCTTCCTGAGATTAGCCAGGTGCTCACTACAGTAAAAGCATTGTTTTTATAGCTACAGTACACAAACCAAACATTTATTTGACGTGCCAATGAAGAATTTGGACTGCATTATATGATGTTCTAAGTGCAAGCCTCCAAGGCTGTGCCACCTCTCCTGGCATTATCGCCTCTGCCAGATTTACTTGATGTACAAGACTAAACAGAATTATATGTCATTATCTGAATTACCTCTGACTACACACTGAGAAGCATTACTTTTTAGTTGCAAAATTACAGTATAATTATTTCAGTTTTAGAATAACTACTAGAAATGCAAAGAAAATTGCTTTGTAACCTGAAGATAAAACAATACAGTTTGCATAATTCATGATTATTATAGCCACTCACCTAATTTGACTGACAATAAAGCCAATGAAGATCAGAAAAAAAAAAAGATTTTTAAGAAAGTACAACATTCTACATTATATTTTAGGATTAAACATCAATCCGTACATGCCCAATAGGGTTGTGGGAGGCAGCGAACCATCCTTGAGTGAACTAGGGGCCAATTTTGGAAAAAAATCACACTATCAAAGAGAAAACTGATTCCGAAACACAGTCATCTTCATTCATATCCAGACAGTCTGCAAAAATGTCTAAAATCTTGTTTTTGTGTTGTCATTCTGATGGTACTAAGTGTTGTTTGGTGAGGGCAAAAATGAATCTGAATGATTTTAATGTAAGGTTGCAACGTAACAAAATGTGGAAGAACTAAAAGGGTCAGGGTGAGGCAGAAAGGACGGACGTTATTTACAAAATCACAAAATTGTTAATTTTTTCTTACAAAGAAATTTATTGAAAGATTTGAGTTCATATTGAAATAGCATTTGACAAAAAAATGCGTGGAAAACATCATCTCCCATGTGGTGTCCATTATCACTGATGCATTTCTGAAGGCATTCATGGAAGTTGGCCTCCACTCTTTTCAACATCGCTCTGTCGATTTGGGCGACTTCCACGCGAATGGCTTTCTTCAGTTCCTCCAATGTACGGGACTTATGCTCATATACATGTGCCTTGAGGTGACCCCACAAGAAATAATCGCACATGGATAAGTCAGGGGAACGAGGAGGCCAATGAATGTCACCAAACCTGGAAATGAGGTGACCAGGGAAGAGAGGGCGAATAGATAGATAGATAACATCCATTGATGCTCTAGTTGTGTGGGCTGTCGCCCCATCCTGTTGAAACCACACACGCCGGATGGGAATATGTTTTCGTTGTAATTCAGGTAAAAAGAAGTTGTTTATCATCTCGATATAGTGCTCCAAACGATTACTGAGGCCAAGTTCAGAAGAATGCTTCTGAGCAGATCGACTTGGACTGTGCAGCAGGGCTAGTCGTACGCTTTCCACATTTTCAGGGGTACGTGCCGTTCATGTAGCCCCCGGCAGTCTTTTGTTCATTAGTGTACCTCGAGTATGAAGTGCTTTAACCCAACGTAGGATAGTGTTACGAGCGGTAACAGCTTTATTTCTGTGGATATTGAAATGGCAACGAAACTCACGCTGAACTGAGATTGGTTGTTCTTGACAAAACAGTCGTACGCAAAAACGTGGTGTTCTATCGTCCACGGCTCCATGGCTTCAACTAAAAAGAAAATAAAAAAATGCTAAGACTTCGCGAACCTAACGCCACCTACTGCACATCTGTCACTCCACCTAGTGGTGAGTTCTTGCCATTTCAAAGATGTCCGTCCTTTCTGCCTCACCCTGTATTTCTTTGTTACCTCCAAGTATGCAGACGACTTTTCACATGCTTCTTGTACTGTATAACAAATGTTTTACACTTATATTGGACCCAAAAAGTGATTTTTTATTGTAGCTGATCGGCATTTGTTTTCAGTTAATTGACAGATTTCACTGAAGTAAGCAATGTACATCAATTGTAGATTTATAGACATGACCTGTCACCTAAAAGCCAGAGAGTTCTGGGAAGGCACTGTGCAATCTGAGTGCGTCAGAAGTCGTGTCTAATGAAAAGGAGCATAGCAGGTGAGATTAATTTGAAATACAGTATTTTGGAAACTACCATACTGTTCAATTAATTAATTAAAGATTGTACTGCTTATTTTCAAAAAGTCGTGATAGAAGTAGTTATTAAAATGATCAGACAGATGAAGATAGCAATATTACAATACATGTTTATATTAAGGAGAAACAACTAAATATCTCAGAATATAATTATGACATGAATAATATGCAGTATTATTTTCAGGCATATATCAATGCATTCTTGGGTTTAAAAAATAATAATTTTTCCAATAAAAGTTATTAACACAATACACACAAACAGCCTAACAGACTAAAGCAGTTTAGTTTTCAATCATCTTTGTCTTAACAGTGGAAAAAAGTACCAAAGTCTGTGGATATGGAAAGATCATACATACAGTACACCACAGAGAGAGAAAAATCACTCTAGACAGACCCTATAGCCAACATTGGTGAGAAAGCCACATTGCCAATGCCCTCCCCATGCTACTCATTTATTTATTTACTTTACCATTCATTTATTTTCTATTTCATAAAAGCTTGTTGGAGTTTATGGGGGCTATTTTTTATGCAACCATTCAGCCATGCAGACAATTTCTAAAGCACTAAGTATGATTTGCTTTAATTGATTTAGCTGCATTTGATGTAATGTGCTAACTTGGTTGCAACTTTAAATTATCATATTGATTTTTGTTATATACTGAAGGCATCTTCACCACAATTTATGCATAGTCTGTTAAATGGCTAAGTAAAATTTGATTTAATTGATTCGGCTGTATTTGATGTGGGCTCTTAAAAGCACTCATTTGAGTAAAGATTGATTATTTTACCATAATAAAAATGTGTTTGAAATGTATTTTGAAGTAAGGTTTCTCAAATGAAAATGGCTGAGCTTAATAAAAGTCATAATTAATAATGATTTTCATTTGGCATATATTAAAAAAAATCTATTAACTGTTGAATGTTTGTCAAAATATGCAAAGTATTCATACATTATTTATTTATGTATGTACAGAATACAGAATATAATTAAAGAATATAATTATACTGGGGGCAGCACAGTGGCGCAGTGGTAGAGCTGCTGCCTTGCAGGAAGGGTTTCCTCTGGGTGCTCCAGTTTCCTCCCACAATCCAAAGACATGCAGGTTAGGTGCATTGGCGATCCTAAATTGTCCCTAGTGTCTGCTTGGTATGTGGGTGTTTGTGTGTGTGTGTGTCCTGAGGTGGGCTGGCACTCTGCCCAGGTTTGTTCCTGCCTTGCGCCCTGTGTTGGCTGGGATTGGCTCCAGCAGACCCCTGTGACCTTGTGTTAGGATATAGCGGGTTGGAGGATGAATGGATAATTATACTGTATATGTATATATATATATACCCACTTTTATTTTGCCTTCCAGTCCTCAGCACAACAAAATGCACTAACCCCCACAGTGCTCACAGACCTTTTCTTCTTCTCCTTTATTATTGCCGCCTCCTCTCCTCTCCTCACATGCTCTGTCTTCCACCCGACTCCAGCTCCTCGAATGGAGTGAGGCAGCCCCTTTTATACACCACCTGGATGTGCTCCAGGTGCTCACTGATGGCCTTCCTGCAGCACTTCCTGTTGTGGCGGAAGTCCTGCATGGACACCTGGAAGCACTCCAAGTGTACCTGGTTCCTGTTCTGGCAGCACTTCCTGGTGTGGCAGAAGTGCTGCAGTCCATGGCTCTGGAACCATCCAGGTGCCCCCTGGCGGTGGCCACGGCCTCCCACAGGATTGAGCTTCCAAGCTCTGTGGCCCCCATGCAATCCATATTTATATTTCCATATATCCCGAGTATATATATATATATATCACAATATATATATATATACTCGGGGGTTCGCCCCCTACTCGCTTCACTCGCCAACCCCCCCGGCCTGTGCTACGCACCAGCCACTTTGCATCTCTGCCACTCGTGTTGTGAAGAGGGGGGCAGATAAATTCTGAAAAGAATGATACCAAACATATATATGTAGGTTTTAAAATAAGCCCGATTTAAAGTGTGACAAAAATATGACATGAAAACGTGACATAAAATCAAAATCATTGCACGTTTAGGCTTAGGATTTTATATATATCGAGTATATATATATATATATATATATATATATATATATATATATATATATATATATTGTAACAGCTGAGGCCTTTATCGACCTCTCGAACCCTCAGGTACCACGCGAAACACCAGGTAAAAGTCCAAGAATTATTTATTTGGACACTACTAAAGTGCACAAAGCACCTACACTCCACAATACTCATATAAACAATAAACAATACAGTAATCAATCCTCCACACTCCCAGACACTTCGCCACCCTTCCTCCCAGCTCAGCTCAGCGTACTGGTTTCCCAGAGTTCTTTATATAGTCCCTGACCCGGAAGCATTTCTCTTTCCTGTCCATGTGATCATGAACACTTCTGGGTCGGATAAAAAGCTCCTCTCTTCAACCTGGAAGCACGTCGTTTCTTCCTGTCATATGATCATGACGCACTTCCAGGTTATAGGGCAAGTAAGAGTCCGGCAGCCTCCCTACAGCGACTCCTGGTGGTCCCCATGGTATCCAGCAGGGCTGTGCATATAAACTACAAAGTCCATGAGGCCCTGCTGGAATTCGGGGAACATCCATGCTGTCGGGAGTGCTCCACCTGGCGGCTTGGGGGTGAGGGCCGGAATATTTAGCCGGCCACCCACCACAATATATATATATATATATATATATATATATATATATATATATGCATCCATTTCCATATAAACTGATAAAAACTCAAGTGTTCCAAAACTTTTGACTGGTAGCATATTTATTTTTGCTTTTATTTATTTAAAGAGTTTCTGTATCCCCCCTGGGGATAAATAACGTCCTGTCTATCTATGTATCTATGTATGTCACACTTGACAAAAGCATGGCACTCTTACTTGGTTATGTGAACCAGAGGGACTAAACAGAATTGATTTTACAGGTATATGACAGATTACATGCATTATGCAGCTGCAGAAAAGAACACCGGTAAACACAGAGCAGTGTTCTTTTCCACCCCCCGAAAAAATGAAAACCTGCAAGAAACTTTTTTTTTTTGTTGTGAATTGTGAATTTCGCAAATTAAAAACCTTGCTAGGATCTCCGTCTATCCATCCATCTCCCTAACCTGCTTATTCCGGAGCATGGTCACAGGGCAGCTGGAGCCCATTCCAGCAATCAAGGCAGGGAATAACACCCTGGACAGAGCACAGAGTGAGCATACACACTCCCACACACAAACATTAGGGCCACTTTAGCCGCTGTAAATTAAATTAACCTGTATGTCTTTGGACTGTGGGAGGAAACTGGAACACCAGGGGGAAAGGGAGCAAGCAGGGGGGTGTAGTAGTAGTTAAAGCTTTGGACTTTAAACCCTGAGATTGTGGGCTGAAATCCTGCAACTGACACTGTGTGACCCTGAGGAAGTCAGTTCACCTGCTCGAGCTCTAAATTGAAAAGCAAAAGAAATGTATTCGGTTGTACCTCTTGTTGTAAGTTGCCTTGGATAAATATGTCAACCAAATAAGTAATTATAAACCTATGTGGATCTCCAATTCTTTTTAGTATTAATTTGACAGAATACATATTAAAGATAATATGACAAAAATAGACAGCCCATAGGAATGAACAATCAAAAAAGAAATCTCTTTAATATCTTTTTGGTTTCTCCTAGACAACAATGAGATCAGAAAGAATTAAAAAGAAGACATTTTCTTTTGTCTTATTCTTCTCAGATTTTCCTCTTGAGAAAAAAATACCTCAGTATTCTTACAAGTGTCCCCTTTTGAGTTTCAGCGGAGAGCTCAGTAAAGTCACACAGTGGGCTCAGATTTTGCAAGCAGTGTTTTTTTTTTTTTGCATTTTGAAAGTATTTTCATTTTGTGCTCAGTATATATAGTGACATGTGTGCGCAGTTGTTTGTGGTAATAAACCACTTTACTGAGATTACAAAGCTGCACTCCTTTCTTCCAATTAGTACTATTAGTTGCTTAATCTATATTGCTGTGCTCTAATTAGATCGTAGTCACTCTGGAAGAAAAGGAAGGCAGTGGTTAAGACTTTGGACTTCAAACCCTGAGGTTGCTGGTTCAAATCTCAATACTGATACACTACACTACACCAGCAAAACCAAGGAGCTGGTGATGGATTTTAGGAGGCCCAGACCCCTCATGGACCCTGTGATCGTCAGAGGTGACTGTGTGCAGAGGGTGCAGACACCTATAAATACCTGGGAGTGCAGCTGGATGACAAATTGGACTGGACTGCCAATATTGATGCTCTGTGTAGGAGAGGACAGAGCCGGTTATACTTCCTTAGAAGACTGGCGTCCTTCAACATCTGCAATAAGATGCTGCAGATGTCCTATCAGACGGTTGAGGCGAGTGCCCTCTTCTCCGCGGTGGTGTGCTGGGGAGGCAGCATTAAGAAGAAGGACGCCTCACGCCTGGACAAACTGGTGAGGAAGGCAGGCTCTATTGTAGGCATGGAGACAGTTTGACATCCGTGGCAGAGCGACGGGTGCTCAGCAGGCTCCTGTCAATCATGGAGAATCCACTGCATCGACTAAAGAGTATCATCTCCAGACAGAGGAGCAGCTTCAGCGACAGACTGCTGTCACTGTCCTGCTCCACTGACAGACTGAGGAGATCTTTCCTCCCCCAAACTATGCGACTCTTCAATTCCACCCGGGGGGGGGAGGGTAAACGTTAACATTATTCAAGTTATTGTCTGTTTTTACCTGCATTTTTATTACTTTTTAATTTAATATTGTTTTTTGTGTCAGTATGCTGCTGCTGGAGTATATTAATTTCCCCTTGGGATTAATAAAGTATCTATCTATCTATCTATCTATCTATCTATCTATCTATCTATCTATCTATCTATCTATCTATCTATCTATCTATCTATCTATCTATCTATCTATCTATCTATCTATCTATCTGACACCCCTGTGTGACCATGTGAAAGTCACTTCATCGTCCTGTGCTCCAATTGGAAAACCAAAAGAAATGGAACTGATCGTATCTCAAATGTATTATTGGTATCAGTCCAATAATAAGAAAGAAAGAAAGAGATCTCACAAAATCTAACATGCTCTTCAAACCAAGCCCTCAGTTTTGACTCCTCTAACCTCAGTTGTTTCTCATATCTCCCTTTTGTCTGAAGCCATGTCACCTACGATAATTTTAGGAGAAACATCTGTGACAACATTGATTCCTACATGAGAATCTCTTTAAGGTCTCAACCTTTGAGCAGTAAAGTTTTCCTGTGGGAGTGTACTGCTGAGTCTTCATGTAGCTTCTTCATGTTGACTGAAATGCTATCAGAGGAGAACATTCATTCAATGTCAAGCCATCACCCAGCCAAGCATTATTTGGCAGCCTTTTACTGTAATTGTCACTCCTTTCCTCTCAACATCAGATAACACAAGGACAACACTGACTCATTACTGACTGAGCTGAGTTGCTTTTTGGCAGGATTAAAATAAAAAGATTAAAATCAAAGCAGGCAGATTAATATAACAGAAAGTGTAAATATTTTAAAATATAAGTTATTTGAAAAATGACAAAAAAAACAGAGCATTAAAATTTTTAAGACCTTATATACCTCTAAGAAGTCTCTAATCTTCAAACATAATGTTGTACAACACAGTCTACCTTTGTACTGTATATAGCCCCAAGCACCTCTGTGCTGTCCAACCATTTTCTGAAGAGTTCCACTCAGTCAACTGATGTTTCTTTTTATTGTACATTTACTGATGTAACTTGTAAACTTTTTATGGATATGTCACTACAGACAGAAATAAAATGATGCTTTAGACAGTCTGAATTCCATTGACGTTTAGCATTTCTGGTGTTGTCACTCCTATCAAGAGTTCTATTACTGACGGATTGCCTTAGGATGGAAGTGCCCTCAGGGTCTCTTCAATTGAGCTATGATAGTCAGACAGATTTATCATTGAGCATTCTAAGAACTGTATCTGTTGTTACCAGACTCTCAGGAATCAGACAATAAAAAAGCTTGAGAAAAAGCATAAATACAGGCAGAAGCTGGACATCTTCAAAAAAGGATTTTAAATTCTATGGATTCAGCCCTCCAGGAACAGGGTAAGTGGGGTGATACGAATAACCGGCAACTGCACTGTAAACGTCTCATGCTGATAGATAGATAGATAGATAGATAGATAGATAGATAGATAGATAGATAGATAGATAGATAGATAGATAGATAGATAGATAGATAGATAGATAGATAGATAGATAGATAGATAGATAGATAGATAGATACTTTATTAATCCCAATGGGTTGCATGCCACCAAGCAGTTACTTTCTGTATGTTCTCCAATCACAGTTATGTTATTTAATATTTTTAGTTTCCTCAAATAGGTTCACATTACTTTAAAACATCCCATGAAAATTTTCTTCCCTAGTTGATATGCAGTGCCTTTCTGAACACAGCTTCCAAAAGGTTACTGGATGCCATTTGCATATTACAATACAATACAATATAATTTATTTTTGTATAGCCCAAACTCACACAAGAAGTGCCGCAATGGGCTTTAACAGGCCCTGCCTCTTGACAGCCCCCCAGCCTTGACTCTCTAAGAAGACAAGGAAAAACTCCCAAAAAAAAAACCTTGTAGGGAAAAATGGAAGAAACCTTAAGAAAGGCAGTTCAAAGAGAGACCCCTTTCCAGGTAGGTTGGGCGTGCAGTGGGTGTCAAAAGAAGGGGGTCAATACAATACAATACAATACAATACAATACAATACAATACAATACAATACAATACAATACACAGAACAGAACATTGACTGAATATTGAATGGATACCTTACATGTTTGTTAGTGTTTGTCTGTTTCTTTCTCCTACACAAGTTGGAATTAAAATTGTTCTTGACAGAATCGAATCAAGCAGAGTTGCATGGATAGAGATTTGCACAGTGTCTTTTTTAAGGCACTGTCACTCTTCACTTCATTTGTCAGTGTTATCAATCACCTACCACTTCTCATTCATTGCCACCATACTTACCATTAATCATTTCTCACTCCTCATTGTCACTTGGGATAGTGCAAACACTCTTCCACAACACAACTGCATTTGATTTATAAGAAGTAAAGTAACGGCTTTTCTTCAACGGCTCATTTGTCCACATGTACCTCGTTCTCTATCGTCTCAGGCAGTGACTGTGATTGGCATAAAGGGCCTGACGATGAAATGTGACGAGTGTGATTGAGAAGTGATAAGCGATGAGTGATGAGTGAGAAGTGATAAGTGATAGTTGATGAATGGGAACTGACAAATCAAAGGTGACAAAGGACATTGCAGGTGCTTCATGACTGGAGAAGTGAAAAATAATGATGTTCTAACATGGAAACTATGCATTTTTCAGCATGTAAGTGCTGTCCAGTTATAAACAGTCTGAACACTCTGTTCAAAGATACTGGAGCTAGATGACTATCCTAAATAACCAAATCAAGTGAATGTGAATTTCATTATTATTCAACTGAAGGAGCTAGACCATTCAAGTAGTTCATTTAAAATAATGTAAGGAGTTTTTCCTAAAATTCAGTTAGAGTCATGCAATGGCAGATTGGTCTTTAGTCTTTCTGGGTAAGTACAGCAACTTGGGTTTGAATCTTGACATCGTCATATCTTTACGTCATGATAATAAGAATGTCTTGAGGCAATGTTGGAAAAAGATGTGAACAGTGAGATAAAACCATAAAGCATCAAAAAAAGATGTAGTAAGAAAGAAACCTAATACTTCTCTCAAGCTAAATTTGCTGTGGTAATCGTAATTGAAGTCAGGCAGAATGTTTCTTTGTTTTTAAGGGTAGGTGACTTGCAAGAGAGAGTTGCTTAGGGTAAGATGGATTAATTATGATTTTCATTGATTATAAAAATATTCACATTAGCTATGGCCTTTTACCTCAAAATTTTTTTTGAGGTAAAAGTGCCAATTTTTGGAGATAATTTTTGTACCACCCATAACTGTATCTTTATATATAATACGCTACTGTGGCAGTCCATTTGTGTGTCCAGGATTTTAAATCACCTGCTCACAAACTTTTGAACGTTTGAACTATTGACCTGAAATTTGGTACACATATACTACGTGACATCTGCTATCCGCTTTCGGGGTGATGATTATTCCTTATTAAGGTTATTCCTCTTTTTATTTTTATTTTATTTTATTGTAGAATTAACTCTTGACAGTGGCCAGCAGGGCAGCCATGCGGCACATGCATACGGGTGCTGTTCTCATTCCCTACCACCTTCGCCGTCACTTCCCCTACCTCTTCATATCTTAAATCATTCTTGAGGCAGATTGAAGACTTAAGTGCCAGCTTAAGTGAAAAATTAAAGAAAACATACTAAGTAATTGCAACACAAACACTGTCTTAATCAGTTAGAAAGTGAAAAGATGCAGACAAAAGAAGTGAAGAAGCGGGCCGCTAGGGTGGAGAAAAGTAGAGCTGCTCAGAAAGCAACAAGCATATCAACCTCTGAGCAAACAAATGCTAAATGTACAGAGAAAGAATAGGAAAACTATGAATGCTCAAGTCAAGTGTATTCACTGCACATTATCGTGTAGTGTACCGTTACTGATATAGTATAAAAAAGAATAGTAGGTTTACACAAAAATGATCAATGTAGTTCAAGTGAATTTGGTGACCTGCTACAGGTGGTGCAAAAGAACAAAAAAACAAAGAAAAAATGCCCTCATGCAAGAACTACATTTACTCAAAAGAATGGGAAAACAATATATCCATCCATTATATCCTAACTACAGGGTCACGTGGTTCTGCTGGAGCCAATCCCAGCCACAACCAACACAGAGCGCAAGGCAGGAAATAAACCCAGGGCAGGGCACCAGCCCCACCACAGGGCGCACACACACACCCACACACCAAACACACACTAGGGACAATTTAGAATCACCAATGCACCTAATCTGCATGTCTTTGGACTGTGGGAGGAAACCGGAGCACCCAGAGGAAACCCATGCAGACATGGGGAGAACATGCAAACTCCACGGAGGGAGGACCCGACAAGTGAACCCAGCTCTCCTAACTGTGAGGCAGTAGCACTACCCACTGCACCACCCGGAAAACAATATATTTTGAGAAAAAAGCATAGTGGGACATAGAAATTTAAAGGTCCATGAGTTGTATACAATGATTCAAAAAGTATCCAGACCTTTCACTTTTTGCACACTTTATTGTGTTGCAGATTCATTTTAAATTGATACATTTGCTTTTTTTTTGCCCATCAGTCTACATTCAATAACCTATAATGACAAGGTGAAAATCTGTTTTCAAAAGATCTACAAGTCCTTGTGTGCAAAAAGTGAAAGGTCTGAATACTTACCAAATCCACTGTTTCCCATATTCTCTGGGCAGTGTACAAATTAAAACAGCCTGAATGCTTACTTGACTCTTAACCCCATTTTTGCTATGTATTAAATGTTGACCATGCATTTTTTCACACAATATTTTGTCTTCCCATTCTTTTGAGTGCACATTGCTTCCAACTTAGTGTATAAACATTTCCCAGTCTTTAGTCTGGCTCAGCTTCTGTAGGGTCATTACTGTGATTTGTACAGAATACAGTGGAATTCTTACTTGTGTGTGCTAATCAGCATGCGACACCTTGTCTTCTACTTTAAGGGTTAATGGTTATTGCAATGAGACTGTTTGTGGAACTGAAGAAGACAACACCATTCAAAAAGGAAAAACAAAGAGAGAACAGGGAGCTGAGTGAGATGTATGCTTGTCCACAATTACCTCACATGCCTCATTAAACTGAGACTTTAGTAAAAATGGTATTATTAAAATGTCTCTGTGTGGGGGCTATTGGATCATAAACCTTTGCTCTTTGTGTTTACCAATCTTTAGCTGCCCAGTTCTATTCTTTATGCCTGCCTGGATTAGCTATCCAGGTCCGTCAGTGAACTTTGTTTACAAAGTGACCTCTTACCATTAAACCCATCTTCTCTTTATCATCATTCTCAAAGGTACCTTGCAGACACTCCTTCTCGTTAATCAAAACTGTAATAATGCAACTAATTCTATGGATGACCAACCACATCATAAAGATATGTTACAAGTTTGACAAGGCGATAATACATACAAGTATATTTTCTTCTTCCATTCCATTTTCCAATAAGTTCTTTGCGGTGTTAAATTAGCTGCACCACATTCTTTCATGCTCCTCTCCACTCTGTAACTATAATGAAACCGGGTCTGTCTTTACTGGCTTGCATTAGACAGAAAGCACAAATTAAGGTGAAAGTGAAACATTCTTTCACAAGTTAAAATGAATACATATATTTTTAATAGCTTTTTCCAAGAGAGATTACTCATAGGGAAATATTTTAAATTAAAATACATTTGTTGATTGCTTAGTTTTTTTTTTAATTAAATGGATAATTCCAGATTGTGTGTGTGTTTGTGTGCATGTGTGCAACTGGACCATGGGTGCCCTATCCAATTTGTTTCCTGCATTGCACCCAATCAGTGGAGATTCTAACCCCTAACACTATACAGTCATATGAAAAAGTTTGGGAACCCCTCTCAGCCTGCATAATAATTTCCTCTACCTTCAGCAAAAAAGATTACAGTGGTATGTCTTTCATTTCCTACGAACATCTGAGTACTGGGGTGTTGTGTCCAAACAAAGATTTTTAGCGAAGCAGTAATTAGTTGAATGAAATTAAATCAAATGTGAAAAATTGGCTGTGCAAAAATGTGAGTCCTCTTGTAATTTTGCTGATTTGAATGCATGTCACTGCTCAATACTGATTACTTGCAACACCAAATTGGTTGGATTAGCTTGTTAAGCCTTAACTTAACAGACAGGTGTGTCCAATCATGAGATATAAAGGTATTTAAGGTGGTCAATTGCAAGCTGTGCTTCCCTCTGACTCCCCTCTGAAGAGTGACAGCGTGGGATCCTCAAAGCAACTCTCAAAAGATCTGAAAACAAAGATTGTTCAGTCTCATGGTTTAGCGGAAGGCTACAAAAAAGCTATCTCAGAGGTTTAAACTGTCAGTTTCAACTGTAAGGAATGTAATCAGAAATGGAAGGCCACAGGCACAGTTGCTGTTAAACCCAGCAGGTCTGGCAGGCCAAGAAAAATACAGGAGCGGCATATGCACAGGATTGTGAGAATGGTTACAGACAACCCACAGATCACCTCCAAAGACCTGCAAGAACATCTTGCTGCTGATGGTGTATCTGTACATCGTTCTACAATTCAGTGCAATTTGCACAAAGAACATCTGTATGGCAGGGTGATGAGAAAGAAGCCCTTTCTGCACTCACGCCACAAACAAGGTCGCTTGTCGTATGCCAATGCTCATTTAAACAAGCCAGATTCATTTTGGAACAAAGTGCTTTGGACTGATGAAACAAAAATTGAGTTATTTGGTCATAACAAATAGTGCTTTGCATGGCGGAAGAAGAGCACCGCATTCCAAGAAAAACACCTGCTACCTACTGTCAAATTTGGTGGAGGTTCCATCATGCTGTGGGGCTGTGTGGCTAGTTCTGGGACTGGGGCCCTTGTTAAAGTCGAGGGTCAGATGAATTCAACCCAATATCAACAAATATTTCAGGATAATGTTCAAGCATCAGTCACAAAGTTGAAGTTACACAGGGGTTGGATATTCCAACAAGACAATAACCCAAAACATAGTTCAAAATCTACAAAGGCATTCATCCAGAGGGAGAAGTACAATGTTCTGGAATTGCCGTCACGGTCCTCTGAGTTGAATATCATTGAAAATCTATGGGATGATTTGAAGCAGGCTGTCCATGCTCAGCAGCCATCAAATTTAACTGAACTGGAGAGATTTTGTATGGAAGAATGGTCAAAAATACCTCCATTCAGAATCCAGACACTCATCAAAGGCTATAGGAGGCGTCTGGAGGCTTTTATATTTGTAAAAGGAGGCTCAACTAAGTATTGATGTCATATCTCTGTTGGGGTGCCCAAATTTATGCACCTGTCTAATTTTGTTAGGGTGCATATTGCATATTTTCTGTTAATCCAATAAATTTAATGTCACTGCTGAAATACTACTGTTTCCATAAGGCATGTCATATATTAAAAGGAAGTTGCTACTTTGAAAGCTCAGCCAATGATAAACAAAAATCCAAAGAATTAAGAGGGGGTTCCCAAACCTTTTCACATGACTGTATATATATATATATATATATATATATATATATATATATGGTTGAAATAGTTTACTGTCAAATAATGCAAAGAGTACGCGACACGTGTTTCGCCCTAATTCTGGGCTCATCGGGCGTACACACTCTACTGCACTCCCTCTCGGGAATCGAACCTCGGACGTCAGCGGCGAAGCCCCTAACGTTGCGCCACGGCGTGTGGTTCGTTTATTTGACAGCATGTAGATCGGGGTAATTACATTCACGGCATTCGTAGTCTGTGTCACAATCTGATTGTGTAGGTGGTTACCTACCAGGTAACGCTTGTGGTTGGCCAGCAAGTCTGCTAACATCCGCCACGGTGCCCTCAGTTGTGAGAAGCAGATCATAGAATGGTTGAAATAGTTTACTCACAACTGAGGGCACCGTGGCGGATGTTAGCAGACTTGCTGGCCAACCACAAGCGTTACCTGGTAGGTAACCACCCATACAATCAGATTGTGACACAGACTACGAATGCCGTGAATGTAATTACCCCGATCTACATGCTGTCAAATAAACGAACCACACGCCGTGGCGCAACGTTAGGGGCTTCGCCTCTGGCGCTGACGTCCGAGGTTCGATTCCCGAGAGGGAGTGCAGTAGAGTGTGTACGCCTGATGAGCCCAGAATTAGGGCGAAACACGTGTCGCGTACTCCTTGCATTATTTGACAGTAAACTATTTCAACCATTCTATGATCTGCTTCTCACAACTGAGGGCACCGTGGTGGATGTTAGCAGACTTGCTGGCCAACCACAAGCATTACCTGGTAGGTAACCACCCATACAATCAGATTGTGACACAGACTACGAATGCTGTGAATATATATATATATATATATATATATATATATATATATATATATATATATATATATATATACGTATATATATATATTGTGGGCTTTTAACCAGTGAAAAACAACTCGTCAGCCAAGAAAAAGGTTTGGGGACCATCCCCGTATATTGCCCTAAGACAATATATGAAAAAAAAGAGATCAAAGTCTTTAAATTGCAAGAACATTTGACAGTTTTACTTTGGGAAAATGGTGGATTTATACAAAAAGGATTATGGGAACAGGAAATGGTTGGCGTTAGGAACAGGAACCGGAAGTAACGTCATCGAGGTGAGCCGGAAGTGGTGTGATCTGGAACAGCCGGAAGTGATGTCATTGAGGATGGCCGGAAGTGACGTTGTCGCGGCCATTTTTATACCCAGAAGTGGAGGGAATTATTTTTCTTCTGGTTTTCTGTGGAAAGAAGAGATCCAGGTAAGTACCACGTGACCAACTCATATCTCGCGATAGTTCACTCACCTTTAGGCTCTTTGATTAATCGCATGTATGTGACAATATATATATATATATATATATATATATATATATATATATAGTATGGCAGACGGCCGGTGCCCTTGCCTCCACACTGGGAGGACCGGGGGAGCCAGCCTATCCAGAGCGTTACCTCCCCCAGAGAACTAGATTGCAGCCCCCCTGGGTTACAATGGTGCCTGGGACTCCCGCAGGGCTTCATGGGAGTTGGAGTTTGGTGCGGTCCTGTTGGGATCCATGGGTACTGCCAGGGGTGCTGTAGCTGCTACTGAGCCCTGCAGAGCAGCTCTTCCGCCACACTCGGAAGTGCTGCCGAAAATAAGTCATCAAGCATCTGGAACACTTCTGGGTGTGTTATAAAAAGAGCCAGAGTTGGGAGGAGAAGGATGATGCTTGCCTGGGGAGAGTGAAGGATAAAGAGAAGAAAAAGAAAGAAAAGAAGTGTATTGAGCTTTGGGACTGTGTCTTAGACTTGTGGGGAATGGGGAAGGCATTTTAAGATAAAACAGAGAAATGTTCTGTGTGAATTTAACTATTAATTAGTTTACTGTTTCAGTTTTACATTGAGAGGGGTTGCTTGAACTTGTGTGTTTTGTTTATTTTCCTCTTTTACTCGTCTGAATGCCACTCACATGCCCAATGTAAAGTGAGGCAAACACAAGGCAGAGCGCAAACACAAACGGCTCATACAGAGGTGCCCTTCTCCTGCTGCTTTAAATATGTTAACTATTAGGATACAAAAAAAGTCACTCCTCTGGAAATAAATGGAAGGGGAATGAAATTATGTAAACATAAGAAGGACGGAATTGATTGAACAATATTACCTGCAGATTATTATTGTAAAGAACCAGAGTTATCAGCCTGCAGCTTTTTGAACTAATTATAACACGGGAAAGGTGCAGCAGTCCTGACTGATATAAGCATAGAACGGGCTTAAAAATGGACAGTGACGTTGGGAGGATGGAGAATTAAGTGGCTTAAGCCCCTGATCTCTGGTGCCCAGCCCTGGATCTTTCAGTCCCAAGTACTGTATATACAAACAATTGCGGCAAGCCCCTGATCATCTTGCCCACTGTGTGCCATTTGGAATTCCTGATATACAATAAATCAGTTACTTTTCAAGTTCTTAATTATTTATATAATTTTAACGAATTACTTTTTTAGCTTATATTAACACCTAGTCAAAGGTCTTATTTCATTTCCTTTTCTCCTTTTGTAGGGTAATATTGATGCTGATTTTATGGTAGTATTGGTTATCTTGTATTAGTAGAAAATTTTAAACTTGCTAGTTATTGGATACTACTCGATTGGGTGTACTTTCAAAAATGTAATGTTTAAGAAAATTTAAAAACAATTAGTCACATACCCTCCACCACTATTACGCATCTATCAATACCATTTTCACATCACTTGAATCTGAAAACTATTGAGCCACAACAAGCCAACTTGGACTCCATTTTAAACTTCATTGTAAAGTGCTTATAAGAAGCACATATTTAATGTAGTCTACCAACAGACTTTTGAATAGGACTCATTGTTACAAAACAATTGAATAAACAAAAATGTAATAACTGACTCTTGGATGAAGTAAATAAAAAAGGTGAAATGCTCCCACTTTTATATCAGTTAAGTAAGCCACTGAACGCACCTGAATGTTACGCCATACATACATTGACTAACTTGTGTACTTACTGTAATGGTGACTGAGACCTACATTGGAGTTAGAAAAGAAGTCGGTAATGTAAATTTCTCAAGAATTCACAAGGTGTACCTGTACAGTCCTCAATGACTAAGACTGATGGAGAGTAGTGATAAGATCCCTAAAGTTGTACAAGAGGAGAAACGTAATACTGTATGGTATGTCTGTCAGCAAAAATGCAACACCCAGTTAAAGCAGGTGTTGTAGTCAGTTTGTGTAGTCTACTAGTTAAGGCTGGTAATAGTGATGGATGTAGGAAAAAAAACAACCATGCTAATTATGGATGAGTAAACATACAGGAAGAGGCTTAAGAAATCCATACTTTTCTCGAATACAATTGGATATAGTTCACCACAGAATCCATCCATCCATTTTCTCCAAATCCAGGTTGTGAGGGCAGCAGTCTAAGTAAAGATCCCTAGATGGTCCTTTTCCCTGCAACCTCCTCCATCTCCTCTGTGGAGATACCAAGGCTTTCCCTGGATAGTCGAGATATATAATCTCTTAGGTGTGTCCTGGGTCTGCCCCAAGGTCCCATCCTGGTTGAACATCTCTCCAAGTACACGACTCACAGTGGCAATAAAAATTGTTTTTATATTTCATGTCAAAATTAATATAGTATGCTAAGATATATTTTACAAAGTTTAGTTTGATAATTAAATGTTTTTTATAGCAAAATACATAATACAATATATTTGGTTAACAACTCGATATATAAGCTATACTGACATCTGTTCATTTTGCAGACAACTCTACTCAGAACCACTTGCACGTAAGGAAAACCAATCATGAGCCCAAAATGTATTCACTGATTTTTGCATTCAAGGGGCTCCTACACCCACAACCCCCACAAATCACAAGAGATAACTGTATATATTGTAAATAAATGCCACAAAAACAGATAAATGTTTTAAAGGTACGTGTACACATAAATTGAAGCAAGAATAGAAAAAATATACCTGAAAAATGCATGTGCCTCTGCTGCTAAGTTTAATTAAACACATATTATAATATGTGTTATGATAATAATAATAATAATAATAATAATAATAATAATAATATGATGATGATGATGATGATGATGATGATGATGATGATGATTATAATAATAAAGTATGTTCAGATATTACACCCAAAAAAGCCCATCCATTTTCCAATCATCTTGTGCTGAGCCTACCCTGGAGTTATCAGTTGCAAGGCTGAACAATTATAACATTGCACAGACACTAAACCTGATTCATACCAGACCCATATAGTGCAACCATGTAAGTTAACATACAAGTCTTCGGGATGTGGGGGGAACTGGAAAGCCTGTAGAAAACCCAATGGAGCATTAGGGAACCTGAAAATGGTCTCCTAGTAAATACTGCAAAATACATTCATGAAGTAATCTCAGTGTGTGGTTCTTATTATCATTATCATCATAACCCATTATCCATCCAATATCCAACCTGCTATACCCTAACTACAGGGTCATGGGGGTCTGCTGGAGCCAATCCCAGCCAACACAGGGCGCAAGGCAGGAAACAAACCCCAGGCAGGGCGCCAGCCCACCGCAGGGCACACACACTCACACACCAAGCACACACTAGGGACAATTTAGGATCTCCAATGCACCTAACCTGCATGTCTTTGGACTGTGGGAGGAAACCGGAGTACCCGGAGAAAACCCACGCAAACATGGGGAGAACATGCCAACTCCATGCAGGGAGGAACCAGGAAGCGAACCCGGGTCTCCTAACATAACCATTGTTATTATTTTTACTAGCAGTATTATTTGTTGAGCTGCTTGTATCATATCTCATGCAGAAATAGCAAAGCTTTACTCCAAACTAGTAAAGGAACTTTCTGTTCAGCAAAATCCTTAAGAATAATGCTTTCTGTTCTGTCTCTATATATTTTTTGCACATCTTTTTAGAACCATAAACATTTCACTTTAACAGTAGGAGTGTCATTAGAAATTACATACACACTTTACAGTTAGCAGTAAATCAACATACAAGACAATGTGCTTATACAGTAATTCCTTAAATGAGTGTTCACACTTAAAAAAATAACATATTCCAGAGTGATATTCATATTCTGATTATCTACCTTAATAATAAATTCATTCTCATAATGTACTCTGGATAAGCTGTCTGAAAACATTATTTTATAGTACATCAATTCCAGTCTGTGATGCACTGCAATTAGCTTCTGTGACCCTTCCATCTCTATGAGGTTTTGGCAGATTGTTAAGAAAACAAAAAAACTGTTTAAAGCTGGGCAACATGAACCAAAAGGAAAGTGTTTTTATTTTACTTAAAAGTTACATGCAAATTCCACTTTTGGAAGTGTCAGTCAATTCTGTGTAAAGTGAAAAGTATGTGTTAGGATCAATACTCTATAGATAAAACACAGCCATGACTCATCATTAATAATGAATTCAAGATGGACATCCTTCATCACATCAAGTCTGACGGGACCTTTCACACACACTGCTTAGTGTACCATGACAAGACTGGCTAATTTAACAAAACAGCATTTATAAATAAGTTAGGTTCAATTGCATAACACAGTCAAGAAGCCTTTCAGTGTAAACCAATCCACATACAAATAAATGGTACAATCTTACCCATCTCTTAGTATCATCCAAATGTCCCAGAATCATTATGGAAAATATCTGGTTCATTGAACTGGACTTCTTATATATAAATTCTTATAGAGAACAAAATAAAAAGTTAAACTACCATATGATCTTATATCTGTGGTGATGTGCTAGTACAAATGATACAGAATGTTTTGGTTACTGCGGTGGGTTGGCACCCTGCCCTGGATTGGTTTCTGCCTTGTGCCCTGTGTTGGCTGGGATTGACTCCAGCAGACCCCCGTGACCCTGTGTTTGGATTCAGCGGGTTGGAAAATGGATGGATGGATGGATGTTTTGGTTAAACAGGCAGTTAGAGTTAGATTCATTTTACAAGTTCATAGAGGAAACATTTTCCCCTATAAAATATTTCCTTAAGTACACTTTCTGTTTAAATATATTATTTTTGTGCATTAAATTTGATTTCACGATTGTTAGCATTATTATTATAAACATAATCATTTTGTAATCCAGTTCAGGGGTGGAGCCTATTCCAGTAGCACTGGAAACAAAGCAGGAAATAGCCCGGCACAGAGTGTCAGTCTGTCATTTTGCCCACTCATGCACAAACCCACACTCACATTCACATACACCTAATTTAGACCTGCTTGTCTTTGAGGAAGCCACTTTAGGGGCGGAATGGTGGCTCTGAGGCTAAGGATCTGTGCTGGTATTCAGAAGGTTGCTGGTTCGAATCCCCGTCACTGCCAAAAGAGATCCTACTATGCTGGGCCCTTGAGCAAGACCCTTAACCTGTAATTGCTCCAGGGGCGCTGTACAATGGCTGACCCTGCACTCTGACAACAAGGGGTATGCAAAAACTAACAAATTCCTAATACAAGAAATTGTATAAGGCGAAATAAAGAACAAAAAACAAAAGTCATAGGCAAAATGGAGCACTCTGTGAAAATCCCACACAGACACAAATAGAGCATGAAATCCCAACAGAGTCAAGGACCAACACAGGATTCAAACCCACTATGCTGAATTTGTGAGGTGGAAGTGCTACCACTTATTATTACTATTATTATTATTATTATTATTAGTATAGCAGCAGATTTCAAATGAAACGTGATCAAATAAAAACCTCTGACAAAACAAAAGACAAAAGACTTTTTGAGATGACAGTTAAAGGGATTTTGAGGAATATAAAGCATCTGTGAGGTGCAAGACTAAGAGGAGAACACACAGGATTCACATGGAAAGTACATGAGGCTGCTGATACACTAAATGATTTGTATACTTATACTAGCAGGCGTTGTTGGTTGAGTGCTTAAGTCTAAGTGGAGAAATGAATTCTACAGAATGTAGCTGCACTCTGCAATGCTTAACAACGTCACTCACAATACACACACTCAAGGGTGCCATTCTCCACATTCTCATTCCAAAGTGCTTGTTGTATTAACTAGTAAAATATGTTACAACTTCTATTCCAACAAATGCAGAATACAACTGATTCTATAACCTAATAAAGAACGTATTAAATTAAAAAAATGATAGGAAGTAAAAAAGAAGGGTGGAGGAAGTATTAATCCCTTTGGAGCCCACTCACTCAAACTCAGGTTCAGTGAGGCCAGAGTACCCTCTTTATAGCTATTAATTGTGAAATAGATGGCTGGAGACACAACGAAGGTTTGGGGCAGCCACCGTATAGTTTCCCTGGCTGCAAAAGGGTTTAAGTTTTAGTACAATGTGTACAGGTTCGAATCCAAAGTAGAACTGCTCAAGTATGGAGGATGAGGGGTTTTTATAGTCGGTTCCCAGGAAGTGACTTCCTCAGGACCGGGACAGGAAGTGGTGTCCTCGGGGATGGGACAGGAAGTGACATCATCGGTGCCGGGACAGGCAAGATTTCTTGTATTTAGTCTGCGGAGAGAAAAAAGAGAGGTTTAGCACAATTGCCGTTTTCTGATCCCTTTGGTTGACTCCCAAGCATACGTGTGTGACATAAGGAAATTTGCTATTTATTTCCTGCTATCATTTTCTTACATTAATGATTAGATCCCTAGAATCTTTTAAAGAATCAAATGGGATTATTACTGCCACGATCATTTCCTGTATTTTTTTCCATTTAAATTTTACTTCATTAAGTTACTGTGTCAGTTCCCTGGGTTCACTTCCCGGGTCCTCCCTGCGTGGAGTTTTCATGTTCTCCCCATGTCTGCATGGGTTTCTTCCGGGTGCTCTGGTTTACTCCCACAGTCCGAAGAAATGCAGGTTAGGTGCATTGGTGATCCTAAATTGTCCCTAGTGTGTGCTTGGCGTGTGGCTGTGTGTGTGTGTGCCCTGCCCAGGGTTTGTTTCCTGCCTTGTGCCCTGTATTTGCTGCGATTGGCTACAGCAGACCTCCGTGACCCTGTGTTAGGATATAGCGAGTTGGATAATGAGTGACTGACAGACTGTATCAGTTTGTCATTTGCTCAGTTGCACAGCATTTAGTATGGGGTTTTAATAGCAGTGCTAATGTTTGTTGGAATGAAAAATTAAGTTCATTATATTACTGCATGCATTACAAAATACTTTACAATATGGGGAAGAAAAATAAGCCACAATATTTTAACATAAAAAGGATGACTTTTTTTTGTATTATTGTTAAACCACAACTTGAACTTTAAAATTCTGAATGCCCAATTAACACAGAGCACAATCTATATAGCTTGAAAATCACCCCCTCTTCTCTTTGCCACATCATAAATCAATCTCAAACTGCTTAGTTTAAACTAAACAAGAGTGAGGTCCTGTCTGGTGACTTTATGGTGACCCTTAGTCAGCAAACATATTCTCAGCTTTATTGCTTACAGAGATCATTAATTGTCTTATCAGTAACAACCTCTCTTTAAACTCCAAGATATTCCTTTAACAAAAACAGGGCCTTGTATATCTGTAGTACTAGGGTGTTGTACCATGTTAGCCATTATGAATGTAGAGAAAAGCCAAGCAAAATGACACCTTTTATTGGCTAACTAAAAAGATTACAATATGCAAGCTTTCGAGGCAACTCAGGCCCCTTCTTCAGGCAAGATGTAAACCTTGAGTTGCCTCGGAAGCTTGCATATTGTAATCTTTTTAGTTAACCAATAAAAGGTGTCATTTTGCTTGGCTTTTCTCTACAAAAACAGGGCATAAGTCCCATCACCTTCACATAATACTATGATATACTTAATAATTTTGGGTATGATATACTTAATACGTACCTATAAAGATACAGATTTGGTCAAATTGAAAGAAAATAACTATTTAAAATACATAAAAGACAGTTCATCACTTATTGTTAAACAAAATGGTGTTTTTTGCTAGTGATAGGATTTAAAGTTAACAGAGCAGAATGCAAACCCTGAAGAGAGACCTATATCCACATACATTGAAAGCAAATTGAGCATATATCCTTCCATAAATATATGGCTCATGATAAATGTCAATGCTGAATACATCCAACAGAGTGTAACCTTCAGATTACCAGAAATCAACTTAAATTGGTTTCAACAATATTGTTGTCCAATTCATATTTCCAAAGTACTGTTTCTGAACCCAAGTCATTTTCATCTTTATGGTAGTTTGCACTAATTTCACATGGGAGAAGTAATTAATGTCTTTATTAAATGTATGTTTAGTTTTACTATCTCCTTTCACAGAAAAATCATAACACACTTTTTAACAGAGGATAATTAATCAAAAAGATGACTTTAATCACACATTACCACCATGATAGAGTAATGGGTTACTGTAATGTGTCAAACTATACAGTCCTGCTTAATTCTTTTTGCATAAAAACATGTTCACTTGTAATTCAGTAAATGAAACAAACCGCCATGGCTTAACCAGCAGATCTGAAAAGTGCCAAAAGCCACTTACAGTAGTTCCAGTTTGTTAAAGGGAATAAACTGTAGCCTTGGGCGTGCTAAGAGCATGATCCTCACATAGCCCTTTCCCTGAGGAATATGGTAGCACTCACTGAGAAATAAAACCATTCCTTTGTGCAGCACAGTAGTTATTAATGCCATAATTTGAATTTTTTTTTCTGCTTTCTGTATGATTGGAAGAATTCTGTTTCGCATCTAAAACTGACTAACTGAAGAATCCTTTTCTACCAATAGAAGGTTATTGCACTGCTGAATCTGAAATTTTTCCATAGCCTATCAGACCTCTCCAGACTGAAGCAATTACTGATGTGTGATTCTGTAGCATGCATCCCCTAGAGGTCCAACGTAAACAGGACTGGGAAGAGGAAGGCTTTATGAAGACAGAAAAAGCAATAGATGCGCATTTGGTGCTGTCGAGGAACTAGCAAGCTTTGCAAATTAGATTCAGGGTCCTATATAGAATTCACACAATTTTCTGTACGATTACATCTATGGAATGCCTGACAGCCATGCAGAATATTTACTGCTCCTTTATATAAAACCTGTTCCATCTTTCTTTAATAGAATCTGATTAACAAGCACACCAATTAACCTTATCTCATCTGGACGTCTCCCAGTATCTCGATGGGCTGGTGTGGGGAGGGGTGCAGCTACGCTCTTCAGTCTGCTGTTGTTAAAAAGAGATAACTGAGGATGTCAAATTTCAGCTGGTTGCTCCAGGATTTGTAACTTTTCATTACAATTTAAGCACTCACTTAAATGAAGGGGTTTAATTAAAAGTTAAGATGGGCACATTTAATACATTTAAATTGCTTCCCAAAATGATGATTTCTTAAAAAAAAGATGTAATTTCCAAGATGTTTTTAATACTTCTTAGGATTTTATTAAACTAATAATTCACAGGATGATGTATTTGTATGATATTCAAATAGAAGATCTCACATTTTGGCACAGTGATTAATGTTTCTACTTCAAATGCCTGGGTTCAAATCCTGGCATTAGCATGTTCTGTCTTATATGGTTTTTCTCTGGTTTTCTGCTCAAATCCCTAGGACATGCTGTGATGGAAGGCAAGGATGGGATGGCATCCCAGCTGGAATGGATGCATGGTTACCCGGCTGAGAGGCCCTTATAATGGACAGAGAATGTTGGTGGATGGATGTCCTGCCCGTGATGGGATATAATAGAAGGACTGTGTTCAGGGGCAATGGATTTCCCCCCACCCACTGGATGTCAGCATCCCACTAGTGCAGGGTTGCATGGAAGTTGTAGTTGTGGAGGGGAGACTTGATGCAATCTTGGGTACTGTTGGAAGTAGGCTCCCCTGCTGATGCACTGGAAGTCCTCACAGGTCTAGAGCCCTTCACCTCACCCAACAGAGTTGGAGTCGGAACAGGAGAAAGATGATGTTCACCTGGAAGGACTGGCAGAGGAGGAAAGAAAGAGAGAACTTAAGAAGAAAGAAGTGGAGAATTGTTTATTGTAAAGAAGCCTGTATCAAAGGTATTTCATTTAATACAAAGTGTTGTTTTCAACCTCAGACTCATGTCTTTGTAGTTGTGTTAAGAGTTTAGGACTCTGTTACACCACCTAGTGGCCACAATGTATACTTGGTTAATGACTGACTTAAATACTGGCCCTGTGTTAAATGTGCACCATTCAGGGTTCCTGCCATGTGCCCAGTGCCAGGATAGGTTGTGTCCCTTTTGACAGAGAATGGGTTAAATGGTTTGAAATGGATGATTGGACTATAAACAATCAGAAGTACAGTAAACAAAAGAAATGTCACATACATTTAAATAATGTAAGTTGCTCCCTAACAAAGGGGTGACCAAACCTGGAATTGGTGGCACAGAAGAGGAACATAATAAGCTTGAAAAATAAGAGACTATTCTGTCCATCAAAGGGAGCTGCTCAGACTTCTGTTCTCAAAATTAAAGCGATTTAATTCCCTTAGCCTGGCAAGGTAGGGCAAGCTCTTTAGTCCCAGGATGCACTTGGTTATTTGTCTTTGGACAGCTTCTAAAGCTATTGTGTCTTGTTATAGTATGGCGAACAGAATTGTACACAGGGCCTGTAATAGGATGTCAGTAGCCTAATTATACACTCTTAAGAATAATGCCCCTTGAGTTACATCGAACAATATGTAAAATATAACTTTTTATTTGCTTTTTAATTCTGCATATAACCAAGGTAATGAGAATTTGATATCAATCCGTTTGTATTGTATCTTGTATTATAATTAACTAGCCGTGCTCTGCATAATAGTGACAAAGGACAGCGAGAGAACAGCCCTGCCCAGCTCCCTACTCCTGATATCACACTTCCCCTTCCCCACAGCCCTCAGCCTCTGTCTCAGATTAGCGTGAATTTAGTGCTCCTGCAAGCGAACTATGATTGTTAGCACAATGAGAGAAGTCGCAAAATCATCCAGAATGTTCAAGCGATTTATAGAAAAAAAACGATCTAAATCCGTTTAGTTCTTTCGTTCGCTAGCTAAGCGGAAGTAAGGTACACACCCTTAGGCTGGAGTGCGAGTGAGGAGGACCCCGCACCCTTCCCCTCAGCCTGCATCTCAGCTCTGCGTCTCTCGGATTCGTTCAAACAAATCGGTGCCGCAAGCGAAATATGATACATAGCACAATGAGAGAAGTCAAAAAATCAACCAGAATGTTGAAGCAAATTATAGAAAAAAACCTGATCTACTGAAAATCCATTAAGTAGTTCTTTCGTGAAAAGCAGACAGACATACAGACAGACAGATGTTGGATTTTATATATATAGAGATGTTCCTTTCCTGACATGGCCCATATGGGATCCAGGACAGTGAGAAAAAATGCAAGCAGGCAATGCAAAACATAAGGAATGCTAACTGTCATTCCTCAAAAGGAGGCAGTAAACCCTATGTATCTAATGGGGGTTCCACAAGATTAATAGGCTGGGGCAACAGTGATGAAAGGATTGTGAATAAGGAGGAATAAGGGAATGTTAAAGTGTCTAAAGGGCAGGTCACCCAACATATGTTAGAATTAATTGAACAAAGGGAGAGAGAGACAGAAAGAGAAGGAAAGAAATGGTAAAAACATCTCCTGATCAATAGAGGGTAATACATAATCCGAACTCAAAAGTCAGGGTGGGGTTTGTTTTGTTTTGGATGTGCTCTGTCTCTTCGTATGTCAGAGGACTGGAACATCGCGAAGTGGGGTCTAGCCTCATGTGGGGAGGCAAAATGGGGGGGTGGGGGAATAAAGGGGGGAGAGAAGGAGAGCAGGTTATATCTAATCTATTCTTATAATCCTTATAATTATAAATATCAATGCAGCAACAGGCTAACATGCAACAACTCCTGGGGAATCTTGAAACTAAGATTAAAACTGCCATATTACCAATTAAAACTATAAAATAACATTAAAAACTCAGAATCAATGTCTCCATGATGGGACAGTTAACTTTGTGAGCTGGAATGTTAAAGGCCTGAATCACGAATTAAAGAGAAAGAAAGTATGCTCTCACCTAACAGGCTTAAACGCTAAAATAGTATTTCTACAGGAGACCCACTTACTAACCAAGGATCAGTTCAGATTACAAAAAGACTGGACTGGCCAAATGTTCCATTCTAGCTTTATAAAGAAAACTAGAGGGGTGGGAATTCTCATACATAGAACAGTTCCATTTGTAGCATCAGAGGTAGTGTCGGACCCTGAAGGGAGATATGTGATGGTCATGGGCAACTTATATAACAGTAAAATGATTTTGATAAATGTTTATGCACCCAATGTTGATGATAAGGAATTCATGCAAAATCTATTTGCATCCATTCCCAATGTGAACACTCATAAAATTATAATGGCTGGGGACTTTAATTGTGTTTTAAATCCACTCTTAGATAGGACTCCTGTGACAGGGGGGACGGCATCTAATACTGCAAAGATAATTACACAGTTTTTAAATGATCACAACTTATCAGACCCCTGGAGGTTTCTTAACCCAAACTCAAGAACATATTCGTTCTACTCACCAGTGCATTATAGCTACTCAAGAATTGATTATTTTTTTATAGATAATAATTTCCTGCCTACAATCAAATCATGCAAATATGACACAATTGTTATCTCTGACCATGCCCCTCTAGTCTTGGAGCTAAAATCAATAAGCCCCTCGTACTCACCTCGCAGATGGCGTCTTAACCCTCTTTTATTGGCAGACGAGAACTGCACAGAATTTATATCCAAACAAATCAGCTTCTTCCTAGAGACAAACACGTCTACAGAGGTTTCTGCAGGAACACTCTGGGAAACTCTAAAGGCCTTCTTAAGAGGCCAGATTATTTCATATCTTTCCCATAGAAATAAATTAGAAACCAAGAAAGTGTCAGAGCTAAGAAATGAAATTACTAGAATAGATGAAGAACAAGCCAGGCGTCCAAGTGAAGCTCTTCACAGGAAAAGGCAGGCCCTGCATACAGAACTTAACATCTTAACAACTAAAGAAACTGAACAACTTATTTATAAGTCTAGACAGCATTACTATGAACACGGAGAAAAAGCTAATAAGCTTTTAGCTCAACAAATTCATAAACAAGAAGTTCACAATGCAATACCAGTAATCACCAACAAGAATGGAGAAGAAATCATCGACCATAATAAAATAATGCACACATTTAGAGATTACTATAAGTCTTTATATTCCACTGAGCCCAAAGAAGACAACACGCAATCTAATGCATTTCTGGATAATTCACAAATACCACAAATAGATGCTTTAAGTGCTGAAGAACTAGATAAACCTCTAACGCTAACAGAATTACTAGCCGCTATAAAGTCACTACAAAGCGGAAAATCATCAGGCCCTGATGGTTACCCCGTAGAGTTTTATAAGAAATTCTCCACTCAGCTAGCTCCACTCTTATTGGTAACATTTACAGAAGCTAAAGACCACCAAATACTACCTCAAACATTTCGACAAGCATTAATCACCGTCTTTCCTAAACAAAATAAGGACTTGTTACAATGTGTTTCATATAGACCAATTTCACTCCTGAGTAATGATGTTAAGATACTCTCAAAAATCCTAGCTAGAAGGATGGAGAAAGTGCTGCCCTCGGTAATATCACAAGATCAAACTGGATTTATTAAAGGCCGACATCTATCTTCAAATCTCCGACGCTTGTTTAATGTTATATATTCACCAGCAAAATCAAACACCCCAGAGATATTACTATCATTAGACGCAGAAAAGGCATTTGACATGATCGAATGGAATTACCTTTTCACTGCATTGGAGAAATTTGGGTTTGGCCCGAATATTTGTGCTTGGATTAAACTACTGTATACCAGTCCAGAAGCTTCAGTTTGTATTAATAAAATTTGCTCAGACTACTTTAAACTAGAACGTGGTACCAGACAAGGATGTCCCTTGTCGCCACTGTTGTTTGCAATCGCTATTGAACCACTGGCGGTTCACTGCCGAAATTCTCATCAGATAAAGGGGATTGTCAGAGAAGGACTGGAACAGAAAATTTCTCTATATGCAGATGATATGGTCTTATATATATCGGACCCAGAAAACACTGTCCCTGCTGTTTTAACAGCACTAGATAGATAGATAGATAGATAGATAGATAGATAGATAGATAGATAGATAGATAGATAGATAGATAGATAGATAGATAGATAGATAGATAGATACTTTAACAGAATTTCAAAAGATATCTGGTCTTAGAATTAATCTGAATAAAAGTATACTCTTTCCAGTGAACTCACAAGCATATAATATTAAATTAGACACCCTACCTTTTACCATAGCAGATCAGTTTAAATATCTAGGGGTAAATATCACAAGTAAACATAAAGCTCTTTATCAACAAAATTTTGGCGTCTGTATGGAAAAAATTAAGCAAGACTTGCATAGATGGTCAACCCTTCATCTCACTCTAGCCGGAAGAATTAACATTGTTAAGATGAATATCCTTCCTAAACTTCTCTTTTTATTTCAAAACATTTCAATATATATCAATAAATCGTTTTTTAAACAGTTAGATTCAATAATAACCTCATTCATTTGGAACTCAAAACACCCACGTATCCGAAGAGTGACCCTACAAAGACCTCAGGCAGAAGGTGGCATGGCTTTACCTAATTTTCAGTTTTACTACTGGGCAGCAAACATACAAGCCATAAAAACCTGGACACAAATAAATGCACATACACAGGCTTGGTCTGCAATAGAAGTAAAATCCTGTAGTACTTCTTTATATTCCCTGCTCTGCTCTCCAATAAATGAAAGTTATCGCAAATATACTAATAACCCAATTGTGCTTTACTCACTCAGAATATGGAACCAAATTAGGAAGCATTTTAAGATGGAAAATCTTTTATCAGTGGCACCTCTGCAAGGGAACCACCTCTTTCAACCTTCGCAAGTATATCCAGTTTTTAATACCTGGAAAAGTTTTGGGATTAAAATGCTCAGAGATCTTTATATAGACAACATATTTACATCTTTGGAACAATTACGTTCAAAATTTAACCTCCCAGCTACACATTTCTTTTACTATCTTCAAATTAGAAATTTTGTTAAACAGAAATTGCCCGATTTCCCCCACCTTGCACCCTCCACAATGCTGGAAAAAATACTTCTCAATTCCGAGGAAACAAACACTATTTCCGCAATATATAAAATCTTATTAGAGTCCCTACCTTTCAAAGATCCAAGAGGACATTGGGAAGAAGATCTCTTAATCAATATATCAGAAAAGGAGTGGAAGGTAGCAAAGCAGAGAATTCACTCGAGTTCTATATGCGCAAAGCATAGAATTATTCAACTAAAAATGATATATCGAGCTCATCTGTCTCGCTTAAAACTGTCCAAAATGTTTCCAGGCCAGGATCCAACCTGCGAGCGCTGCAACCAAGCTCCTGCCTCACTGGGTCACATGTTTTGGGCCTGCACCAAACTAACATCATTTTGGACAAAAATTTTTAAGTGCCTCTCAGACAGCCTTAGTATCACAATCCCTCCTAACCCATTAACAGCTGTGTTCGGTGTCCTTCCAGATGGACTTGAATTGGAGAAGGACAAGCAAACGGTGATTGCATTCACTACACTCTTGGCACGCAGACTTATTTTGTTAAATTGGAAGAATCCTAATTCTCCTCTTATAAGTCAGTGGGAAACTGATGTTTTATATTATTTGAAATTGGAAAAAATCAAATTTTCAGTTAGAGGATCTGTACAAAATTTTTTCAAAACTTGGCAGGATTTAATCAATATTATTTTAGAATAAGAGAATTAACTATTATTGCATTTAACTCCCTTCTCCATCTCTTATTTATATAGATATTTACTTCTCCCCTTCTTTTGTCTAATGCTGCCTTATTAAAAAGCTTAAAGAAATTTTCCTTTAGCTAAGCTCTCCTTCTCAGGGGTGGGGTTTGATTTGTTTTCAAATTTGTTGGGTTATAAATTGATCTGTTTGTATGGAATGATTACAATGAAAATTAATAAAATAAAAATATTAAAAAAAAAATTTAAAAAAAGTCAGATAACTTTGCCATTTTAAAGGTGTGAACCAGGTGAAATTGCTTCAAAATGATATTCAGTATATATATATTTTTTAAAGTGCAAGAGCATAGTGAAATGTTTAAAACAGAATGCAAATCACAACAGGGAGGTAAATTGGAGCAATGAATTCCTGGATGGAGGAAGAGAGATCAAACCAGACAGAGTTAGAAACAAAGAAACTGCAATTGAAACAAAAATATTTCTTGATATACTGACACTGGGTGAATCAGCATATTTTTAAAGACAAGTACCGGAAGATGAACATAGTCAGGACTAGCCAAAGTCAAAGCCAAAAATCAAACCGACTAGAATGACAAAACTGAAGTCGCAAGCCAGAACTCAAAGACTAAAACCATTAGCTTAGTTTCTAAATATGATGAGGTCATTGGGTAAGGTTTTAAACACACACATTTTAGGTTTTTACACATCAGTCTCGGCTAATCATCTGTGAATGCATTGCATTTTGGGAAACATTTGCCATTCATGAATGTATTGTATTCTAGGAAACATTTGCCAATGGAACACCCAGTGCTAAAGTTCCAAAACAGCAGTGCCCATACGAAATTAAAAAATGGCACTGCAGAATAAGGTAACATTTTTCTGCTTTTTAAAATCACCCTAAAATGGAGAACTAGTGTTATTTTTAAAATCATTGGCCCTAAAACTCCCCAAATAAACATACTGCATACTTTGTCTACACTAGAGAACAAAACACACAAAACAATTAAAGAAAAACCAAATCACAACAACTGTCAATTGGAGAAGTGGGCATTTCACGCCACTGGCGTCCACATAGTAGAGCCTAGAGACGACTTATGGGGTTATGCTGCTGTTTCAATTACTTCACACTTGTGTGTTTTCTCTGTCTTTGTACCTTTCTTATGCATTTACCTGAATAAATACCCAATGATTTTAATCGCTCGGCACCTAGTATTTGTCTGCCTGAGAAGGATCACTACGGTGGCCTTGTCCTGAGGCATTTGCTCTTGCCTGGGTTCTTCAATACTCCTTGTTGGGTTTTGGTTAATATATATGTTTGTGTTTTCACTTGCTGGTTGTATATTCTGTGCACTTATGGTTTTTAATTTGGATTTTGTTTTTTTCTAGATCACTTGTAGTGGTCCGGTGCCGCTCAGATTCACAGCGCCGTAGGTGATGGTGATTTATTTATTTCTCTTGGTGGGGATCCCAGGAACGTACCCAGGCTTGGCCTGACATGCACCACTCACACACAGAGACACGAAATGACAGGATACAAACGTATAAAGCTGTATATTGAGTGAACAAAAATATGAACAAAAAATAAACATAACCCTCCCTTTTCCCCACCACAATATTAAAGACTAACACAACAATAACCATCTAAAAATAAACATTAACAACCAAGTCCATAAACAGTCCAAATGCTGCGGTAGCGGATGAAGTGGTATGGAGGAAAAGACGATGATCCGGGGAACAGCTTTCTGTAAGTAATGTAATCATACCGGTAGTCCTGGTTAAGTGAGGGGTGATGAAATTTGGGGAGCACTCCCTCTGATGAAGCACGATGACCAATCCAACACTACTCACATGACAGTCCAGCATGAGACAGTCCATACATCCTCACAGGTTTGACAGTCCAGGATAAAAATGATATTATACAGAGGGTATTGAAGACGAGACACAAAACAACCAACTTCATTACTGCTTAGCCAGCTCCCTTTTAAGATTCCCGCCGGCCTCTTTTGTTCCCAGCAGCCTCTGCATTCTCCTCAAATGTTCAATCAGGGCAATACCCTCAGGGCAGCTGGGAAATGGAGTCCTTTAAGTTGTAACATTGCTACAACCTCTATTCGAGAACGTTTTCAATATTTTTACATTTTTTAAACCTTTTTGTTAATAAAATTTATAATTATTAAAAATGCAGTTTATGCTTTTGCAGCCAAGGGTTTCCTCTCTTCTTTTTAAAAGAGTATGGGCCTTCTTCCTTTTGTGTGCACATTAAAAGCCTGAATTTATGTTTCAGGGCTGGCCAAATTTGTGCTTTGAAGTCTTTTTTCAGTTTAGAAAGCCAACTATTACAATAGGAATCAATCATAATGGATGGGCTACTGCATCAGTTTTCTCAATTCTGATGTCACTAAAAACCCTCTACTCCCAACCAAGCTAAAATTGAAGAAACTTAAGTAGCAGGAGGAACAGCGTCAAAGATAAACTGAAGGCCTACCTTAAAAAAGAGACCTTAGTCATGGAACACATGATTTAAGTGATATTTTACTTTGACATCAAATGACCTTCTGATGAGGCAGATGAAATGTGGACACAAAAAGTAAAAACTAAATTGAAAACGCTACTCTCACACGGGGCATTATGAAACAGAACATCTACAAGCCTTTGGAAAAGAATGCCGTTAAAAGCCTTAGAAATTAGAATAATTTATATTGCAAAAGTGAGTAATTTGGACTCAGTTATAACTGCGACTCAATTTAAGTGTCAGGAAAAGAAACTAATTAAAGCCATACAGCAATGAGAAAATACTCCAAAAAATGACACAGGTGGCACTAGGCCAGTAGAAGCAAAGAGAGGAGAAAAATGTGCTAGGAAATTATAAACCATCAGCAACATGTGGTTAAAGAAAAGAGAAGTGCCTGAGCATCTGCAGTAAAGAAAAAAAAAATCCCAGGTGAAATTCAAAGCTTTTCTCGCATTCAAACAGACAGTCGTTATGAATGTAGCTAACAGAAACATTAAATGTGCTGCTTGGAAATTTATTCATGCTTTCTTTCTTCAAATTGGATCTTTAATAAGATGCAGTTTTTCTCTAAGTAAATTAAAAACTTGCTGTAAATATTGCTTTTTTATTAAACATCATTAAGTAGAAGCATAGGCAGCTTTATTTTTAATTAAAATGCAGAATTTGATTGCTGTTATATTTAATAACCTATTTATTTTAAAGACTGGACAGTATTTACTGCAAAGCAGCTGTCACTGTATTTAATTGAAAATGTCTTTTGACATTATTAGTGGTGCAAAACGTTTCATATGGTTATTATAGTATGGAGTTCTATATTGCAATTATGCCTCTAAATATTGCTTTAGGGTACATCTACACGCACGACTAAGAATCAGCCATCTCACTCTCTGAGGTTAAGATGATTATTTCTAACACCCAGAGAAGCAAGCCATACAGCTGCAATTGAGAATTGAGATGCCCAGACGACCGTGTTACTAGACACTTATAAACAGGGCTTTAGAAAATAAACGAACCTTTATAATTCAACAATTTCTTAAGTACTGTAGCAGTAGAGGCCTTTGTCAACCTCTTGAACCCTCAGGTACCACTCCAGACACCAGGTGAAAGTACAAGACTTCTTTATTTTACTCTTGTACAGTGCACAAAGCACCCTCCACTCCACACTACTCATATAATAAATAATTCATTCAAAACTCACTCCTCCTCTCCCAGACACTTAGCCACCCTACCTCCCAGCTCAGTTCCCTGTCTGAGCTTTCCCAGAGTCCTTTTATACACCCTGACCCGGAGGTGTTCCTGCCCAACAGTCCACAGTTCCTTATTCCTTCCGGGTCAGGGTAAACAGTCCTTCTCTTCAACCCGGGAGCACGTCGTTTCTTCCCGTCATGTGACCATGATGTACTCCCGGGTTATAGGGCACATAAGAGCCCACGAGCCCTCCTACAGCGACTCCCAGTGGCCCCCAAGGTATCCAGCAGGGCTGTGTGTAGAAACTACAAAGTCCATGAGGCCCTGCTGGAACTCGGGGCACGTTCCTGCTGTCCAGAGAGCTCCTCCTGGCAGCCTGGGGGTGGCGGCCGGAATCTGCGGCCGGCCATCCATCACAGTACATTTTGAGGAAATATCTTGTAATTTAGATTAACCAGGAAATGAATAAGGTGCCTAAATGGGAAGCTATAGATTCATTATGATGGAACAGGAAAACATCAGAAATCAAAGGGAGCAAAATAAAATTGATCATAGTAATAAGAGTGCTAAACTAGAAACAAAGTCTAACCAAACAATATCTAAAACCAGGAAACCCAATTATTATCTTGCATTTTTTACCCTTAACTACTACTGCTACAGTAAAGTTTGTGTTTTTATAGGCCGGACATAATACATCTCATGACATGAGGATTTACCTTTTTTGCATATAAATAATTTCATGCTCTTACTTGACTGATTAGAGGTGCTACAGCTCAGAGAAAGGCGCCAGCAAGAAATGGTTTAAGGGACAAAGGCGCCTTTTTTTTGAGAAGGCATGCTGACGCAGTCATACCGACTCAAGAGGCTTATCGAGCCACATGCATGAAGAACATTTCAGCATTGCTCCAGTACTGTGGGAAGAGCACTAGGTTAGTTGCAGACAAGGGAAAGAACAGGAGTGAATTGTGGGCCAATAGGAAATTACAGTAAAAGTGACCTACGTGGAGCTCAGGAGAGTTACCTGAGCAGTGAAATCATTCTCATGTTGGCGTATGCACATGTTTGAAACCCCTTGAAATAGGAGTTCCTGTTTGGCTGAAGCATGCAACATTGGCAACATGTGCTCCTATTGGTGGGGACTGGAGAAGCATTCATGTAGATTGGTGGTTGAATTCTTATTGATATATACTGTATCTTTATATATACTGTATACTTTGTTCATATATATTAATTAACTAGGGGGTTTACCTCCTGTTCACTTCGCTTGCCAACTTCCCGCCAACCCCCCCAGACCCCCCGCGCTATGTGCCAAAGTCTTGTCTTGTGGGAAGTGAGTTCTTGATATTTTTTAGTTTACAATTTCAAAAAAGGAATAAGAATCTGAAAATCTAACAACATCACATTAAAGTTCGATAAATTCTGAAAAGAATGATACCAAACATATATATGTAGGTTTTAAAATAAGCCAATTTAAAGTGTGACAAAAAATGTGACATAAAAACGTGACATAAAATCATTGCCCAAAATTGTTGCACTTTTAGGCTTAGGATTTTATATATATAGAATAGATATATACAGTATATTTTATATATATTGTGAAACGCTTAGGGGCGTTGTTGCCCCTTTAAACCCAACAGACAGATGCTCTGGACACAGGGTAAAAGCAATGAGAAGTATTTTTATTCTATTTTTCTCAAAACAATGCCCTCAAACACCATAGCCACAGTAAATGAGCAAATAAATCAGCACAATTCTCTATAATAATTCCAAATTCTCTCCTCCACACCTCCCAGTAAGCTCTGTCCTACTCCTCCTGACTCCGGCTCGCTTGTTGGGTCTTCAGCAGTCCTTTATATAGTGTCTGACCCGGAAGTGCTTTGGTTCTTCCGTCCATGAGACTTTCCCGTACTTCCAGGTCAGATGGAGAAGTTGAGGTTTCTGTCAGCCCGGAAGTACTTCGGAGCTTCTGTCCCCGTGACTCAATAGTACTTCCAGGCTATATAAAAAGTATGAGTCCTCAGGTCTCCCTGCAGTGTCTCCTGGTGGCACCAACGGTCCTGGAATCCGGGGCACCGCTATGCTGCAGAGAAATTGTCATCTGGCGTCTTGGGTGAGGCGGTGTCCCACATCAGCTGCCTTCCCCCATTTTTCTCCTCTTTGGGTGTTCCGGCAGGGTTGAGCATCCGACCACCCGCCACAATATATACAGTGGAACCTCTAGATACGAGTTTAATTCGTTCCAGCACTGAGCTTGTATAGCGAATCTAGAACAAACTTCCTCATTGAAAATAATGGAAATCCAGTTAATCCGTTCCGCACCCCAAAAATATTAACATAAAAATCAATTTTCCTAACAAATAACACTGATTAATATATACTGTAGTCTACCTTTAATAAATAACACTGGTAAATAATATAACTGATTATTAAAAGAATCAAAACAGGTGTCCAAAGTGCAGTAGAGCATTCAATAAATCTTTAAATAAATAATCCTTAAAACAGTTGTGAAGTGGAGGTTTAAAATACACAAGAATAACAATCCTTTAACACGAGGTTAAAATGTCAACAGGAAGCAGTCATTAAAAAACAGATGACAATCCCCAGTGCTTCTTCTCTGTTAGCATCAGCGTCTCACCTGCTTCTCCCATGCGGGCTCTGCAACAGGCGAGACACTCTTAATGCAGCTGACCTTCTCTACACCGTCCTGCTTCAGCTGTTTGGCTCACCTGTTCAGCTACACGCGAGCCTGCACTCGCTCGCTCTCCCGCACCGACTTCCTACTGCTGCTGCCTGCCTGCCTGCTGCAACCTCCGTTCTCTCTCCTCTCCTCTCTTTTTTTTTACTTCTTCTCCCCCTTAACCGGCTTGCGCTTCTCTATATATGCGGGGAGGACATGGCAGCTGCAGCCCATCAGCCACAGGAACAATCATGGATGTGGGCAGTTTCCCACCTGTGCACTTAGGTGAGAAATGCCCACACTGCAGATCGCCCTGCGGCTCGCTACTGCTACCACGCCCCCTGGCTAAGCCGCGAGCTATACCCACAGCCTGGCTCGTGGCTCGTTACGCGAGTCAATGCTCGTATTTAGATCTGAATTTTTCGCTCATACTTTCCTCGTATCTTGAATTTCTTGTATACAGAGGTGATCGTATCTCGAGGTTCCACTGTATGTAACATTGCTGCAGTTACCAGAGGTCTTCCTTTTTCAGTCTTCTAGTCTCGGATCTGGCTACTCCGTTAGTGAGAAGGTAATTCAGTGCCTGAAAGGAAGACCTCTCATGGACCCTAAAGGGAGGAAGAATCTGTGAGGATGAGAAGCCAGTGGATTATGTCTAGTTTGTGTATAGTGTTTTTTAAGATCACAGTTCTTTAAAAACTCTCATATATAAAATGGAAGACGATTGGATGGTTTTCTTCATCTTTTTTTTAATTTTTTTTTTGTTTTATAAATTAATACATCTGAATATATCAAGCATATAAGAAAATTCCCACTTGAAAAAGATCTAACAATACCAAATATATTAAAAAAGAAATATAAATAGCAAGTGTATTTTTCTATTTGCACTGGACTTTTAAAAACTGTACAGTTCAACTAGTTTTTTGAGCCCATTTATCCACCAATTTTCAAATCTGCTTAGTCAGGAGGCTAAGGCCTATTGTAGCAGCATCACATTCAACTACAGAAAGAGTTCATACAGGTTTTTATGACCAAGGATCAGAAGAAGAAACATCATCAAAAGCCAGTTAAGCAAAATTCAAAGTTGATCTGTCACCAAGCCAAAAATCATAATCAAAAGAATCAAAGCACTTTGTCTTAACCAGGAATACGATATACAAAAATACACTAGTAACAATCAAAGTTTCAATCCATAGCCTTGGATACAAGGAAGTGTATGGAGTTGACCTTTATACCTTTGACTTCAAGCACATGTGCAGCATGACCTCAGATGTTACACATACAGCAACAATGCCATAGCAACTACTACAATTAAACTTCACAAAATGGTGGCATTCATGAGTAAACAAAACGCTGTATGTAATAAAATGTTGAAATATATTGTCCATAAACAAACATTTTCACAATAAGATTCAGCTAACTTCAAAAGCACTTAATGAACCAAAAATTCCAAAAAAGGTAAATAAATAAGGCTGTAAAAAATTTATAACAAAAACAAATTATAACATAGATGCAAAACAGAAGCCAACTCTCGAAAAAGATGCCATTCCATTGCAAGGCCTTCTCAGTAATGTAGAATCAGTTTAGTGTTTCCAATCAGTGTAACAAAAAACATGAAAAACCTCATTTATACTAGTAGAAATCAGGCAGTGGCCAGGCCCAGCTTCAAACCCAGTCTTCAGTAGCTGTGATTGGTGAAATTCATCCAAGAGTTTTTTTGCAGCAAATATGCCGAGTTCGCCAGTTGCCTTTTCATTAAATATTTTCTTGCCATACTTAGATAAACATCAGTGACATTACAAACCTGTGGCAGCCATATACAGCACTTACACTTATGTGTATTATAAGAGTACTCCACCTCACGCTTTATATCGCTGCACAATCTGCTTCACACATTGGGAATGTCACTATCTGATTAGTACTTCAACTGGATTTACACCCCATGTATTTACAAAAAGAAAAAAAAACACTAGCAGTGACCATAATTATGGATACTGCCCCAGAACATATAACATTGATCCCTATGCATTCACTTGCCCACTGCCATGCAGTGTGGCTAATTTCTGCCAGCTAAATGCTCTGCATGGCTAATTGTACATGCAGCAACAAGTTAAAATAAACCTTAAAGGAGCCTAACCCCTCTCCCTTTTCAGAACACACATGTTAAATAATAATAATGATGAAAGATTTATTACTATTTACAAGGAATGTCTACCTTCTTGATGAAAGAAAAAAAGTGTGAAGCATCTGTGCATATAGATTTCCTCCCACAGTCCGAAGACAAGCAGGTTAGGTCGATTGGCGATTCTAAAAAGGCCCTAGTGTGTGCTTGGTGTGTGGGTGTGTGTCCTGTGGTGGGTTGGCGCCCTGCCCCGGATTGGTTCCCTGCCTTGCGCCCTGTGTTGGCTGGGATTGGCTCCAGCAGACCCCCGTGACCCTGTGTTCGGATTCAGCGGGTTGGAAAATGGATGGATGGATAATTAGTCCAGTATAGTTGACCGATGCTATTTTTGCCATCGGGGACACTTAAAAGACCATTGCAGCATTATAATCCACTGAAAACTAGTGCAGCTCCTCCATCCCCATTGACTTCAGTGCATTTTGCTGAGTTTGTAAAATTTCCAAGATTCTGACAAACTTACAACAAAGCGAACTACACGGGGTTCACTCATCACTAACGGTAAGGCAGGATTGTTAATCACTTCACTGCTACGTTTCTTCAATTTTAAATGTTTTAACCAAATTTGGGAGCGGGGTGGTCAATCCCAGAAGCATTCACTGAAAAGCTGGAACCAACCCTGGATGTGGAAACACACCATCAAAGGGCACACTCATCCATACTCAAAAGGGGACAATCTAAGGTCACTAATTAGCCTAACATGCAAGTCAGTGGGATGTGGGAGGAAAACCAGTGTATATTCAGAAAGAGGTCATACAAACTTATATTAGATAGGAACTAAGCAGAATTTCAAACCCAGTGTTTAAAAATATGAGGCAGAGATGCTAACAGCAGCATTGGTGTGTGGGACAATACTGGGGAGGGCTGTTGAAAAAATGCATTCCAATAATGTCAAATTTCTCATAAGTTCAAAAAATGGCAAAATTATTGATGTACTGTATTACATACCTTTTAAACTCCTTTGAGCTGCGCTGGAAGTACATCTAGAAAATGAATAAATTTCTCAATTAAATTTTTTTAATTATTTGAAAAAAATGTCATGCTTTAAATAAAACTCTTATATAATGTTTTGATTGATTTAGTATTATTATACTTAAGTCTAAAAACAGGATAAAATCTGTGAAGTCCCTCAAGTTGCTTCTTCAAAACGTCCAGCCTAGCTGATTCTAAAACACGTTTTGCAGGCAATATCCAATTGTATAAAATTCAATGCATGAGGAACTTGTGATGATTTGTGTCCTGAGCTACGGCGTTGCAGCATATGTTACATTTTAAATCACAACACCTACACACTGAATTTTACATGATGACTCTCTTATTATCAGTACGGTAAAAAAAAAACCTTTGAAAGTCCACTTTGCTGAGGTCATTAATGCATTTGAGCCTTTCTGTTAAAACATTCCTGATGCAATATTGAAGCTACATAGCTAAATAATAATGCAACTGTGCAGAAAATCTGAAACATTTTTCTTTGCAAGGGAAGCAACCTGTAACCTCATAATCTCTTGGAGACAGAAATATTTTCTTCTGAAACAGAAGTTGACTGACTGAAGGTGAGCAGTTCAGATTAAAAAAAAATCTACTTAGTAAAAGAAAACTATCACATCTTGAAGCATTTAACTGGGGATTAGAGCTAAGCTTCAAGTATTCCTTAGGGAGGTACATCCCCATCTAAGCAATATAACACAGTTGCAATATTCGTAATATTTACCAGTTAAGGAGCTTAACGCAATAGATTTGCCGGTACTTGCTACGGATCTTCACTGCTAAAATGGCAACAGATTAGAAAAGAATATTCTTACAAGAGTGGAAATATTTATCTTCTTTGGTGAAATAGAGATATTAAATTCAAATGTGTTTTTATAGAATACAGATGAAGATTTTGAAGATGACAGCAGCTGTTCCTAAATCTTGTTAGTGTACCGGGTGATTGTGGGCCAGCTTCACAACCTGTTCCGCTGAAACCCCCAAAACTAATCTCACTCCCACACTAAAAAAAAGGCCTCTGGCAATCCAAATTGGTTTCCATTTACAGTATAGACACTTTCATGTAGCAAACCACTTTGCTGCCTTCTTGTGGCCATAAAGGAGAACAGCATGACTGCTTAGTGTATTTCTGGTTAAAAGCCTTTTCAAAATTACTTGCTCTCTAAACATGTATGTGATCTCAGTTTAAATAATCAAAACATAAATTACAGCAATTTAAAAGAATATTAGTCTACACACTGCAAAAAATCAGTGTGAAAAAATGAGAAAAAATAAATAAAAAACAAGCAAAATTATCTGCCAATATAGTAAGAAAGTTTAACTTGTTAACTTGTTAAATTTTCTAAAAATGACATTATATATCTTACACATACAAATCTACTCAAGTCAGTTATTCTTAAAATAAAAAAAAATAAGATCTATTATTTCTTTTCAAGATTGTCTGGCTTGGTAAGATTTCATTTTTTGCAGTGCAATATATTCTTATTAGTTTTGTTATAGCTTTTTTACTGTGGAATGTACTTTAAGATTTCAGTATTCTCTCAGGGCTTTTCAGAAAAGAATGTGTGTGTATATAAACATTTTATATATATATATATATATATATATATATATATATATATATATATATATATATATATATATGGTTGAAATAGTTTACTGTCAAATAATGCAAAGAGTACGCGACACGTGTTTCGCCCTCATTCTGGGCTCATCAGGCGTACACACTCTACTGCACTCCCTCTCGGGAATCGAACCTCGGACGTCAGCGGCAGAGGCAAGGCCCCTAATGTTGCGCCACGGCGTGTGGTTCGTTTATTTGACAGCATGTAGATCGGGGTAATTACATTCATGGCATTCGTAGTCTGTGTCACAATCTGATTGTATGGGTGGTTACCTACCAGGTAACACTTGTAGTTGGCCAGTGAGTCTGCTAACATCCGCCACGGTGCCCTAAGTTGTGAGAAGCAGATCATAGAATGGTTGAAATAGTTTACTGTCAAATAATGCAAAGAGTACGCGACACGTGTTTCGCCCTAATTCTGGGCTCATCAGGCGTACACACTCTACTGCACTCCCTCTATTTCAACCATTCTATGATCTGCTTCTCACAACTGAGGGCACCGTGGCGGATGTTAGCAGACTCGCTGGCCAACCACAAGCGTTACTTGGTAGGTAACCACCCATACAATCAGATTGTGACACAGACTACGAATGCTATGAATATATATATATATATATATATATATATATATATATATATATATATATATAGGGAGGGGTCCCCAACTCCGGTCCTGGAGGACCCCAATGGCTGCAGGTTTTCATTCTAACCCTTTTCTTAATTAGTGCATGGTTTTTGCTGCTATTTATTTTCTTTTGAATTAATTTTAATTGACTTGTTTTTAAAGATTTGTTCCCCCTTCATCGATCTTCTGAATTGCTTCATTTCCGTCCTTAAACGGCACCCAAATAGAAATGAAACATGAAGTGAGTGAGCCAACAGAAGACCAACCAAGTCAGGGCCTCTAACTCCAACCAATTTCACTCAAACCAGTTGCTTAATTAGGCTCTGATTCTTGTTGTTAATTAAACTCATTCTTTAATTCCATGGCTTGTGGCTGCACTCATAATGCAATAGTACACATTCTGTTAAAATATTTTGGGGACCTGAGCAGAACAGCATTCCTGAGATTTTCATCTTATCATTTTTAGATATTGCATGATGGACACAGTTTGCTGGTCATGTTTTGGCTCATTTTGTATCTCATGATTGTTTGGCTGCTAAATAAGGAAAAAGAAACAATTAAGGAGTCTGAGTCTTCAAGAGCAAGTCCATTAAAATGAATCCAACAAAAGTTAATTAGCAGCAAAAACAGATCACTAATTAAGAAAAGGGTTAGAATGAAAACCTGCAGCAACTGGGGCCCTCCAGGACAGGAGTTGAGGAACCCTGATATAGAATATGGAGTTGGGGGGGTTCTAGCCTAGCAACTAACGCGAGACATGACACCAAATGAATCTGGCACACTCTTATGTATACACCAATACAGGGCAAATTGAAATGTACCAATCAAACTAACCTACACATTTTTGGATAGGTTGTAGCAAAACTCATACGAGGAGAAGCTAGAACATAAAAAACACAATTCCAACACAGGACACCAGATTCCTGAGGCAACAACACCAACCACTGTAATACTGTGTGCTAAAACTTAATGTATAATTTGATAACGTACCATACTTTGTATTACTTTTGCTCCATTTATTGCTTAACTATTAAGTATACAGTAATCCCTCCTCCATCGCGGGGGTTGCGTTCCAGAGCCACCCGCGAAATAAGAAAATCCGCGAAGTAGAAACCATATGTTTATATGATTATTTTTATATTGTCATGCTTGGGTCACAGATTTGCGCAGAAACACAGGAGGTTGTAGAGAGACAGGAACGTTATTCAAACACTGAAAACAAACATTTGTCTCTTTTTCAAAAGTTTAAACTGTGCTCCATGACAAGACAGAGATGACAGTTCCGTCTCACAATTAAAAGAATGCAAACATATTTTCCTCTTCAAAGGAGTGCCCGTCAGGAGCAGAGTCTGTCAGAAAGACAGAAGAAAGCAAACAAATCAATAGGGCTGCTTGCTTTTAAGTATGCGAAGCACCGCGGCACAAAGCTGTTGAAGGCGGCAGCTCACACCCCCACCGTCAGGAGCAGAGAGAGAGAGAGAGACAGATAAAAAAATCAATACGTGCTCTTCGTGCTTTTAAGTATGCGAAGCACCGTGCAGCATGTCCTTCAGGAAGCTGCTGCACACAGAAGGTAGCAACGTCCCTATCGTCTAGGTGTGCGAACAGCCCCCCTGCTCACACCCCCCTACATCAGCGCAAGAGAGAGAGAGAGATAGAGAGAGAGAAAGTAAGTTGGGTAGCTTCTCAGCCATCTGCCAATAGCATCCCTTGTATGAAATCAACTGGGCAAACCAACTGAGGAAGCATGTACCAGAAATTAAAAGACCCATTGTCCGCAGAAACCCGCGAAGCAGCGAAAAATCCGCAATATATATTTAAATATGCTTACATATAAAATCCGCAATGGAGTGAAGCCGCGAAAGGCGAAGCGCGATATAGCGAGGGGTCACTGTACTGGTCTTTACAGGCACTGAATTCTTAAAATTTCAACCATATACTTCAATAAATGACAGTTCATTTGATTGAAAGCTCATTTGAAATATATCTATTTATGCTCTCTTAGCCATGTATTGTATAAAACAGGATTGATAATATCATGCTATGTCATTTGATGTAATACGTATTTGAAGGAATCTGACTCATTACCACCCTTAATAAAATGCAAAACTTGTAAAAACATGTTATGATATACTTCAAGGATAAATATATTTCAATATCTTGAAACATTTTATAAAATAAACACATTTCTGTCATTTTTATGTATTGAAATTTTTCCAAAATATAAAAATATATTTCTTAATATATTTTTAAACTAAAAAGAATCATATGACATATACGACAAATATATGACAATATATTTTTAAGATTCTGTAAATAGTTATAATAGATTGCCCGATATATTTTAAAATGTATAGTTTAATATATTTAATATACAGTTATATATATCAACTTGGCATTGAAAATATCATCCAATAGATATGTTTTATGTGTTTTGTGTTGAAATATATTGAAAACAATTTTGTGATATGGAAACCCAATATTACGCTACAGTAGTACAAATACATATCAATCTTTGAACCTGCAATGTTCTGTCCTCAGTAAATGTAACTTAGAATTCAACCCACCTTTCAAGGTCCAAGGTCCAAAAATTCTATGCAGGACTGAAACGGGGTAAAAAGAGAAGCATGGATCAGAAAGTGGATGGATTCAAAGTGTGGTCAATTATGTGCAGTGGTCAAAACAACAGTACAAAAGACAATACCACGTGTCTAAGCCAGAGTGCCATCAAAAGACAAAAGAATGAATACAGGGCTTAGAATATCAAAACATCTATACAAGTAACACCCAAGGTTTTTCTTTCTTTCTTCAATATGTCCACTATTTCAAATGCTGCATCTGATGTGCCAGTTTATGATTCCAGGTAGCATGACTTATAAAGAAAAGCTCCTAGCAACCAGAAGACATGTCCGTGAAACTGCTGCATAGCATAGCAGCGTACATAACAATTCTAAAAGAAGACATTAGGTAAACTAAACTTTTTTCATAACAAAGCTATAAAGGATTCAAACAAAACAATGTGTACCATTATTACCCTAATTAAGGAAAAATCAGAAGAAAATCACAAAAAAATATTTAAAATAAAAACTTTAAACACATCAAGATATTAGTAAGAGCAGGCCATTCAGCCCAAACAAACTCGCCAATCCTACCTGCCTAATTCCTCCATAATTAACACCAAGTCAAGTTTTTAATGTCCCTAAATTCCTATTGCTCACTAAATTATTTGGTAATTTAGGTGTTTGTTGTTCTGTCTATGAAAAAAAACCTATAACATCTGTTCAAAAATTTCTCAATGAGAAAATTCCTAATTTTTAAAAACTCTCAACTCTTAATCTCTGTTTCAGCTCCTTTAATCTTTCTTCACAGTGCATACCTCTCACTCCTAGATTCAGCCTTCATCTTTTCTAGCATTGCTATGTCTTTTATGTAGCCTGGAGACCACACCTGCACACAGTACTTCAGGTGATTCCTCATCAGTGCATTATAAAGCTTAAATTTAACCTCCTTTGACTTGTACTCCACTCATCGTGCTATATAACTTAATATCCTATTAGTCCTCTTGATTGCTTGTCTTCTCTGTCTCAATGTTGATAGTGATGAATCCATGATGACTCTTTGTTTTCAGACCTTCCATTGTGCATTTAAATCTAACATTTCTACTTCCAATGTGTAATGCCTTACATTCATTTACATTAGATTTCATCTGCCACAGATTTGCCCAAGCCTGTATGCTATTCAAGACTAGTGATGAGCGAACTCCATGGTGTTCACATCATCTCCAGTTCGGAGAAATCATTGAAGTGTTCACGAATTAGATTATAATGGTTCAATCAACTTTAAAAAGCCCCTGAAGGCTAGGGAAACATCTGTCAACTTTACTGGACTGATTATTGTGGCCAAAAAAGTGACCTGAGCTGTACGGCAGCAGTGCCAACCACTGCACTACCCTGGCTCCGTGAGATCAAAGAAGAAAGTGGCGTGTCATGATTGAAGCTGCTGGCTCATTCTTTTTTTGAAGATGTGCTGAAGGCTCTCCAAACTGTCTGTGCTGATGCTTTGCACCTTTTCTTCTATCAAGAAGATAGAATCATCTTGTAAATAGCAATAAATCTTTCGCTATTATTATACTTATACTTATGCAGTATATGTTTCATAAAAAGTTACATTTTGAGAACCGCCATTATTTACTTATCTGTTCCAACACTAATTCTAATTAAGTCTCACAGATTCTGTAATGCAAATGTTCTGCATTTTCTACCCGGGAGGGGTGGTCCCATTCAATGTTGGCTGTTACAGTTTAGGGGGACGTTGCACTGGCCTAGCAAGCATTATGGGGTGCTGATGAAAAAAGCTATTAGTAACTAATTCAATGAACAAGGGCAAACACGGGTGAAGCAAATTGCCTGTGAATAACGCTTTGGCGAAATTCGCTGATCAACACTATTCAAGACCTGTTATTCTGTAAAGATTTGACTGATTCATATTTAGCTGCCATTCATTTGTCATCATCTGCAAACCTGACCAGCTTGTTATTTATATTCTTCTCTAGATCCTTTATATATATATATATATATATATATATATATATATATATATATATATATTTGCAGTTGGAGATCCACAAAGGGAGAAAAAACGAATCACGTATCATAAAATAGTTTTACTCCTGAGCTTTCAACCCCTGATGAAGACCCCTGATAGGGGTTGAAAGCTCAGGAATAAAACTATTTTATGATACGTGATTCGTTTTTTCTCCCTTTGTGGATCTCCAACTGCAAATATGCAAGCCGTATCACAGACCTTCTCTTCCATTCATATATATATATATATATATATATATATGATTATATTTACATGATGATAATATGGATATAAAATAGGACGTTCAATCTATAACTTGTCCCCTTTCCACCACATTTTCCTCATGCTTTACTTCACCAAGTGAGGCTAAGATGAGACACTTTAGAGTTCCTACTCTCTGACATGTCAAGAAACACAGCATGCCTTAACACCAGTTCCCCTCAGCAACTGTGAAAAATATGTTGCTGAAAATAATAATACATACTAATTATTATAAATTCCCCTTCTAAGACAAAGGATATAATTAAAGAAAACAATAAACTAAACTACTAAATATAGCACACCATATAAAAAAAAATGTAAATAATAGAAACAAAAGTAAACATTCAATGCCAACTAACTCCACAGATATTCACATGTATTACTATAAAGTTAAATTAAAATGAACAAATAATGAAAATAATAAATAAACACTTACCTTTCACTGTTAAAAATCAAATTACAGAAGGTAATATTATATGTTCTAAAGCTAAATGTAATGTTGCATAACAAATGAATCATAGAACAGTACAAACAGAAATAGCAGGCAAGTAGATAATTAAAACAGATAAATAGTTTAAATTAAGGATTTTTCTTTGACATATCTAAAGAATATTATTTAGATTGATCATTATTGTTCATAAAAAACTAGGCAAAGCTTTAGCAATGTTGTGTCTTGAATTTTCCTGGTGATATACATTAGTGACTGAACTTTGTTTCAACATATTCATTAGCATTCACTGTTCCACTCCATGTTTTCCTTCAATTCAGGTTTTAAACATAGCAGAGATGAGATTTAAAAAAAAATTGAATCTCTTCAGGTGGTAGATGGTATGCATGGATGTGACCTTCAATCAACATCCTTAACTATAAAAAGAAGGGCCATATTTTATATCTGCAGAACATACTGTAACAATTGTTTAATAAGATTATACACAGACCTTTCTTCAGTGGTTACCACAGAAATGTCTGGAGACACATACTGTATATCTGATAGATCTCAAAATGAATCTCACTGGTCTCTGGTGTGGAATAACTCATTTTCTTTTCCCCAAAATTTATCATCTCAAAGAGTTACTAGCTACATGAAACACTCTTTCAACTCTTGGGATCTCCATAATAATTTCACTGCAAAATTTAATAAGGAATTCTTACATTAATCTCTGGATTTCCACATTCTAAACCCACTGGAATTTGCTAAAACTCTTAACATTATTCTTCTTGTTGTACCTTTGGTTAATTTTTTCCAAAGAGTTTTACATTTGTTTTTTTAGGTAAACACCCTTTCATCAGTTGTGTTCTTTATTGTGTTCCAACATAAATAATAGTAATACACAAATATATTGCATGTTATCAGATTGGATAATAATCATATTTATGTCACTCTTAATTTTATTAATTTCAGTCTTAATTTTTGTTGCAATTTTATTTTCATGCATTCCACTTCATCCTTCAATTCCCCCGAGAGTCACTGAGATTTGAGCAAATCGTCTATATTTTCTTTTGCATAGTGTTTTGAATGACTCCATGGTTTTATCTGATGGAGTTTATATATGCAAAGTTTTTTCACTGGTACTGTCCTTCAGTATTTTGATTTCAGCATGTACAGAAATATAATAACGATACTCCATCATTATATTCTGAAGTTAAATATGGAGTCCCTCAGGCCTCATTACTTATAACATTACTACCCTGAGGATATAGTTAGAACGCAAGTTCTAACTCGATTTTTCTTTAAACCAAACTATATTTCTCTTATACTATCCTTAATTAATTGTGTCAATGCATTCAAACATGGGATGTGTCATAACTACTCATTAAATACAGAAGAAAATTAATTGTTATTAATTGGTGTGAATGATACAGACAGGAACAAAGTCCTGTTGCTTTTTAACTCAGCAGACAAATTTATTATTTTGATTTAATCAGAATGCAGTTTATGCATTATTTTTGGCATCAACGATGTATAAAAAATTCATTTTCCAAATTAAAAATAAAGGGAAATTTAAACGTTTTGTAAGTATGAAGGACAAAGAGACGTTATAGTCGCACATTTTACTTCTTTTACAACTGAACACTGCAATGAATTATTCTCATGCTGATCAACTTGTTTTTGTAGCTTTTAGTTCAAAATGCTGCTGTAAGAATCATTACTTCAATAAGCAAATACAACCTAATAACCACTGTCCTTAAGTCTCTACACTGGCTTCCAGCCACGTTTAGGGATGCTTTCAAAATCCCACCTCTTAAATTGCATATAAAGGTTTAAATGGACAAGGCCCTACATACTTAACATAAAGTTACCAATACTTGCATTACACGACAGAGTGTATGTTATGATTTCAAGATGCTGGCCTAGTACAGATTCCAAGGATTCATAAGTTGTAGCTACAAGACCCAAAAGCTGTGGAATTATTTAGCTGCAGTATGTAAGAGAAGCCCCTTTGGTCTTAGCATTTAAATCCAGAATGAAGACTCATTACTTTAGTCTATCATACCTGATTAAAGCTTCAAATCAGCGGTTATAGTACATCTTTGTTTGTTATTAGAGTTGTGGAAAGTATTGTGAACTGTTACCATTCCTCCTCTGTTCTGTTTTTCTTATTGCTGTGACATTTGGTGCCACTCCTCTATCCCTATCCATGGAAAGTGATATCACAGAGATTGGAGGTTAAAGGGATGTATTTTTCTTATTGCACTGCCCAATACATCTTTTTATTATACTAGTTGATTGCCCAGTGGCTTCGCTCACTGAGTGCAAGGGAAAAAAATAAAATGTAGTCTATAAGTTATTAAACAGTAAAACATTAACATTTAAGAAGTAAAGATACATTGAGCAGTACTGGAGTGGTTTCGGGTAAACTACATTTTAAAGGTGCTATAACACAACAGGTAAGTAGTAGATCCCTTGTGAAAGGTGCTACACGACCGCTGTGGTATAGAAATTACATTGTCTATGTGATCGTCCAAATTTTTGCCTGACAACCTTGCACTACATGCCTGTGATTTACTTGTTAAAATAATTAATCAAAAAAGCAAGCTTGAATGTTGTGGGGTTTTAGTGACCCGAACTTACCTTAAGGGACAGTAAGTAGTTGTGGCTACTTCCTGTATTATAATATGTTCTGTGGTCATAGGTAATTTCCATATCATGTGGTCATACGTAATTTCCGTTTCAACCGCAAAAAGAATTTTATATATATAGATAATGCCAAGTTGGTCTAGGTCACAAGGACTGTAACTGTCTGCTCAAACCAACTGTGGATTCCCCAGAGGTTTATTTTCTGCATGAGTGCTGTTTTCATTTTACCTTTTTCCATTGTCAACTGTCTATTTTAATTATAAAGTAAATGTATTATATTGTCACGATTTCTATATGTTAATCAAATTGAATTTGCTCTGTTTGACCTATGGTTGTACTACCAAGCTGAAAAATTTGGCAGGCCCTAATAAAATGGGTGGATGGATTATACCAATAAAATGCACCTGGGGTGCTTTTGCATGTCATAGCCATACTGTGTAAACAAAACAGAGAGAAACAAGTTTTGTTAATTTGATTTTTTGTATATTTGCAGTATTCGGAAAGGTACAGGAGCAGGAGAGTTCTAGAGATAATTCTGAAAGTGACATGGAGTCAGGTCAATACAATTGACTTCAAGTATTTTGCCACGATATTTAGTATGCTTCAGGACAGAACCCACTGTTTTTCTAAATGTGCAAAAGTACACTGAGTGAAGATCAAGGAGAAAGGGAATGAAATACAGAATATTTTAAGATTGTGGAAGGAATTCTCGGATGAAAAGCACACAAAAAACAAAGAGAACAGGCACACTTCACCCTGAGGGCAACCCATCTGGGAACTGCACTAACACCCAAACGCTGTACACTCTATTAGTTCTCTGTGATCCCTTTTATAACTACACTTACATTTTAGTAAACATTGCAGTAATATATTGTGAAAACGTGGTCATGGTTAAGATTGTTTCTCATTGTTATTGTGCCCAGTGTGCTTCAAAATTGTTTATAGAATTCAGCTTGCTGCTGACTCACAGCAGTAATTACTCTTATTATACTGTAACTCAGAAGATGTTGAGTATTGCCTATCTTTTAATAGAGTATGAAAATAATAAATAACATCTGATTTATAATTATTTTAAATACCGTTTTCTGTAATGCTAATGAAAGAGACAGAGCCTATAAATCTTTAGTTGCAGGACGTATCACCAGGCTTCATTCCACAGTGATCAGGTACATCGCGCTATTAAAATAACATCCAGCTGTCAAATTAATTTCATTGTGTAATTGTTTTGATTCACGCACATGATGGTGCTTGTAGCAAACGTGAAGTCAAGGATGTTTCGAGCTTGTCTGATTGGGTGAAGGTGGCTTAAGGTTAACAGTGGCAATCTGGTTTATCAGACACTTGAGGCGGAGTAGTCATAAATCACTGCTGATTATACTGCTGTTGGTTCTAATTGAGTGACCTTCTGCGTATTTGTATTTTTTAAGGTTCATAACTCTGACTTATTACTTTGGAGGATGAAGATGAATACACTTCTGCTTCATTAGTGATGTACTGGATGCTCTAAAAATGAATTCCCCAACAAAGTGATTTTTTTTTTATTCAGTTTTATAATCTGTTTGGAATGCTTTGAACATTTGGATATAATTATGGTAGCAGGCCATTAGATGGGTGTTTATGGCACTATCAAGATGACATTTTCTGCCATGGATTTTCTTCTATGTATATCTTATATATGTTATCTGAAAATAATGCAGATGGCCATCCTGAGAAATTGCAGTAGTAGTAGTTGTAGTATTAGGTATTAGTAATTGTATTAACATAAGTACAGAATGGAGTAAAACTCTTACTTGTGTTCCTGAATATGCAACATGCCGCTACTCACTGGTGTTATGATAAACAAGAAAGTTATAAAATACATTATTTTATTAGATAAAATACACATATTAGCTTACCTTATGTGCTCATTACTCTCATTTCTATGCTCCCAATTTCTGAAAAAAGAAAGTAATATTATAATACTAACAGTGCTTGTGCCAGAGCTCAAATCTGATACTTCTGATTTTGAGCCGTTTCACTCATGGGAACCCAAAATCTATGCAAAATATTTGCTTGTATTTATTTATTTTTTTTGCAATGCTTAAATATACAAAGTTTACTACACGGATTTTGTTTAAACTTTATAAAATTAGCCTACCTTATATACTCGCGGATAAGTTCTCCAGTGTATAAGTCGGGGCTTTATTTTACAGTATAATTTCCGGTGTTTTATAATGTCGGTAGTATAAGTCAAATGTGGAAATCTCACGCTATTGGTTCAATAGATTATGATATGCTAACACCCACCTGAGAGAGTAACCACGGAACACAGTGGCTTTTTTTTATGTATTGTGTCTACGTGACCACACGGTAATACCCGAACTATCCCGAAGCAACGTTTGCACTGTTTTATGTTTTTTGTATCTCACACCCTCATACACCTTTAGCGTAAGAGCATCCCTTATCTACAATGAAGCGTTCGATCAGAAGAAAATATGAAGCTGGTTTTATATTAAGAGTTGTTGACATGGCAAAAGAAATTGGTAACTGAGCTGCTGCAACAATGGTTGATTAACAAAACCATAGAAAAGAAGAACAGATTCTTTCTATTTCTTTCCCATTGCTGTGCTTTATTTGCCCAAAGTTGTGACTTGTGACTAAATTCTGCATTGAGGGAATATGCCCAATATGTTGTATTTGGTATATAAAATAAGCTTTGGTTTATGAACAACAAAAACAGGAACAGGCAAGAGAGATCTACTTTCTCATAGGTTCCTTAATCTGTGGAAACACTGGCCTTAAAAATAAGTGTTTAGCTAATAGGATTATCTACTCATTCCGGCCACATGACCAGACCTCCTAGATTTTCTTCACACCACGCTCTTATAAAAAGCGGGAAGCGCACTGGTCTGTCCAGCTGCATAGGGTTGAAGGAGGCACGCGTTTTTTGGGAGATTTAACTGGCAGAAGAAGCAGCTGTAGCGTCAAATGAAAGTTTGTTTGGCATAAGACGCATCCCTTCAATTTGCACATAAAGAAGATTAACGGGTCTAGTTGGATAAGCTGTGAGCTTTCAAGAACATGCTGCTTCATGCCCTGCATGCCATGCTCCTAATCACAATCATCACTCAAGTCTTAGTGCATTGTGGACCACCTCCCACAATTTCTATTGTGTTCAAAGCTGAATATATGAACAAACAGGAGTTCCCAGAGAAAAGCAGATTTCTGTTCACATTCTAATCTGGTTATCACAGATCAAGAGAGATATACACTATCGTTAAAAAGTTTTTTAACACTTCAGTTTTTCCAGCTTCAAATTTACTCGGATGAACTGCAATGAATAACGTAGAATGGTGAAAAGGGAAGTAGTAAACTGACAGAGGTTTAAATGTAAAGTTAATGTTAGCAAAAACTGAAAAAGGGAATATTCAGAATATTACAAATGGGCCTTCTTCAACAACTAATAGGTTACAACCTAAAGATGTTGTGCTGCAATTAAAGTAAATTAAACCTGCAAGTTGAAGCAGACAATTTGCACAGGTGTCCCAACTTCTGGTGATTACTTAAAAACTCTTAAAAACTTTCTGACCATCTTAAAGTGGAGTTGGAACACACCGTGTTACTATACCCTCTGAAGAACTACTTGGTCAAAATTATGCTGTAGAAAGTTGTAAATTCTTGTGATAATGGCAAGAAAATGACAACAAGTGATATGATACAGACCATTATTACCATTAGAAGTACAGGCCTTTCATTTAGAGAAACTGTAAAAAAAAAAAAAAAATCAGAGTCAGTGAGTATGGTGTCCTACACAATCCAAAGGCAATTGGAAACTGAAAGAAACTCTGATAGGAAGAGATCTGGCAGACCCAAAGTCAAAACCCAATCAGGAGACAAGTTTCTGAGGGTCACCACCTTGCATGATGGGCACCTCACAGCACAACAGCTTCAAGCACAACTTAGCAGTGCTTGAAAAAAGCAAGTCTCTGTTTCTACTGTGAAGAGGAGAGGAGACTTTGTGCTGCAGGTTTGACAGGTTGAGTGGCAGTAAGAAAGCCATTCTCTTAAAGGACCTTGAATAGGGCCTTGAAATACCAGCTTTGGACTACTGCAGAATGGAAGAAAGTCTTATGAACAAAATGAATCAAAATTGGCCATTTTCGTTTCATCACGCAGGGTATTTGTACACTGTCAAGTTGGCGAAAGGATGGTTCCTCAGTGTGTGACACTAATTTTCAAACATGAAGGAGGAAGTGTGATAGTGTGCGGTTCTTTTTCTGGAAGTAAAGTTGGTGGCACAGAGTGACTGGCATTCTGAATCAAAAGGATTAGCATAGTTTAGCTGTAATATCAGCGAAAGGTAACTAATTTGACAATTAAAATTTGAATACAATTTTGTGCATTTAATGATTCTTTGACTTATTTTTTTAATTGCCATTGTTTATTTGTTCTAAGGCTTGATTTCATGAAATATTAAGATATTAAACTTCATGCAATTCCATAAGAACTGAAAAAAAACAGAGGTCTTCTTTAACGTTTGGCCAGTAGTGTATGGCACATTTTGTTGCAGTGGCAAATGGGAAGTAAAATTGAAATGTGAAATGAGAGTCTCTTCAGAGAACATTTTGAATGGGTACCTTGAATATGAGGGGATATTATTTGATAAGGCCCAAACTGTCTGATACCAGGAATTCCATTGGATTGGTAAAGATTGCAGAATGTGCCTTGTGAATGAACAATGGGAAGATTACATGCCTCTGTGTTACTTTCTGAAAAACAAATCCCGGAGATTGTGTGAGACTTGGATTCAAAGGGAATTCCCAATCCTTATCTACCATGTTTGAAGGAGTGCTGGCTGGGCTATTAAGAAGACTAGTTGCTTATTCTGGCTTGTTGTTTAATTCACTTGGAGGAAGTGCATTCCACAGGTGCATAGGACAAGGGTTATTATTTAGGAATTATTTGGAATAAATTGGACAAAATACACAATAGGCTGTCATGTTCCCTGGAGTCGTGTCCATCACCTAATCATAACACAATTATTTTTTAAACAGTCTCTTATGACAACAGCTGGTTCAGTGGGGTTAAAGGTCATGAAGATTACAGCATGCCTGAGAGGGAATGACAGTTGGCCTGACTGAATGCAGACGCTCATGATTTCCAATGTCAAGTTTCCAGCCAAAACACAGTTGACACCTGTTGAGCTTGCCAAAATAAAACAGCTTCAGCAGCATGGCAAAAGGCTAAGTTAAGAAGTAATGAATGTACTGTACAGTTTATGTAGACATGAAGACATATCTCCCAAGTGAACTAAACACCAGATGAAAGTGCATGGGATTTATTTTTGATTAATGAACTGTATGTTTTATTTGGTACATTTCCTTGGAATCTCCATGCTAAATATTTTATAAGCACTGTGCATTACAAGCCAGAGAGATTCACAGAAGATTCATGAAATTAAAACATTGAGATATTATGGCCATGCAAGTAAATCAGCAGCTCTGAGAAGAAATAAAATGGAGTTGTTCAATAGACTGGGAGGTGATGGGCTTTCATTCAGGAGCAGGGAGTAGTGTAGTGAGAGGGCAGACAGAGCTCAGTGCACATTAATCAAAAACTATTTAAAAGAAACATGAAGCAAAAAACAGACAAAAAATTAATCAAAAGGTCCTGCAAAAAATTAAGTAATCATTTTCGTAGTTCTAGTATGAACACCACGAAAATGTGCTTTTTTTTGTTTGTTTTGTTTCAAACTAGAATGCATGTTGTATCAATGTCATCTTTTATAATTGCATCATGATGATGTCACATGATGTCACACTCTGACACAATACTTACCATCAACAATATACTACACCATCAGCAAAAATGTACCACAAAATGGCTACAACAACACCATTATTAAGTTAAAATAAACACTAGATAATATTAGGTGGAGTATTTCGAAATAACTTTGCATTTTTTTCCAAATTGTAGTATTCTTTCTTTTAGCATTTTTAGGAGTTGTGCTCTATATGCATACATGGATCCCTGAATAGGCCTGTCAGGGCCATAAGAATTAAATTAAGTGAATCTCAGAAGTGCAACCTAAATGCAGTGGTAAGAATTTTTGGCCTTCTGAAAGGTACTCTTGTCAGAGGGGGACACTTTTACATTTTTTTGTGCACTGGGTGGTTCCATTAGGCACCCACTGTTGGGACTTGGGGTTGAGAAGTTAAAAGGCTGTCTGTACTTATTAATGGTATTTGCTGTCTTGCAAGGGAGTCACTGCTTTGAAGTCTGGCCTTGGAGGATGTCTGTATTTACCTGGCTTGGAAATATTGGTTTCTAATCAGCATATCTGTACTTATTAATGGGGTTTGCTGTCTTGCAAGGGAGTCACTGCTTTGAAGTCTGGCCTTGGAGGATGCCTGTATTTACCTGGCTTGGAAATATTGGTTCCTAATCAGCATATCTGTACATATTAATGTTTGGTAACCACACATTTTGTTAACTTGTGTTTTCATTAATTGTTAAACCCAGGCAATTTAGATGTGCCATTGATTAAACTGTTTGTCCAGGACTGACAACAGCAGGGGCTGAAGTAAATATAAACTCCTGGCCAGCAGAAGGCAGGAGGGAGAGTCCACAGGAAACGCTGCCAAGACACTCGGACAGGGCACAGGGGCTTGCAGGCAGACAAGGGTACCTGGCTGGCACGACGTGAGGCACAAGGACGGCAACACTTCCAGGGAGGAAGAGACAACTCCATCAAAGAGACGCCGGATGTGGGTTCAGCGAGAGAGGGAATCTGCATGAAAGGACCCAGCAAAACTGACAGACGAGAAATGAGGCGTGCCTAGGTCCCAGCAACACAAGGAGCCCAAAGTGGAAGAAAAAGGAACAACGAAGAGACGCTGACAGAGAGTCAACAGTTTGACACAACTTCTGTAGGGGAACGAGTGTCTGGGGAACAGAGTGCATCCATGGACAGTTGAACGATTAAGTGTTGGGGTAACACAGTGAGCAACTTGGACTCTGCACCACTAAAGGTTGTATCCTCCAATTCTTGTTTTTATGGACTTTTAGAGTGTGGACTGTGTATTTTCCTTTTAAAAAAAGGAAATTAATTCCTGATATGTTTAGGTTCTGTTATGTTCATTTATCTTTTTAATGTACCTTATATTGTCTTGTACAATAGAACTTACTGTTGCTTTTTTCTGAAATTACTGTTGTGTCTTTCATTGTGTGTTTACTCACCGCCCAATTTAAAGAAACCTGTGTGCTATTATTGGTAAATTTCAGGAGTTCCCAGTCTCTTAATAAAACTGGGTGGCGTAGTCGGATATTTTAATGGTGTCTAAGTTAGATTACCTATAAGTGTGACCAGACACCTGTGACACTCTCATGGTGCCAGATGTGATTCTCGAATGAGAATACACATCTGGAGGCAACTCGTTAAAATGTTTTGTAGTAAATAGCAGGGATATCCACTTTTGAAAAGACTTCACCCACAGAGTTTCTTCCTAAAAACATGCTGCCAATTTCCTCCAGTCCATGCACTTTAAAGGTCTGAAGCTGCAGTATCCCATTTCTACTCGTGTATTAGACAAATACATAATATAGCCATACAAAAACAGGGGGACAGTAAAAGAAACTGAACAAAAGACTTGACACTGACAGGAAACAGAAAGGTGAAATTGCTGTTATCATTTCAAGAGCTCAGAAGCACAAGGTAACTGAAGCTTAATGAATAATTTGTACCTTGTGAAGAGTGCAGAAGAGACAGACCTTTACACAAGTAGACTATTGCAGCTACTTGTCTCCACACATTTGTGAAGTGCTTCAGTCTGCTCTGATATCTTTCTGTCATTTTGACTTTTGCATCACTATATGGCACAACAACAGCAAGTAGAGTTCAGATAAGTATTGTGGTGTATGTACAAATGTTTGTATTACATTCATGACATTCGTAGTCTGAATCACAATCTGATTGTATGGGTGGTTACCTACCAGGTAATGCTTGTGGTTGGTCTGCAAGTCGGCAAACATCCGCCACGGTGCCCTCTTCAGTTGCGAGAAGCAGATCATAGAATGCTGCATAGTTTTACTGTCAAATAATGCAGAGTACACGGCACGTGTTTTGCCCTAATTCTGGGCTCATCAGGCGTACACACTCACTGCACCACCTCTCGGGGATCGAACTTGAGACGTCAGCAGCGAAGCATCTTTACATTACGCCACGGTGTGTGGGATAGCATGTAGATCGGGGTAATTACATTCATTACATTTGTAGTCTGAATCACAATCTGATTGTATGGGTGGTTACCTACCAGGTAACGCTTGTGGTTGGTCTGCAAGTCGGCAAACATTCGCCATGGTGCCCTCTTCAGTTGTGAGAAGCAGATCATAAAATGCTGTATATATTGCATGCTAAAACTCTGCAGCAATGTTCTAGCATGGCATGTTTGCATTTCCAATCTAGACAGTAAAGTTAACTTACGTTCGTTATTCTATTAGACATGCAGACAGAAGATGAATGCTGTGCAACCTCAGTTGTGGTTCTGCTGCAGTGGTGGCTGTGTACGTGTACTGATTTTTGTGTTTTGAGTGACAAAATCTGCATCTCCTGTGATATTAAAAATAGCTTCTTCTTAATAGCCCAGCCAGCACTCCTTCAAACATGGTAGATAAGGATTGGGAATTCCCTTTGAATCTCCTTCATTATCAACTCTCTTAATGTCATTCCTTTTCACCGCCTTTTGATGGAGTTTGACACATCATTTACTTCATATGCATATTTTACAATTCAAATTTTCACAAAAGTATCCCCTAATTTGTGTAACCTTACACCGACTCCGACACTATCATTTTAACTGTGAAAAACAAAAGTGAGCAAACAGCACCTGCAACAACATATCATTCACTATTATCACTAGTCCATTGTTTTCTTTAAATGTATAATCTGATTTTGCAAAAATGTTTTTTTTCCTTTGCAACAGCTTATGTTTAACTCTTAGAGGAGTCTTTTTGGCTGAAAGTAGTTTATTGTAATCAGAAGCTTGCTCTCTGTTGGACGGTGTTCACAAGAGCAGTATGGCTCTTTGCAGTTCAAAGTCAACATCCCTAGTGTGAGTGGCACCTTCATGGCATTGGATTGGTTTAGTAAGTGACACAAAGTGAACAGTTTAATTGTTCAAATCCACTTTTATGCAAAATTCATTCATAGTCGTCTTCAATATTTCATATTATACATCTGACTCTGCAAACAAGGATGACACAGAATTTCCTTTCATTTTCCTTTTTGTTTTTAAATTATTTTATGTACTTTTTGTTTTAATGAATTTTTTACATTTTTTTTTGTTATGTATTTTATGTGCTTCTGCCATACATTTGTTGTGGTCTGTGGGTGGAACTGCCCTCAGCATTTACAGAGAGGTTAAGGAGATGAATCCATCAGAGTTTCACTGACAGTTGTGATGATGTGCAGTGCAAATCTTTACTGGAAGTACTTGTTCTCAGGTTCTCTGGTTCTTTGTGGATTTTTGCCTTATATTTGGCTTCTGATTGCTGGATCATGAATAGGACTTGTCATTTTTAGTCAAACCCTTTTTAGTTTGCATTTCTGTCCTTTTTTCATGTTCCTTAACAGTTTTGTTATTTAATTAATCTTTTGCTTTGTTTCTTTTAAGCCAGTGGTTTCTGGTTGTCCTCTCCCTTAAAGTATGTTTTTGTGCATTTAAGATATTTTTTTTTAACTTTTAAAAGCCTTTGTTCCATGTTGGGCTTGTGCAGGCCTTGAAGTCTGCCTTTTGAGCTTGGGGTCGGATTGCCTGATGTGAGCCCTGTATCTAGACAGACCAGTGAAGCCTGTTTTGCCTATTTTGATTGGGCTGCAGCTTCAAAACAAAGATGTTGGAAGCTGCTCTCTCTAATGGTGAATTGACTACTTGTAATAAATTGAACTTTGATAATTTTGTTAATAAAATTACAAAGAGAAAAGCAAGACAGAAATCTCTGTAAGGTAGGACAACTGATTTATTAATTATTATTCTCTATTTCTTCTCTAGTTATGTTTTCATATGGATTTAGACCTGGTTATAAGTCTCAGCTTATATTGCTTGTGGTAGGATATCAAGCAGAGATAATTTTGATGGTTGTACAGAACTGGTTATGTGCACCTCACTGGACATTTAGAGCGTAGCTTGTGAATATCAGAAAAATCAAGTGCCACCCCATTCATTCTGCTTCTTTCAGTGAGGACCGTCTTAATTCAAATAAAATAGTGACTGTGATTTTTGTGATTGCTTGTGGGAAAGGAAGGCAACCAAATGATGATCATGTTATTTGTCAATTCCTAGTATTTTGTTTGTTTACTATATTTGTGCTTTATTATTGAATGCAAAATGTGCATACGCTATTGTGTTTTTCTGCAGTTGCCAGCTCCTTCATTCAAAGCATGCAAACCCCAATGCAAATTACTGTTGTGTAAATTATGCACTATGTGCTGTTTTCTCAGCTAGTATAATGAAATCATTAGATTGTGTTTGATGCCATATATATGCAAACTAGCTGAATAGCCGTGCTTCGCTGCGGGATAGCAACAGGAAAAATGTGTTCTGAAATATACAGAGTGACAGTATATGTCCTGTAAAGGTCATAAGGCAAGATTTAGCACATAAACAAAACAAAATAGGTTACTAATTATTTCATGAAATGGTTTACTCAAATATAAGCTGTTTTAAGTATAGAAGACTTACAGTAAACAGTGATGATCAAAACTTGTTTTGGGCTAAAGTCCCAGTGATCCCATCACCACCCCTGGTATTATTTAGTAACCAGACCGTGTAAGTTTTAAGTGCTAAATTTATTTGTTAATAAAAATAGATGAAGGTGAATGTTATATTAATTATATTAAAAATAGATTTTTGAGGGGTTTTTAATATCATAAAAAAATTACAAATCCTAAGCAATCTAACAATGTCAACCCACATGTGATCGGCCAGAGAGGAGAACAGACACACGCCGTCGCCGCTCATCCGCACCACACAGTGAGGGACCATTACTTCGTCAACATAAATCCTTTCTTCCTTGGTCGGGTTTATTTAAAGAGGTATAAACTTAATAGAAGAATTTGTGAAGAAAGTATGAAAAAGAATAAAATAAAAAAAAGTATGAAAATCAAAATCCTCAAAAAAAAACAAAAAACTTTGCTTTAATGTACCTTGGAATAACTAAATTATTTTAAAAAGATAAATAAATGGCAAATTATAAACGCTTTGTGGCAACTCGAAAATATCAAAACAAAACTTGGATTCTTCAGAAAAATTAAAGTATTTTTAATTTACTTTAAAGAAATTTATTTTAGAAAGAAATGGAGTGAATGGGTCTAAAAAACTATAAGAAATTTCACGCTTGGACCACAAAATTTTTAAAACCATTTTTAGTGAGCACCTATGGGTCAAGGGTAAACCTACATTTCAAATTTCAAGTCCCAAGTCCTCATGATTCGGGAGATTTCATGATGAGTGAGTCAGTAGTTTTTGGCTTTTATATATATATATATATATATATATATATATATATATATATATATATATATATATATATATATATATATATATATATATATATATATATATATATATATATATATATATATATATATATATATAGATAGGGCGGCACGGGTGGCGCAGTGGGTAGCGCTGCTGCCTCGCAGTTGGGTGATCTGGGGACCTGGGTTCGCTTCCCGGGTCCTCCCAGCGTGGAGTTTGCATGTTCTCCCCTTGTCTGCGTGGGTTTCCTCCGGGCGCTCCGGTTTCCTCCCACAGTCCAAAGACATGCAGGTTAGGTGGATTGGCGATTCTAAATTGGCCCTAGTGTGTGCTTGGTGTATGGGTGTGTTTGTGTGTGTCCTGCAGTGGGTTGGCACCCTGCCCAGGATTGTTTCCTGCCTTGTGCCCTGTGTTGGCTGGGATTGGCTCCAGCAGACCCCCGTGACCCTGTGTTCGGATTCAGTGGGTTAGAAAATAGATAGATAGATAGATTTAGATAAACACTAAGAACTGCCTTAATAAAGCAATTTTATTCAACGAGTCTCCAGGTTTTTGTTGGCGTTCAGCAGGGATTATGGGACTGGGGCCCCCAATGTCTTGTTGGGCCCTTGGACTTGGGATTTGTCCCTGTTTTTGTGATTAGCTCAGACTTTAGCACAAGAAGATATGCAGAAGTTAACTAAGTTTTTGAGTTCCATATGTTTTTATCTGATCCTTTTGTATTCTTTACACTATTGTGTGAGTAGTATCATAATGTGAAGAAGGATAAAAATAAATGCTGCCTTGTAGCAATGCCACATAAAAGGTTTGTTTTTGTGTTCAGTAAATTCTGTGTAAATTTTGTTTTTGTTTTCAGATTTCCAAAATAATTGTGGGGCTATTTCTAAACAAGGAATTGTGGAATGAAGTGGGGCTTTGTGGGTATTGTAGTTTGTATGTTTGTTTGTTAGTTACACTATATAAGTTCATGGGAAGGGCTGTTGGTGACAATGTTTTGTTCAAACTTTCAATCTGCTAATTTACAAATGCTGAGAATGAATTCCCAGCTAGTAAACAGACTTCAGTGCCCAATGTCCAGTTATACAGCACTGGTGAAGTACATTGGAGTGCATTTCCAACTTAACTGTTCAGCGTTGTTCATCCTGTGCAGGAGGCGAGCCACTGAAGCATATACAGTATATATTTCTGGATTTGCTGGTAAGACTGTTGATTGATTACTTATTTTGGGGTAGCTGGTTTGTCAGAATGCTAACCACTATTCATCCACATACTTGATTTATTTAAATCTGCACTATACCTCACTTCTGCTATTCTGTACTTGTTTGGGACTCTGTAAATGTAGTTTGATGTGTGGGTTTGTTTATGTTTAGTTCAATCCGGGTTGGGTGGGGGGGGAGTAAATATTTTGTGCTATATAACACAAAATAGTTACAGTAAGTTATTTTCTCTGTAAGACTTGATTTATTTGAATTGGTGGTTGTCCTTGTGGGGAAGATCTTCCATTTTTGAACTTCAGACTGTTTATATTAGTTATTAATTATTATCATTATATTACATTTTAATTATTTTGCTCAAACAAACCAGGATGAACTGACTTTAATTTCAGGCCCTGCAAGCATCTTTTTGTATTGTACCAGTAATTTATGCATTTGATCCAACCACTTTCTTTTTCAATTGCTTTATGACCTGGAAATGGGAAATAAATAACAGAACCTGTTTTAATTAATGTGTATCCTGCAAACAGATGGATGCCATTGGACTAGGAATAACAGAATTAGTTGACATCTTGGGAAAGGAAAGAGTGTAGAGGTACTTAAAAAATCAAACACTTTGATCTTTTAAGTCATTCATCATCAGGACAAGACAGCCAATCAAATGTGTGCAATGTCACATGTCCTGAAACCCCATATATACATTTTAACATAAATGTGGTTCATTCAAGGGTAGGGTTGCCAGACATCCCTTATATACAGGACATGTCCCATATTTGATAATTTTGTCCCCTGTCCTGTACTGACCATTCAGGGACACCCAAATGTTCCGTATTTAGTTCCTTTTCAAATTTCTTAATACAAATATATTTTTACTACCTTCTTACGGTACTTAGTTGTAACTTTATTAGTTATTACACTTTCTTTTCTCAGATTCTCTTGATGAAAATAACCAAATGTAATGAGGAAACTAGTGTTTGCTGCCTGTTTGCAATTAGTTCAGTTGCTATAGTTGGCTGAGGACAGCGTCATTCTTACCATTTTGTTCTGTAGCCACGCTGCTGTGCAGTTCTGTATCAGCATTGCATTGCAACATACAGTGTCAACAAAGTGTGTTGTTACTCCTTGCCACGGCCCACTTTTTTTCTAACTGCCTGTATTAAATAATAATAATATTTCTCTGTTGTCTGTATTAAATAATATTTTCAAATGATTTCACTTTTACAGAATTTCTTTTAGCTTGTATTAAGTCATTTTCAAATGATTTTACTTTTGTTTTCCTCATAACCCATTAAAATCCTTGCTTTATGTTTTTAACTTATCTCTCTATTTTTACATAATATATTGGTCTGGGTGTGTAGGGGGCACATGTATAAATTTACATATATATAGTAATATAGAGAGAGATTTTAAGAGTGTCCCATATTTCTAATTTTCTAATCTGGCAACCCTATTCAAGGGACACAAATAAGAAGATAAAACACATTTACAGAAGAGCAACATTAGAAGCGACATCAGACATCAAGAGACGTATCACCATCTGATTTGGACTTTTGGAAAACATAGCCAATGAATAACACCAATCATTAAATCAAAAAACTGCCTAGGACGTCACTCCTTGACATTTCTGATTTTCAGTAAGCCTTTCTAAGACTGTTTATATCCAATCTTTGCTATTTTATTATCTATTATATTGTCTTCTATTTGGTATTGTTATGTGTTAATAAATATCGTGTTGCTTTTATATTTTCAATGCTTTGTCTTTTACCTAGAATAATTGAAATAATAAATGGATACCAAGTGTGAGTTAGATTGCTACTTTCTTATTCACTTTGGTAAAAAAAAAGTCTTATTGACTTTGGTAAAAGCAAGACATAGTTTTGTTAGTAAGTAGAATATAAACAAAAGAGTTGCAGTTGTATGTGCGTTCCGATGACACCTGCATGTTTGTTGGAGCTGGTGATAGTGAATCCCTGCATAAGGAATTTTGTGCAGAATATTGTGGGGTGATTGGCAATTGGCACCACTGGAGACTTTGTCTAGCTAGGATCTGTACATCTATATGCATGTGTAGCTGTGCACTACGTGGAATATTGTGGAGTGATTGGCAATTGGCACCACTCGAGACTTCATTTGGACAGGATTGCTGTGAATGTGAGTGTATCTCTGTGTGTGTTAATCTTCATGGGTGAGATTTGATAAATGCAATAAAGGGTCCTGATAAGTCTCACAATATTCATGATAACACAGTGGTTGATTAGGAAGATTATTTACAGTATTGGGAAGAATATGTACAGTACTGAATTCATCTACGCCTTTGAACTACATCCTTTTAGATAAAGCACAGCCTTTTCCCTGTGTCAAACTGATTTTCTTTTTTACTGTTTAATTATTGTCTTTAAAAAGTAACTCTATGAAGATGGCAAAACATTAAGTCTTGAAATTTTATTAATTCCAACAACTGATTAGGTATTAAAAATTCAAGCTTCAGTCTTACATGCATCAAAAGTAAGGATATGCATAAAAAAAATATGAACGATAATTTAATGGAAGTATTTTGCCTTGATAAGCCTCTCCGGCTGAATCATCTAAAAAAAATCCATACTCTACAAATGATGGTTTCAGAGATTTTCTTAATTTTACTAGAATCTAATTGACGCTTGAGAGCTTTGGTTTTACATTTTTGGAATCCGGCCTGAAAGAATTAACAAAATTGAAGAGACTGAAGAATTAAGGCCAGCAAGCTTATTGTGAATTTAATCTAATTGCAGTTTGAGCATATGTAGGATTTTTGCTATCATCTGTTAAAAATAACTGTGTGTGAAATTCAAGTAATTGTCTCTATTCTTTTAAAATCAATTTAATAGCAAACAAATGGTAACTGAAGTCAAAGTTTTTTCTACATCTTGAACCGTAGAATTTTCAGACAATACAGCATTCATTAGAACAACATTACAATATAATAACATAACAACACAATGTAAAATAACGCTCTCTAACCCACATAATCCAATTGAGTTTCACAAGGGGGCTCTGCAGCCTATCCTGGCAGCACTGTCTATTAGTCCATCACAGGGTGCAGAGTCACACATACACATCCACGTAGGCAAATGAAGTGACGGCCTAAAGCAGCCCTTGAGCAACAGCGGCTAAATGTGCCACTTTAAACTATTATCTGACCTATTAGGAATGTCATGGCAGACCATGTCATCCTAACAAACTCTCTTTAACTATCTTGAGAAACAGGTGAGAAATCCATCAGTCCCATTCCAGACTCAATGGCCCTGGCGCCAATAAAGATCAGCAGGGTGAAGGATTGTTGATCAACACAGAAGTTGCAGCATTTTAAAATGACCAAAACTGTCTGGCTGCAAATGAGCTGATGTGGAAGATGGAAACAGAAGACGTACTGTGCGTACTGCTGAAAAGTAGTCATACAGTAATAATATTCCTTAAAGTTGTTTAAGTATGTTACCAGTCTGGTTTGTGAGGAAATATTTTCCCTATGGATTTCCCATTTGAGACTGTTGACGCATGCATTGCCAAGACATTTACGTGATTGCAGGATGTGTGTATTTGCATTGTATTTGTATTATACTTGCATTGATGCCTCGGAAATCTTTACTGAGCAATGTGTATGAGCAATATATATTATTGTTATTGTCAATAGGATGTAATGTTGCAAATACAAAAGGAGCACCACAATTGTGTTTGCCTATAGCATCAGAATGGCATGTACAGTAAACAGCCAATTGTTATGTTTTGGAGCACTTTGTTAAGATCTTTTTGTTTCTTACTAATTTTTTTTTTGAGTTCTTGGAGGCTTCATATGTCGGGAAATATTACATGGCATTTTGTATTAATAACTTACAGGTTAATATGTTTTTTTATTGTTTGATTTTTAAGTGTATCACATGTTCAGTTTGTGTTTATATTTTTGACTGTCGCTGAGATATGCTACATTGTTGCTAAGGGCTTCTTCCCAAAAAAAAAAAAAAGCTTTGTGCCATGTCACAGATTGTTCACTTCATAGCCGAGCACCACACTCAGTGCAGCGTTCGAGATTCTGTATCCAGAAATTAATGTGAGCCCTCAGAGGTGAATGCCTTTTGATTTTTGATTCAAAGCAACACTCATTTTGGCTACTTTAACAGTCTTGAGTCTAGGATTTGGTGGCTTTACACCTTTTGATCCCTGTATAGTTTTGAGTCTAGATTTTTATGGCAGCACCCTTTCTGATTATTGCTTATTTTTGAGCCTGGATTTTGACTTCTGACTATCACCTCCTGGCAATTCCCATTTTGGCATTAATTCCTGTGACGGATGGCTGGGGCCCTTTCTCAGCTGGGAGGCTGATATACTGGAAGGATCAGGGAAGCAGAAATGCACAGATTACTGCCTCCCCCGGAGTGCTAGATGGCAGCCCCTCTGGGTTGCAGCAGCACCTCAGATTCCCTCAGGACTCCATGGGAGTTGCAGGTTGGCATAGCCCTGTTGGGTTCCATGAGGGCCACCAGGAGGAGCTGCAGAGCCCTACTTTGGGTTTCCACCACACCTGGGATTACTTCCAGATAATGCTGATGGGCCATCAGAAGTGTTCCCAGGTGCAAAATTAAAGGTAGGAAGAGGATGAAGCTTGCTGGAGGAGGAGTGGAGGCAGAAGGAGAGGGAGAGAAAGAGAGAGAGAAGGGACAAAGTGCTGTTTTATTGACAGTGCTTGTGTTTTATACCATGCTGTGCTGGTGGGAGACTTGGGAAACATTTCCCAACTCCCAAAATAAATATGTGTTGTGCTGGACTTGCACCTTGTGTCTGTTGTGTCAGGTGTTTGGGAAGTTGGTGCACCCTCTGGTGGCCAGACACAGTTTCACATTTTGGCTTTGACTACAGCTTCTTTGGTTTAATCACACTATTGAATGGCATTGGTGTTTGACTCATAGCAACACACATGTCAGTGTCATTGTTGTTTTTGCGTTTAGGTTTTGTGTCTGTATTTCTTTTGGCAATTGACTTCTGGGTGTTCACCTTGTGGCTGTGTTCACGGGTTTAGTGCTTCAGCTTTAATAACGATTTCTCTGACTTTTGTTATCAATCCTTGCTAGGGTTTCCAGAGTTTGCTAATGGTATGGCTACCCCGTCCCTATGGATGACTGCTTTCCTACTTGTCAGATGGAAATTTTAAGGTGGTCTGCTGGAACTAATATAAAGGCTTTATCTATGTTTCCCTTTATCCAGTAGATTATCTTGGATAAAGTGAGCAGCACAGTGCAGTGAGACCAATTAAACCTAATGGTTGCATCTTCAGAATGTTGGTGAAAAAACAAAGTACTTGGAAAAATAGCCATGTAGACACAGTAGGAATGTGTAAACTACACATAGAAAATAAGCAGGAGCAAAATTTACACAGAGGACTCTGGATCTGTGGGGTAGCACCACTAACCACTGCACCACCATTCTGTCTATTTTATGTGAAAATGAAGTTATGTAATATGAAATAATTATTGAAATGGCACTAAAGAAATTAAAAACGGCAACATTTACTGCTAGAACATCACAGACTGAAAAACAACAGAGGTGCTTGGTAATCCATCTACCATAATATGGTAATAATAATGAGCAACAGGAGTATTACATTTTGTCTCCCATCACCTGTTGTTTGTGATTTATAGTAAATTACAGCATATAAGCTTCATAAAAAAATACAGTCTCACCTTTCTTGTTTAAGAAAAGGAGCAGTAATGAAGGAGAACTCATGTATTTACCCTAACCCGTTATCTCTAAACACCTCTGTAATCGAATGTAGATCTTAGGAACAGTCCAATTTTCATTTAAATATTTATACATGTCTATGTGTTTATATATATATATATATATATATATATATATATATATATATATATATATATATATATACATAATATATATAATATATATATATCTATCTATCTATCTATCTATATAGTGGTCAGGTGGCGGAAACAGTCGAAATTTTGGGACACCAACCGGTCGTCCATTTTAACGGTTGCAAGATGAAACAAACAAAAATTAAAAAGTAACGAAATAATGTGCCAATTCATCATTCGTGATCAGGGTTTCCTCCTTCTTTAAGGATTTTTGAGAGTCACATGCTCCATCGTGGGCTCGTTGGGATCTTCCGGCAAAAGACACCTTTCCTTAGTCGGTGCTTCTTTTATAGCGAAACTTCCAGAAGGGGTGGGGTTAAGTGGCCTTACTGGGCTGCTTCTCGGACCTGTGAGAGAAGAAAAACAACAGGACAGAGACAGCGGTGGCCCCCCTCTTGTCTCGGCAGGTTATTGCATACCTTTCCCCGGCCCTTAGAGGAGTCCTCTGACACCCATGCATGACAATATATATATATATATATATATATATATATATATATATATATATATATATATATATATATATATATATATATATATTGTGACCACTAGGGGGAACTGGAGCAACCCAAACTCCAGATGCAACCTCTCACGCACAAGTCCTGGGTTCAAATATTTATTATACAAAATACCTTGCAAAAAGGCTTTGAAATACTCAATGCAGTTCCTCTCCTTGTCTTTTCCTCTCTCCTCCATCCAACTCCAACTTGCTTGGATGAGTTTGAGTGGCTTCTTTTATGTTGGACCCGGAAGTACTTCTGCTACTAGGGCATAGCCTGATGGAAGTACTTCTGGGTCATTTGGAAGTCCCATGAAGTAGGGATAATGAATCCTTGCAGCACCCCCTGGTGTCACCTACAGAACCTAACAAGACTGCCCTATGGGACTACAGTACCCAGTATGTCTTGCAGGTGTCCGCACAGGTAGTGATATCCAGGGAAGCTGACACCTGTTGTGTCAGGGAAGCATGTAATCCAGTCAGGTTTTTTTCCCTAATGTCATTCCACCACACTGGCCTCCCAGACAGGTATTGTTCCTCATTCTGACATTGCCAGGATACCACTGTACCCACTGCCACACTGGCATCTTCTGCTTGCCTTTTGGTTGAGGCAGGGCAATGTTTGCTCTGTTTGTTGTCTTTGAAGGGCTGACCTACAATCCAGATAAGGAACTTTGCCCTACCCTGGTCAGGATGCTTGCCCATGCATGCCATCCATCACAATATATATATATATATATACACATACATACATACACACATATATATATATATATATATATATATACATACACACAGACACATATATATACATATATATTTACATATCTGCATATATACAGTATTTACATATCTACATATATACACACATATATATACATATCTACATAGATATAAATATATATCTATCTAGACATACATACATACATACATACATTTACACATATATACAGTAATCCCTCGCTATATCGCGCTTCGCCTTTCGCGGCTTCACTCCATCGCGGATTTTATATGTAAGCATATTTAAATATATATCGCGGATTTTTCGCTGCTTCGCGGGTTTCTGCGGACAATGGGTCTTTTAATTTCTGGTACATGCTTCCTCAGTTGGTTTGCCCAGTTGATTTCATACAAGGGACGCTATTGGCAGATGGCTGAGAAGCTACCCGGCTTACTTTTCTCTTTCTTTTGCACTGACTTTCTCTGATCCTGAAGTAGGGGGATTGAGCAGGGGGCTGTTTGCACACCTAGACGATACGGACGCTCGTCTAAAAATGCTGAAAGATTATCTTCATGTTGTGATCTTTTGTGCAGCTGCTTCCTGAAACGACATGCTGCATGGAGCTTCGCATACTTAAAAGCTCGAAGGGCACGTATTGATTTTTGATTGAAAAACAAACTCTGTCTCACTTTGTCTGCTCCTGACGGAGGGGGTGTGAGCTGCCGCATTCAACAGCTTACTTTGTCTGTTCCTGACGAAGGGGGTGTGAGCTGCCGCCTTCAACAGCTTTGTGCCGCGGTGCTTCACATACTTAAAAGAAAAACAGCCCTATTGATCTGTTTGCTTTTCTCTATCTCTGTGACATGATCTGCTCCTGACAAGCACTCCTTTGAAGAGGAAGATATGTTTGCATTCTTTTAATTGTGAGACAGAACTGTCATCTCTGTCTTGTCATGGAGCACAGTTTAAACTTTTGAAAAAGAGACAAATGTTTGTTTGCAGTGTTTGAATAACGTTCCTGTCTCTCTACAACCTCCTGTGTTTCTGCGCAAATCTGTGACCCAAGCATGACAATATAAAAATAACCATATAAACATATGGTTTCTACTTCGCGGGTTTTCTTATTTCGCGGGTGGCTCTGGAACGCAACCCCCGCGATGGAGGAGGGATTACTGTATATATATATATATATAAATATATACATATCTACATATATATACTGTATATGTAATTGTGTTGTTATGAGTGTTGCTGTCATATATATATATAATATATACACACACACACACACATAAACATATATATACATACACATATATACATATATATACAAATCTACATATACACATATCTACATATACACAAAGATACATATATATATATATATATATATATATATAATATATATATACATATACACATCCACATATATATACATATATATATATATATATCAACATATATATACACATACATACACACACACATACATATACATATATCAACATACATATACACATACATATATATATATATATACATATATATATATATATCTACATATCTACATATCTACATATATATATATATATATATATATATATATATATATATATATATATATATATATATATATATATACATATCTACATATTTATATATATATATATGTATATATACATATCTACATATATATATCAAAATACCTGCGCTTCGCAGCGGCGAAGTACTGCTTTAAAATTTTTATTAAGAAGAAAAGTAAACCTTTTTAAACCGAGGGAAAATGTATCAATAATTATTTGTTAAGGATCTCTTTGTATAGCACGTTGTCAGTTCGCCCCTCTGCTTGTAATATGACCAAGCTGTGTGGTAGCTTACTGTTGAGCATGCAACGTACAGTTGGCCATGTGAAAAGCAGTCCTTCCTCAAATCAATGCCATCCTTTTGTAGGGTCTGTCCCTGAGACTTATTAATTGTCATTGCGAAGCAGAGCCTTAGTGGAAATTGTAGGCGTTTGAATTGAAATGGGAGATCAGAGGGTATAACGGGGATGCGAGGAATAAAAACTCTCTCCCCTGAGCCACCGCCAGTAAAAATAGTTGCCTCAATGAGGTTGTTTTGCAGACACGTGACCTGAAGTCTCGTGCCGTCACAAAGTTTCAGTGGCTGTACGCAAATCCACAATCGGTTTCATATTGTTTTCGTACCTTATCAATTGTGTTATTTGTTTTTTGAACAGGTTTGATTCATCGAAGTTATCACTCCTGCTGCGTTCAGTCACTTCACGTGATCCGCTCTCTTGTGTGATGTTGCGATGTCCACGGGTTTATTAAATGTTAGCTAAGACCCGGCAGTTAAAAGTGTCTTCTCATTAAACTTGTATCTCGCGAATATGGCATTGCAAACGGCAGCGGGTCAGTTCACGTGCTTACGTGGGAGGCGTGATGATGCGATATATTTTGATATATATCAAAATACCCGCGCTTCGCAGCGGCGAAGTACTGTTTTAATATTTTTATTAAGAAGAAAAGTAAACCTTTTTAAACTGAGGGAAAATGAATCAATAATTATTTGTTAAGGATCTCTTTGTATATCACAGTGTCAGTTCGCCCCTCTGGTTGTAATATGACCAAGCTGTGTGCTGAGCTTACTCTTGAGCATGCAACGTACAGTTTGCTATGTGAAAATCAGTCTTGCCTCAAATCAATGCCAACCTTTTGTAGGGTCTGTCCCTGAGACTTATTAATTGTCATTGCGAAGCAGAGCCTTAGTGGAAATTGGAGGCGTTTGAATTGAAATGGGAGATCAGAGGGTATAACGGGGATGCGAGGAATAAAAACTCTCTCCCCTGAGCCACCGCCAGTAAAAATAGTTGCCTCAATGACGTTCTTTTGCAGACACATGACCTGAAGTCTCGTGCCGTCACAAAGTTTCAGTGGCTGTACGCAAATCCACAATCGGTTTCATATTGTTTTCGTACCTTATCAATTGTGTAATGTGTTTTTTGAACAGGTTTGATTCATCGAAGTGATCACTCCTGCTGCGTTCAGTCACTTGACGTGAGCCGCTGTCTTGTGTGATGTTGCGATGTCCACAGGTTTATTTAATGACCCGGCAGTTAAAAGTTTCTCGCTACAGCAATTTTAACTCTATTACAAAGTGATCCAAACTGTCATTTATACCTCGTGTCTTCTCATTAAACTTGTATCTCGCGAATATGGCATTGCAAACGGCAGCGGGTCAGTTCACGTGCTTACGTGGGAGGCGTGATGACGCGATATATTTTGATATATATCAAAATACCCGCGCTTCGCAGCGGCGAAGTACTGCTTTAAAAATTTTATTAAGAAGAAAAGTAAACCTTTTTAAACTGAGGAAAATGAACCGGTTGTAATATGACCAAGCTGTGTGCTGAGTTTACTCTTGAGCATGAAATCTAACGTGGTTTGTGCCCTTCAGAATGAAAACAGTTTGCATTTACCTCTTTAATAAAAGGCGAGCTTTTAAGCCTGAGAAATCACCCCGTAAATGCACACGTTTAATTGCACATGTGTTAATATGTATGCTTACACAGTTTTAAAAGACACTCAAAAATTAACGTCATTTACCTTCGTTCCTGCGTTTGACTCGTGCTGTAAATCTCTTCCTTGTTTTTAGTTCACGTGATTACGTAGGAGGCGTGATGACGCGATACGTGACTCCGCCTCCCCCATTAGAGTATATGGACAAAAAACAGGTTCCAGTTATGACCATTACACGTAGAATTTCGAAATGAAACCTGCCTAATTTTTGTAAGTAAGCTGTAAGGAATGAGCCTGCCAAATTTCAGCCTTCTACCTACACGGAAGTTGGAGAATTAGTGATGAGTCAGTCAGTGAGGGCTTTGCCTTTTATTAGTATATATATATATATATATATATATATATATATATATATATATATATATAAAATATACAAACACCTGCACTTTTTGCATTTTGTTATGTCGCAGACTTATGCTAAAATCATTTAAAGTCATTTTTCTTACATCTAGCAGCATTTAACATAAAGCAAATATTGAATTTTATAGATTTTTCCAAATTTTTAAAAATAAAACTATCACATTAACACAAATATTCAGACCCTTTGCTATGACACTTAATATTTGTCTCAGGTGCATTTCATTCTATTGATAATCATTGAGATGATTCTACATGTTATTTGGAGTCCATGTGGTTATTTCAATTGATTGGACATGATGAAGAAAGGCACATCCCTGTCTATAGAAGGTCCCACAGCTGCCACTGTGTAGCAGAGCAAACACCAAGCCTAGAAGTAGGAAGAATTACCTGCATAGCTTAGAGAGAGTACTATGGTGAGTCACAGATCCAGGGAATGCTACAAAACATTTTCTGTGGCATGAAAGGTTCACAGGAGTTCAGTAGCCTCCATAATTATTTAACGGAAGAAGCTTCAAACAACCACAGATCTTCCTAGAGTTGATCACCTAGCCAAACTGAGTGATCATGGGACAATGGCCTTGGTAAGACAGGTAACCAAGAACCCACTGGTCACTCCGGCTGAGATATAGGGAAATCTGTGTAGAGATGGGAGAAGCGTCCACAAGGACTACCAAGTCTACATCACTCTACACGATCTGTTCTTTTTTAAGAGTGGACAAAAAGAAGTCTCTTCTCAGTAAAAGATACATGAAAGCCTGCATGGAGTTTGGAAAAAGGCACCGAAAGTATTCTCAGACTGTGTGAAACAAAATTCTCTGGTCTGATAAAACCAAGATTACAATCATCTCTCACCACCTCTATAATACCATTCCAACATTGGAGCATGATGGTGGCAATATTGTGCTATGGTGTTGTTTTTCAGTGACTAGAATTGAGAGATCCTCAATAGAAACCTGCTCAAGTGCACTCTGGACGTCAGACTGGGCCACAGGTTCACTTTCTTCAGGACAATGACCCTAAGCTTAAGGTAAAGACAGCACAGGAGTGATTTAGGGACAACTCTGGAAATGCCCTTGAGTGGGCCAGCTACAGCCCAGACTTGAGCCCAATCAAATATCTCTGAAAAGACCAGAAAAAAGATGTCTATTGACAATGTCCATCAAACCTGAGAGAGTTGGAGAGGATCTGCAGAAAAGAACTGCAGAAATCCTCAAATCCAGGTGTCGGAAGCTTATGTCATACCCAAGAAGACTCCGGGCTGTAATCGCTGTCAAAGGGACTTCAATTAAGTATCGAGTAAAGTGCCAGAATACTTGTGTCAATGTGATATTTCAGTTTTTTATTTTTAATATATTTTCAGAAATTTCTAAAATCCTCTTTTCACTTCGTCATTCTGGGTATTGAGTATTGCCTGATGAGGGAAAAAAAATTTAGTATAAGGCTGCAACATAACATGTGAAAAGTTTTATGCTTAAATTGATTCCATTAAGAACTTAAAGAGGAACTGACAAATAAAACTGTTTTCATGTTTTGAAAATGTACTAAAACACAACTTATTTCACAATGCCCTCTTGTAAGTTAATTTGGGTACTTGTGCTTTTTCAACCATGTAGAACCAAAAATGACTGGTAAACATGCTTTTCTTTAACACAAAATATTACTGTAAACAATTCAATTTTCTCCGTGTAACACAAAATCACTTATTGTCGTCATTTTGTCTGTTTATTTGACTGTCCGCCCGTGTAAAACATCTCAGCTCCTAAAAGACTTGTTGTATTGAAAATTGGTTTTATTCTTTAAACTCCCAAAAATCATTGTCAAATTTTCATCTTAAAACCAAAACAATCTACTGTAAGCAATCTCAGTTATTGATTTAAGTTTACCATGAAAGAGTTTTTTTGTTGTAACCACACAGGGGTGCTACTGAGTGCCAAGTCCCAAACACAAGAGGTCAAACACAATACCAGGCTCAGATCACAGTGTTTTATTCAACAAAACACCTTTAAAGGTTTCTGTTCCTCTTATGTGACACAACACTGCAAATAATCCTCTTTTCTTCTTTTGCACCTCCACTCTTCCCAGGTGAGTTCTGCCCTACTCCTTTCCCAACTCAGACTCTCCATGTGAAGTTGAGGGCCTCCTTTTCAACCCAACCCAGAAGTATTTGCAATATTAAAATCTCATCTTCCCCCCTGTTGGCCCAAAAAGGGCAGCTCAATATGAAGACATCTCCCAAGCTGCCCTGTGAGAGACCATACCGGTGCTTGCCATAAGGGATGCTGCCATCCTATGTATGGAGGGACAAACTTCAAATGGGAGGCAGTCTTCCATGTGTATGCCATATGAATGGCCCCCTGACTGGGAGAGTCAGTCAGGACACTCTGCTGTTTTGTTTATCCTGTAAATTGGCATCACAGATGCTTGTGCACGTCCCATCCACTGTTGCTGGGATGTCTAACCTGGTTTACCACTCTTCTGTGTGTCTTATGATGTAGGCCTGTCGACCAGATAAGGGAGGACAAACCATCCCAGCCAAGATGCCAGTCTGTCCATTGCACTGTATAATTTCCTCTTTTACATATCCAATAGGTGCGGCTAACGGCAAAACAAATCCCCAAGACAAGTTATTGAAGTGTCAGCATAGATGGACTTTAATACAGATTTAAATCTTGACTGGGTACTTCACTATCAAAAATGTTATTTTTAGGAAAGTATGTTTAAGAAATGTTTAAAAAATTTGAACTACAATTAGTCATAGACCCTCCATCACCAGCAACTAACAATAAGATAACTTGAGTTTGTATCTGTTGTCTATGAAAGCAATTCAACCACCACAAGCCTATCTGGCATTGGTTTTTAACTACATGACATTGAAAACTGCAATTAAAAAACATGGATTTTATGTACTCTGTTAACACATGTAATTACATTCTGTTCATCACTTATTTTTTAAAAATAAAAAAATGATAAAAATGTGATATCTCTAAATGATTAAAAACAAACAAAAATTAAAACGTCCCAACTTTCTCAAAGTCCTGGAATGATCCTGAATGTTACAACATACGTGTATTTTCTAACTTATTGAAAATCTTGTGCAATGTCGAACATGGTTAAGTTTAGGGTTGGGTTGGGTTAGTCCACACATGTCTCAGTCTCAGAGCAATAATCACAATTTACAGGCAACCTGAAATACTTGATGCTCATGAGCTTTCTTATCAATCATTTAATCGCTGATAATAAGCCTCCTAAACCTCTTAGTGGCAAGTACATCAGTAGACGCCCAATGGTCCATTCCCCTGTGAACGATATTTACTGATCATGTCTTGTCAATGCATGAAACTGTGCCTTGCGGCAGTTCAGAAGTAAGCTTTGCATTTTTCTTGCAATCTAATTTCTTACATAAACCTATATATAAGTAGCATGTCATTACAATAATGAGAACATTGTGTACTAGAAGATTTTCAGGCTAATATATATTTGCCACTGTCAAATGTTTATAATCTTATATTATATTCAGGACACTTTGTATCTTGTTTAACATCATCCACAGTAATTAGATGACTAAAAAAGCTACAAATTTAAATTTGATCAAATAAAATGTTCATTCAATTAAAGCTCTTATTTTCTGGTTGCGCATATTTTTTTTTAATGAGACTTGACCTCTTAAAAAGATTGCTGGCGTAACCGCTCAGCTAAAAAGGTATAAGCTTCAGTGTCTAACCTCAGTTTCTAAATACATGAGAATATCTTAAATTAGGTCTCGAGTACATAATCTGAACTCTGTTACTTATTTTTTCTTCACTCTTCTTCTCGATGGTTGGAATGGTTTTCAATAATTGGTGATGCTGCCTTATCAATCCAGTGTTCGAGGCTCAGCTTTTATGAGAGTGGAGTTGATATATTCTTTGGGGGTTTTCCTCTTAGTTTCCATCTCTTATTCCCAAAAACCTGTATGTTAAATTACTTAGTAATCCCAAATATAGACAGAGTGGTGGCTCTGTGGCTAAAGGATCTGTGCTGGTATCTAGAAGGTTGCCAGTTCAAATTCTGTTACTGCTAAAGGGCATTCTGCTCCGCTGGGCCCTTGAGCAAGGCCCTTAACCTGAAAAATTGCTCCGGGGGGCTGTACAATGGCTGACCCTGCGCTCTGACTCCCAAAAGGTCATGCAAAAAGGCAAGTTCCCTGCAAGGATTAACAAAGTATAAAAAAATAATAATTATGTGAGTTTTTGTGTGTGGGCTATACGGTGGATTGACAGTCCATTCAAGGTTGGCTCCTGCTGAGATAGGCCTGCAGCTCCCCACAACCTTGTGTTTAATAAAGCAAAGGTTAGGTGATGTTATGGCTTTAGGTGTTACTGATATAGTGCCTTTCATTGTGAACAATACAATGAACTTGACAAAGCAACTGCATCTGGTTCTAAATGAATAAATCAATGAAATGACTCCTGCTCACATCTTCCCAAGTAATGTCATAATCAGAAATAAGACGATCAGGATGCCTAAGACAAAGATTCAAACCTGGTGGCGTAGCCATGAACTTTAAATGGGGCTGCACAATTAACTTTAGCACTATTTCAACTCACTAAATAGAAATTTTACGTGTTTGATACATACGAGGTACATATTATGGTCCATTATGTTTATTCAAGTGCCTGATTGGTTCTGTGCCAGTTGTGTGTACAGTTAAATTATAAAGATGGATAATATCTAAAAAACAAAGTGTCATATTACACAAAATAAATAAATGCAGTTGCTTTTGAGATTTTCCTTTTGCATGTGTCCTTGTAAAGCAATGAATTTTTGATAAAATCTAAAGCACTAGTTTAAGTTTTAAAGTGAAAGTCTTTGGAGTCTCTCATAAACTCATAAGTGTTGGCACACTCTTGTACATTTCCTACTATTTATTCATCATGGTCTAAATTGAGCAGACAAGTTTATTCATTGTCAAAAAATACAAGAGCTAAAATTTAAATTGTTAGAAAAACCTGGATTTACAGCAAACAGTGAGGATTTTATTATTATTATTGTAATTATGATTATATCCAGGCAGTGCAAGTTGCACAGTAATAAGTGCTCGTGCTTTTCCTCTGAGCACTCCAGCCACCGTAGAAAACCTCACACTGTTCCGGTGTGGTGCTGAGGTGTCACCCGCTGCACTCGGGTCTCAATCCAGGCGGTTTGTTGAGTGGTAGGTGTGACAGCACTCTATCTGCGCATTGCATGATCCCAACCAACTCCAGTTTTCCTGCCACAGTCCCAAATATTTGCAGGTTAGGTTCACTGGCAACTCTACCGCATATTAGAGTATTTAATATATTTCAGCCCCAGAGGCAGTGGACACTGTGATGGACTGATTCCCTGGTGTTCCCTAATTTTAATTCTTATTTATTTTGTCTTATTTCTCTTTCTTCATTATGTAAAGCACTTTGAGCGACATTATTTGTATGAAAATGTGCTATGTAAATAAATGTTGTTGTTGTTATCCAGGTTGATTTGGATTAATAATTGAAAATAGACATATGGTTATGTTATTATTTCCTTGTAGAACAGTGCAGTAAATTATTTTTACCACTAGAGGGAGACCTTTCAAAAGCTTTATATTAACATTTACCCTCTGAATGCACAACCTCTGCGTTTATACTGTATTTTACTGCTTGACTGTCATCATCTAATACCAGTTCATTACAAATTAGTAATGACGCAAGAATAATATACTAGCTTTTCAAAGAAATATCAGTTTTCTATTACAGCAACAAAGTAAAGATACACTTTAACACTGTACAAGTATCTGCTTAATACAATAGATCTGCCACAGATGTCAAACTGTCTAGCTCCATGCCAACAATACAGCCTGCCTTCCTCACCAGTTTGTCCAGGAGTGAGGCATCTCTCTTCTTAATGCTGCCTCCCCAGCACATCATCATCTCCACAACCATCTGATAGAATATCTGCAGCATCTTATTGCAGATGCTGAAGGACGCCAGCCTTCTAAGGAAGTATAACCAGCTCTGTCCTTTCTTACACAGAGCATCAGTATTGGCAGTCCAGTCTAATTTATCATCCAGTTGCACTCCCAGGTATTTATAGGTCTGCACCATCTGCACACAGTCACCTCTGATGATCACGGGGTCCATGAGGGGTCTGGGCCTCCTAAAATCCACCACCATCTCCTTGGTTTTGCTGGTGTTCAGGTGTAGGTGGTTTGAGTTGCACCATTTAACAAAGTCATTGATTAGGTCCCTATACTCCTCCTCCTGCCCACTCCTGATGCAGCCCACGATAGCAGTGTCATCAGCGAACTTTTGCATGTGGCAGGACTCCGAGTTGTGTTGCAAGTCCGATTTATATAGGCTGAACAGGATCGGCAATAATCATAATAATAATAATAATAATAATAATAATATAATTAATTAATATAATTAATAATAATCAGGCAATGTGACATACTGTATATGAAAACCTCAAATATGAAATATCCTACAGATCTTTTGGTTTCTGCTGTCCCTGAAGGTGTCTTCCTGACTGTATTTAGATGATTCCGTCTCTGTTCCTGTGATCCAAATTGAAGTCCAATTTCTACTTTCTTTCTATATACACTGACAGCACTGAATGTGACATGAGTAATGTGATTCCATTCTCTAGTTCCGCACTGTTTTTTATCAGTTGGTACTTATTTGATTTGATAATGTTCAATTGCACCCATCCATTTTCTGAAAGCAGCTATTCAAATTCAGTATATGCCAATAACATTCAATAGGCAAAGGGAGAATGAAGATCACTACTGGATATTGTTGTAAACTCAACCAATTACCTAACAAACACATCATGTGTGGGAAAGTGAGAGAATTTGGGGGAAAATCCACAAAGAGACAAGAAGAATGTGGAAACTCCAAGGAGACAGCGGGTCAGCTTAGTCTCCTGGTGCAGTGATACAACCAAACTAACCATAGAGCCACTCTATAGTCCCAAGCAGAACAGGAACTAAATAAATTGCTACTGGGAAGTAGATGGATGGTATGAATATTCAAAATAATATAGAAATGAATTGATTCCTGCAGTATGACTACAGCTCGAATTGCAGAGTATTGTGTAGCTGTGTACACAACACCAGCATTTCTCTGTACTGCAAGACTGATTTTCAGTTCTGTTCTCTTTGATCTACAAACTACACACAGTTTAATCAGAATTTATTGGTTTCCTCTTATCGTTAATTTGTCTACATATAAAGGAGAATAAAATAATGAAAAATGAACTGAGTGATCTCCCAGAGAACTAGAGAAAGCAGGGAAAGATGCTGGAGAGCAGGGCAAAGTGCACAAAAATCACTTGATGACAGAGTCACTTTTCAGGCTGAAAAGAAGGCTAATTAGTCCACTCTCTCTTTCGCAAGCAATGTGCCCTGACCTGTGAAAGGGAGCAATAAATGGCACTTTAGAACTGAAAGAGAGAAGGCAAAGCAAATCTTTTGTATTTCTGAAATGTTTCTCAGTGTTTGCAGACAGCTGAAGAGTCAATATACGCATTCGAAACCAGTTGAGGAAGATGGCATCTGGGGAGCAAAGCAGCAGCCAATTTGCTTTATCAGCTCTCACCCCAGTTCGTTTATCTGTTTGCATTTGGATTCTATTTTCCCTCTCGGCTGAAGAACAGAAAGAATCTCTTAGACGTTTTGGGATTTGGAAATGTTGGAGGCTGGGGTTCTGCATTTAATTATATATGTATTATTTCAGTAAAATATTAATGAAGAAATCCAAGTTTCTGGAAGTGCATGCACAGTCAGCTCATAGCAGAAATACAATCCAAAAAATACAGTTGGTTTTTATTATTTTCTAATACTACAAACAAATTAAATTTTTTGATGCATTTCATACATTATTTACTTTATTAACTTTGAAATGACAAAGTTTTTTTGGAGTAAAAGTTATACATTGCAAACTATATATCAATACAGTGCGATATTGGTATTTACCTTTGTCTTTGTAATTATATTGTACTCAGTGATGTATGCCAAATTGTAGGAGAGTACATTTTGTGTAATAGTTTGTATTACAAAAATTGTTTTATTTAAAAATATTTTTCACAGTGGTTTAGCTTCTTCTGTATGATTAACAGTATGCAATTATATACTACACAGTGCACTCATCAACAAGGTTAGGCAGATCACCTGCTATAATAAAATTTAGCATTTATTTTTTGATGCAATCAGATAGCTATTGTGATTCTGTAATTCTTAAACACACACTAAATAATTGAACTTTCACTGGTACTGTATGTTGTTGCAACACAAAAAATGCATACATTTTATAATATACTTAGGACATTCATATTAGTAATTCACCACATGCTGCAGCTTCTCTAGCTCAGCATATGAAAAGACAGAATTGACTGTCTAAAATACAACAAAAGAGAAGACTTCTAAAAATAGTGAAAAAAAGCTTTTACTTTCCTAATTGATATTTTTTACGAATGCCATGTTTTACTGCTGGGAAGATTGCTGTAAAAAATAATTGAGCTAATTTGTTATTCAACATACAGAGGTAAAAAAATAGATTTTCTTATAGTTATCATTTCAGAAAATGTTCTTAATACACCAAACTTAAATTAGCAGAATTGCTATTCAAAACTTGAAACTCAAGTATACATTTCATATTGCACTCAACTGATTCACATCCATGCAAAATTGTCATTCAAAAATAAGCAGAATTAATTGGACAATTTATTGACAGACTTAAGTCACAGAGAAACAGTGATATGAAACAAAGTATACATTTAGGGCAAAAATGACTCAATCTGTCCATTTTCTGTATTCACTCAGTCTTATCCAGGGTATTGACACACAAATTACTAACTACTGTATATAAAGCATAGCCTAGTACAAAATATGAAAACTGCATAAATCTGTAAATGTACACAGCTGATGCACAGAGAAAAAAATTAAAATCAATTTATGAACTATACTGAACTATTTTAAATAGCTCTTTACTATTTCAAATAAGCTTTAACTATTTGTATGCCCGGAGTTCCTCAAGGCTCTGGATGTTGTAGGACTGTCTTGGTTGACACGTCTCTGCAACATCGCATGGACATCAGGGACAGTGCCTCTGGATTGGCAGACCGGGGTGGTGGTCCCCCTCTTTAAGAAGGGGGACCAGAGGGTGTGTTCCAACTACAGAGGGATCACACTCCTCAGCCTCCCTGGAAAAGTCTATTCGGGGGTTCTGGAGAGGAGGGTCCGTCGGATAGTCGAACCTCGGATCCAGGAGGAACAGCGTGGTTTTCGTCCTGGTCGCGGAACAGAGGACCAGCTCTACACCATTAGCAGAGTCCTGGAGGTTGCATGGGAGTTTGCCCAACCAGTCTACATATGTTTTGTGAACCTGGAAAAGGCGTTCGACCGTGTCCCTCGGGGAATCCTGTGGGGGGTGCTCCAGGAGTATGGGGTACCAGACACCCTGATAAAGGCTGTCCAACCCTGTACAACCAGTGTCAGAGCTTGGTCCGCATTACCGACAGTAAGTCAAACCCATTTCCAGTGAGAGTTGAACTCTGCCAGGGCTGCTCTTTGTCACTGATTCTGTTCATAACTTTTATGGACAGAATTTCTAGGCGCAGCCAGGGTGTTGAGGGGGTCCGGTTTGGTGGACTCAGGATTGGGTCACTGCTTTTTGCAGATGATGATGTCCTGTTTGCTTCATCAGGCCGTGATCTTCAACTCTCTCTGGATTGGTTCACAGCTGAGTGTGAAGCGGCTGGGATGGGAATCAGCACCTCCAAATCCGAGACCATGGTCCTCAAGCCGGAAAAGGGTGGAGTGCCCTCTTAGGGTTGGGAGCGAGATCCTGCCTCAAGTGGAGGAGTTCAAGTATCCGGGGTCTTGTTCACGAGTGAGGGAAGAATGGAGCGTGAGATCGACAGACGGATCGGTGCGGCGTCTGCAGTGATGTGGGTTCTGCATCGGTCTGTCTGAAAAAGGAGCTGAGCCATAAGGCAAAGCTCTCAATTTACCAGTCGATCTATGTTCCTACCCTCACCTATGGTCATGAGCTATGGGTAGTGACCGAAAGAACGAGATCGCGAATACAAGCGGCTGAAATGAGTTTCCTCCGCAGGGTGTCTGGGCTTTCCCTTAAAGATAGGGTGAGAAGCTCAGTCATCCGGGAGGGGCTCAGAGTAGAGCCGCTGCTCCTCCGCATCGAGAGGAATCAGATGAGGTGGCTCAGGCATCTGATCAGGATGCCTCCTGGACGCCTCCCTGGTGAGGTGTTCCGGACACGTCACTGGGAGGAGGCCCCGGGGAAGACCCAGGACACGCTGGAGGGACTATGTCTCCCGGCTGGCCTGGGAACGCCTTGGGATTCTCCCGGAAGAGCTAGAAGAAGTGGCCAGGGAGAGGGAAGTCTGGGCATCTCTGCTCAAGCTGCTGCCCCCGCGACCCGACCTCGGATAAGCGGAAGAGGATGGATGGATGGATGGATATTTGTATGCATGGAACTCTGTAAACATAAAATCAAAGGACAAACTTCACGTTAAATGGTTCACTACACACACAGTGAAAGTTTCAATTAAAATATATCAAATTACAGCGATGCAAAATTGTCTGCAATACAGAAACATATAAGATTAATAAAAGATATTTTTTGAAAAATTAATCTTGTTTAACAATGTACAACTGCAATACAAAGCTTTCAGACAGAGATTATTTTCTTTAAACCATTTGCAAAGAAAAGTAATATAGAACTGGCACAACATTAGTAGGTAGTAATTTCTTTATACAGTTGATAAAAATAAACTATTTAAATTCACAATAGATAAAACACTTTATTGAATAGTTCTCTTCATAGTAAAGTGTTTAGTGATGGGTAGTATAAGTTCTAAAGGCACTGCATAAAGTAAGCGATGGCCTATTGGAAGAACGGCACAATACAAAGCAGTCAGATTTTCAAATTCTGTCCAAAGTCAATTTGAGTGTCATAAGAATTCTGAGCCTTCAGGACTGCACTGGGCACAAGACAGGATGAAACAATGGGCAGCATACCAGGCTACCAGAGGGTAGACCCACCACCACACCTACCCATTCCAGGACAATTTTAGTGTCACCCACTGATGTGATGGCTTGTCTTTGAACTGTGGTGGAAAACCACATAAATACGGTAAACGGTTTCATAACTTAAATATTACGTTGGAAGCTGTAAGGTACCAATGCCACTTGTGTGACTACTGTGCTATTTATTATTATTATTATTTCACACAGACCTTAAAGCAAAATGTATTGAAAAAAGGAAAATACAGTCCATGCAATACATTTTCAGTATTTGAAAAGAAAGTACAAAATTTAAAGGCAATGCAGAACACAGTTTGGTGTAGTATTCAAGAATGTAAGTACAGCAGTTTCTGATGAGATGAGATAATAAATGGGTTTCATTGTTTTCCAATGACTTATATATTCATCCATACATTCTCACACAACAACAACAACAACAACATTTATTTATATAGCACATTTTCATACAAAAAGTAGCTCAAAGTGCTTTACATAATGAAGAAAAAAAAAATAAACGACAAAATAAGAAATTAAAAAAAGGCAACATTAGTTAACATAGAAAAGGAGTAAGGTCCGATGGCCAGGGTGGACAGAAAAAACAAAAAAAAACTCCAGAAAGCTGGAGAAAAAAAATAAAATCTGTAGGGGTTCCAGGCCACGAGACCACCCAGTCCCCCTCTGGGCATTCTACTAACATAAATGAAATAGTCCTCTTTGTAGTTAGGGTTCTCATGGAGTCACTTGATGCTGTCATAATTTGCTGAAAATAATAATTCCAAGTATACACACAATTGGCATTGTATAAAATGATATCCCGACAAAAGGTAACTATTAAGTTTTTAATTGCCATTTGAGAGAAATGCATCACTGCTAAAATCATCAACATATATAATAACAGCACATCACTGCACCTAAATATATTTGGATATAGGGGCATTGCAGACAATTAATTCGTTTTATCTTTGGGATTTTAATTAAAACATGTTTCAATAAAGGAAATAAATTTTAATGTAGATGAATTATATATCATGTGATGAAGCTTGAATTATTATTATTATTATTAATAATAATAATAATAATAGAAATATACTACCACTACTACTAATAGTAATATTTTTTTCTCATTGCCTTCTAATATGATTATCAGTGCCAAGTACTGGAACATACCTTCTTCTGTACAACAGTAAAAAGATTAATTAATTCTGTAATTAATTAATTCTTTTGTTGAGTAACTTAAACAGATCATTTACTTACTGAAATAGAGGTTAGGAGCACACACTGATACAGTGCATTGCCGCACGCACCACATGACAAACCAACTCAGATTAGGACCCGAGTACAGCCATGCAATGGGTGACACCTCAGCACCACACTCGTTCAGATGGAATGGAACAGTGTGAGGTTTTTTTATGGTGGCTGGAGTGCCAATTCTGCCACCAATTTCCAGAATGTTCCCTGCAGGTTGGAGAGCCTACATGCAGGGCTGGATGCAGATTAACGTCATACCCAGGACAGAGCAATTGTAGGTTAAGGGCCTTGCTCAAGGGCCCATCAAAGTAGAGTTACTTTTGGCGTTCACGAGATTCGAACCGACAATCTTCTGATTGCCTGGGCAAATCCGTAGCCTCAGAGCTACCACTCTGCCCACTGAAATAGTCAAAAATAAATAATTTCCATTGAGTAACCCTTTACATAACACAAATTGCATATCTGAAGCTGAATAATTTGTTTTGTATGACATACAAAATGAAGGTAAACATAATAGAAGTGATAGGTGAATAAAAAGAGACAGTTATATTTGTTACTGTTTTCTGAAATAAAAAAATAAATTGTCTTGACATGAATGAAAACCATCCAGCCTGTAGCACTCTGAGGTGTCTATGCTACTTTTCTGATTTTGGGAGGAATGTAAAGAGTTCACATTGCAAGACACCTTTGCTTTGCTCAGTTTAAAGTTTACCTTGCATTTTTCAGAAACTTACATTTCAGTCAAATAAATTCTTTTTCTATATTTGAGATTTTGTATGAATGGAATGTTAAACTGGTAGTAATGAACTGAGAACTAGTGGGATTCATCTTTTTTAATCAGTTTATCACATGGCTTTTTAGGATGCATTCAAAAGAAGGACATTTAATGAACTAGCACACTATATGGAGTTGGCATTAGAATCCCCTTCTTTCAATAAATAGTCTTCTTCCCAGCTCAGCTGAGGTCGGAGACCCTGAAATGGGGTAGAGAAGTAGGTCAAACACAACTTCACCCTGAAAAAGGTCAGATTACTATAGATATGTGGAGTGAAGATTATCCTACTTTTATTTTTTTTAAATGACTTTAAATTGTTCTCTATGATGCCGTTTTATCAAATGTACAGTAATGGTCTCTTTTCAGTTAATGTTTCCATTTGTTAAGTTAAAGGTTTGACACAGTCTATTATATTAGCTTTATGTATCTTTTATTAGGATTGTTTTTTTCATATTTGTGTGTGTGTGTGTGTTCGCATATAACGTGAAAAGCACCTACTGCTGTTGCCATGTCTGTCTGTCTGCATGAAACAAGTTGGCTCCAAGTGAGAAACCTTCATGAAATTTTGCACACAGATTTGTCAATACTGGTCAATTACCATTCAGACACTTTGAATACTGTGCGCTGTACAGATTTATTAAATTTAAAATTCCCCAGCTTAAAAGCATTGGCAAATTTGTGAACTTGTCTGTCTTAAAATAGAAAAACATTCTTTGTGTCTTCAATTATGGATTAGTCTATTGTTTCAAATTTAATTTTAAAAAGGGCATTCAAATTTGTATATTTTGTATATTTTTCTCTTTTACTTCTCGGGTAGCTACATCTTGACAGCAAAACAGATCCCCAGTGGCAGGCAGTCAAATGCCAAGAGAGGCCCACGTAAAAGTTGCTGGAGCACCAGCTCACTTCTCCCGCTGCTTGAGGTAAGTTAACTGTACAAGTAAAAGGAAAAAAAGTCACTTATCCAGAAATAAGCATAAGAGGAAGGAAGTATGAAAGCAGAGAGTGAACAAATATTTACTTAAATTACACGAAAAACGCACTCACTACTGCATTATTTCTCTGACACTTCAGTTTGTCAGCATAGCTCCAGAACTGCTCTATGTCATGGTCCAAAGTAGCCAACAATTTTATTTTGGGACTTAAACAGATATTTGAACTCTCCATAAGGTACCTCTTTCAAAAATTTTAACTACAATTAGTTGGAATTAGCTGTCAATGAAAGCTATTGAGCCACCACAAGCCTATCTGAGCTAACTTTTTAACTACATGTTATGGTAAAGTACTGTTAAAACGCACATACAGTATCTAATGTATTCTACTAATGCATGGCATTGCATTCTATTATTGCTGTTATTTTTTAATTTGACTTATTATTACAAAAATATTTAAACAAAAATATGTTAGACAAGCCTCTGGTGAAGCAATACAATTTAAATCGCTCTGACTTTCAAATCTGTTAGTTTAGTCCTGAACACACCTGAATGTTACACCATGCATACTCTTGTTTTTTACAGTTTAGTTACTTGAGTTTATTAATAATAATAATAATAAATTTTATTATTTAGCACCTTTCCCATGCTCAAGACACACCTTTTCTCTTTGAACCAAATTCTTTTTCTATTTTATTAAAATATGCATTATGCAAAGTCAGAGAAAAATGCAACATCTTATATATATAAAGCTCAATATAAGTTGTATTTGTATGTGTGTGTTTGCACACCCTTGGTCCACACTAAACAACATTTTGCACACATATCCCATGTTATCTGGAAGAGTCATTAGAGTATTTTTGAAACTTAAGTTTTGACCTTTTGGGTATCTTGATAGTGATGTTCTTTTTATCACAGTGAGTTTTAAGGACTGTGATGTTTCCCGGTGTCACGCATGTGTGAGCAATAGGATGTTGTATGGACCAAGCGAAGGTAATTCCATGCCAGGCCAGGAGGTGCACTAACCTTCTTCTGTTATCTCTGTAGTCCAGCTGCGGGAAAACATCACTGAAGACGTTATTTCTGGTTCCGGCACCCAGGCTGAAGTCACTTCCTGTTCTGGCACCCAGGCTGACGTCACTCCCGGTTGTGCCGCCTATGCTGACGTCAGAAGAAGGTCACATCCAGTTCCCCAATGTCACTTCTGGTCTTGTTAGTTAAAACCGCCATCTTCTCAAACCTCAATCAGTTCATGTTTGGACACCATCAAAGACATGTCTGTCTATAAAAACAAACCCATTGCAGCCAGGGATAACATATGGGTGGCTGTCCCAAACCTTTTTAAGTGTGTCGAGTGTGATCCTTTCACACTGGATTTTGACCTCTGAGATTCATCTAATTTATTTCAGGGCTCAAAAATGCAGGAAAAAAGCACTGTCCTGTATTTGAGCAAAATGATGAGAGAGAGAGAGAGGTTAGGAGCACACGCTGATACAGCACATTGCCACATCCACCACATGACAAACCAACTCAGGATCCCAGATTAGGACCCAAGTGCAGCCATGACACCTCAGCACCATTCTAGTTCAGATGGAATGGAACAGTGTGAGGTTTTTTTTATGGTGTCTGGAGTGCTAATTCTGCCACCAACCCACAGGTTTTTCCCTGCAGGTTTGGAGGGCCCACTTGCAAGGCTGGATACAGATTAATGTCATACACAGGACAAAGCAATTGCAGATTAAGGGCCTTTTGCTCAGGGTCCCAATGGAGTAGACTCATTTGGGGCGTTTATGGGATTTGAACCTGCAACCTTCCGATGTATCGCACATAATTAGTGTCTGAGAAAAAAATATTTCTTTTTGAATTTTAAGAATATTAATTTTCTTGGCAGAACTGTATCTCCTAAGAAAAGAACATAACTGGCAAAGCGTCTTCTGCTGCCAAATCGAAGTTATATAGTTATGCCTTCATATTACTTACTTGGGCAACGCTGGGCTCTGCTGCCAGTACCCTGTAAAATTTGCTCTGTTTTATCTCCAGACAAGCTAAGGACTGTTTAACTGCATGCAGTATTTTTTTTCTCCTTCTTAGTTCTTAATGAAATGAATTTTATTCCCCCCAGTAGGAGCAAAATTACCAGATCCTTGTCTCTCTCTATAGATGTTAAGTTCAGGCCTGCAAATTTATGTAATGTTTCAAATATCTTTGATCTATCTTTTGAGTCTGCTTTCTTCCTTGCTTAAAAACTAGAAGGCAGTGGGCTTAGAATAAACAGTAAGTTCATTGACTGAAAATTTTCAGATATTATCAAAGTTTCTGAAGTCATGTTTTACTGTTCTGTTGTACTTCCGGCTGTAAAGCATATCAGCTCTCCTCTAATGCCCTGAGTATGTTCACAAAGACTCTGTGGCAGCATTGAACATGTTTTGATTTTGGATAAGTTGTTTTGGAATACTACATTCAACCATTTTGCCAAAAATTCCTGACATAGACATTTTCACATTCTTTACCCTCATCATGATGGCTTCTAACTGGTTACCAATACCAGGGTATCAGACCATTTAACATGTTATGTGATGTTATTTTGCCCAGTTTGGGTAGGCCTTTTCAGCCCTACACTTAATCCTGTCAAGACATACAGCAGGGATGTTCAAATTATTTGAAATGGGGGTATAAAGGCTTCCATACTTAATATTCTTTTTGATAGCATCAGACTTTATTCAGAGGTTTTAAGCATTTTCTTGTCTGAAAACCCTGCCAGCAACCGCACAACCCATTGTTCTATGAAATTGCCTGTAGATAACTATTTTGAATCCTATACAGAAAACCATTTAAAGGTTTGTAGCTATCATCTGTCATACAGTAGGATTCTATCTTTTCTTATCTACAGATAAGGTCATTCAGACAATACATTTATCTGGTGTTGCCTTTTATAGTTTCTCTTTACTTTAAAAATGTTCAGCTTGCTGCTTCAATGTGCTTCAGGGCAGGTTTCCATCTCTGGCTCTCTAGTTAAGCATTGTAGAATATTCAAGGTATCTAATAAAGTGAAGTATGTATTTTAAACAACCAGCATGTTTTCTATTTCAGATAAATCATCTATGTTATACTTCTGTGTGTGTTCTCACATGTTTCCTGTTGGTCTGCTTTATATGAAATCAGCAAATATGGTGGCATTTCCAGGTCTGTATTCAAGTGTGAATCAGTAACCATGAAATTCAGCAATAAAGGGGTGTCAATCTGCATTGAATATTACTGATTTTTTTAGTTATGTCAGCCTACTGAAGCTTTGAGATGCATGATGGTTTACTATGTTAGATTTGAAGTTAGCTCTCTCAAACATCCACGTAATGTTCACACCTGTCACACTTTCTTTGACTTGGAATTCATGCATTGTCCATTTGTGAGAGTGCATGTTTAAACTAACTTTTCACAAATTGCATGCTGTGTAGGTAAATTTTATTCTAATTTCCGAAGCATCAAATCCATTCTAAGCACTACACTTGATACAATTTAGTTAAAATCTCATCTAACAGATGTTTACTGTACCTAGGTCTTCGGTGCTGGAATGCTGCAAAAGTTTTTACGCGGCCAGAAGGCATTTGCACTCATTCATGTACACCCTGGGGCTGATGGACACTATTGCATGCCTCCGATAATTAAACTTTTATAATTTATCATCATGTCTGCTTTTTCCTGGCCCACTCTACTTTTCATTATCATGGTGTATGTGGTCAGTTGTGCTTTACTGAGTGAAGTCCCCTCCAAACTGGTGTTGCCTGCTGGAAAGCCAGTAAGAGAAGACTCCGTTGTGTATGTGTTCCCACCCCTGTTGATGCAGTTACCTGACAACACTAAGATTTAATCCTTCTATGTTAATTATTTTCTTCATGGTTTCATTAGCTAGGCATTACATGTATAGCTCAGGCCTGCAATGAACAACTAGCATTCATAGTCCTAGGATCTTGCTGCTTTCTGTGCCTTGTAACTTGTTTTATTTCTAGTATCGTTCTGGTTTCCTGTTTTTATTTATAACAGTCTCACTACAACACTACAGTGGCAAACTTTTCAACAAGTTTTAGTCCTCAACCAATATAATTGGACTTGTTGGACTAGAGATATTAATTTGCTTAACATTCAGAAAAGTATATCATTTTGTGAGGACCCTTCTTTGCTCCTATATTCCGGCACCTCTGCTGAACTGAATCGATTGCATCTACTTTGGGCACATTTTTCTTGCCACAGTCTGTTCTTTATCTTGTTGCTTCTTTCACCTCACATTTTTAAGTGAGGCTCTAGCAATGGCATTAAGACCTCTTATTTCTACTCACCTATAATGTGTACTTAGTGAAGCAGTAATAATGTCATGTCATTTCTAACCTGGATAATCCAGACCAGGGGTGCAGGAGGGGACTGGAGCCTATCCCAGCTAGCACAGGGTGCAATGCAGGAACAAGCCTTAGACAGGGTGCCAGTCTGTCACCGGGTCAACAAACACACACTAAGGCCAATTTAGCATCGCCAGTTCACCTAGTCATGCATGTTTTTGGACAGTGGGAGGAAACTCAAGCAAACACTGGAGTGGCATGCAAACTTCATGCAGGAACTGAACTCTGGTCTCCTTACTTCAAGGCAGCAGTGCTACCACTGTGTCACTGTGCCACACAACAGTAATAATGGTTTCATCTAACAGGGTTGGAACACTTGTAAAAAGGACAAAAAGCAAACTGTGCATTGCTCAACCGTGCATTGATCCTAAGGTTCCCTTCTAAGAGTCGCTTTTCTCTTTATTGTTTGGGGTAGCTTTTGGTTTTCTTGTTATATTTTCAGGTTGGATTTGCTTTCTGCTTTGCAACATATCTGATCCTGTTATTTTGCTTCTTGTCTTGTGTAGAACCTATTAGGAAATTTAAGTATGCTTCTTCATAGTCTGTCTTGTATTTCATTTAAGATTATTATTCTGGTTTAAAGTAGTATTTAAGTTATTTTGGATTTCCAAATTCTCTGTTACCTAAAGTAAACTTCTTCTTGCTTGAAAAGCTTTAGGACTTTTGTTGCATTTGTTTTAGTTGTTAATTTACTAATTGTCTGTGTTCTTTGAAATCCATTGTTCCTTTCTCAAAATTGTGATTGTTGCTTATTTTAGTTTTTAGTTGGTTAATAACCTAATTCTCTGTTCACTGTTTCATACTTATTTTTAAGATTTTTTTAAAGATTGTTATTCATTTGCATTTAATAAATTTTCATTAAATTAAATCATTATTATCAAATTACTATAATAAATTACACTTAATAAAGTGTAGGCATTTAGAGACAAAGACACCATTAAGGTCGCACTAAAGATGTTGGCTTATGATTTAAGACTTTCCTTTTGGTGGTCTCAGGACTTTAATACATAGCAGTTTTTCAGTTTAATATTGTGGTATTACCATGAAAGATGGCTCAAATAGTTTAGTCTACATTGTAGCATTTTTTTTCTTCCAGAGTTGTCTGGATTTGTTAGTTCAAACTGTAGAAAATCTGCTAATCTTTCTGGCCCACTTCTCCAGCCTAGGGAAGCATTCTCAATTATTTTCAGTGCAATAGCTGCACATTTTTATGTCTTTACAATTTAACTTGAGTAGCTTGTGACTCAACTTCACTGTCTTTCTTAAGAAGAGAAACTCTTATGATGGCCGTATTAACATTTGCCACAGCAGGATACACATTTGTAGTTTCATGATGCACATTACCACTAATCTCTTGTACTAATGTACTGTAATTTATAAGTATGATTTTTCTCTCTCTTTACACTGGGTCATTATTTCATTTTAGAAGGATGTTCCATTTTTTAAATAATGTGCAGCTTCTAAAAGCTTGATTTTAATTTTTCCAACTAGCAGTAATGAGAGCTCTTACTGCTACACAAATCTATAAAGTCAGACAATCATAGTTATTTTCACATCCACAGGGCTAAACACAATTTGAACTTTGGTAATAAAAGTAATGAAAGTTCTTTATTTTTCAGTCTGGTAAAAGCTTCTCTCCTCTCAATGTGCCAGGCTCTGAATTTTTCAGATCATCCTTAAATAAGCTTTTTACAAACACTCAGTGGCCACTGTATTTTACTGTATGTGTGCAAGTTCAATTTATAAAAATATTAAATAAAGAGTACATGTGTTTGAAGCTGAAATCATTCACTAGAAATTCTTTAATTAAAATAGAGTTAATATCTGTTTATATTGGAGGAGGTAAAGAATTTGTGTGCCTGGGCAAAAAGGTAAAAATGAATGGTGACTGGGAACAAGAAATTAACAACAGAATTAGCAGAGCAAATCAAGACTTAATCAAAACATCTGGAGATCCAACAACCTGAGTATTCGTTCTAAGATCAGACAATCTAAGAGCAATATCCTCAATGTCCTTCTGAATAGCTGAGAATGCTGGAAGACCACTGTTTCCACTGAAAGAAAACTTGAAGTATTCCACACTAAGTGCCTGCACTGGATACTGGGGATCTTCTGAACAAATACCATCTCAAATGATGATCTCAGGAGCAGGACTGGAATGGGAACCATCTCAGACATTGTACAGCTCTGTCAATGGAGAAGGCTGGGTTATGTCTGCCAAAAGCTGTCCAATTCCCTCTTTAGAACAGCCCTCCATTAGACACCACAAGGGAAAAGAAACCATGGCAGAATTAATGCAGAACAGTGGAAAATGAATTCCAAAAGAATTCATCCAACACCATCACCAACACCATCCAACCTCTGCTCCTTAGGGACAAGCTGACAGAGATGGGAGTAGATCATACCTGGTGGCATGGATTGTGGACTATCTTACAGACAGACCTCAGTATGTGCGTCTCGGGAACTGCAGGTCTGACATTGTGGTCAGCAGCACAGGAGCGCCGCAGGGGACTGTACTTTCTCCAGTCCTGTTCAGCCTATATACATCGGACTTCCAATACAACTCGGAGTCCTGCAACGTGCAAAAGTTCACTGACGACACTGCTATCATGGGCTGCATCAGGAGTGGGCAAGAGGAGGAGTATAGGAACCTAATCAAGAACTTTGTTAAATGGTGCGACTCAAAACACCTACACCTGAACACCAGCAAAACCAAGGAGCTGGTGGTGGATTTTAGGAGACCCAGGCCCCTCCTGGACCCCGTGATCATCAGAGGTGACTGTGTGCAGATGGTGCAGACCTATAAATACCTGGGAGCGCAGCTGGATGATAAATTGGACTGGACTGCCAATACTGATGCTCTGTGCAAGAGAGGACAGAGCCGACTATACTTCCTTATAAGGCTGGCGTCCTTCAACATCTGCAATAAGATGTTCTATCAGACGGTTGTGGCGAGTGCCCTCTTCTACGCGGTGGTGTGCTGGGGAGGCAGCATAAAGAAGAAGGACGCCTCACGCCTGGACAAACTGGTGAGGAAGGCAGGCTCTATTGTAGGCATGGAGCTGGACAGTTTGACATCCATGGCAGAGCGACGGGCGCTGAGCAGGCTCCTGTCAATCATGGGGAATCCACTGCATCCACAAAACAGTATCATCTCCAGACAGGGGAGCAGCTTCAGCAACAGACTGCTGTCACTGTCCTGCTCCACTGACAGACTGAGGAGATCGTTCCTCCCCCACACTATGCAACTCTTCAATTCCACCCGGGGAGGTAAACGTTAACATTATACAAAGTTATTGTCTGTTTTACCTGCATTTTTATCACTCTGTAATTTAATATTGTTTCTTTATCAGTATGCTGCTGCTGGAGTATGTGAATTTCTCCTTTGGATTAATAAAGTATCTATCTATCTATCTATCTATCTAAACCGAGACCTGACTCTCCAGACAGTGCCCACCGCAGCGGCCTATAGACATAAGTGTCAATCCTTTGCGATTACCTCAAGACAGCACAGAGGAGAATGAATCAGTTGGAGTATTGTTATGACTAACAGAGTATTAACAATTGTTGTGAGTGAGAATTGTGGAAGAATAATTGTAATGTAACATAGCATTCAGTTTAAAGAAATAGCATTAAGGCTTAATAAACCTGCTCAGGCTCACCAGGAGACCAGATAAAGGTCAAGTGAACGACAAAATGTACACTGAAATATAAGGATTAGTTTAGGAAAAATACTGAAATGGTTAAGTAAATAATGTACCAGAAGAAAGGTTGATGTAATATACAAAATGAACTGAAGGATGACTCTATCTATCTATCTATCTATCTATCTATCTATCTATCTATCTATCTATCTATCTATCTATCTATCTATCTATCTATCTATCTATCTATCTATCTATCTATCTATCTATCTAAGCTGATGTCCTATAAATGAGAATGAACAATTGTTATATGCACAGAAATTTCAAGGGTGGTGGTGCAATGCAAAGGTATAAGAAGAATCAGAATATATAAAAGACTTTTATTTTATATAAATCATTTGGGTGTAAACCAAGGAACCAACCAAAGTAAAATGTATGCATTGATTCACACTGTATGTAAATTCAATAGTTTATAAAATGAACCTCTATTCTTTGTTTTCTCAGACCATTGTGATCATTCTGGCCATGCTGTAACAGACTGCTTTTGAAGAATGCCCCCTCCAAGGCGTTTTGTCAAGGAGTAATTAAAAGATACAGTACAATGAACAGCTTTTCTCCTGCCTGATTACTGAATTGTCCTGTTAGAGGATGTTTCTATCTTTAATAAGATGTTAAATTTCGACCACAGAATACACCAGGAAAATAAAATGCAAGAAATCATACTAAAAAGTCAAGTTATCAGGATGTCTAAACAGACCAAGCAACAGGATCAAAAGGTGGCAAAATGAAGTCAAAGTCAAAAAGGCTGAAAAGAGGTCAAAACCAAAATTCCAAAACACTATTCATAATACCTCATCTAAACCTCTTGAAGATAAAGCTTAGAACAGTAAGAAGGATTTTTTCATCCTCAAGAGATGATTCGAAAATATAAATACCACCATAATTATTCGGAACATTCTGTGATCACTACCAGAAGTGTTGTGTAACTAATGAAAATCAAGACATCAACAAAATATATTTTTTTGAGTCAATTCAAAACATACCACAGATCAAAATATGATTATTTATGTAAATAAATAGATGCATAGAAGAGTATTTATATTATAAGTGTACAGATCTTCAATTTTTTTCATATAATGATGTTTTTCACTCATGATCTTTTTTTTCAGAATTGACTTCAGTTGAAGGTGTAGATTGTCAAATTATCTTGTAAATAGTTGCCACGGTTGTGGTGAAGTTAGAGAATGCAATTTGCTCAGTGACTTCAGTATACATAAGGATACGCCAGTTTATTGAGATTTTTTAACACTTTAATCTCTTTTATTGTAAAGCGTACCATGAAAAAAATATTAAGGTTGTATTGGTAGAAAGTGCACATGAGATGTCTTCAATCCAGAAAAAAAGCTAAGTAAACCAAGTAATCAAAATCAGAGGTGTGGTTAACAAAAGAAATGACAGGAACGTTTATACTGAGTGAAATGAAAAGAAGCCAAGACAATATAACAAATAAAAACTTGTTAACTCTCTGAACCTATCGAAATGAGTTAAGATTTCCTCTCTGAAATGTGGGGTGCACAATTAACACTAGTGTACTGCCCATACCTCTCTTTGAAACTTGGCCTCTCTTATTCTCCATTTAAATGGAGAACAACAAAGGCCAGGTTACAAATCCAAAACCCTTGGTGTAGTCGGCAGGATTTGCACAGTGGACAGGTGGAGTGTAGTGCTGGAGCCTCTGTAAAGACAAGGGCTAACAGAGGGGGAGTTCAGCTTCTGCAACCCAGAGCGCTCCAGTTGCAGTGCTTAGAGGCAGTCCCTGTGTGTATGAGATTTGGTGGTCTACTATTAGCCCCCTACGTAATGGAGCTGCTTTACATGGTCTTTGTAATCCAGACATCACAGGTTTCTTGGCTGGCCAGCAGCGGTTACTCAGTGCAAATGTCAACAAATGGATGAATGCTTCCTAGACTGATTGTTATGAGCTATGGGGAAAGATTGAAGGTGTTGAAATGTTTCAGTTTAAGTAAACCAAGGTTACATGATTGAAATTTCAGTAAACCAAGGTTACATGATTGAAGCTTTTTAAATTATGAAGGGAATTAGTACAGTGTAAACCAGCTATTATTTTAAAATAAATTCTTCAACAAGAACAGTTGAAAGTTAATTAAGGGTAAATATCAAAAAAACTTTATAAAGGTTTTTTTCATATAAAGAATTATTGAAAATTAATAGAAGTTGTGATTTGAAGGATTCTAAAATTATTTTTTAAAATGTACTGTAGATGAATAGGATTGGCAAGCTTGTTGGGTTAAATAGACTGCTCTTATCAAAACTGCTCTAATGATTGTCTGCATTCCCAAAAATTGTTGTATAAAGATCTGTAGATTTTTGAAAATAAATTTAAAAGAAGTTAATTAGCAGCAAAAATAGGTCGCTAATTAAGAAAAGGGTTAGTATGAAAACCTGAAGCCACTGGGGCCCTCCAGGACTGGAGTTGGGGATCCCTAAATTAAATAATGCATAATCTGATAATATCAACCTGTTGGCCATTAGGTTCAGCTATTAAGTGACCTTTGCATCACTGAATTAAAGATCACATTAAGTAGGTGAATGTGATGGGCTGGTACCTGTCCAGGGATTGTTCCTGCCTTACGCTTTACAATTGCTGGGATAGGCTCCTGCCCCTGGTGACCCTGCTCAGGTTTAAATGGCCTTAGAAACTGGTATGTTATGGTATTAAGTAGGTTGAGAACTAAATCAGATTGCTCCTCAAAAATGGTTAGGCACCCCAGTTTAAGCATTTCTCTACTTTGTTCCTCAAAAATACATTAGGTCTTGACCTGTGAAATTGCTTAGTCAAGTGTCCTAGGATTGTTGATCGAGCTGCGTTTTCACACATGCTCTGGTCCTGGTTAATATACTGGAAAATTCTTGGGATACAGTAGCCTGCATAATTCAGTGCTGTCTAGGCTACATCACGAAGTCTCGGCCATAAAATACATTGATGATAAAAATATGGCTCCACTGAAAAACTACCTTTTATTTTACCCAAATTTACTACCTTTCTGTATTTGGTGAACTTGCTTTTCATAAACAAGAGAGCTTAAATGACAAAAAATACACATTTTAAATAATAACAACTTTAGCTGCTCATGCAATATTTAGTCTGTATAAATAGTTCCATGCATTATTATATGGAATCTCACATGAATGATGGGACTGCTCTTGGGAGGCTCCTTCCTTTTGGAGTTTTAGAAGACACAATGTTGGGATGGTCACTGACTAGGTTAGCTTCTGTCATGGATTCCCTTATTATATTTCTCCTTATTACTCAATATGTCAAATCCACAGTTTTCCCAATTTCACCCTAACTTGTCTTACACAAAGCTGTACTTCTAGACAATGGCAAGCACGGAATGGCCAATGTCTCGGTACCACCATCATATCAGATCATTTGAGGCTGTGTCTAAAAATGAGCCAGTGGTGCGCTTTCAATCACTGTCCTTGCATTTTAAATATTTTACACAAATCACCAGCCAATTATTCACAAAAACAGTGTGATTTTCTGATGAAGTCGTATTTGGTCAAACTGGACTACAAGATTCTGTTAGCTTATCTGTTATCAGAGATGGAAATAGTTCTACTTAAAACACATTTAGAAACATTTAATTAGGGGACTTGGTTATTTTGGATTGCCTCAGTTCTAGATTAGCAGAAGCTGTGGCCAAAATCCTCCATACCATTCTTGTGCCAAATGATACAGCTGGGATTTTGGATTACATCTTCGTAAAAATATTTATTAATTTTTTTAATTACTTCTCTAGAAAGTGAAGCGCTGTTTGATGTCTTTTTGACCTGAACCACATTTGCTCAGAGGCTGCAGCAAAAGGCCCTGGCATTTGCCAACCGCACTGACTTCAGAGGCAAATTTGCCGACGCCACAGTGTCGCATTCTAGGGATAGCATTGCAAGGGGGCTCTGTGAAGTGCCACCTGGCCTGCCCGATCCTGAGGAACTCTGCCTGACCTCTGAAGGAAACTCCTTTGCAATCGGCCACACGCCAGAGGAAGGCGCAGAGGGCCAGTAGTGTGCATTTTACAGCTCTAACGAGGACAGACCAGAGAGAGATTTGCCGACACCTATTGTTGAAAATGGCCTTCTATTTTTTTTTTCATTCTGACCTGTGAAAGGCCATACTCATAACTTCACTTCAAAGGCATGTATTAAAGCCAGGCATGCTACTATGACAGACATTCTGAAGGGCCCGGCCTGTCAGTCTCCACTCCGCAGCACCGCAAGTCTTTCTGTGATTTAACAATTCCATTGAGAGTGTTGAAACCTGCTCTTGACAAACTCCCCAATGTCCCCTTGTCATTTGCTTGACAAATTCATTTGAAAGGCATTGTTAGCCTTTTATTCTCTACAAAATATTTGTCAGTTATGGAAACAGTTTAGATGCTCTTCTCTAATTGAGAAATTATCTCTCAGTTATTTTTACTTTTCGACAAGACCTGAAATGAAGTATTAACAATAGAAATTTGAAGAAAGACAAAAATGAAAAGAGAATATGTCTCAATTACTGAATAATGAATTGTCACAGGAGTGTTTAACAAGGCTGTGTTACGGGAAAACGTCATGTTGACACACCTGAGAATATATCACTTGAATGCAGGGTGTGCTGTTGTCTCTGTTCTCTTTCCAGCTAAGGAACAACTTGCCATACTTCAGGGGTAACATTTTAAAGGAGTCCCAAATTTTATACTAGTATCCACTTTTAAAAAATAAGTACAAGACAGATAGAAGGAAAGAGCAACAGGGAGGACATTCAGACATGCACACTTTAGATAATCAGCTGGGTATCAACAGGAGCTCCCTAAGGAGTGGCATGGATGGTGAAATATGACAAAAAAGCCACTTGAATTGACTTGAAATGCTAAACATTGTGTTACTTGCCAGACCAATTGCATATTCAATGGGAAGTTTCTTCTTCACAAAACCCTATTTGCCTCCAAGTGTATACTGTCACACATGTGTGTTTAGGAGGCAGCGAAAAAGCCTGAAGGTGAGTGAAATATTGCAAGGCGAGGGGTTGTCACGCGGTACTTACCTGAATCTCTTGATCTCCCAACAGAAAAAATGAAGAAAACTAACTTCATCCATTTCCGGGTTCCAAAATGGCCGCCATGACATCACTTCCGGCGCCCGCCATTGACATCACATCCGGCCACCATAGATGATGTCACTTCCGGCTCCTGAATTCAACGTCATTTCCTGCCAACCATTTCCTGTACTCATTTCCCATCTGTATTTAAACGCCATCTTGTTTCATGAACTTTGTCAAATTTTACCGATTCCAGTACTTTTGATCATTTACACTGGTTTTCATTGCTTTATTTTGACCATTGGACAATATATGGGGACGGCCCCCAAAACTTTATTTTTGTAGAGCTTCTTTTTTTCGTTATTTCCACAATTGGCGTAGCTGGCAGGATATATTTTTTCTAAGATGACGGTAAAACATTACCTCGATACTGTACTTTTCATGATTATGGGCGAGCTTTGTACTTTGAAGATGCAGATAGGCGAAACTTGGACACAGCTAGCCGAGTCCGAGGCTCGGGCTGCAGCCGCAGTATAGACGGAGGCCGCTCAGTAATTACCGACCCAGTTAACGTACCTAACTGAGGACGATGATATCGAGACTTATTTTTTGGTTTTTGAGTGAACCGCTAAGTGGAACGCATGGCTGAGGTCGGAATGGGTGTACCTACTGGCCCCCTACCTGAAGGAGATACTATGATTTAACCGAGGAGCAGGCCGCAGACTATGACGTTCTGAAAACGGAGGTGTTCAAACGCTGTGGCATCTCTCCGGAACAGCAAGCGAGAGAATGGAGGGAGTGGCAATTTGATTTCGAATGACCTTTAAGAACACAGGTGTTCGAGGTGTGGAGTAAGGTGTGTCGTTGGCTAAGGCTTGATATTAACACCTCCCAGAAGATGGCCGAGCTCTTGGCGTGTGAGACCTTTATTCATGCCCTCCCTGAAAATATCACCCAGCAAATCTGGAAACAAAATTTTGAAAACATGAACACCTTGATCAAGGCCACTGAACGTCACTGGGCGGCTTGCAAATCGGGGTGATCAGAACGGTTCTCTCGCCGTATCCAACAGGCATGTGGGGCAGAACCTGAGCCCTCCCGACAAGTTCCCAAGCCTGCTGTCCGTAAAAGGGACAAACATTTCAGCCTTCCCCGCTGTTTCAAGTGTGGGGCGGTTGGTCATCTGTCCCCAAATTGCACCAATGAACCCATGGATTGTTCAATGGTTAGGAGAGAAAGGTACTACGCCGCTGTGATTAACCCTTTGTCTCTTCCTTATACAGGTGCAGTTGCTATAAATAGCAGTAAAGTAAGGGCAATGTTCGATTCCGGGAGTAACATTTCCATTGTTGCTTCCAGATTCGTTTTACCGCGACAATGGCTTAGAATAAAAACTAGCCTAAAGTGTATTCATGGGGATATCCATTATTATAAGACTGCTAGCTGTGTGATTTCTGCAGATCACATCATGACCATACTAAAAGAAAACTTGGAGAAAGCTCAAGCAGCACAGTCTCGTTATTATAATAGAAACACCACCATTCGGGAATTTGTCCTGGGTGATTGTGTAACGGTGCTCGTTCCAACTTCCCATTCTAAATTATTGGCACATTGGCAAGGCCCTTACGAAATTAAGGAAAGGAAAGGACTCATAGATTATTTGGTTAAACAATCAAATCATTGACCGAGTGAGCGAGTATATCATATAAATTTGCTGAAGCCATGGAAGGACAGGGAAATTGATCCCTCCTCCGGCCAGCCTTGTTCCCTTTTCATATCACAGTCTTGCCTTCATTTCGGACATGATTTGACCCCAGAGCAATAACAGGACCTAGAAATGGCTATCCTGTCAGTACTGGAAGTAGTGAACGAGCTACCAGGACGGACTGCTCTGAATGAGCATGACATCATTACTGACCCGGGGGTAATTGTCAGAGAAAAACCTTAAAGGCTCCCAGAGGCAAAAAAGGCAGAAGTAGAGTTGGAAATTAGAAGAATGCTGGAATTAGGAGTTATTGAAGAAAGTTATAGCCCCTGGTCTAGTCCAATTGTCTTAGTTCCTATGCTGGATGGGTCGTGGAGGTTTTGTAATGACTTTCGACGATTTAACCAGGTCTCTAAATTTGATGCGTATCCAATGTCGCTGGTGGGTGATCTGCTCGATCGACTTGGGAACGCTCAATTCCTAACTACTCTTGATATGACTAAAGTGTATTGGCAAATTCCTTTAACGGCCTCCGCTAAAGAAAAAAACGCTTTTAGTACTCCAAGTGGACATTGGCAATACACGGTTCTCCCTTTGGCCACACAATTCATTTAGTGCCGCCTATCTGGATGACGTAGTCATTTATTCCGGCACATGGAAGGAGTATGTATTGCAGGTTAAAATTGTGCTCTCCACTCTGGCACCAGCTGGACTTCGCATTAATCCTAAGAAATGTTTCTTTGGATTGAAAGAAGCCAAATGTTTGGGCTATCTGGTGGGTGGGGGCACTGTTAAACCATAATGTTCCAAAACTGATGCCATCATAAATTGTCCCCGTCCAATGACTAAGAAGCAGGTTAAAGCATTTCTGGGCTTAGCGGGCTACTATCGCCGTTTTGTACATAGTTTTTCTGCAATTGCTACGACCTTATCTAATCTAACAAAGAAAATTGTACCTTTAAAAGTGGTATGGGATGACAAGGCTGATACTGTATACAGTGACTTAAAATTGGCCCTTACGTCAGCACCTATTTTAAAATCTCCTGATTTTTCTTTTCCTTTCATACTCCAGACCGACACATTGGACACAGGATTAGAAACCGTGTTGAGCCAATGTGTCGACGGTGCTGAACACCCCATTATGTACCTCAGCCGGAAACTGCTGGACCGGGAGACCAGGTATGCCGCGGTGGAGTGAGAAGCCTTGGCAATCAAATGGGCTATCACACAGTTAAGGTACTACCTATTGGGTTGGGAATTTACTCTAGTGACGGATCATGCTGCTTTACAGTGGATGTCCCTTTACCGGGAGTCTAATCCCCGAGTCACTAGGTGGTGTTTGGACCTTCAACCTTATCATTTTAGTGTTGTTTATCGTAAAGGTTCCTAGCAGGCTAACGCGGATGCTCTTTCCCGTGCCCACGACCGTTTGGTGCAGGTCGCCCGACCCGATGGGTCTGGGCTGAGGGGGTGGGGGGGGGTCATGTCACACACGTGCGTTTAGGAGGCAGTTAAAAAGCCTAAAGGTGAGTGAAACATCGCAAGATGAGGGGTTGTCACGTGGTACTTACCTGAATCTCTTGATCTCCCAACAGAAAAACAGAAGAAAAATAAAATAAATAAATAAAAATAATTTCATCCATTTCTGGGTTCCAAAATGGCCGCCATGATGTCACTTCCGGCGCCGCCATTAACATCATGTCCGGCCACTATATATAACTTCACTTCTGGCTCCTGAATTCAACCTCATTTCCTGCCAACCATTTCCTGTACTCATTTCCAATCTGTATTTAAACGCCATCTTGTTTCATGAACTTTGTCAAATGTTACTGATTCCAGTACTTTTGATCATTTACACCAGTTTTCATTGCTTTATTTTGTCCGTTGGACAATATACGGGGACAGTCCCCAAAACTTTATTTTTGTGGAGCTTCTTTTTTTTGTTATTTCCACAATGCCTATGACAAAACATTTCAAATAAACCTCTTTGTTATCTTAAAAAGATGTATTCTAGGGAATAAAATTTATATAAAATATTGTCAGGACTTTAATTTACGTATGTAGTCCAAATGTGACAAGCATTCAAAAAGACCATGGGCTATCCAGAAATATATTTTTTTCAGGAATACTATTTACTGTTGTTTTTGTTTTTTTCCCAGTCTATACCTTCTGTTTTTAGTGTATTTTCTGTTACATTTCTGTAAAATCCCCCGGTAGAGCAGATCTTTCAATTTCCAGATCCTCCATTATCTTCTATCTTCTGCTCTTCTTTGCCATCTTCTTATATTATACTCTACCATGGCTGTCCGTTTGTCTGTCCAGCATTTTAAATCACCTGTAGATCACAAACCATTTGAACTATTGCCCTTAAATTTGGTACACAAATACTACATGACATCTACTATCTGCTTTCAGGTTGATGATTGACCTCCAAGGTTATTCCTCTTTTTATTTTTATTTTATTGTAGAATCAACTCTTGACAGCAGCCAGCAGGGCAGCCATGTGGTGCATGTGTACAGGCACTGTTCTCATTCCCTACCACCTTCGTCATCACTTCCCCAACCTCTTCATATCTTAAATCATTCCTGAGGCAGATTGAAGAATTACGTGCCAGGTTAAGTGAAAAATTAAGGAAAATGTACTCAGTAATTGCAACACAAACACTGACTTAATCAGTTTTAATGCAAAATGATGCCAACAAAAGAAGAGAAGAAGCGGGCCGTTAGGGTGGAGAAAAGAAGAGCTGCTTAGGAAGCAGCAAGCACATCAACCTCTGAGCAAACAAATGCTAAATGTACAGAGAAAGAGTATGAAAACTATGAATGCTCAAGTCAAGTGTATTCACTGCACGTTATCATGCAGTGCACTGTTACTAGTTCTTAGTATAATGTACCATCTTTCAAATAACATAACAATCTCTTGCCTCTGCCTTCCTCTTGATTTCTTTTTTTTCACTACTCACTACTGTTTGCTCAGGCATTAGCAGTGGGCACACAGGCACATGCTTACAGTTCTGTGGCTGTTACAGTAAATCACACTGAGTACTAAGGATTTCTTTGATGACAAGAACTGACATGTAAAAGAAGAAAATAGTATACAAAATACACAAGTTGAAATGACCATTCACAAGCTAAATTTGAAACAGTACACTAATCTGTTATTGAAGTCATATAGAATGCTATGTTTTAAGGAGATGTGATGAGCAAGAGACAGTTGGTAAGGGTAGGATGGATTTAATTATCATGTTTGATGATTATTACAATATTTTTATTAGCTGTGACCTTAAAAATAAGGAAAAAATATCCTTCATCGGAGATTTATTTTAGTAAAATAGTATATCTGGTGGGGAAGTCAGGATCCCTCAGCTTTACACTCTAATCATCCGTAGAGAGAAGCTAGGAGCAAAAACACCATCACTGCTCAACACAACAGAGGACTGACAACTGATGGTAGACTTAGGCAGGCAACTTACAGTAAGTTCCCTCAATACTTTGCTAAGACCAAGTTTATACTTCATGCAACGCGACTAGTGCGCCTGTGGATGCTACTGCTATGCAAGCAGTGTACTGTTGATACTTGTGTGTGTACTTTATGAAAATCTTGAGGATTCCACCAGGTGGCAGTGCGAGATATCATCATGGAGAGAAAACAACGTTTGGCTTTGTTGTGTTGTGAATTGCCTGAAACATTCATTAAATTCCCAGAACACCTTGCCACAATATATCAGAAAAGGATGGATGGTTAATGATTACATCCATCAATCCAGAGATGCGCCCATTCCAGCAAGTCATAAACAATTCCTGGACGGGGCATCAGCTCATCGCAAGATGAATACAAGCACACACATACACTAGTGTCATTTTAGCATCACCAAATCTCCAAACCTGCATGTCCTTGGAAGGAAACCGGAGCATACGGTGGAACCCCACCAAGAATACATGCAAACTCCAGGCAGGATGTGACTCCCTGCGAGGCAGCAGCACTACTGCATTCATCAAACATTGCAGCACACACATTGATTGGTGTCATCTGTCGATAGTAAACAAAGACTCTGACGTCACTTTCCAACTTGAACACACTACGCCCCTCGATTTTTTGCTGGTACTGTGACTCACGCAAGCGTCATGTTAATTTCTGAGGACATGCTCAGAGGATGTGTGAAATGAGAGCTGGGAATGCGTGGTAGCCATGATGCCTGCACATACGCGTTCTGAGTGTGAAGTATACACCGGCCCTAAGACCACTGTCTGACTGAACATAGTCTTGGAATCAGGGACAACAAAGAACTTGATTGTGCTGGAGCTTACCATGGCATGAGAGGATAATTTAGAGGATGCCGTCGAGTGCAAGAGGAGCAGTATGAAAGCCTAGTAATTGAATGCCATAGGCAAGGCTGAAGGGCGAGATGCATGTTTGTGGAGATAGGGTGCAGAGGCTTTGCAGGGCAGTCTCTCTGCAGTGCATAGTCTGTACTCAGCATCACAGGGGAAAGGAGAAGAAGAGCCATCTAAAAAAGGATGCAGAGAAACAAACTCTAGATGGCTGTGAATTATGAGAACAAATTCATGGGAGACTGCTACTAGGTCACAAGCTGAGGCTGGGTTGCCTTGGAGTAAGGATGTCTAATGTTCAAAAGACCTAAAATACTCAATGACTCCAAGTAACTCCTCTGATGTGCCCTAGCTTAGCTTAAGCTGAACATAACAGAATAAGAATGTTAAGTTTCATTATTGAAAATCTCTGTAAGTACTGTATGTACAGTATGTAGCCTATATACGTCGGACTTCCAATATAACTCAGGGTCCTGCCACGTGCAAAAGTTCGCTGACAACACTGCTATCGTGGGCTGGAGTGGGCAGGAGGAGGAGTACAGGAACCTAATCAAGAACTTTGTTAAATGGTGTGACTCAAACCACCTACACCTGAACACCAGCAAAAACAAAGAGCTGCTGGTGGATTTTAGGAGGCCCAGGCCCCTCATGGACCCCATGATCATCAGAGGTGACTGCATGCAGAGGGTGCAGACCTATAAATACCTGGGAGTGCAGCTGGATGATAAATTGGACTGGACTACCAATACTGATGCTCGTGCAAGAAAGGACAGAGCCGACTATACTTCCTTAGAAGGCTGGCGTCCTTCAACATCTGCAATTAGATGCTGCAGATGTTGTACCAGACGGTTGTGGCGAGCGGACTCTTCTACGCGGTGGTGTGCTGGGGGGGGCAGCATAAAGAAGAGAGACGCCTCACGCCTGGACAAACTGGTGAGGAAGGAAGGCTCTATTGTAGGCATGGAGCTGGACAGTTTGACATCTGTGGCAGAGCGACGGGCGCTCAGACGGGTTCCTGTCAATCATGGAGAATCCACTGCATCATCTAAACAGTATCATCTCCAGACAAAGGAGCAGCTTCAGCTCCCCCACACTATGCGACTCTTCAATTCCACCTGGGGGGGTAAACGTTAACATTATACAAAGTTATTGTCTGTCTGTATACCTGCATTGTTATCACTCTTTAATTTAATATTTTCTTAATCAGTATGCTGCTGCTGGAGTATGTGAATTTCCCCTTGGGATTAACAAAGTATCTATCTATCTATCTATCTATCTATCTATCTATCTATCTATCTATCTATCTATCTATCTATCTATCTATCTATCTATCTATCTATCTATGAATCACTATGCAAGAATACCATGGATTAATTAATCAAATGTGTTGTACTCAGTTTGTGAAAAATGATGAAGTTAAGCAAGACTGTACACCTCTTTTTGTATGTACTGATACTAAAGCTAAACACCTGAACAAGAATGATTTGTATGTAGCTGTTTAGATAGCTAGGCTCCTTTCTAAGGTTTGTAATTATGAATGAATGAAAAACAGATGAGGCACACATTACTGTCACAAAGCTGGTTTTTTTACACTAATCCTTTTATTACAGTAAAATTCATCACATTACTAGTAAAATTCAATTATCTGCACAAGTTTAAAATATAATAAATTAGTATGATTATAAAATGTATTAGTATGATTATAAAAGCCCAAAAAGAGTAGTTTAATTTTAATAATAATTATTTACTAGCTGTGTGTGGTCTTTGGGACAAAAAAACAACCCGAATACTCCCTAGCAATTTTACTATATTTGTGAACTTGGCAGGTGTCAGCTAACTCTTAAGAATTACCCATTGTAGAGGATGTGGACCCACCTGTGCTTGCTGCCCCAATGGTTTTCGTAAGAAGACAATGGCGATGCCATTTCTTAGTCGTATAGCTGGCATATGAATCCTATTAATCTTTGTCTTGAGAAAATTCCTCCAGATAGACAATGTTTTTTATTGAAAGCTTCAAGCCTTACCCTCTGTAATTGAGGTGTTTCACTTGCATTTTGTTGAGCTGCGGTATTTGCTTCGTTTCGACGTTGTGTCTCTTCATCAGTTTCATTATTGTGTGGCGGCGTTTCTTGCACACAGCTCTTTCATAGTGAGAAGTGAGGCGCATGCTAGTGCCGAAAAATTTTAAAAGTGCATGCATGTGCCATCTAGTGGCTGTGGTTGAACATGAGCAGAGCGGACTGCTCCATACACACACACACATAGGTCTTTCATTTATATATGTCTAATTTATTTATTTTGAAACAATCCCTATACATATCTCAAAAAGGCCATGAATAGCAATTTTATGTACAGCTTCTTAAGGACATAAGTTTCACACACAGGAGGAGTCCATTCTACCCTGATCTGGTTAGATATTGCCTAAGTTGTTCCAATGTCTTACCCAGGTGGTTTTTAAAATTTTTGGAGTATTCAACTTCAACTACATGATTTGATTATTGTTTGTTCCATATTTTATCTTAAATGCTCATTTTCTTATTTTGCACTGGTGGCCTTCCATCCCAGTCTGTCAAATTGCACATTTCATGGTGATACTGTCACATGCCTATATTATACCATTCTTTAGACAGCAATGCATGAAATGTCTGCATATGACATCGGTTGAGATTGACGTACTTGCTTTAGTCGGTCATACTTTACTTCAGTTATCCATTATAACCCAGCTATTAACAGTCTTTGATGCAAGATTTGTCAGGTTTTACAGCTATTTGAACATAAGAACAATTTTGACAAGAATAGACCATTCAGTCCAGCATAGCTAATCAATCCCAATCCCCAAGTAACTTTTGTACATTACTACTATCACCTGATCTGCTTGGTGACTAATTCCATGTATCTAAGATTCTTTGTGTGAAGAAAAGCTCTCTAAAATTTGTAAAAAAAGATACTTAATGCTTAGCCAGCTCCTCTGTAACCCTGTGCCCTTGTTGAACACCTCATTTTAAAATAGCTGACATTCACTCTACATATTTCCTTCATAATTTATATAATTTTTCAATTTTATTTGCAGAAAGCAGAACATTACAATGGCATACTACTAAATTCAAAAATAATAATAGCATAATGGATACAACCATTTACTTCAAAACTGATGTAGACAAACCAAAAGAAAACAGAAATACAAAGGATAAAAAAGGAAAACTAGATTCATCCCCCACCCAATAGAAAAAGAAAAAGAAGACATAAAAAATAAAATAAAAAACTATCATCTTAAATATAATAAAGAAATAATCATATGAGGGGATCAATCACAGACACAGCATGCTCATTCTGAAATAAAATAAATAAATTCTTGCCATATCTTTAAAATGTTTTGGGCTTATTCTCTTAGTTTGTTCCTAATTTGAGATAATATGAAATTAGGGTTGCTTACCCACTGAGTTATAAAAGGAGAGTTTCGATTCTTCCAGTTAAGCAAAACAAGACTTTGTGGCAGGGGTCTGGTGTAGGACATTACAATTGATTATCCCTATGCACTTTAACCCAATCAGGAGTACACCAAAAATCACCATCAATGAATGACAATGACCAAATCAAATACAAAGAATAATACAAATAATAAACAAAAGTAACATTAACCTAAACAAAAGAATAAAAAAACAAACAAATAAGGCACAAATGAAGAATCTGAACCCAAACCAGTTGGGAGCTAGTTGAGAATGCAAGAACTCACAGCAAATCTGAGCCTTAATGTCTTTTCTCTATTGTGACAAGATACCAGAAGAAGATCATAGTGACTCTTTGACAACATGTTCATCTTTTAAACTCAGAAGTCAGCAAAAAATTGGCAGTAAAATAAATAAATATTACATAAAACAATACAAAAGCTGGTCAACCATTATGATTTGTGTTCGTTTTAAACTATTGTCTTTAAAAATGTGCACATAGAGCACTTGAGGCCATAGAACCCAATTTTGGCACTAGTTTTTTTAACTAAAACTTTTTATAATGGTTATGTACTTTTGTGCCTTTACCTATATTGTCTATGTCGGAGAAGTATGTAAAGATTTTTGTCCAAAATTATGCGATTTTAGTGCATTCCGAAGACATATGTCCTAGTGATGATGGAGCACGATGACAAAGCTCGCCAGTTGGATCTTGCCATGGGTACATTTTAGACAATTTTTAAACAAAACTCTTGTGGTCTTTCTTTGTAGCTCAAACCCACAGTCCTGGAATAAACCTAATCAACTTGTCTGGACTCTACCTAGCACTATGCCATTGATTTGCAATAGACAGAGCAAAGCAATGTTTCTACAGAAATGTCTTGTGCAGTTTAAGAATAATCTCCCACAACTTGCATCAGACACAATGTGTTGTTTACCCCAAAATTCTGTCAACCTCCTGTCACACACATGTGTATGGGAGACAGCTAGAGGGATCAATCCAAGGTAATTTCACACCAGGCCATGGGGTGTTGGGGTACATTATTCTTTCCTCTGATATTCTTGCAGATCAAATACGGGAAATTCTGCCCCAGTTCGATAACACCACTTCTGGTTCCAGGCCTGAAGATATCACTTCTGGTTCCGACCATGAAGAAGTCACTTCCAGTTCTGCCCCCATGGCATCTGTATTATCGTAGTATTTCCCTCTACTTACCCTTTACCTGTTTTCTCAAGGGTAAATGTTCTCGTCAGGTTCGTTATCGGGTTGGTCTACTGTTGCACTTTAAAATGAACACACACACATAGATAAACACACACACAGACCCTAACCACAACAGTGCACTATGAATGACACACACACGCTGATTAACCCTTTGCACTTTATACCACACATCAGCCTGTCACTCAGCACTTCAAGAGACTTACTTATTATCGGCATGGACAACATATGATGTTTTAAATAGACCTCAGACCTAAATGTTACTTTTGGTCTCCAAGAAAATATTAAAACACACAAAGACTCAGTATCCCTGACTATAGGCCATTTATCAGCCAAGAATACCTTCTTTTCATACTGTCCCTTAACTATCGAGTGGCGCCTCACTCTCAGCCTTATAAACCTCGCAGCACAGAAATAATGGCAAAAATCTGGCTACCCAGGTGCTCTTAGAAATCTACCTTATTACTTCAATCACTCTAGACATTAAAACAAAGCATAGAATGTTAAAAGCAGCATGGTATTTATTACAAGAATAATAATAATACCACTGGAACAAAGAATAGAAAATAAGTACTGATAGGAAAGTCTGAATATATATATATAGTCTTTAGGAAAAGCTTACGAAAAAGTTGAAATGACAAGGATGAATGTCCCAGGGAGGCGTTTGATTTAGTAATGGATGTTCATGATGCCTTTCTGATGACCAATGTCGTCTTCGTCTGTTCCTCTTCTTCTTCTCCTCCTCCCTCCTGCTCTTTCTTCTTCCTTCTTCTCCTTCTGTTTTCTCTTCTTCCTTCTTCTCCAAACCAAGGCATATTTATTATGAAATATCATGCCTTGGTTACACAACACATGAACCTGATTGGCTGGCTGTCAATGTGATTGATGAATTTTGCTCAAACTCTTTCCCAGATAATAAAGTTCTTTGATATTGCCTGTTTCCCTTTCCCAGGCCATAAATCCCAGATGTCCATCCATAAAGTAATCAATAGCCTGGGGTGTCAGCAGAGCATTCTTTCCCGGGTTGTAAAATAATTGAACCCCAGAATGTCTTCCTTTCAATGTAGGAAACAGCTGTTTGAAAGTGAGGTGTGACAAAACCTGCTTTGATCTGTCTTATTTCATCTGTTATCTTGTCTCGAACAAAATATAATGGAAACCAAAATGTACAGATTTTATACACCATAACAGCATCACTTCCGGTTCTGGCTACAAGAAAGTCACTTCTGGTTCCGACCCCCAGATGACATCACTCCCATCGACCTACTTTAAAAGCAAGACAACCTTGACTTATGTTCAATTAAATTTTGGACTCAAACCTGTTTGTAACTTTGCATGTATTTGCCCTTTTGCAGCCGGCGATTAAGTATACGGGTGGTTGCCCTAAACCTTTTTCTGTGTGTCGAGGCTGATTATTTTCACAATCCTTAATTCCTTCTGTTCAATGTCTTGATGTGACAAGTCTACTTTCTAGTTTAAGACCCCCCACTCTTTGATCATATTTTAGATTTGTTTTTACGTAAGTAAAATATGACGCTTGCATAAATCTGAATTTTGTTCAGGCCCCTCTGAACATTGCTTTATGTTGTCTACCATATATTCAGACTAAAAGAAGTGGGAAATCAAGGTGCTGTGTGTAGATGGGAACACAAATTGACTACAACTTGGGAAGCAAAGGTCTATAGTGCGAGGAACATAAACAGAATTTGGAGACGTTAAAAGTTATGTCCCTCCGGTATCAACACTGGGGGTTGCTGCTCTTTTTAATATACATATTCAATCTCGATAAGAATATAAATAAGAAGCTGGTATAGTTTGCAGATGATACCAAACTAGATGTAAGGGCAGATGATGCAAAATCTGGTAAATAGTTACATACAGACTTGGACAGATTTGTGGCAGATGAAATTTAATGAATGGAAATTATAAGGTATTATGCATAGGAATTAGAAATGTCAGATTTGATTACACTAGGGGAGGAAGCAACTTGAAAGTACTTTTTATGAGAAGTTCCTGGCAGTTATAGCAGAATCATGACTGTCTACATCCAGACAGTGTTCAGAAGCCATTAAGAAGGCTAAAAGAATGTTAGGAGTTGTAGTTAAATGTGTGGAATAGAAGTATGAAGAGGTTATGTTAAAGTTACATAATGCATAATTATGGCCTCGCCTGGAATACCTAATATTCTGTGTGCAGTTTTGGCTCTCCATTTTACCAAAAACACATAGCAGTGTTAGGAAAAGTCAAGAGAAGAGCAACGAGGCTGATTCTTGGACTAAGAAGAACGTATGTGTGACAGGTGTCTGGTCACACTTACAGGTAATCTAACTTTGTCACCATTAAAATATCCGACTACGCCACCCAGTTTTATTAAGAGACTGGGAACTCCTGAAATTTACCAATAATAGCACACGGGTTTCTTTAAATTGGGCGGTGAGTAAACACACAATGAAAGACACAACAGTAATTTTAGAAAAAAGCAACAGTAAGTTCTATTACACAAGACAATATAAGGTACATTAAAAAGATAACCGAACATAACAAAACCTAAACATATCAGGAATCAATTTCCTTTTTTTAAAAAGGAAAATACACAGTCCACCCTCTAAAAGTCCATTAAAAACAAGAATTGGAGGATACAACCTTTAGTGGTGCAGAGTCCAGTTTGTGCACTGTGTTACCCCAACACTTAATTGTTCAACTGTCCATGGAGGAACTCTGTTCCCCGGACACTTGTTCCCCTACAGAAGTTGTGTCAAATTGTTGAATCCCTGTCAGCGTCTGTTGTTCCTTTTTCTTCCACTCTGGGCTCCTTGTGTTGCTGTGACCTAGGCACGCCTCATTTCTTGTCTGTCAGCTTTGCTTGGTCCTCTCATGCGGCTTCCCTCTCTCGCTGGACCCACAACTGGCGTCTCCTTGTAGAGCTGTCTCTTCCTCCCTGGAAGTAAATGTTGCCGTCCTTGTGCCTCACGTCGTGCCAGCCAGGTACCTTCGTCTGCCTGCAAGCCCCTGTGCTCTGTCCGAGTGTCTTGGCAGCGTTTTCTGTGAACTGTCCTCTCTGCCTTCTGCTGCCCAGGAGTTAAATCTTCTTCAGTCCCTGCTGTTGTCAGTCCTGGACAATCAGTTTAATCAATGGCACATCTAAATTTCCTGGGTTTAACAATTAATGAAAACACAAGTTAACAAAGTGTATTGTTACCAACCGTTAATGAGTACAGAGCTGCTGATTAGAAACCAATATTGTCAAACATGTTCATTTCAGGTAAATACAGACATCCTCCAAGGCCAGACTTCAAAGCGGTGACTCCTTTGCAAGATAGCAAATACCTACACAGACAACCCTGACACAATCAGTAACTGGATTATCCAGGATCCTCCAAGGAAGTTGCAGTTCTTTTATCACACGTGGTATTGTTTGTGTCCTGCGGTGGGTTGGCACCCTGCCCAGGATTGTTTCCTGCCTTGTGCCCTGTGTTGGCTGGGATTGGCTCCAGCAGACCCCCGTGACCCTGTGTCCGGATTCAGCGGGTTGGAAAATGGATGGATGGATGGTATTGTTTGTATACTCAACCAGCCAGACTTCAAAGCGGTGACTCCTTTGCATGACAGAAAATACCTACACAGACAACCCTGACACAATCAGTAACTGGCTTATCCAGGAAATCGAAAAACAAGGTCCCCTTCTGACATATGAGCTATGTGGAAAGATTGAAGACATTGAATCTTTTCAGTTTAAACAAATGGAGATTTAGAGGTGACATGATTGCAGTGTTTAAAATTATGAAAGGAATTAGAACAGTGGATCTCAGTTGTTACTTTAAAATGAGTTCAATAAGAACACAGGAACACAGCTGGAAACTTGTTATTAGTAAATTTTGTCACAGACAGAACCACAGACACAAGAAATAAACTACCAGATAGTGTAGTGGGGAGTAGGACTTCAGGGACCTTCAAAACTTAGTTAGTCTATTAGTTTAAAATTAGTTCTTCAAACAAAACAAAGGGACATAGATTAAGGGCTGATGTCGACTTTTGTCAAAAGGACGAGTTGACGATGGTAATCAACTGTAAACTGTGCCAAAACAAACCATTAGGTTTTATTTGGACTCTCGTTGCTAGAAGAAAAGTTAGCTTCATTAGTTTGACTGAGATTTGCTGTGCTCGTGTGAGTAGTAAGGTGCAAACAAGAGCAAAAATGGCACTGACATAATGTCGAGAGATCAAAGCGAATGCGTAAAGCAAAATACTCCGTGGACAAAGTTTTGCCTATTATCTCTGAACTGGACTATGACTTGTCGGACTCCGATTTTGAAACAAGTGATCGAAAACGAATGTGAGGTTCCAGTTTCAGCTGACGTGGTTCCCAGGTAATCGTGTAGCTGACACGCCTACAGCAATGTTTGCCAGGAGGACTGCCACTTAACAATAGTAAGAGGTAGACACCAGATTACAATGCACTGTGACCATGACCGTTGCTGTGGCTGCCGCCCCAGTCACATGAAGACAGCAGGGCAGCAAATCTGCCGCACATTCTTGGCAAAGTGGCAGCAACAGACGTTTTATGTTGATTTCTGTGTGAAACCACTGCTTTTCAGAAACTATGTTTTTTGGAAAAAAAATTCAGCCCCCAAAGAGTTAAAGAAAATTTTCTGACACATGGAATTTATTACCAAATGGAATGGTAGATAGTAGGATTTTAGGAAACTTCAAAAGACAACTTGACATTACTTTGAAGAAATTAGGTGGATAGGATTGGAGAGTTGCTTGATCTGAATGGCCTGTTCTGGTCAACAATATTCTAATGCTGTAATATTTACTTATTTATTTTTCTAAAATGTAATTTATGCAGCTATGTTATTCTGTGGATGGATAAATCAATAACTGGAACTGATTGTTCTACATGGAATCTGCTATGTCTGGAGAAAATATGTGGGTTTGAGGAAGGAATGTCAATTTATTTATTTTTGTAAAAAAGATACTTTGAGATTCCAAACAACTTCAGTTTATGAATATAATCTAACATTAATGCATAGCAGGCTTTTTTTACTTGAAAATTTTCCACAAATTTATCAAAGCTGAAAAGAGACACTTAAGGAAAACATAAGAAAACAATTATTCTCAAAAAGCAGTTGGGTTTACAAAGCATTTCCAAGACATTAAGCACACCGTGAGTACCAAATGAGGCTTTTAGCCTCAGTACCACACACCACCTCTCACATGTTCACCACAGAATCTCAGATGTGCAGTTACAAGGCAGACATACAGACTGTAACATGATTTTTTTAGTGAACAATGCAAAAAGACAGATGAACAATTTAAACAGCTATGATTATTTTTTACGTTAAGTTCCATAGAAGATACACAGTTCTGTTGCCTCAGTTTGCACGCTTTAGGCCGGGCATCATTGTTAAGATCACTAAAACAAATCTTCTCACACTATTCTAAGTGTTTGTATCGCAATCTTCTCTTCAAATTGACTGAAGTCAAATTAAAAAGGTGAATAAAAAAACAAAAAATGATCCCTTTCTTTTTAGTTTTTACAACCTGCAGCAAAAAAACAAAAAACACAAAAACATCCATAACTACACCTTCCAATGCCACTCAAAATTGTTATTGCATGGCAAAGTGAATTATAACTCAGATGCTTAAAGGTTACTTTTTTAAAAAAAAGCAGGTTTAACAGGTTCCTGACATACATTAGCCACCAATTAGGTCATATTATCTTGCTAAATTTTGTATACTTTATGTATTTTGACCTTTTCACTTTGTTTTTGTAATTAGATTTTTCTATTTGCCAACTTCCCTCTGTTTAGGGCAACTTTTGGCCTTAACATATCTACATTTTTCCCTGTTTATTTATCTTTCTGTTACATACCCAAAATTATACTGACCTATGTTTTCTTTCTGTAATATTGTAAAATATAGATCAGGTTCATAAACCTGGAGGGCCAGCATTAATGCTTCAACTAATATTTTAATTAGAAAACAATTCTTGATGCTAATGAATCATATTATTTAGTTCTATGGCTAGTGAGTGCACTTATTATGCCCCATCAGACATTTCCAAAACTGATTTTTTTTCTGAAGACATCATCAAAACGTTTTAGACTTTTTTTTTCTGTTTAAATATTTTACTGAAACTATACTGACACTATATTGGTCACACACATCGGTCATCTGCCTGGTTCACATTTATTATTTAGCCACTAGCTAACAAAAAGAAACAAGCATTCATAATACAAATTAAGAGAAAATTAGCTGGAACAAAACCTGCAGCCACCACAGCCCTCCAGTATCTGAGTTTGGCACTCCTGCTCTTGGCACACATTTCACTACTCTGAGTTTTATATGAGTAAAACTGTCATTTTATTTTAAGCAATTTGTACTAATTCTATAATGCCAAGCAATAAACAAGATGTATCAGACAAGGGAAGAATGGCAAAATAATCCAGCTCTTAATGGTGTCAATGCCACCCTCAACCCACAACAGGAAGACAGAACGATCGTGCCAAACAAAAAGGAATCCATAATGATGGAACAACTGTCTGTAACCTTCATAGAATGTTATGCTTTGCTCGGCACTCATCACAATTGTTCAACCAACTTAATCCAGTCTGTCAAAGAAGCAACGGCTGCAATATGAGAGCTCAACAATATTAGTTTGTGGTGGAATACATTTCTTGATACACCTGTTATAGATGTTGGGCAAACTTATCTCGTTCTTCCTCAAGTTTTTATTTGGTTTGGAGGGAAACAAATCAGAGACCATTGCTGTTTTGGAATTAAATAAATGCGTTAATTGTGTTACCACCTCATTATAATTCCAAATTTGTCATAGTTTTTCAGTTCATTTTTTTCTCTGCTTGGTGTAGATTTTGTCCGTGATCATCCTTGAATTTCAAAAGTACCTTTTCAGGTAAAATCTGGAGGTGGCTCAAAGTAACAACTTGATGTGATTTAACTTACTATTTTAAGTTTTTGCTGATTTTAAATTGTTTTTTTGTATGAGCATCAAAAGGCTATCTATCTATCTATCTATCTATCTATCTATCTATCTATCTATCTATCTATCTATCTATCTATCTATCTATCTATCACTTCATTTTCTCCCTTTTGGTGACCTTCCCAAAAGGTGATTCATAAAAGTTGTTCTGTCAAACTTCATTTTCTGCCATGCTCTTAGGTTCTTCTGTTAGGTGTTGTACCAGATTTGAATATCCAGAGGATCTGTTGGACCATGGCAAAGCCAAAGACCACCTGTGTTTTTTAGTTCCAGTTGACCTCCCTGAATTACCTGCTGGCAAAAGTGAAGTTAAGCAGTCATGTGAGTTACATGAAAAGGCGCTTGAGAAAATGAGAGAAAAAACTAAGAGAAGACACTGTGAAAAGCCTAAGAGCCATACCACATGCAGAATCTAAACAAGGATTGCCAGGAGTCAAGTAAAAGACATTTTCTCACCAAAATTGAGATGCTGAAATAGTGAAACAAAATTGTGAATTGTAATGCTATGAGTCGTAAACAAGAAGACATAAAATACCGAGATCACAAAGACTGAGGTTGTCTAAAAGATGAATCCATAATCTTCAATGCAGTCCAGAATGGCACACTGAATTATCTAGAGAAGCATCAATGATGTGGTATATTTTTTAGGAGACAGCTCCTAAGAGAAGTGCAGCGCTTTCCAGAAACACAGTTACAAAATGCTGAAGCAACAGGAATGTGACATGCTTAAAATTACATGATAAAACATTTCCACAAGTTTCCAAAAAAGGTTGTTTATACAAAGCATGCATTAATACTCCCTGAGTTTAACACTTTTCAAAAACCTGCAATAGAAGAACAAGAAACAATTATAAATTAGGAAATCCCATTTTAAATAATTTTACAATATTTTTGCCCTTCATTTTCATTATAGTGTTTGATTTATTTATTTTACATATTTTTATGTCTGGTTGGAAATCTTTTATTGTCTTCAGAGATCCAAGACGGCCTGAACCTTGTGATGTTTCAAGATGTGGTAAAATTGAACAGTCAGCATGAATGTGAGAGTTAGGCAGGTGGCATCATGGAAGACATAACCCCCTATAAATGGAATTCTAAAAGTATAATTTAATCATCAAGTTTCATTTCTATTAATTTCCAGGTAATCTCCTTTTAACATTCAATGTATGTTTTTTTTCCATTCATTCTAGACTATTTTGCTCTGAAGGAACTAGTTGATTTTATACAGGCACTCACAATGATCACAAAGGAACATTGCAAAGCAACGTTTTTAAGGTTTTATTGTTAACTGATTTTCTCAGAATAGGTCTGTTAAGATTTTTACACTACATACTTTTATTTTTTTCTGTGACTCTCAGCCACAGTTGCAATTTCATGGAAGAGTTTATTAAAATGTTGCCCTTTTTTGTTTAGTTTACAGTCAGAGAAAACAAACCAGTGGGCTTCTTTCAATCTGCAAAAGTTGTAGCCCCACTCAGAGGTCCTCATGGAGTTCTGTCTCCATTTATGGTCTCAACCACACAGTGTAAATGGAGGTGCAGGCATAGATAGTAAACCATCATCAAGCATCATCATCAGATCAGTAGCTTCCCCTTCATCTTAATCATCTATACAGTCACTGCAAAACACTGCCCTGATTCATTAATTCATTTATGACCCATTATGACCATCTTATCATTATTATTATTGTGGTATCACATCTGACAGGTTTTTAAAATGCTTACTATAGTGTACTTCATCCTTTAGTAATTTATTAGCCAGGTCTATGTTTTGTAGCAGCAAGTGACTAATACATGCACTATAGGTACCACCTAATGTAAACTGTTTAAAAAACAGCCTTTAAGTGCATTTATTTAATTTGATATTAAATTATTAATAAACATTCAATAAGTACAGCCATTATTTGACTTTCTCCACTATCATTTGCATACATAATCTGTCAGCCCCAGACTGACATACCATTTATGGAGGTTGACATTTCAGGTCTTCCAACATTTCACATTGCAGTGAATAATTAAATGTTTTCATAGTTCCTCCTCCTCTATAAAGATTACAGCTCTTTGTAACAATCTGCTGCTGTGATGCATTGCAGCTTGTCATCCAAAGTATAAGATTACAAAAAATGCTTCCCATAATGAGTTGTGGATTGTTTTGTTGTCATGGTCATGAAAGCAACAACTTACAATAAATGTCTATTGCATCAAATGGTCTGAAAGTCAAATGTCACATCAATTAGTACTTCAAAACCACAATAGGATGAAAAGGATTTTAAAAATTTTATTTCTATTTAACGTATCCATTTTCTGAACCTGCATTTCCCAATTTTAGGTGTCAGAATACATAAGAATGTTCTGGCAGCATAAACCTATAAACAGTTCTCGATGGACACAAATGAATTACAGGGCACAATTGTCCACAAACATATGCTAACTAATAATGGACTGGTTTAGAATTTCTCATCATCTCAACTAAGCACGAACGTGGGGTGTGGGAAGAAACCAGTGAACTGAGAGTTGTCCAAAATTACCACAGCAGAATGTGAAGATTCCACATACAGCAGAATAGGACTATATGGTGATCTGTGAGCTTACTACCATTATTTCCATCACAGCAAAATTACACAGAGCGGTTGTTTTAATGGCTTAAATGGGAATTCCTCCAAAAAAGTACCTTAATTACAGTACGTAAATAATATTTTCATGATCATTCTACACAATGTGTGCGAGTGTATATATAAATATATATATACAGTATATATATATAAATGAGCCTATGGGACATCTTCAAGGCTCTGTTGCTAACCTTTCCTCCCCTTTTGCCTACAATTCTGAGGGACACAATCCAGATTAATTATATTATTATATTAATTCTAGTTTCAGAATGCAAAGTTCACTCACTCATCAGCAAAAACACTATTTCCTGTGTAGTCAAAAAACTGATTTTTTTTTTTGGATGGCGTCCAGGACAGGAAAAAAGAGATGGGATCACATTGTAAACTGGAAAGAGAAATTTCATCAAAGCTCAAGGAAGAAGCAACACTGAGTAGTTAGCAAGTGCTGTTTTTTTTTTTTGTTTTTTTTTTTGCTGTAGACTGCCAGGCTCTCGTGCTGGTTAACTGATGCCCCTACCACCCCCATGCAGGATCAAGTGCAGACAACAGTACATAACTTATATATCAAATGTTGTTACAAGGCTTGAAAGCCAGCTCACTTGAGCAGTATTTTCTTCTCTGTCTTGTACAGACTGTACACATCTCTGCCTCTGCCTTCCTTCAACTGAACGCTTCCAAGGAGGATGTCTTTGAGCTTCTTTAATCTGAAGGAACCGCTACTGGAGCAAAATAACTAAGAAGATGTCAGGTTTACTGTGTGTTTGAATAAAGCACCAATACTGTTTCTCCACATGCCAGAATGAAAGTCTCTTTGCCCAGTTCTCCCTTGGCTGAATTTGATTTCAACACAGATGGCCACATGTGACAAGATATTGTCACCCTTGGGTCCAAAGTTTCACAGGTTCATTCAGGCTTTTCAAGAAGCAGAAACTTTACTCAAATACAGCATACTAAAGGATAAAGAATAAAGCAGAGGACGTCTGGGGGAAGAGAGACAAGGCAGTGAGACCCTAGGACAGCCACGGTGTGGTCTTTCAAATGTTCGAAAACCACGCATGACATGCAGAACACGTGGCACAGCAGCAAGCAGCAGGCTAGCAGCTGATCCACAAAGATGAAATGAAAAACTGTGTTTGTTTCCATTGTATCACTGTTTAAGAAGGGATTTTGGAGGAACGGCCATATCCTCTTGGGGCCGCGTTCACCATGTTCACAATATATTCACATTTGCAGACTTTAAAAGGGCACTACATTAAACTGAGGAAAAAACTCAAAAAGAAATGTGGTACTTGAGTGAAGAGCGTAAGCAAATGAGAATCACAGACATCTAAAAATGATAATAATATATACTTAAATTTCTCATTATTCCTACTGATTACACATTTCAATTAAAAATACACTTTCCTTTTTCGATAACATTAACAAAAGCCAAGTCACTAGGAAATGGAGAAAACAAGCAGGGATTGATCTTATGTAGGATTGTTTTCCTCATGGACAAGTGTGCATAGCATTGTTCAAATATAAGCAGCTAATATTATTATTTTTATTACTGTAGTTATTATTTGACTGACTTCTTTATCCAAGGTGACTTACAAAATTTAAAGATACAATTGGTTACAAGAAACATTTTTTACATATGATCTTGTCAATGCTGGTTTGGAGTTTTGGAATATGTTTGATGGTGGAAAATCACAATACTTCCATTATTCCGGTTTTTGCAGAGATTCTCTGTCATTGTGATGTATCTAAAGTTTTATTCCCAGTTATGAAACTGTATTTAAATTTCTCTCAGTATTTTGGCCACCTACCGTAGACAGACCTTGATCATGTTTAATTTTTCATCAAAAATTAATTTATCTGACCCATACTTAATACTTTCCACCATAGCAATATTTTCTGTTTTTGTCAATTTCTGGACTTTGAGTCAGCTTTGAAAGATGTCTTTCCAATGTTGGAATTTTCTCCAGCCCAACTCTTGATTGGGGTATGAATAAAGGACTAGTCCTATGACAAATTGAATATGAAAGATGTCAATCTACAAAGACATATTTGTTGCAAACACCTTGCGAGAAAGGCGTGTTCAGGTGAAATAGAGGGTGAATGGAATTGACCAGGTGATGGAAAGCACAAAAGGAGTGTGTCAAAAATCATAATCTTTAAAAAAGGCAGTGGTCAGAACACTAAATCTATCAAAACTAAACCTCAAAGTCAGAAGTTTAAACCAGATGTTGTAATCAAAGTACCAAAGACAGTTTTCAGGCTAACTTGTTTTGTTTGCCCCAATTGAACTCCAGTGAAACAAAAGGTTTTCAGAAGTGAACCTTAAAGCCTGGATACCATAAGCTGTATGCTGCTATCTTATATAGGCAGGGCATAACAACCATAAACAATATGGCCACAACCATGCAAAGATTGTCACAAAATGGTCACGATCATCCATCAAAACGACGTCAATAGCAGAATGATAAAAAATATAAATAAATGAAAAAACAATGTAAATGTTCCAAATGTGATGTCAAAATTGTTCTCTGGCAACAGAAATTCAATGATAGCATGATATTTGACTTTGTGGTTTTCTGCATTCATATTTATTGACTCTAAAGCAAGAAACATACACTATAAACAACAAATATCATAAACTTGTACTTTACATATCTTGGTAGTTAAATTGTTGACATTTACAAAATTAGTATTGCAGATTGTTCTTTTTAGGTTTAGACTCAGTGTTCTCTGATAAGAACCTTAGAACAATTACGACAAGATCAGACCATTCAGCCCAAGAATTCCATCTATACTATTCACCAAAATGACATCAAGGTCCCTAAAGTCCTGTCCACCACACTACTTGGTCTCTTATTCCAGGTGTCTATGGTTTACCTTGAATATATTGTGGGTACTATGGAAAAAAATCAGATGTAAAAAAAATCTGTAAAATGAACATTTAACATTTTTTAAAAATAATTAAATGAGAAGTTCCAAAAAATTTGCTATAAAGAGCAGTGAACTGCAAAGAACTAAATCAAATCAGTATTTCACATGAGCACCCTATACCTTTAAAACTGTATCAATTCTCTTTCTGTCATGAAGTTTTATAAGAAAGTCAGCTGAACGTCTGGCAAGTTCTCCAAGTTGTTTGGAACACAGTTCTTCTGCAGACTTTGGTTCGATCACTCCAGGTGATCCCAGGCAGCCTCGCTGGTGATGAGATGAAGTTTCTGTTGGGCCATATGATGTGTTGTAGAACTTCCTGCTCTTCTTTTTGCTAGCTTTCTTTTTTATTACTTTGACCGTATGTCTGGAGTCATTGTCCTTCTGAAGAATTCATTTGGGACAATCAGACTCCTTCTTTATGATATTGCATGATAGATAAGAATCGGCCTGTACTGCTACAGGGATCCTCCACTATACTTTTGTACTGCCTGCAGACTTTCATCCACGTACCCCTCTCCTGACTGAGTCAAACCCAAAAATTTCAAGTTTTGGCTGCTGTTTTTCTGCACTTTAGAGGAAAGTGCTTTTAGCAGCAACTTTCCCATAAATGGCAAGACGTTCCCAGACTTTTGAAGGATGGACTTGGGTTTCAGTGGTTTCCATGAGTTCAGAACTGATAGCAGTGCTGGACTTGTTCTGATTTTGAAGGAATGTCAATTTTTTATTGTATCTCATGCACTCAGTTTCTTTAGCCGACTGCCGTGTTTCTGGTCCTCAGCCTTGCTTGTTTCCTTACACGTCCTTAGAAGAGCTTGGACAGCACACCTTCGAACACCTGTCTGCCACAAAATTTTTGCTTTTTAGAGACTTAGATGATGTTTTGATGATGTAGGGTTACCACCTTGTGTTGGGTTGCTATGCTTTGCCTTGTCAAGGTGTAAGAACTGGTGATTGTGAATGTTTAAATAATAAGTGAATGATTCCAACAGCCTGGCAATTTTATTACAATAGGCAATTGTTCCATGTATGTTTAGTTTATTTAAAAGTGAACCTAAGGACACACATGATACATACTGTATATTCATCCCTGCCCAAATATTATTTGTAAATCCATACTTTTAGTAAATGGTGTCATGTCATGATGGGCAATTTACCACAACTTAGACGTCTGGCTGAAGCTCTGCGGCTTCATTTTGTGTTTTTCATTAAATAATGTTTATATTCAGATTGTTGTGAGAAGCAGTCTCAGACAAATTGAAAAAGGGCAGGAGACCTCCTAAAACTCCCATTAAGCAGGTCAGGACTTGAACCAGTCTACTCAGATATGGTTTTACTTCAGGCAGTAGGCAACTAACTACAGCCTTCAGGCTTTGGCCTACACAGGCCAAAAACAGAGATTTGGAATGCAATGAAAGTCCAAAGATGATTTGCAAGGTAGAGAGACATCATAAAAATCTGGTGTTTAAGAACAATCAAGAAAGAGGAAAAAATAAGACAAAAGTTACAAAAAGTATTTGTCTAAAAGGCAATCTGAAGTGAACAAGTCCCAACACACAACACAGAAACAGAAGCTAAATAATCCAATAAGTATAATTCAAAAATCAAGACAAAAACAATACTTACAGTAACTTCAAACAACACTCAATTAACCACTGCTGGATCCTTCTTTCTGACCTAAGTATAAAGGTAGGAGGGCCCAGCAGCAGTAATGTCAGGTTGGCTCTGCTTCCTGGAGTTACACTCATGAAATACAAGAAAAGGTTGCACCTTTAAAGATACAGTGGAACCTAGGTTCACGAACGTCTCGGTACACGTACAAATCGGTTTACGGCCAAAAAGTTCGCCAAACTTTTTCCTTGGTTCATGACCACACACTCGGTATACGAACAAGCCAGTTTCCCTTTCGGTTTGTACATGTTCAGTCTCTCCCTGTGCATTTACTGTGCAGCGAGCAAGAGAGAGAGCGAGAAAGCGCGACACACACACACACACACACAGGCAGAGCGAGAGAGACAGACACACACACAGGCAGCGCAAGAGAGAGATATGCACACACACAGGCAACACGAGAGAGAGAGACACGCACACACACAGGCAGCGCGAGAGAGAGGCGCGCACAGCGCAAGAGAGAGAGAGAGACACACACACACAGGCAGCGCGAGAGAGAGACGCTCACACACACAGGCAGCGCGCGAGAGAGAGAGAGAGACACGCATTCACACAGGCAGCGCGAGAGAGAGAGCTGGACGCATAAGGTAGGAAAGCAGTTAAAGAATGCACTGGGCTTGATTTTGTTTTCACTTCTGTTTACAGCGATCGGTTCGTAGCGTGCATTGTTGCAATGTTACTTTTCTTGGTGGTTTATTAAATTACGGATTTTTTCAAATGTTCATTTTTTTTCCCTGTGCTTAAAACGCATTAAAAAAAAAAGTTGGTAGCGCTATAGCGCGAACTATTGAAGTGTTAGTTTTCTCTGTTGTTCAAGGTTTTCTCAGTGTTATTCAATGTTTTTACATTTAGTTTACTATTACGCTGTGCATTCTATGGTTTAATTAACTATATTTGTGCTTAAAAACTTAAAAAAAAATCTATATTTACATAAAGTTCGTATGGTCTGGAATGGATTAATTGTATTTACATACAATCCTATGGGGGAAATTGCTTTGGTTCATGACCAAATCGGTTTACGACCAGAGTTTTGGAACGAATTATGGTCGTGAACCAAGGTTCCACTGTATAGACCTTGATAAATAAAACAGAAAGTGGTGTAAAATAATAATTCAAAAATAACAAACATAAGTGATTCTGCTCAGCATAAGTGGGCTTGGAAAATGTTATGGTATGGTATAATAAACATGCCAAGGAAAAATAAAACTCTGTCTGAAACAGGACACAGATCTTTTTCTTTTCTCTTTGCTACTTTATTTGACTACAGTTGACATATGCTTGTTTGTAGTTTGACCATAATGCTTATATTCTGTTTATTTTTTCACTTATTTTGGCTGATTGGCTAAGTTTTTTTTTAAGTCTGAATGTCAATATTCTTAACATGAATCCTTCCTTTAATATTCTGGCTGACTCCACTTGCCTTCTCACACACTAGCAAATCCTTCATTCTCACAAACAGTTCCACTCTTAAACTATGATGGCTAAAAGGAAAGTACATTAATTTTTGATATAAGGTGAGCATGCATGGACATTATACAATAATGAGTTCCTTAGATAACATTCAATGAAAGCAGTGACTTTTATTGATCCCTTATTTTCTAGTGACATGAGACATCAAACATTTTATTAATAAATATATTACTTTCACTTTTTTCCCTCCAATATTTTCTTCTGATACTGGTATTTGTAAATTTTTCTTTTCAATCATGCTGATCATACATTGCAAAATGAAAAACAAATCTGTGATATTACTGAACACAAAAACAAAATAAAAATTCTCATCCCAGCTATGTTTCATACTCCCACACCCAGACTCCACCAATGATATAAAAAAGACATGATGGCTTGACATAGCATGGACTTTTATGGCTTGTTCTAATGTACCGGTGGCTAAGCGCCGCTTTTAGAAACATTTACTCCTGAGTCCACCTCGAAGGGATATGAAAAAAGAGCTCAGGCTAATTAGCTTGAAAAACAATAGCTCCCCAATCACCATTCCATTGTACTCCCAAGCATTGTCCAGCAGATCCAATTACAAGCACTCGATAAACAAGAGGCTATATTAGACGTGCAGTTGTTATCATTGTTCTGAATTTTGATACTCAAGTCCCCCAGCTCTTGTGCTTTTGAACACAACAGCAAAATGAATGTGAAAACCCAGCTGTCCCAGATGGGCACTGAGTGGACTGTTAAATGGCAGGGACCTGCTCAGTCTTTTTTCCTTTTGCGGACACAAGGCTAAGGGTCTGAGTAATTAAGCATCAGAGGTGCAAGTGAGAGAGGGAACAAAATGTTAATGTTATTTTGATGGATGGAGTCAAAAGTGATTTCTTTGGGTAAGCAGGGATTATTAGGCAGCTGCTTATGGGATGGTGGCCTCTTTGTAGGCATGTGCCAGTCACAGCCTGCAAGAGGAGTGGAATTTGATTGAGAATTTACAATTGGCTTCAATAAAAAAAGAAAAAATGAAATTCTGTATTACTAAAGAAGAAAACTCATTTTAAATTGTTGGCTCAGAGATCATACATGGAAAATTTTATTTGCATTACGTGTCAGACATGCATGCTTACTGTGGCTGATCGGTTAATTTATGGCCATTAGCTGAGTAAATGGTAAATTAATAGATGCATGTTTTAAAATAATGGTAATGGTCTTAAAGCAGCTGTGCTGTAAAACAATAGTTTAAAGCAGCTAGATAATGGCCAAATGTCCCTTTGTATAATGTGTTTGGTTATAATTTTTTTTCTACTTCTTATTTTTTATTATTGTTTCTACCGTTTTGCTGCTGTTGCCTCCAGCTGGTACCCTGAAGAGGTGATGGCTGGTCTGAGCAGCCATAGCAGTAGAAGAAGTAGCTTCAGTACATAATCAAGCACTCATACTATTACTGCACAATTTGTTTAGATCCATTATTCAACATATGCATAACATACACTAACCACAATGCCACTGTGTTGAACAGTGTTTTTCAGATTGTAATTTCACTGAGCAAATTATTAGGAACACCTGTACACCTGCTTATCCATGCAGTTATCTAATCAGCTTAATGCGTGGCAGCAGCACAATACATAAAATCATGCAGGTCAGGAGCTTCAATCAATGTTCACATCAAACAGCAGGATGGAAAAAATGTGACCTCTGTAATTTCGATCATAGCATGATTGTTGGTGCCAGACAGACTGGTTTAAATATTCCTGTAACTATTGATCTCCTTGAATTTTCACATGCACCCGTCTCTAGAATTTACACAGATTGCTGTGAAAAACAAAAACATCCAGTGAGTAACAGTTTTTATGGATGGTAACACTTTGTTGGATGAGTGTGGTCAGAGGAACATGGCCAGACCTGTTTGAGCTGGCTATGCTAATTCAGATAACCACTATGTACATCTGTGGTGAGGAGAAAAGAATCTCAAAATGCGCTACAACAGCAGAGGGCCATTTCGGATTCCACTCCTGCCAACCCAGAGCAGAAAGCTGAGGATGCAGTAGGTACATAATCACCAAACCTCTACAGCTGAAGACTGGAAAAACATAGCATGGTCTGATGAATCTCAATTTCTGCTGAGGCACACAAATGGTAGGATTAGAATTTGAAGCCAGCAGCATGAATCCATGCACCCAATGTGTTTTGTGTCAACATTCCAGGCTGGTGGTAGTGTAAAGGTGTGGGGAATGTTTTCTTGACACACGTTGGGCCTGTTTATACCAAACAATCATCGCCTGAATGAAACAATCTATTTGATTATTGTTGCAGACCAAGTGCATCCCTTTATGGCCACATTTTGCCTATCTTCTAATGGCTACTTCCAGCGCAATAATGCAACATCTTAAAAAGTAAAAGTCATCTCAGATTGGTTTCATGAACATGACAATGAGTTCAGTGTTCTTCAGTGGCCTTCCCAGTCACCAGATCTGAATCTGATAGAACACCTTTTGGGATGTGGTAGAATGGGAGATTTGAAGCATGAATGTGCCGCTGACAAATCTGCAGAAACTGCACAATGCAATTATGTCAACATGGACCAGAATCTCCAATGAATGTTTCCAAAATCTTGTGGAATTCATGCCATGAAGAACTGAGGCTGTTTTGAAAGCAAATGAAGGGTCATCCTAGTGTTAGTATAGTGTTCCTAATAATTTTCTCCATAAATGTACGTAGTTCAAAAAAATAAGGGAACATGTAATCATCACAGTCTAACACCAAGTCAGTTTATCTTCAGAAATATCAATCTATCCAAGTTCAATCTGAATCAACTTCCCCTGCCTCGGTGGAAATGAAAGTGACACTAAGTACACTGTAGAGGCAAGCCCCAAAAAGGGAATGGTTCTGCAGGTGGTGGTCACAGACAATTGCTCTGTTCTTATCCTCCCTCACTGATTCATTCAGAGATAACTCATTTAGTGCAGCGTGGATGGAATGAGCGAAAGAAGGTATCAGGAATATAGTGTAATCATAAAATTAAGAAGAAGGATAAAGGTGAGGTTTTTAATACAGTGGTAAGACCAGTAATGATGTATGGAAGTGAGACTTGGGAAGTAAAGGGAGCACAGGAGAAGTTATATGTGGTAGATAGGAGAAGGTTGAGATGAATGTGTGGAGTTACTAAAATGGACAAAATAAGAAGACAGTCAGAGGTACAATAAAAGTGGAAGAAATATCTAAGAAAGTACAGGAAAGTAAGTTGAAGTGGTAGGAACATGTACCGAGGAGAAACAATGAATATGTGAGCAAAAGAGTGATGGGAATGGAAGAACAAAGGAAGAGAAAGCAAGGGAGGCCAAAGCAGAGGTGAATGGAAAAAAGTAAAAGAAGACCTGAAAGAAAAGGGCTTGCCTGGCAAGGAGGTGCAGGACCAAGCTGCATGGAGAAGATTGATCAAGCACATCGACCCCAGATACAAGTGGGAAAAGATGAAGAGGAAGAAGAAGGTGTGTTTTAATTCTATTAGTTATCATTTATTCTGTTAAGGATCACAATAATGAAAATCTATCCCAGTACAATTGGGCACAATGCAGGAACCAACACTTACACCTGCACTTGGGCTAATTTGAAACTGCCAGTCAATTAACCCTGCAGAGATCTGGGACGAAAAACAGTACTGATTATGTTATGTTGCTATTCACGGTCATACAGGCTGACCTGGGCCATACAGGCTACAAGAATCCTGAATTTAATTAAGATGTAGGGAAAAAAATTCTGTTCTTTGTTTTTCAAATGAATGTTCCTGCCACTAAGCTTGCTCATCAAGTTATCTTGAACTGCTTTACTGTTATCCGTGAGATAAACTTTTCCGATGCTAGTTGCACACACATACAGTCTGCCACGAGTTTACTCATTCTACTGTGTGCTGCAAGTAGTTTCACAGGACGACTGCTGGAAGGCCGTTTGCTGCAGCAGGAGAACTGAATGTGATATATAGGAATGTAGTTGTCTGCGATGAAAAACATGATTTGACAGTTCTATGCAATGCCCAGCAACAGCATTCTAAATTCTAGTTCTAGTGATAGTAAAGCATATGAAGGTGCCGATTTTACAAAAACAGTAAACATCTGCATGTGCATGGTGTGACAAAAGCTTTGGGCAACTTTCAAAGATGCCATTCACTGATCTCAAGAGGGCTCATAATGTCAAATTCTGTTACCATGGATTTTGAAGCTATCCATTCACCTATTGCATACTGTTGCACTACTTACTCTTCTTGTGTAAAGCCAACTCAATTTCAAGCTTTCAAGCTTTAGTAGTACATTCTAGTTAGAACAGCTTCTGCAGGTGGGGCCCAAGCAATGGTTCGAGCCCAGAGGCCTCCTACCCCCTACATCTACCTCTGTTACTGTTATCTCACCATTTACGTTTGGTTACTGGTTCTAAGTAGTTAAAAATCACATTTTGAATGTATGACTGCATCCCTGTTCAGTTTACGGGCCTTTAACATCCACTTCATGTAATTTAAGTTCACCCTTACAGATGTCATCCATAGAGTCCTGCCCAATTTTCACAGTAGCTAGTTAATAGTATGGTCAGAAAAGAGTCCTATATGAGCCAATGTAATAATACATATTCAATCAAGGATATCATTCAGTCATAATTAACACAGTCTACCCTACTGTATAGTTTTCTATATTAATTAAGGTGAAGTATTAAATATGAGCAGTAGCTTTGTAGTTATTTATTTATAGATGTATGCATATATGCTATTTATACAAGTACAGGCAATCCCCGGGTTACGTACGAGATAGGGACTGTAGGTTTGTACTTAAGTTGAATTTGTATGTAAGTCAGAACAGGTACATTATTTTAAGAAATGCTATTGTTGACCGACTGCAACCAAGTGCTCTGCCAATGAATGATGTAGTTTCACCTCTTTCTGACCTTTTTATTATTTCTACTTTATTTTCCATGGTGATGGTTTTTCTCTTTTTTACTATATCACCAGCACTTGCATCAGATTTGTGTTTCAGAGACATTGTTCAAGGGTGAAGACAAAAGGTTAAGATGAGCTCTTCTGCACAGCACTGTACAGCTATCACAGCAGGAAGGCACCAGTCATCAACATGTCTGATGTACAGTATAGGGTGGTCCAGATCTAATAATGTAATTTTCATTACGCTATAACTTATTCAGTTTATTACATAGAAAATCACCTGAAAAATCCTGGACCATCGAGAAGTGTGCGAAGTGACGACATGAAGAATTGTTTTTGCGCCGAACTGGAATCGTTCCTCCATAAGTTAAAGTCATCCAGACGATCTTGATCTGCATAATTAGATCTGGACCACCCTGTACTGACAAGAGACAACTTCCTGCTATGTGCGTAACAGTACAAGCAGGCTTGCTATTGAGAATGAATGGAGGCAGCGAGGGGCGGTTCATCACCAGCCCACCTCACAGTCACCTCCACTACAGTATGCTGCCTGCAGCGTATGCAACACCACCACCCCCATTCAACACGCAGCCATCCGAGACACACTACAATGCTACCCCCGCTTCCCCGTTCAGCCACAACCGGATCACCACTTGCAACATTACTAGTCGTGCACCTAGAACGAACGGGGCAGCCGTGTATGGTGAGTGGGCAGTGAAACTGCTTGCCGCAGGGAGCCACCAGAGGGACCCTACACTGCACAAGCAGCAAAATCCGCCCCCTCCAGCCTCCGTCCAGCTACCGCTTGCAGCGTCCGTAGGCCGAAGATGATGGAGCGGCTGTTACTAAGGCGCATGCATCGCAGCTGAGGCCCCGTTCGTATATCGTAAGTCAAATGTCTGTAACTTGGGGACTAACTGTATTGCATAAAAACTAGGATTTATATGTGAATGTATTTGTACGGGCGGCACGGTGGCGCAGTGGGTAGCGCTGCTGCCTCACAGTTGGGAGATCTGGGGACCTGGGTTCGCTTCCCGGGTCCTCCCTGCGTGGAGTTTGCATGTTCTCCCCGTGTCTGCGTGGGTTTCCTCCGGGCGCTCCGGTTTCCTCCCACAGTCCAAAGACATGCAGGTTAGGTGGATTGGCGATTCTAAATTGGCCCTAGTGTGTGCTTGGTGTGTGGGTGTGTTTGTGTGTGTCCTGCGGTGGGTTGGCACCCTGCCCAGGATTGTTTCCTGCCTTGTGCCCTGTGTTGGCTGGGATTGGCTCCAGCAGACCCCCGTGACCCTGTGTTCGGATTCAGCGGGTTGGAAACTGGATGGATGGATGGATGGATGTATTTGTACTGGGCGGCAGGTGGCGCAGTGGTAGCGCTGCTGCCTCGCAGTTAGGAGACCCGGGTTTGCTCCCTGGGTCCTCCCTGCGTGGAATTTGCATGTTCTCCCCGTGTCTGCGTGGGTTTCCTCCGGGTGCTCCAGTTTCCTCCCACAGTTCAAAGACATGCAGGTCAGGTGGATTGGCGATTCTAAATTGGCCCTAGTGTGTGCTTGGTGTGTGGGTGTGTTTGTGTGTGTCTTGTGGTGGGTTGACACCCTGCCCCAAGATTGGTTCCTGCCTTGTGCCCTGTGTTGGCTGGGATTGGCTCCAGCAGACCCCTGTGACCCTGTATTCGGATTCAGCGGGTTGGAAAACGGATTGATGGATGGATGTATTTGTACTATTGTCACAGATCCCTTATTAGAACCTTGAGGAGCAAAAAGAGGACTGCTGCAGGTGGAATTACAAACCCTAACATCCCTCAGAACCTGCTTGCCTTTCTCAGGACTGAACCCGAATCACAAAGCCCAAGCCACGATTCAAAGGATCAACCAGAGGTCCATTGATTCCAACAGCACCCCTTAAGGACAATGTACTCCTCAAAGTACTACCCCTTCCCGTTACATTCAGAATGGGACTAAAACAAAAAAAATAAAAAATTTGAGACACTTCTGACCCCTTTTTTGACTCCAAAACAAACCTTCAGTATATGCATTTTGTGTTTCTGTGGGGTTTTTTAGGAATATAACCTCTGTAGGTAATGAGAATAGACTGTAAAAGATAAAACTCTCTCTGTATCTTTGATCAAAAAGCCTGTAGGTATAGCTTAAAAATATTTTAAGTAAAGATTTTTAACATATCCTTACTGTTCTGTCTATGGCTAAGTGCCTTTTACTGGCACAGAAGTCAATTCACTGATTAGTTTGTTTAAATAATTTTGTGTTTGTTTTTGTGTGTGTGTTAGCAGATGTATTTTCTATCATTTGTTGGAGTCGTTACTTGTTAAGTAATTATTTGAATAATGGTGACAATGACAGATGTCTTATACATACTGTATCTAATGATTCCATTTATCCATTATTGTGTCATTTCATGCAGTTCAGGATTGTAGACTCACCCAGTGAGTCCCTAGATATAAAATTCAAGAAGAGAAATTAAACTTATTTGTATCAGAATTTTGGTAACATGGTAGCACAGTGGTCGGTGGTGCTTCAGAGTTATGTGTGCAATGTCTGGGGTACAAATCCCATGAGTACTTGTTGTTTGTGTGGAGTTTTCTTTCTGTTTCTGTTTTTTTCTCCAGGTACTCCTGGTTTAATCCCACTTCACATAAGACATGCATATTAGGCTAATATTTAGAAGTTTTGGGGCCAATTTAGAATGACTAATTTTCCCAACACACAAGTGGTTCTTAATGTATAACATACATGTTAACTATTGATGGACCACTACAAGGTATGTTCCTGCCAAGCCTACAGTGCTTCTGGGATAGGGTCTGGCCCTCTGTGGCCCTGGATTGGACAAAGCACTTTAAAGTATGTTATTATTATATGTTATAATTTGACAGATCAGTCCTAATATCTGTAAACTGAATATCAGACTAGTGTTTCTAATTCCTACCAACTTTGTGAAAAACTGAAAAAAAGAAAAGCAGTACTTCAGAATTTCATTATTGTAATCACACTGACTACTTATTCATAGAATATTTTTTTAGAGGTGGACACTTTTATAGATTAAGTCAGTAATCACCCCCATCAAAGTTCAACACAGAAAGGCAGAAGCCATAAAGGCCTGTACTTGAATTAGAACTGGAGAAGTGAAAAATAATGCAATCATTAGTTCATTCCATGGCATCTCCACAGCCTCATATTTGTGAAATCCGCCTGCCAGCTTAGCACTAAATTGACTCACAGGAACATTCATAGCGGTGTTGCAGCATTGAAATTAGGATGGCACACAAAGCAGGATGACCCTGGGCATAATATCTGAGAGCATGACATGCTAATGTCTTCTAAATAAATAATCTGAGATCTAATTAAAAAAAATGCCAGCAGTTATTTTGGAGCTGGGGCCATAATGTCATCTGATGAGGTCTCTACAACTCCCCCTCTCCACCCCCAGTACCTGTGGAGCCCGCTCAACCAGCTCCGCCTTATGACTGTGTTCTCGAAATGTAATTGTTAGAAACCGGATCTCTCAAAAGCTCTCGGCATACAAGAATCATCATGTGACTTTTCTCCGAATTGCTTCCTCTTATAGCCCTGTGACACGTTGTTGTGAATTCAGTGTCAGTTTACCTTTTACTCTCCATGTGTCCTTCAACTTTGCCTCGCACTCCTGTCTTTTAAATTGGCATGGGTGCGGGGCGAATGTGAGCTTGCACTTAGGAAATGTCAAAACATTTCAAAATCAGTTTTGGAAACATGGGTAACAAGTGTTACCAATAATCGTCGGCAAGCAAAATTGTGAATGAGTGGCCTTGTTCACAAATTTTCAGGATTTTTCTTTTGTTGTTGGAAACTCCAACTGGCAAGGAATGTTACACTTGGGAAAATACAGTGTTTTCATTCTTGAAACACGAGGTAATAAGGAGACATGTTTTAAATGGATAGTATATTCAAAATGGAAACTTCAGAGATTCTATGAGGTAAAAGGGGTCAATAACCTAATCCATTCAAGTTCAAACCTGCAAAATATAACTCAGTGTCACAGGGGGCTCATTAGGCATGAGACAACACTAACCCTGGGAAGTACCAGTCCATCACTCGGCACACCCACTCTCACAAATATGAGGACAACTTTGAATAATTAATTAATTGAATATATGTATGTTAGTTAGATATTAGTGACTATAATTTGGCCAATGTACTGTAAGTAAGCCATATAGACCAGTGGCGGCTGCTAGTTTTTGAAACAGGGGAAGCTCATATTACGCCTTCATCATAAAATTCATTATGTTATTTGTACGTAAATTCTGCCCTCCGTTCCTTTTGCAGAAAATGGTGTGTGACCCTGTCGTACCAATTGGCCGTCTTTTCCAGGGACTTAACCAGTTTCCTCTCAATGGCCAGGAGAGCAAGGTTGCTCAAACGATCTTGGCCCATCGTGTTGCGGGTGAATGAATTGACCTGTTTTAAACAGGAGAAGCTCCTCTCTACACCTGCTGATGTAGCGCCAATTGTTGCCACTAACGACAACAGCTTGTATAGCTGAGTCATTGCACTATCCAACTCCATGTCTTTAAAAAACACCAAGAAATCACACAGCTTACCCCTGCTCCCCTGTAAGTCATGATCTGAATATAGAACTTGAAGTTCAGATCTCAGTCTCTCTGAGTCAAAGAAATGGCCATAATTTTTCAGCACACTTTCAAATGCTGTCAATCAAAAAAGGGGTTCCGCCCTTTAAACAGCTCCTCCAATCATCATGCAGCAGCCCAGCGTCCTGGCCCGCCCACTGCTCCATTCACTCCCAGAGAAGCTGAGCTTCCCTGGAAGTGACGATTTTGGTGCATTTATCCAATTACCGTCCAGTTTTTCTGCAGTGAAAAAAGCTCCTCTGTGCTTACTCATAGAGCTCCAGTGAAGCTGGGCTTCAGGAGGGTTTAACGCGCTGTGCTGCACGGAAATGTATGACAAGAAAATTGCGTCAAACAATCAACAATAAATACCTGATTCTGAACAAGCTAGTCATGAAGTTGAACGCGTTCTAGCGCACTTTTATTAAAACCAATTTAAATACTACAGTGCATATATGAGCATTTATTTTCTGACATTGTAGAGGAAGCGGAGCTTCCCTTGTAGTCTTAGAGCAGTCGCCACTGATATAGACCCAAAACCGGACTAGGCAGGTTTCATAATGAGGACTTCACTTTCAGTTAATCCTATGCCATGAACACCCAAGGATTACTTTCGGCCTAGCTTGGCTGTCATTTCATTCATCAGGGATGGCCCAACACTGCCTATGGAGACTCTGATTCTTTTAGCACGACCTGGTGTTCTTTATCCTGGGCATCTTACTTTACTCCTGGGCTTTCAGCCTTGAAAGGTCAAAGGGATCCAACCCACCCTAGTCAGAGACTGTATACTGTTTACAATTAGGCTAGAGGGCAAGGGATGACCTTTTCACAGTCCTCCCATACTTCAGCATTAAAAGGGCAAGGAGTCCCTTTCTCTTCCAACCTAAAACAATGTGCTGCTCCCTAATGGTTAGAATGAATGCTGCACATTTGCCAATCCTTGGTGGCTACTCTGTCTCTCTTTATCTTGTCCTACATAGAAGGAGCCTTTGCTACCAGGGTGACAATTTGTTCACCGTGGCTGACAAGGTCTGCAGCTCCCTACTGGGCCCTGGCTCTTAGCTCTAACATTGGATGTTGCTCCTCCACTCACTTTCCCTTTTGAGTGTTGTAAAAGAGAATATCCCCATTAATCCTTGGTTACATCCCTTTTTCTACTTGTATGTCCCTCCACAAAATGTTTATACTGCATTTTATTTTAATATACTTTTGCCAAGATGCTAACATTGAAAGGCACCATTAAAACAAAATGATTGTTTGATACAAATTGGACCTATAATAAGTGTGAATATTTAAAGGGCTGGCACCCTGTAATTGGCTAAAATGGTATGGAAATGGAGAAATGGATGGATGAAGATACATTTTCTAAATTATATCTGAGGAAATATTCCTTTTGAATTGATAATAATAAATTCTAGCATAGCCTTCTCATGCTCACTAAAACATTCTTTATTGAACTCAATGATCCTATTAAAGGAAAATCTCACAGGAACTCAGCAAAAGTGCTGAGACCAGACCACACACAGACATCAACAGATATACACCTATGTCTTAAAAACATACAGTTTTCTCAAGGGAAGGAAGAGCGAAAGAGAGAAACTGATAAATATTTGGGCAGCTGAGCCTTTCCCTGAGCCTGCAAATATCCGCACCCTAATCCTGCGATGGTGTCAAAGGGACTGTAATAGTAACCTCTCCTCACCTGCAGTATTCAAACAGTCTGTTTCAATAACTGCTGCTGAGTGCAGGCACTTTAAACAATCATTGTCATTAGTTTAATAAATAAAAAGAAATTGCATACATTTTTGCTGAAATTTGTGAGAAATAGTCAAAAACGTTTTTATCTTAATTTTTTTTAAAAAATGATACTTGTGTTTACTTGAAAATAAGAAAACTGCTGAAAGCTACAACAGTGGATGAATTCTATAAGTAAGTCCCCAGATTATAAAATGATGAAGCATATATTAAATTTTAATCCTGCTATATACTGTAGTATACAAAGCTACCAGGCATCCATCTGGCATATAATTATATGTATGGTAGCTTTATATACTGTATATTAGCATATAATATATATATATATATATATTGTATGCATTGTCATGTATGTACGTACACCTTCCAGGCCCTGCTCAGATCAGCGATACCACTCCTGGATGATAGGGGGCACTGTCACTAACTGTATATTCTTTTTTTTAAATGTGCGATTCCATGAAGATTCCCAAAGAAGATCCTTAGCACTGCCCACAGTGCCCAGAGCAGGTTCCACCCCTTTCACTTCAGATGTCATAAAAAAGGGAGGTCCCCAGAAAATTGCATCTCATTTCACTGCACAATAAAGTTTTTGCTTTTTGAAGACTTTTGGGTGTGCTGATCATGAATTTCACATCAAAATTTACCCTTCACTTACCACTTCAGAGAAATCTTCAGTTTTGTCATGATTTTTTCTTATATTTGTATCCAAACATTCTCACTCCTGTAAGTGACTTATCAACAATGGTTTGTGCAGCCTGGGCATGTCCAGGCATGGAAGCAGGCCAGGTTGGAAGCTGTTCTGTGCAAGTTGACAATCCTGGGCAGGTCTGAACGAGCTTGACGCTGTCTCAGCATGCTATAAATGTGGCTTCCATACACCGATCCTGCTCATTTGGTTAATATAGTCAGTGTGTATGTATAGTATCAGTATAGTAAAGTATAGTATCTGTAGCAATAAAACAGTAAGTAAGCTTGATGCTATAGACGTTTTGGTGTTGGGCGATATGTCTCGTCAATGTCATAACAGCCGCGATACATTCTGTTATATCTGTGGCGAATTTACACTTGCACCTCAGAGACGTTGGATGACTGCTTATGTGAAGAATGCTTATCATCTATATTTCAGCTGCAAAATTGGACAAGGTGCCTCACATTTGCTGCGCGACATGTGCTGTCAGTCTGACAGCCTGGCTCAGAGGCACTCGAAAGACGATGCCGTTTGCTGTTCCGATGATATAGCGAGAACAGAAAGACCATGTGACGGACTGACTAATGTGTCTGGTTTCTCTGCCAAAAACAAGAAGTCAATTGAATATCCTAATCTGCCTTCAGCAATGACACCCGTGCCACATGACGACAGTCCTTTAATTCCGAAACCACCAGAGGATTGGACCTTAGACGAACCAGATGAAGAAACTGCAATGCAGGGTACTGACAGTGACATTGACCCGGATTTAGAACCGTGCTCATCAGGCGATCCACATTTGATAACGCAGTCCAAATTGAACGATTTGGTCAGAGATCTGGGTCTGTCAAAAGCAAAAGCTGAGCTGCTGTGTTTGAGACTGCAGGAATGGTGTTTGCTGTCACGAGGTACGAAAATTTGTGTGTTTCGAGGCCGACATCATGTTATAACCACATTTTTTGCACAATTCTGTTTCTGCTGTGACATTGAAGGATTGTTCTCGGCCTTGGGTTGTGATCACGACCCAGAAGAGTGGCGTCTCTTCATTGACTCATCAATGTTAAGCGTGAAAGCTGTTCTGCTACACATTGGCAACGTTTATCCTTCAGTACCTGTTGGCTATGCAGCACACATGAAAGAAACGTATGAGAATATGGAACTGCTGAAGCACGTCCAGTATAGCAGGTACAACTGGAATATCTGTGGAGATCTTAAAGTCGTTGCTCTGTTACTAGGACTGCAGCTCAGCTATACAAAGTACTGTTGTTTCATCTGTGAATGGGACAGCCGTGCTAAAGAGTCGCACTATTCTCGAAAGAACTGGCCACTCCGTAAAAAGTTAGTTCTAAGACTGAAAAATGTGGCACATGAATCTCTTGTCAAGCCAGCAAAGATATTTTTGCCTCCTCTACACATTAAACTGAGACTCGTGAAGAATTTTGTGAAAGCACTGAACAAGGAAGGCGAACGTTTTCATTATTTAAGACAGGTGTTCCCAAGAATAACTGACGCCAAGATCAAAGAAGGCATTTTTGTTGGCCCCCAGATCAGACATGTTATGAGTGACAAGCGGTTTGAAGATCTGTTAGTTGGGCCGGAAAAAATTGCCTGGAAAGCCTTCAAAGACGTTGTTGACAATTTCCTGGGCAATTACAGAGCCCCAAACTACATTCAGCTGGTAGACAAACTTCTCAAAGCATACAAGACAATGAAGTGCAACATGTCGCTCAAGATTCATTTCCTCCACTCACACTTGGACTTCTTCCCCGCAAATCTTGGTGATGTCAGTGATGAACACGGTGAAAGGTTTCACCAGGACATTGCTACGATGGAGAAACGATACCTGGGTAACTGGAATCCGTCAATGCTGGCTGACTACTGTTGGACACTGCAACGTGATGCACCAGACATTGAATACAAAAGAAAATCATGGTGCAAAACGCTTTTAATTCTGTTGAATTTAATAGCTTATGCGAAACATAAACGTGACTAAATACGTTATTGTCAGTAAACATATAAATATCTATTTCTCAGAGTTCCTATGTGATGCAGTAAAACTACTATATTTGTGCATACCCAGAAGGGACCTGTCACAATCAGCAAAAACTTTTCAGGAAGCAAGACTTTTCAAAAAAAAATTGTTGTGCAGTGAATTTTGACCGTTACCTCAAGGAGGCCAGAGCTCCTGATGACAGAGCCTTTTTTGAGCGGTTACCACACTTACTCTACTTACTTACATTTTGTTGCCTGGCTGGTGCCCCAATACTATCTTTTGCTTCCTACAATCTGTTCACCCAGTCACAGCACATACAACTCTGAGACTTCATTGCAACATTAAAATAGCTTAAGTATTAGTGATATTATGATATTGTGTTTTATACAAACACACTATAATGTACTATAAAGTACCTTGAATGGCATTATTTATAAAAGATGTTAATTCACATTTTGGATATAATTTCCTTCTAGTTTACTTCTATTGTCTTACTTGAAATACTTTAAATACTATTTGTATGCACTTTTTTCATGATGTGTTTTGTATCCTGGAAAACCTGCTTAATTAATAAATTGAAACATGTGACAGAAAGTGCTTAAGAATATTATGCTCTGCCAGATTATAAATGGCAGGGGGAAAATATGGGGAACAAGCTGCAAGATCAAGAATGATAATAAACCAGAAAAAGAAGCAGGATTCAAAAAAGCCAGAGAGCCCAATATGTAAATCAAGAATCAAAGACAAGAAGAAACATGTGAAAATTCTAACTCCCTAAACAGACATTTGCAATAACTAACACAAAAATGTTTTTGAAAATATTCAGAAACATATACACTAATGATAGTGTGCTGCCATCTTAATTTGGAAATGACCCATGAGTTCATGCCTTTGAAATTTTTCAGTCACACAGTAGCAATGGCAGTAACCGTAAACAATATGGCTGTGGCCATAAAAATAATTGACAAAATGGTGGTGTTCATGAACAAATGTAAAACACAAAATGACGGAGCAAAAAAAAAAAAACCCTTGCCACAGCCCTGTTGCGCACCAGTGCTTAGCCTAATTGTGCTGGAAGTGAGATTGCCTGTCTGAACTGACTAAGGGCATACAGTGAGAAAATCCGATATCCAGTTATATAATGGTGTAATTAGGCCTAACCTACTGAGTTTCATAATTAACTTCTGTGGAATTACTGTGTTGAATGCTGAGGTAAAATGAATGACCTGCATTCTTATATAAGTATTCTTTTTGACCAAATGAATAAGGCTAAGATGGAAGGCAAAAGAAATATTGTCATCAGTGAACCAATTTTGGCAGTATGCAAATTGGAGAGGGTTGAGATGCCTGGGGAGCTTAGCCTTGATGTGTGATGTGAATATTCCATCAAAGCAGTGAGTGCAATTAGACAATAGTCATTTAGACAGGTTACTCTTGGCTATTTGGGCACAAGAACAATAGTGGTGGTCCTAAAGCACTTGTAAGCAACAGTTTGGCTGAACAATTTGTTAAAGATATCTGTGAAGATGTGCAAATGAACTGACAGAGCACATAACTAGCACATAAACTACTATTCTTGCTTGTTTTTTTATCTTATCTTCTGTTTCCTTTGATGCTTGTACCTTCTAATCATCCATCCATCCATTTTACAACCCACTGAAGCCAAACACAGGGTCACAGGGGTCTGCTGGAGCCAATCCCATCCAACACAGGGCACAAAGCAGGAACCAATCCCGGGCAGGGTGCTAACCCACCACAGGACACACACAAACACACCCACTCACCAAGCACACACTAGGGCCAATTTAGAATCGCCAATCCACCTAACCTGCATGTCTTTGGACTGTGGGAGGAAACCGGAGCGCCCGGAGGAAACCCACGCAGACACAGGGAGAACATGCAAACCCGGGTCTCCTAACTGCGAGGCAGCAGCACTACCACTGTGCCACCGTGCCGCCCCCTTCTAATCATTCCTGTATTTATTTTAACTCACTTTGTAAGTCACCTTGAATAAAGGTGACAGCTAAATAAATGCATAAAAAAAAATCTAACCTCAAAAAAAATAAGGTAATTACAAAATAAATGCACATATAGGCTCAGAGCGTTCAAAAACCTCAAATTGCAACTCACTGCTTGCATCCACTATAACATTTTCCAGTCTCTCTGTTACTTTTTCCTGCGCAGCCCAACAGACTGGTCTTCATTATAGCAGACGTTTCACCTGGGAACTAGGCCATGTTTCATTGTTCTTCCTCTATGTCAGCAATTTCGATTCCAGTTAAAGAACTAGACTCTTGTGTTATACATTTTCAGCCTTCAGCACTGTCCCTTACCATGTTGTTTTTGCTTTTTTGTCCCAATAACAGCAGTAAAATATTCCTTCTCTTGACAGCTTATACCACTTCTGCACACTCACTCACACACAATAGGACAAATGAGGACTTGACATTTTTACATTCTGAGGGTAAAAACTGGAGTACCAAGAGAAATACCCCTAATAATTCACGAGGAGAGTGTAAATATGTAAATTTGACATATCATACATATTTGGCAATTAAACCGCAATCCTTGGAGATGTGAAGTAGCTATTAACCACAGCACCATCTTCAAATCCATTACAGATACACTATATAGTTTAACAGAATTAAATAAAGACAAAGAACTCCTATATAGTCTTTGTTGTTGGGTCTCAACGACTCCTGGCTGATAACTTGCCACTTGGCAAAGAGCTAAATTACTTGGGTGGGCTGTATTGTTTAGATGAACCACGCAGTACCAGACTCTAGGAATCTTTAGTCACTGAAGCAGCAAGGATAACCAGCATTCCACAGATAAAGAGAGCTGGCTGAAATTCCCCTTTAAAGCCCTAGGTCACAATGAAGACCAAACCAGGCATGGTAAGGAAATGTCTGCTGAGGCTAAAAGCATGTCGCAGCAGAAACACAAGCTTGATCTTCCTTCTTCAGCTGTCCACTAAGGCAGTACACAGTATCTTCTTTTTTCCAGCTGTTAATTACAAGATTAACCACCTTGGTTATACTAATTGATATTATAAAAACAAAAGCTGCTTCCACTGTGATACAGAGCTGTACTCTTATTACAAGCAATTTTTATTTTAAGACTAGCTGAGGTGTCCATTATTTGTGTGGGGCACAGTAACATTTAAAAATGAATTAAATGTTGTTCTTTTTGCATTTGACGATGAAAACGTGCTCTCTGGATGTCTGATGTCTACACAGGTCAATGTGTCAGCATCAATATTTCATTTAAATATATCACTAGCCAGTGGGAGACTAGCAAGTAACAATTTCAATGTACTATGTACACTTGAGGATTAATTTGAACCTGAAATATTCAAAGTTGAAATGTTTGTAAACGCCAAATTATTATTTAAATAAAAAAATGTCAGAAATAAAATTAACTACAACCTGTATTTCTATAGCACATTTTCTTACATGAAAGTGTCTTTAAAGTGCTTCATAGTAAAAATGGCTAAACAGAGTTACAAGAGAAAGTAAAAATTAAAGAACAGTTACTTATAACAATAGACTAAAAAAAATACTTAGTTGACTTTAATCACATTAAGTCTTAATGGAATTTAACATTATAGAAGTTATTTTATTCTTTTAAAAACAAAAAAAGACCTCTAAGTAGCAATACTGAGATTTTCTAACTTTGAAGAAAGTTATTTCAAAATTAAATTATTGAAAAAAGATCAGTCTTCACAAAGGTCTGGATGTTGCTCAGTCTGATAAATCAGATATGTAGTCACAGGTTCCACTTTTTTTTATAACATAATATAGATGACGACATCATCATGTATCGATAACTCTGCTGACATGAAGGTTGCTCCCTCTGTTTCTCAGACTTATACTTCACAGTTGATCTGCTGTGCAGTGCTCGACTTGTAAGGGCTTGTAAATTTTGGTGAGAACGTGTATTAGTCTGGATCAGCCTATCAAAGATTGTGTGAGCTGGCTGAAATCCGGTGTTTTGGAAATGGCTAATCCATGAAATCTTCATTCTGAAATCCAAGATTATCTAATCTCTTTTTTTATTACAGATCTGTGGCTTTGACTTTCCTGATTTCCAAAATAAAAACGAGGGTTTACAGTGATCCCTCGCTATATCGCGCTTCGTCTTTCGCGGCTTCTCTCCATCGCGGATTTTAAATGTAAGCATATGTGAATATATATCGCGGATTTTTCACTGCTTCGCGGATGTCTGCGGTCTACAGTACGTGTGCTTCCTCAGTTGATTTGCCCATTTGAATTCAAACAAGGGACGCATTTGAATTCAAACAAGGGACGCTATTGGCAGATGGCTGAGAAGCTACCCAATCAGAGCACGCGGTTAAGTTCCTGTGTGCTGCTGATTGGCTCAGCGATGGAGTGCTGCATTAACCAGGAAGTCTAATCTCACTCATTCAGCATTAATGTGCCCCTGCTACTGCTTCACAATCGCTAACAGAAGATGCAGATGATTGCAGAAAAGGTAAAAGTTTTGGATATGTTGAAGGATGGAAACAGCTACATCTCTGCAGAACACCATTACAGCATCAATGAGTCCACGATTCTTTTTTTTTAAAAAGGAGGAAAAGAATATAAGATCTACAGGGCGCAAAACGAGTTGCAGGTGGACGTCATAAGGCAGTAGTCTGGATGGAATCTGCTTTAGGGATTTGGATTGAAGAGTGCTGGAAGAAGAACAACGGCAGTGCTAAACAGTCGCCTGAAGAGGCTCCTTTAGAAGAGCTGTAACGCTATCCTTTGTTGTGCAGTAAAAGTCAAGTCGTCGTGACATTGTTGGTGAGTAATCATAATTAATTATTTATGTACAGTACTTATTACATGTACATAGTTTAGTGTCACTGTACACACCTTTTACTGTATACAGTTTTTCTTGCATTGTACGTATTTATTGCTGGTGGCCTGTCTGTCGTAATGGCTGTAACATATGTGATATCGGAGACGCTCGATATCTTTAAAATAATATTTAGGTTTTACTGTATGTAAACTGTGTTTACATACATAATTTCAACGAATCTTACCTAATATCTAAGAGAATACAAAGGGTTTATACTGTATAATTGTGCGTGAAATGTTTATAATAGTGTGGGAGAGTTTATAAGGGCTTAAAATATATAAAAATAACCATATAAACATATGGTTTCTACTTCGCGGATTTTCTTATTTCGCGGGTGGCTCTGGAACGCAACCCCCGCGATGGAGGAGGGATTACTGTATTTCCTTTCTGCCTTACTCTCTTCCCATCCACTTTTTCTATAACCATTAAAAGCACTCCATACAGGACTGGTACCTAACTTGTGTTGGATTCAGCCATAATGATTTGTATTATGTGAATTTAAACGCGAATGGCTATGTAGGAGTAAATCCCATAAACTCAAGTAATTCGGATAGATTTTTGATAAAATCAGTAGTGTAATTGGTAATCGGTATAAAAGCTAAGACCTTCTCATATCCAGAAGTTATCACCTACCTCTGCCAACTCAGGTTCTGTTTTTATTTTGAGCTCAATCTCTTGTAGGCAACTTTAACGTCCTTCAGTTTTATTCTTTTAATTTTTCACACCACAATGACAGTGATGTTCTGATAAAATCATTTTAATTCTAGATTTTGCCTATTCTTTTTTTTCTTCTAAGTTTAATTCTAGCCTAGTATGTAGTAAAGCTTCTTTAGCCCTTGGCTTTTTAAATGTACGACTCATTTCTGAAGACTGTAATTTCAAGTACATTTTGTTTTGAATAAAAAGGTTACAAGAAGTGCATTGTAGCTTGAAGAACGTGTTGTATGTTTTATTGCTTAAATTGCTACCTATGTTGTATTTATTGTTAGGTGGGGAGATAGATTTAAATCCTAGCCCTCGGCATAATTTACGCAATAATACAAAAAAAAATTATCCTTGCTTTCTCTTTTTGTTTTTAAGGTAAGCCTATCCGTTCCCTCCTATTCACTTTAAAGCAATTTTCTTGACGGGTCAGAAGTTTAAAAATTGAAGATGCACCTTAAATTTTGTATTTTGTCTCTTTATTTCTGTTTAACTGTTATTTATAAGGATTCACATATAGTTAAAATTTGAATGCAAGCATATTCATGTCAAAACCTTACCTTAATCACACAAATATGTATGAGAGTGGACTTCTACCATTTCGACTTTTCACTCACTTAACCTCTGTGTCCACTAGGAGGCAATCAGGCTACTCTTGGAACGATGTTGCATGATGCATAGTGTTTTTATTTTGTACAGAGCTGTTCATGCTGAGCAGTACATGAGAGTGCTTTAGAAAGATTATTATTTAAAAGATCAATGTAATAAAGCAAAAACAGTGCATTGACTGGAGGAAATGAACAGATGAGAATATAATGAAAACACAAATTAAGGAACTCCACCCTGACAGGATCTAAGTAAAAACCGCAGGATTTCATTTCCATTTTTATTTCTGTTCATTTTTAGTGTCTTGTGTAAATAGTTGGCAATGTCACTAAGCAGTGATTTTTTTATAACACAGCTGCTATGAGTCTGTGTGCTCTTAGGGCATAGTGTGACATGTGATGTCATGGCTGCCGTCTTCTTTAAAGTCAAGCCATGGGATAAAAAATGAAGACATTCGGGAAAGACATAGAGAAAGAATTGTACTTTCTTGAGCAATCCATTCAAAGGAACATATTTGGTGTTTGACCAACTGATTTTTTCGTGATATAAATTTTGGATTACTGTGTGATTTGGCTTGTTGATTTCTGCACTTTAGTGCTTTAATTCCTTTTGTACTGATACCACCAAATGACAGCAGTCTGAAATGAAAATGGAATCAAGAACAAAGATCTAGTAATTTTAAATAAATGTCAAAATTAAATAAACAGGAAACGACCTCAATGAGAAGCCGAAATCATAGTTAAGAGGCACAGCAAGAGAGTCAAAAGTGCTCAGTAAACAGAGCCAACATATCAAGAAAAGTCAAAATATAGAAAAATCAATTATTAATCGCAAAGAAAATCATGAGAGGGTTTTAGGTTGTATCCACAAACCTGGACAACCAGGTGTACAACACGACCTTTATACCTTTGACACAGTGATATCATGCACTGAACACTTCCAGTTGACACCATCTGGTAACATCATGGCAATCATTAACACAAAGGTCCCAAAGTGGTGGTGCCCATAAGAAAAACTAGATGGCACAATGAAAGAATGCATTTCGTATTTAACATTATTATAAACATGATGAAATAATAATAATAGAATTAAAAAATACTGGATTCCTGGGCAACGAAAGCCCCAACACGGTGTTTCAAATATTTTTAGAGACCAAGGAACCATTAGAAAATCATGACACCTGGTATCTTCTAAGTATTCTCTTCGGTTTGTCTTTATTTCTTCACTTCATTCTTTTGTATCAATTGAAATAGTTATGGCCATCCATCCTTCCAATATCACACCTGGTCAGAGCATTGCGGACTGTCCTAGCAGCATTGGGTCCAAGGCAAGAACCAGTCCTGGACAGACAGTCAGTATATTGCAGAGCAGAATCCAGAAAGTGAATGCCACAAATTGAGGGTTAGAATGACTAAATATAACATAGAAGAAGTCAGTTTGAAATAGTCCTTTTTATTTATGTAAACTAGAGCTGTTAAAGAGGAAAAGTTTACCCTGCAGATTAACACTTAAAATACGAAACAATATTTGGCAATGTCTGATTGTCCAGAGGTCTAATGATTAGAATGGACAACACACTGGTTGATTTAGTATACCAGATGAAATTATTCTTCCAGTATGGATTTCCTAATAAATATTTTACTTATATACTAAAATTAGTATAAACCTTTAAAACATGCAGTAACTAATCATAAAATGTCCACATCTGTGATTTCAAAAGGTAACAGCCAGGGTTTTTTTCCTGACTTATCTTTATTTTCTGTTTTATTGTTATTTCTGTTGTTTTTGAATTATTATATTTGATGTATATGTTTGCTTAATATTTTGGATTTATGTTTTAAGTTATTAGACTCTATTCTTTGTGTTTTGTCAGTGGAACCCCAAGAGGCAGGGCCACCATAATATTGTTACTTTTGGGATCACCCATATCCATTATATTGAGGATGTAGAAATGGTCTCAGTAGTGTTTCATTCGAGTTTGTGGAATTAGGATGTATTGTAAGTATTTTTGAATTTTCTGGTTTTTGTAAATTTTTTTGCGATTTGATTCTGGATTTGGATTTCTTTGCCTTGAATTGCTTTTTCAGGCATATCTTTTTGCCTCATTTGTGCATTTTTGCCTTATTTTCTTATTCTTCTTTTGCTTATTTATTAAAATCTTTAAATTTAAAGAATATAATTTTGCTTTTGTCCTTCAAGCCAGAAGATTTTACAGTTTTTCACTCACTTGATGGGCATTTTGGTATATCAGGTACCTTTAAACTCATTTTTGAACTGTTCAAAATCTGTGTCTCATTTTTAGCTTCAGTAAGAACAGGTGAGAACATGGACAAAGTTCAAGGGGTGGTGGGAGAGCGAGGGTCTTCCCATCAGATGCACTATGTTATTAAAGCGTTAAATAAAGAGCATTTTTTTCTCAGTTTTTTTATTTCCTCAGTTAACATAAATATGTTAATAATTAATGAATATATGTGCATGGTTATACAGTGGTAGAGTTACTATCTCATTATAAGGAGTCCCATGAGCATGTCACAGGTACTCCTGCATGAAATTTCCATGTGGCTCCCCTTAGGATTACTCACATTTTCTCCCACAGTCCAAACACATGCAGGTTAGCTGATTGGCTAGCAATCTGTCCAATGGTTGTTCAGCATGTGCCTGTTATTTACAGGGATAGGCTCCTGTTGCTGCCTACTCTGGAAGAGCAGGTGTAGGAAATGGATGGATCAACAAATACTATAATCTGCCTGCCCAAAGTGACTCTCTCTTGCATGTTGTCTATCCCTTAAACAAGGAAGAATTTGTATAATATCAATTAAAAATTAGTTTACTGTTTCAGATTTAACTTGAGAGGTTATTTCAAGTTTTATATTTGGTATACAGTATTTTCATCTTTTACATCCCATAGCCATTCTTGTTGGAAAAGTTGTAGGCATGAGTAATTGAAACCGTAGAGCACACATGCCAGGTGCTTATACTTGCCATTACAAACAGTGGTCTGAGCAAGTCTCGATCAAGCGTCACACACATCTCTTTTACAAAATATTTCAAGAAACAAAATTGTAATGTCTGTCTTTTTGATGAAGCAAATAAATAACAGAAAATGCTCCAACTTTCAAATCAGGTAACTAAGTTCCTAAATTCACATTTCCTTTCGGTTAACAGTGTTGGGTATAATACTCTAAAAAAGTATTTAGTTACTGAATATACCTTGGGGTATTTAAATACTCAAAATGTATAAGCTGTTCTGAATACTTTGTGAATAGGTTTCGAATACTATCAGGAATTGATAGTTACACACACATACACAGCACAAGTAGCGAATGAAAGAAAACATAGGCGAACGATGTTCAAACAATGACTTATCCAGAGAGACTGTGGATCTGTGAAATTCCAGGAGGCGACTGCAGGGTATTCCTACACATCACTTCATTCATGTGGATTCAGCATAGTGCTCGGCACATGGCAAGTTCAAGTTTTGCTTTTTGGATGTTTATGGATTTTTATTTATTTATTTATTTAATATTTTCCAACCACAGTTGATTGAATCCACAGATACAGAGGGCAGACTCCACATAATTTATTCGGATATATGATTTAAATGTTTTCAGTATGAAATTTTCTTGTGAACAAAGCCACCCAGGCAATGACAGCCTCCATTATAGAAACAAAGCTACCTAGCCACTCTCTTTTACAATGAAAATACAGCTTTGTCATGTTGATTGAAAGGTGGATACTAGAAGTGACATCTGGTTCATAAATTAATGTGTGACCAAATTCTTAAAAAAGGTAAGTCAGCCAAACCCATTCAACCTTTCTTCCCAAAACAATATTTATGACACTCTCACTTAGCCATTTCTATTTTTCACTGATGAAGTTTATCTCCACATAAGCAGCGTGTCTGCCTTTACTGCTTCCTACATTTAAGGGTAGATGTCACAGAACATCTACACAGTCCTTAATTAAAAATTGAAGACTATAATAAACACTGCCCAAGACTCCGTTCACCAATAACTAGTCATTCAATGATACATACTGTATGTCTCCACAGAACACTTCTTTCTTTAAGAATGACAATTCAGACATTTCTTAAAGAAAGAGGAATACTACTCATCCCTTTGTGCAGTTCACTTTTGAGGGAGCGTCATTTATATATCTTGAATACATTTTTAGAAACGTACCGTGGGCCGAATTCCAAATACTTACTTTTGTATTCTGAATACATAACAACAGTACTTGTAATTGTGGCAAAATAAGTATAAGTCTTATTTTAACATATATATTACATAGACAAAGAAATTTTCAAAGCCACATTTTCTGTCATTAAAATATTAATGGTATTTGTGCATGTTTTTGTAATGTTTAAGTTTTAATTACATTAATATAAGTGAGACTTCCTATTGTAAATTTAAATTGAAAACAATTTGTTATATTTGGTATGGGATGTAATGTAAATATGTAGAAGTACAGTGATGACTCTAAAAATTGCAATTATTTTTTATAGTTGGTCTGCCCCTCGCCCCAGCCTAAATATCAGACTCAACACATGGGTGGGCCTGTTTTTGAGGCTGACCAGTAAAGGTCTTAATCTGGCTCTTATAGTATTTTTGAGGCCTGCACCCTTTTGTCCATTTTCTGTTGTTGCTCACTATGCTGTTGGTGTGTAAGTGTCTTAAAGGTAATGTTTTTGAGTATATCCTTGTATGTTAGTGGTATACAATAAGAGAGCCTACCTCTATTGTATATTGCCTAGAGAGCTGTGCAGATGAACCTGATTGGTGAATCAATGCAAACATTAAAGCAGGACATGAAGAAACCATTATCTTGTGCTGTGTGTGCTTGACAGCAGCATTGGTACCATAAGTGTGCAAATGAGGGAATGAGTGAGTGAATAAAAACTTGTACTTCTACTGGTTTGAGAAAGGTACTATTGAATTTTGGGAAAAGCCGAGTGTCAACAAGCATTTTGATAGACAAGTACACAATTAGTCAGAAGTACATTTGCTATTTCTTAAAAAAAATAAGTTTTCTGTCTGAAAAGTTTACATTTTACCTATATATTTAATAAAACTCCAATTACAGTATACATTTTGCTTGTTTTCAGTCAATTTTTGAATTTGCTAATTATTATTCTATACTTTACACCTTGTGCAAGTGTTAGTTCAGTGCTTGTTTTTTTTTTTTTAATTTCATCTGAATATACAGTTTGGACAATATTTGCAGAAATGCATTTTATAATATTCATGCAGTGTATATATAATAGAATATAGAAGTATAAACTGAAAGGTTACGCTGCCACTGTGCCTACTGAGTGGAAATGTTCTCTTTTAAGGTACAGTACATATACAGCAATCCAGGTGGATTTTACAAAACTGTCAGTTTGTCCTGGTTTTTCACACAGTGGTCCATCGTCCCAACATTAAAAAAGGACAGGAAGAAGCCATGTTCCCAACCAAGCTTATGCCCTTTTTAAGTTTTACTTACTATGTAATTCTTAAAAAGCATCAGATGAACCTGCAATAGTTATATGTAGATCAAGGGTTCTCAAGCATTACTCACATTAGGAGAAAAATTTCAAAAGAGACTCTCCCCACTCCCTTACAGTCATTTTTAATTTTTGTGTCTGATTTTTTAGCTTGGGAAATATAGTAACCATACCCCTAATCCTAGAAGTGAGTGATAGGAAGTCACCTCTGTGGAGGCATTTTAGCCACTTCACATCTCATTGAGTCTGAAATTAGTAGTACAGAGAGGGCAAAGGCTCACTGGTGGGAAGAAGTGATCCCAGGTTGAAGAGAGAAAGAGGCATAAATTAGGAAGGCAGTGTATTAATATGATACTGCAAAGTTGAGCATTTGGAAGAGCCATCCTCCCTAATAGTAAAGGGCTCCAGGCAGGAGTTTATCTTCTGGACTTTTTTATTATTATTATTTATTAATTTTTACATTGTTTATATTAACATAACCACATTTGACATTTGTACCTACATTTGGCTTATTCCAGATATGGTGAAATATTATAAGGACGCTCCCTCCTATTACTATATTCTTACATATTTGTGTATCTGTATGGATATGCCTTAAAAAGCAATTTATGCACACTCTGAAACACATTGCATAAAACGGAACCGGTTTAGTACAAGAGCATATTATAAATGATAGAGTGCCAAGGCAGGGTATGGCCAATCAGCTCAAATGAACTCACCCAATTGTTTTGGCATTGTTCAAATCTGTTTAGATTGATTTATTTACTGTGATTCATTCCTGAGTAATTACTGGAAATGACTTCACAAAAGCAAATTGTTTTCTGTCTGAACTCTGAGTTACCTGACTTGAATATTTCAGTTCAGGGAGTGGGCCTTTAGAACATTTCAGTTTTAGATTTAAGCAGCTCACCAAGGTAAAGGACATGGCAACATTTTCTTCTTGTTGTTTTCTGACTGGATAAACAAAACTTCCTATCATTAGACAGTAATCTGAAAGGAATTTGATTTTTTTGACAGCTTTGAATTGTTATTTTTAATAGGCCTGTTAAAGGAATATGTATCTAGTAATCCATTTATTGTACTTGCTTTTTTCATCCATTTGAGTGACAGAGCTTATGCCAAGAGCATGGCACAAGAAACACCGCAGCACAGTTCCACAACCATTCACAATTGATGAATTTAGAGTAGCAAGTGCACAAAATTCACAATCAACTTGGAACTCCAAGCTGTAATGGCAAATGTGAAAGTGAATAATCAGAATGGCAGCCTCTAAAGATGTAGGCGTTTGGCTTAATGACACAAATGCCCCAAAGTATGAACTAAAATCCCACATAATACTTTCCTAAATGTGTAGAATATTATGTCATAATGACCTTCATGTATAAATTCAGGAGTCAAAATTGTTTTCCCTCTTTGTCATTAATTTACGTCAATTGGCCAGCCAACCATTACAGGCATCCTACAGTGTAGCTATAATAAAATTTGTGTTGTCAAAGGCCTCAGTATAGATAAGGAGAAAATTAAAACCATTATAATGTTAATATAATGTGTTTAAATGTAATAATCAATCTAAAATAAAAAATACTCAAGTAAAATGCCCAGTACAGAATACAATGCACAACAGCAAGGTACACAAAGCATGGTGACTAGAGGACCTTTTTTTCCTCTCTCCATCTGTTGAGGACTAAGCTGCTGCAACGTGTGAGCAAACACATCCAGGAGAAGACCCTCGCCATAGATCACAAATCACCTGACCTTTCCTGTTTCTTGATCCATCTATTCAGCAATGTACAAGTATACCATTTAGGTGTGTTCACATGTAACAGCCATATGTGTCCGACCATCTATCTGCATATATCAGCTCAGCTCCCAGCAGACTGATTTTGTTGAAATTTGGCACAGTTATTTTTCAAGGAGGTTTGTTTGGTTATTTTCATTGAGATTTTTGCGAATTTGCAAACTCATCTATCTTAAAACAGTGCAACCGTATGTGTGACTTCAACTACAAGTTAGTATACTGTTTCAACAGGTGAGAGTCGTTACTTCAACTTGTATAATTTACATTTTTTTTTCTTTCATTCATTTGACAACAAGCCCTGACAGCAAAGCAGTAAAACATCTGCAGTGGTGTGTGCTAAAGCAAGTATACCTTGCTGCTGGACACAATTCAGGGTGGGTCAGATAGGCAGGAGTAAACATGTGTTATCATACAAGGAAAGGTACAATGTCTGATGTGTATTTATTTATTTAATTCACTAATAATGATATTCTTTGTTTATTCAATAATTGAATTTATTATAATAATAATGTGCACAAAGCACCATCTTCTCCACAATACTCAAACACAATCAATAAACAATAATCCTCCTCACTCCCAGACACATTGCCACCCTTCCACCCAGCTCAGCTCATCATCTGGGATTTCCCATAGTCTTTTTATATTCCTTGACCTGGAAGTGTTTCCAATCCCTCAGTCCATGTGATCTCCTATTACTTCCGGGTCAGATAAAAATCCTCTTCTTTATCCCGGAAGCACGTCATTTCCCTTGTCGCCTTGCCTATGACGTACTTCCAGGTTATAGGGCATGTAGAATTCCCTGAGCCTCCCTACAGCGTCTCCTGGAGGTCCCCATGGTATCCGGCAGGGCTGGTTGTAAAAACTACAAGGTCCATGAGGCCCTGCTGGAATTCGGGGAACCTCTATGCCGCAGGGAGAGCTCCATCTGGTGGCCCCGGGGGTGTTGGCCGGGATGACAGGTCGGCCATCCCTCACAGGCTGCATGGCACCTTGAACAAACCTCAGTTCAAGGACAGCTTTACAGCATCATAGGCTCCCGGGCAAAGTGGTGTGCTGGGGCCCCAGTTTTGATAGCAAAACAGAAACATACATAGGCATCAGAAACATCGTGGGCTCCTACTGTATGTTCCTGAGGCCTCCGGCCAGAGCCCATTTTGCTCACTTCTCCTGCCTCTTGAAATCAAAGCAGATAAGTAACATGATGTTCGGGTACATTCACTAAAGATTATAATGACTCAATATTTATGTGACTCTGTAATTTATCATCATAGCAGCACAATGTTCCATTATTATATTTTAAGTTTAATAAGCAGTAAAACATTTAGGAATCATAGAAAAAACAAATTGTAACCATAGAAGGCAACGACAATCCTGCAGTTCCCAACCTCCCAAAAAATTGGCCTGTAATTAAAGAAAACGGGGTGCATATAGTGTTAAAGTTAACGATACTTGCGTAGATCTATGAGAGAGTCCAGACAGATATAGCAAGTCCTAACAGAGAAAAGGGAATTAGAAAAGGGGGAAATTAAAGACTAAGATCATGTGGTATGACACAGACCTCTTGCTATGTTGCTCCAAACTAAGCACAGAACAACTTGCCACTTCTGTACATTGAAGCCAGATGATCCATTGATCTGTGCCACCAAACGTTCAAGTAAAGTTAGATTATAGAAGGAAGATTTCCAGAAGTTTACACAGAGAGAGAGTCTGGAGATTTCCAGTGAGAGGCTAAGATTAGTTTAGCAGAAATGGTACCCAGACAGAATAGCTGGATAGAGGTCAAGATACGAGAAGAGAGGTCCAGGAAATGAAATATAGGAGGCAAAAGGGGAATATTAACAGAAAAAAAAAATTGGATAGGAAATTGCAAACAATCGTCCAAAACACAGAAAATTGAGGGCAGACCAAAAACATATACAGAAAAGTGCCAGGGACTGTGATTGTGCAGGTCAGCCCCAAAGGACATACAGTAGGTGACAGTTGGGATCAGCAGCTATGTGAATAACATAATGTTATTGAGGGGTGAGGTACAGGCAATGTCATATTTAAATTACTTGTGCTGAGAGATTGTGAAGGATAGCTTTCCATGAGAAGGAAGGAGAAGAATGGATGTCACACTGCCAGAGTGAAAATAAGGATAGACAACCTAACAGATGCCTTACACAGACTTGGATATGGACATGATACTGGCTTAAAATTTGGAGATAATAAGCAGGGAAATTTATAAAGAGGGTGGGAAGGATAAGGAAAGATAGAAAAAGAAAGAGGAATATTGAATGTTCCATTTATTCATGTCCAGGTTTTAAGTCCATAGTCATTATAAATATCAAGGTCAAAGTGAACTTTATTGTCATCTCAACCATATACAAGTATACAGATAGACGAAATTGCGAAGCTCAGGGTCCACAGTGTAACAACATGAAGTGCAAATAAAAAATTAAAATTAAATTAAAATTAGAATTAAAACACAAGCAAAACAAGGCACTGTGCAAAGAAAAGACAAAGAAGTAGCAGCAATATTGACATGTAGTAAGCAATATGAACATTGATGCAATGTATGGTATTATGCAATCTAGATACATAAATATAGTCAATAAATATGTAATATAATAAATAAATAATAGATATAGATAATGCAGAACTTATCAGTGTATGACAATAGATGTTTAAAACATGTGTAAACAATGACAGGTCAGAATGTTTCACAGCAGAAGGATATCAAAGAATGTCAAAGTTCAGTGTGCAAAATACTTAAAGGTCAGTATGAGATTTTCAGTTCTTTTCTACATGCGCACTCGTCTTTGCAGGAAAGTGGCTTGCATGTATAAAAGTTCTGTTTTTAGAGGTGGCTGAGGCAGTGTGGAAGAGCCCAGGGGGCAGCCTGGTGTTAAAGGAGTCTAACAGCTTGGGAGCTCTGATGCTGCAGTATCTTATGTTGGATGGCAGAAAAGTGTGAAAAGTCCATGTGAGGGGTGTAAGAGGTACCAAGCGTCCTAATGCCCTGACCATGGGCCTGTCACCAATACAAAGAGCAAGATTCTGGAAGGTGGGGGTATCTTTTTTGACAAATTTTATGTTTAAGAAACATGAACTACAATAAGCCAACATACCCTCCACATCCAGCAGCACATGAAATTTTTCATCACTTGAGTTGGAAATTGTTGTCTGTGAAGTTCTAAAATACTGTTAAAATATATTTTATGTACACTATTAGTCCAGGGAATCATATTGTATTTGTAGTTATTTTTAATTGTGACTCACTGTTACAAAAATGCATTGTAAACCAAAGTGTAATAACAAACTCTTTGCTATAATGACTAGAAAATATATTCCAACTGTCAAACTGGCTAACCAAGTCTATGGACGGACCTGAGTGTTACGCCATGCAGACATTTTCTTACTTGTTCATAGCTGAGTTCACCAGGGACTGCTGAACAGTGCATGCATTTGTTTCATTCAATATTAACATTAAACAGAGAAGCAGACATAAACAACAACAAAAGAGAATTACGTAAGATGTCATTACCTTTAATTAATGGATTATTTAAGGCGTCATTAATCCAAAACTGGATCTATGGTGCTGTGAGTCAACAAAACTAACAACTGTGTCATTCAAGGATGTAGACTTATCTAACACTCTAATAACTTCAGTTTTGCTTAAAAGAAGATTACCTGACCACATATTATTATGCATATATTTGTTTTCCTGTCAAAAACTGCTTGTTCACCTTCATGTCACGTGGCTGATAATTTATATATGAATGTACTGTAAATTGCATCTCAGTGTGCCAACCTAATTCTGAGCAACAAGCATTGAAAAACAAAAATAAATTAAAAGCAATGGTTTGTTCACCACAAACACACAAACTGGTAAGACAGAAAGAGAGAGCTGAAAGGCTCAGACAGAATTGTAACTACCCTAAGGGCTGGCTACCACACTTTACGTCCCTGGCTGCCATGTAGGTTTGCTCATCTACTTGCTTACTTTCAAACACAGTGCCAGAAGCATCAAATATAAAACATTCCCTGCTCACCTCACAGTCTCTTTACACAAATCACTGGCTGCACTACTTACTAACACCACTTCCATGATCAGGAATGCCCTCTGAATGTCTTGGGGCAGTTTTAGCAAAGCTCCATCTGGCATCCCTAGATGTTTCTATAACCTAGAATCCCAGATTACAATTAAAGTGTGAGACAGGCCAGGGCAGCTCTGAGTCAGCCCGCCTTCTATAATATGGAATAGCGTGCCATCTGTTCCATATGGGAGCTCCCTGCAGTCTTCTCAGGTTTGAGGGAAACTCTCTCTCTCGGTTATGTCTCTATCTTCCATGACCTCAGTGCATTTGAACCGGTCAGCCATGAACTCGTCAAGCATATCTGGTGTTTCACTCAGAGGCAACCATTTGTTAACTGTGAAGATCTCCAGTTAACTGTGTGGTCTCCTTTTTAAAAGTACAGGCAGACCCTACTAGGCCAGTCCCTTATTGTGTTTCTGCAATGTATCAGTTATGTGCAAGTAACCCCTAACCAAAATATGTGTGTGTGTGTGTATATACACGTTTTTATTTGTTATTTTTTCCCGTGGGAAGTGCCTTTCGCCGTTTCCCACATGTACAGCACAGTCAGAGCACAAGTCCAACACTAAACCAAACACTATCTTTTCTTTCCTTCTGTGTCTGTGTCCACTCCTCCTGGCAAGCTTCGTCCTCTTCCACCAAACTCTGGCTCTCGAGTGGTGGCTTCTGGCTGCTTGTATAAGGTACCCTGAGGTGCTCCAGGTACTTGTTGACCTAACTCTGGCAGCACTTCCGGGTTTGACGGAAATGCTGCATGTAAGGGCTCATCAGCAGCTGCAGCATCCCCTGGTGGCACCCATGGAACCCAACAGGGCTGCGCCAAACTCCAGCTGCCATGGAGCCCAGTGGGAGTCCAAGGCACTGCTGCAATCCAGGGGGGGCTGCCACCTAGAGCTCCAGGGAGGTAATGCTCTGGATATGCTCCATCCCCCGATCTTTCCAGCGTAGAGGTGTCCCGGCGGGGCAAGGGCCCTGGCTGTATGCCACAATATATATATATACATATGACCAGTAGGGGATGTTTCAGCACACCAAATCTCAGACACAAATTTATAGACACCAGTTCTGGTAAAAAAATAAAAGGTTTATTTATATCAAATGCTTTGTAAAAAGGCTGCAAGAATGATATTAATCAAAACAATTCCTTTTCTATTTCTTCTTCCACTCCTCTAGACGAGATTTGTCACCTTCCACCCGACTCCAACTTACCCAGATTTGGCAGTGCAGCTCCTTTTATTTTGGACTCGGGACTACCTGCGGTGCTAGGGCATAGCCCAATGGAAGTACTTCCATGTCACTTGACGTCCCACAAAGGAGGGAGTTTTAATCTCCTCATCTTCCTCTTATGGTCCAAACAGAACCAAACAGAGTTGCATGAAGGAACGACAGGTTCCAGTATGCCCTGCAGGCATCTACGTGGGTATCCTAATCTCCTAATCCAAGGGGGCTGCCACCTAGCATATGGGGGGAGAAACTATTTCATGGTGTTCATCTCCCCCAGTCCTTCCAATATACTGGCCTCCCAGCCTGGTAAGGATCCTTTTACAGTTCTGGCTGGGATGCCAGTCCATGTATACCAACCAATACAATATAAAGGATAGATAGATAGATAGATAGATAGATAGATAGATAGATAGATAGATAGATAGATAGATAGATAGATAGATAGATAGATAGATAGATAGATAGTGGTCTAAAATTATTACTTATAAAACACAAAATAATTGATCTCATAAGTATTCAGCCCCTCTCTGACACACCCATATCATCAATGGTACAGCCAATGAGTTTTGGAAGTTCAATGGAGATCATCTGTCTGAAGTTTCAGATGATATGTTGCATAAAAGAACCTGTATGTGAAGGTCAAACTTGTGGTGAGTCAATATAGTAGCCTAACCTGTACAATGAAGACAAAAAAACACTCCAAGCAACTCCATGAAAAGCACAAGTCAGAAGATGGAGACAAAAACATCTCCAAGTCTCTGAATATCTCTTGGAGTCCAGTTAAACCAATCATTAAGAAATGGAAAAAGTGTGACACAGATGGAAAACTGCGTATAGCAGGCCATCCACAAAAGTCTGAGTGATCGTGCAAGAAGAAGAGAGACTGTGCAGATCAACTGCTGCGAGAGACTCTGAAGTCAGCTGGAAGAAGGTCCTATGGTCAGCAACTGACAAAACTTATGCTTTTTCAACATCAGACTAAATGCCATGCTTGGCATAAGCCACACACTTTATAAAAACCACACTATCACTTTACTTTGTAAAGAATCCTACAAACCTCTGCCTTTGATTTCTGTTTGGTTCAGAAACCTTTCTCCTCTGTCTTCACCCCTTTCATGAGACACTATTTTGTCCAATGTAAGGTTTTGCTCTGGAAATCTGAACTATTAGCACACCCAATTCAGAGTTCAACACAGAGATTTTCCTACTATCTATAAGCGCTATTTGTTGTGCCTCACTGGTGATCATCTTTATCATTTATGTCCCCTTGGACTACCTGACACTTTTCTGCATGTGTTCTGGCGCTGCCCTCCTGTCTTTTCCCTTTGGACCCATGTATGTCACTGATTGTCTTCTTTTACTTCTTTAAATATTCCTCTGTTTCCACAAATCTTCTTTTAGACCTCTCTATGCTTCAGTTTAAACCTACTGAATGTACAGTACATTATTCTGTCTTGGTACCCTAGGAGCCACATTAATTCTTGCCCCTCACTGACAGGTACCCAAGCGCGTAACTGTAGGCTCCTGTTTAACACATTTTGAATTGTGTGCAGCTCAGATTAATGGTGCCTCCAGCAATTCATTAGAAATTTAGACTACTGCTCCTCGAAGGTTTAAATCCTGGTTTGCTGTAACAACTTGGCTTTTTTTCAGTCAACTTTGAATATCTACCCCTTGGCTCAGGAAGAGTTGGGTTCTTTTTTTTATCTTGTGATTGATTATTGTTAATCTGCTATCATTTTCATATCATGTCATGTCAGTTTCTAACTCGCTTAATCTAGACCAGAGTCATGGGGTGTGCAGGAACCTATCCCAGCCTGCACATGGTTCAAGGCAGGAACAAACCCTGGACAAGGCAAACAAACACACACTCCAAACACACAACAGGGCCAATTTAGCATCGCCAAGTCACCTAATCTGCATGTCTTTGGATGGGGGGTGGGGGGGACTGGAGCAATAGAAACCAATGTGGACGAAGGTAGAATAGGCAAACTCCAGGCAGGGAGGACCTGGAACGCGAACCCTGGTCTGCGAGGCAGCAACACTATCATTGCACCACCATGCCACCTTCTTCTGTTATTTTCTCTTTATTTCATAAACAGTTGATTTCAACTTCTCTGAAGCAGGCCTTGGGTGGTTTGTGAGCGTAAAGATTAAAATGGATGGAGAAAAATCCTGAAGAAAAAAAACCTGATACAGTCTGTAAAAAACCTGCACCTCGGAAGAAAATTTGTTTTTCAACAAGAAAACAACCCCAAGCAGAAATCCAAAGCTACAACAGAATAGCTTAAAAACAATGTTCTACCCAGGCAGAATCTGACTCCAGATCTCAATCCATTTCAGAATTTGTGGCTGGACTTAAAAAATATCTGTTAACTCACAAACCCCCATGCATCTAACACAGCTTGAGCTATTTTACAAAGAAGAAAGAAAAATAGCTGATAGAGAACTGTACAAACAGACTGAAGGCTGTCATGGCTGCCAAAGGTGAATCTACTAAATAACGATGTAAAGGGGTGAATAATCCATCCATCCATCCATTTTCCAACCCGCTATATCCTAACTACAGGGTCACGGGGCTCTGCTGGAGCCAATCCCAGCCAAAACAGGGCGCAAGGCAGGAAACAAACCCCGGGCAGGGCGTCAGCCCACCGCAGGGCGCACACACACACACACACACCAAGCACACACTATGGACAATTTAGGATCGCCAACGCACCTAACCTGCATGTCTTTGGACTGTGGGAGGAAACCCACGCAGACACTGGGAGAACATGCAAACTCCATGCAGGGAGCGAATCCGGGTCTCCTTACTGTGAGGCAGCAGCGCTACCACTGTGCCGCCCCAGGTGAATAATTATGACACTAATTGTTTTTTATTTTAAATTTGCAATAAGTTTAGATGACTTTGCAGAGATCTGTTTTCACTTTGACATTAAAGAGATTTTTTCTGTTCTATTTAAATTTGTAGTTTGGTTTGCCTCCTTGTGTCAAGCAGTACAGAGAAATCCCAAGGGTTAGATCAGAGAGCAGAGCTCTGGATGCTTCAGAGTGTTTTCTCTTGTCCTCAGATACTGACTGGAAGTCGCCACAGAATGGATACACCCAGAAGGATCAAGAAATTGTCCAGGGGGAAGACCCACCTCTGAATGTCCATAAAACAGCAACCCAGAAGCAGCCCCAAGAGAACCCTTCAAAAGGAGCAAGTGGAAAGTAAGAAGATAGTTCACATTCAGCTGCCACTGGAGGAAAAACAAATACGCTTTGGAAAGTGTACTCTTTGGCTATTTTAGCTTTAAGCCTGTAAAGAGCTCAACAGAAATTTCATAGTGAAAAACAAGACTTTGGGAAAGAATGAATACTAAGTTATTGGATTATAAGAAGCCTAGTAGTGTAGTTTTGAACTAATGTGTGTTCACATTGCCATAAGTAAACCTGGTTGTATAGGTAAAGCTGGTTGTGGCATTCCATCTTGTCCTTAGCACATATTTGTAGCTAGTAATCCACAGAGGGAGAAAATGAGTCATGTATCATACAATTAGCCTTTAATTAATTAATTAGCCTTTTATTCCTAAGCTTTCAACAACCTACTAGCTGTTATTGTCAAAGGAAATTGATTAGACATACAGGAATCAAAGGCATTATATAGCTATAGGGGGTGGTTCAATAAGGTGGGGTTCAGAGGGTGTTGGTCATAAAGTCTTTATTTATTATTTAGATGTCCTTCTTTTTAAGCCTGCATTCTGGGTTCATGTGTAAATTTTTGTTAATTGGAGAGCCACGATTCAGCCAGCTCTCTGGCACTCTTAGTATTATCCCTGAATGTTACTTGCACCGTGTTCCAGTTAAACTTGTGTCCGGTTGAACTTGTATGTGTGTGTATATCACAGATTGTGGGTTCTTCCTTCTGACAGCATTGTAATGTTCTTGTATTCATGTTGTGAGTGTTTTAGATGTTTGTCTCACGTACAGAGCTGGGCACACATTGCATGGTATACTCTATACTCCGTTCCGTGCCTCTGATGCAGAATTCTTGGTTTTGGCATTAAAAACAGCAGTCCACCAAGTGTTTGCAGGTTTATGGGCTATTTTGATGCCTGATTTGGAGAGGATACACATTGTACTTTCCGATACACCTCTGTGTACCAAGTAGGACGTGAGATCAGGTTAGAGTCTGTGGTGCCTCCTATGTAAGCATTGTTTGATAAATGTCTTGGGGTAGCTGTTTGATAGTGAATAGATGGAAAAAATAACGTCTTTCATTCTTTTTAGTATTCTTTGTATATAGTGGGTGTGAATCCTTCTGAGTAGAGTCTTAACAGATCTCCATTTATGCAGTGAGGGGTAATTGCTAAAAAAAAGTGTAATATTTTGTCCACATAACATTCCTTGCGAGAAAAACTCGTAATCAAAGTGGCGTCACTACCTCTTTCAATGGAGATGTCCAGAAAATGAATGCATCAGTTCATGTATTTTTCCAAGGTGAGCTGAACTGCAGGGAATACTGAGTTGATGTGGCTCTGGAATACATTAAGCTTGTCATTTTTTAATATGACAAATGTATCGTCGACATAGGGTATCCATTGGGTATGCCCTCTTTCGTTCTGTAGTATTTTCCATTAAAATGGAAGTGAATTTTCTGACAAAGTGATATTAGATGCATTATGCCAGTCATGGTCGGGTTTGTTCGTGCTTTTATGGTAGGCTTGTTGTTTAGTTTTGTCAATAACGTCTCTGTGGCCAGATGAATTGGAATCATGGTATATAGTGACACAACATCATCATTGATGGATACATTCTTTATGTGCTGCAGTGCCATTTAGGCGCTATTAACAGAATAATCTGAATCACATTTTAAATATTTGAGCATTTGAAAAAGTCTTTTAGATAAGTTATATGCTGGCCCACCTTTTAGGCTGGCCACAAGTCTGAATTTCAAAGGGATTTTGTGGATTTTTGGGATGCCGTAGAATTCCAGGAGTTTAAACGGTTATTATTGGAGAGTTTACTCAGAGTTGTGTTAATTATGTTCAAGGAGTTTTTTGTTGGGTCGCTGGCTAATTGTAGTAGTAGTGTCAGTGAGCATTTCCTCTATTGCAGTGACATATTACTCTTTGTCCACTACAACTGTCATACCTCCTTTGTCAGCTGGTGTAATAACAATATTGTGTTTATTCTGTAGCGCTCCTAAAGCCTTCTGTTCTTTTTCAGAAATACAGTAATCCCTCCTCCATCGTGGGGGTTGCGTTCCAGAACCTGCCGCGAAAGGTGAAAATCCGCGAAGTAGAAACCATATGTTTATATGGTTATTTTTATATTGTCATGCTTGGGTCACAGATTTGCACAGAAACACAGGAAGTTGTAGAGAGACAGGAACTTTATTCAAACACTGCAAACAAACATTTGTCTCTTTTTCAAAAGTTTAAACTGTGCTCCATGACAAGACAGAGATGACAGTTCCGTCTCACAATTAAAAGAATGCAAACATATCTTCCTCTTCAAAGGAGTGCATGTCAGGAGCAGATAATGTCAGAGAGATAGAGAAAACAAACAAATCAATAGGGCTGTTTTTCTTTTAAGTGTGCGAAGCACCGCGGCACAAAGCTGTTGAAGGCGGCAGCTCACACCCCCTCCGTCAGGAGCAGAGAAAGAGAGAGAGAGAGAGAGAGAGACAGATAAAAACAAACAATCAAAAATCAATACGTGCCCTTCAAGCTTTTAAGTATGCGAAGCACCGTGCAGCATGTCGCTTCACAAAGCAGCTGCACACAGAAGGTAGCAACGTGAAGATAATCTTTCAGCATTTTTAGACGAGCGTCCGTATCGTCTATGTGTGCGAACAGCCCCTCTGCTCAATCCCCCTACGTCAGGATCAGAGAATGTCAGCGCAAGAGAGAGAGAGAGAAAAGTAAGTTGGGTAGCTTCTCAGCCATCTGCCAATAGCGTCCCATGTATGAAATCAACTGGGCAAACCAACTGAGGAAGCGTGTACCAGAAATTAAAGACCCATTGTCCGCAGAAATCCGCGAACCAGCAAAAAATCCGCGATATATATTTAAACATGCTTACATATAAAATCCGCGATAGAGTGAAACCGCGAAAGGTGATGCGCAATATAGCGAGGGATTACTGTACTGTACATACAGTCGGATGTCTCGTATGTAACTGCCTGGACACTGCATATCTTATTTCTTGTGCGTTGTCTGCCGGTATCTTTTCAGTTTGTATGATGTATTACAGGGAGCCTATGAAGTTCACGTTGGATGTGCCTACATATACATAAATATTTTAAATATTACACTGTGCGAGCAGTCACCCATCATCACATAAATGGAGCTGAGTTCAGAAGAGTTCACACTAAAAAGAATGAAAGATGATATCTTTATCAACTGTTGACATCAAACAGCTACCTAAAGACATTCATCAGACAATGCTTACATAGGAGATGCCAGAGACCCTAGCAAACAATCGATTCCAATCTGAACCCCCCACGGGCACACACTTACCTAATTATGGCGGGGTATCAGAATGTACAGTATGCATCCTGTCCGGAGCAGGACTCAAAGTAGTACACAAGCCTACGAACACACTGTGCACAGCTTTTTTTAATGCTAAAAGCAAGAAATTAGCAGCAGAGACATGGAACTCGGTTCACAGCATACCATGTAATGCGTATCAAGCCGTATATGTGGGACAAACATGAAAAACACTTGCCACACGTATACAGGAACATCGCAAGGCAGTCAGAAGGAAGGACCCACAGTCTCTGATTTGCACACATTTAAATGGGACTCGGTGCAAGTAAAATTCAGGGCTAACTGGAGAACTGGTGGAAATGTGGCTATCCAATGATTCATGTCTCTGCTGCTAATTTCTTGCTTTTAGCATTAAAAAAAGCTGTGCACAGTGGTTCATAGGCTTGTGTGCTACTTTGATTCCTAGTCCGAAAAGGATACATACTGTACCTTCTGATACCCCGTCATTTGGATGTGAACCCAGCATATGTAGGCTTGAAAAGAAGAACATCTAAATGATAAAAAGTCTTTATAACCAACACCCTCTGAACCCCAACTCATCAAACCACCACCCCCCACCCTCACATTTCAATTGAGTTTCCACATTTTGGAATTAAGTTTTTTAATTATTTATACTGCATTTCTTTTATGTAACAATGTAATGAATTTATAATAATAATAATAATAATAATAATAATAATAAAACTCCTTTGTAGGGTTCTGAGTATTAACAAAGATTAAAAAAACAAACAAAATGAATCAAGGAAAATCTGACATGATTTAACCACAGGCACTTTATAGAAACAAGTCTGATTGACGGTGACACACAATGTGTGCTATTCAAAGCACAGAGTACAACTTCGAGCTTAATCAAGGTGAGAGCCTTTTATATACTGTTTTGCATTCAGTCATTTTGGCTCATGTCGAATTCAAATGTGTTTAAGTTGTTACTCAGAAATGAGTCAACTAGTGTTGTGTTTTTTATTCCCTTTTTTTTTTTTAGGACTGTAGCCAGTAATGCTGTGAGGCTAACAGAGAGATAATTGCTTGACACAGACACATTTCAGGTGGTGCACAATGGTAAAAGTATCTGTTTTCCATGCCTTAGGAAAGACACCTGTGTTACAGTAACATTTAAGCAATTCTGAAATACAGCAGCTGCATATTTCATCAGCTTTTCTCCCAGATTATGTTAACGTTTGACAGTTCCAAACTGTGAAAGTTCTTAAAGACAATTTTGACTTTTTATGTTTTTAGACTCCAGGTTCTCTGCCATGTTTGCTGATGCAGTATATCGATTCCTCCTTTCCAATTTTGTAGCTTTGAATTGCAGTGCAGTCGAGTATGAAGCTGGCAATGCGAACTCCAAGCTGAGGGCACTTCTAGGTGGGGCAGAGAGGTGCTTATCTGTGTAAGAAAATGCCACCCAAGGTTAAAGATGTCCACCTAGCATTTCAGCCAGCCACTGGCCAGAGGTGTAGGTTCTGCTTGTTTTATCTACTAGAATTCCTTTCTAGCCACAGTGTTCATAAATACAATATGTATGTCAGCAGACAAGGAAGTCACCTTCTATTCAACATTTCCTCATGATGAAAATTACTGCAATCTCAGACATTCTTTCAGAAGCAAAGCAATTAAGAAAATTATTTTAAAGAAGGTAGTCATTAGAAGATTATTTTGAAGTAAAACCTTTTTTTGTTAGCTGATCATTAAATGTCCTTTTCTTTTGTGAATGTGTGCCCATAACCATTTAGACTAGACATTATGATTTTTATACTTTTGCTATTCTTCTAGTTAGAAACTAAGCAGCACTAAAACGATGATAGTCTATCACACCTTTTAATTTTGCCATTGTTACATTATATATTGGCCCTAACACAGTGCAGCTTATTCAGGCCAACAGATTCAAATAAGCTACTTTGGTCTAACTAACACTCTATATAATATGTATTGTCAATATACAGTATTAACTCCCTTGTTTATGTTTACATGTTATTGTTGTACTACATTGAATCACTGTGCATTAATTTGACTTTTTTGACATTGACCAAAAAAATACTCTTTAATGTCAAAATGAATTCATACGTCTGCAAAATGTCCTGCGGTGGGCTGGTGCCCTGCCTGGGATTTGTTCCTGCCTTGCACCCTGTGTTGGCTGGGATGGGCTCTAGCAGACCCCCGTGACCCTGTGTTAGGATGTAGCGGGTTGGACAATGACTGACTGACTTCTGCAAAATGGCCTAAATTAATTACAAATATAAAACAAAAAATAATTGATCATGTAAGTATCCGACCCTTTAATATGACAAACTTAAATCATCATCACTGGTGAAGCCAATTGATTTAGAAATCACGTAATTTGTTCAATGGAGATCACCTGTCTGGGTGTCTGATCTTGACGATCTAATGTGTGGTGAGTCGGAATGGCATCATATCTCGCACAGTTAAAACAAAAAGAACAGTTCAAGCAACTCCGTGAAAAGGTGATTTAAAATGACAAGTCAGGGGATGGAGGCAAACAAATAACTAGGTCTCTGAATATCCTTTGGTGTCCAGTTAAATCAATCATTAAAAATGGAGGGACTATGGCACAGCTGTGAATCCTCCTAGAGCTGGTTGTCCACAAAAACTTAGTGATAGTGTAAGAAGATGATTGGTGACCAAGAGACCTATAAGAACTCTGAAAGAGCTAGAAGCTACAGTGGCTCAGATTGGGGGAGAATGCGCAGACAATAAATATTATCCGGGAGTTTCACCAGTCACACCTTTATGGGTGAGAAAGCAACTGTTTAAATAAACACAGACAGAGTTTTGTAGAAGGCACATGGGAGACTCTGAAGTCAGCAGAAAGAAGACTCAATGGTCCGATTAGGCCAAAGATGAGCTTTTATTTCATGTTTGGTGTAAAACACGGCATACTATCAACAACACACCATCCTCATCGTGATTAATGGCCATGGAAGCATCATGCTGTGGGGATGTTTCTCTGCACAAAGCTCAGGAAGGCTTGTGAAAGTAAAGAGCAAAATACTGGGAATCCTGGAAGAAAACCTGATGTAGTCTGCAATAAATGAACATTTTGGAAAAGATTTGTTTTCCAGCAAGACAACAAATCCAGGCATAAAGCCAGAGCTACGCAAGAATGGCTTAAAACCAACAATGTTAATATCCTGCAGTGAGCAAATCAGAATCCAGATTTCATTGAGAATTTGTGGCTGGACTTGAGAAAGTCTGTTCACTCATGGCCCCAGTGCAACCTGAAAGAGCTTGAGCAGTTTTGCAAAAAAGAATGGAGAAAAAGCTGATAAAGAAAGACCTGTACACACATCTAATAAATGTTGACTTGAAGGGAGTGATCGATTATATTTTGTTTTCTATGTGAAATAAATTTGTCTGCTTTGCAGAGATCTTTGATATTAAAGAGACTTTTTCTGTTGATCAGTGCAAAAAAGAGAAATTAATTCAATTATTTGTATTTATTGTTGTATAAAAATCTAATTTTAAAATTTTACATGCACTGAATAAATATACTATTTTCTCTCTCTCTCACACACACACAGGTATATACAATAAAGTAATGTAACATTTCTCATAGAAGATTCATAACGAATCTGTTAATATAACCTTTATTCTTTTTATTGTTTTCTTATTTTTACACAAAAACAATCTCAACTCATTATGCACTGCAGAGAAGAAAGAACAACAACAGCATTTATTTATATAGCATATTTTCATACAAACAATGTAGCTCAAAGTGCTTTACATGATGAAGAAAGAGAAAAAAGACAAAATAAATAAGAATTACAATTAGGGAACACTAATAAACATAGAATAAAAGTAAGATCCGATGGCCAGGGAGGACAGAAAAAACAAAAAAAACTCCAGATGGCTGGAGAAAAAAAATAAAATCTGCAGGGGTTCCAAGGCCACAAGACCACCCAGCCCTCTCTAGGCATTCTACCTACCATAAATTACCTCAATCAGTCCTCATTGTATTCAGGGTTCTCATGGAAGAATTTGATGATTGTGTGGACTTCTGGCCTTTATTCCATCAATGTAGGGACATTGTGGTGCTTTAAATAGGTGATGGTGGCACAGAGCTCCACCACAGAAAACAAGAAAAAGAACAGAAGAGAAAGTAGGAGAGAAAGTAAGAGAAAGTATGAATAATAATGATAATTAATTGAATGAGCCAACTGAATGCACCTGAGTTACGCTTCCCTTGTTCTTACTGTCTGAAAGAAACTGGGTCATTATATACCGGCAAGTAAACAAAGATGTATGCGGTTCCTTATGTGGCAATAACAGTCCATACCTGAGTCATCAATCCTCCCGACAGCAGGTTGTTGGTTAAACTGTGTTTAACTAACAGTATAAAAGTAAGTTAACTTAAATTTATGTGATTCATTGTAAAACTTATAATAAAATCTACATACTCGGACTGAGTCAGGGATACAACCTTAATTACATGACCATAAGTAAATACGACTCTATAAACTCCTGTCACAACAGACAGATAATGTAGCCAGTACGTGATGTATAATGGAAGGTGCTATGCATATACTTGTATAGATATAAGAGATTTCTCCTATATATTTATATTATTTATATTGTGGAAACCACAGGTGCTCCAGCTGCCCCAACCCTGACATAGACAGGCAGAGACACAAATTTGCCACACAGCACACATTTATTCACGTGGGGAAGTGCTTTTCCTCTCCTCCCTACAGCACAGTACAAACAGAGATAAGCACAGTCCAGTACAAAACTTTTTCCTGCTTCTTATTCTTCTTCATCTTCTCTGCCTCCACTCCTCTCCTGGTAAGCTTTGTTCACCTCCTCCCGATTCTGGCTTCCCGAATGGAGTGAGGCGGCTCCTTTTAAGCAGATCCTGGGAGTGTTTCAGGTGGCTTATTAATCGGACCTGGAATCACTCTCAGGTGTGGTGAAAGCTCCATGTAAGGTTCTGCAGCTCCCCCTGGCGGCCCCTATGGAACCCAACAGGGCTGTGCCCCACTCCAACTCTCAGCATGCCCTGCAGGAATCAATTGTGCCACAGCTAACCAGGAGGGCTGCCTTCTAGCATCCCCGGGGACGTAGTGTCTTGTAGATGCTCTCTTCCCCAGTCCTTCCATCCAGCTGACATCCCAGGCGGGTAATGTCCATGGCTGCCTGTCACAATATATAATATATATAAATAATTTACATAATTTGGCTGGGTGCAGAAATGACAGGCCGCGAATAGATAAAAGTTGGGATGCTAACTGGGTCGTCCCATTTAATCAACAAAAATATAAACAAAATCTAAACTGTTTTAGCTGTGAGCCACAGCATTAAGAGTCAATCACAGGAGCTCCATCTGGTGGGTTGCCTCCTTTTGGGCAGCCGGTTTTCTTATAAATGATGAACAGGAAGGGGCGTGGCTAAGTAGCTAACCGGAAGATAGGCAAAGAGAATGTTAGTAACAAAAACCCCTCTCGCTCCAGCAGGTTATTACATGCCTCAGTCGGGCCCATGAGGATATCCTCCAACACACATGTATGACAATATATATTTATTGACATTAATTTATTATATGTAGAGCTTCTGAAAGACCAACAACCGGTAAACTAAAACAATTAGCCAACATAATTTCTAATCGATTTGGCAAGTTCCTTGTCTGCCTCTCATGTTCCAATATAAAGCATCTTTCAATATTTTTTATCATTCTTGTGCAAAATTTTCATTTTATAATTGATGCCATTACTACTAGCCGCATTAAATCACCATGCATTAAGCTATATATAGAAATATTCAAAGAAGTAAGGAGGATCAGCAGGGTTCATCTGTTCATAGTTCAAGCTGGGGTTCAGTAATTTAAAAAAATGAAAGACAAAAAACTGCTAAACAATTTTTACAAAATCATTTCTGTATGTCTGAAATAAATAATGTCAAATGGGATCAGTTAGCAAAAATTAAGTGACCATTAACATTTTCACTCTCAGTGACTGAGACCAAGAAGGTCAGGGGTCAAATTGTTTTTCAGCCTGTAAACATGACATTGGAAATTCAACCCCAGTTTTGAACAATCCATGGTGGGCCCTAAGTCTTTAAAGCAATTGGAGTATTATGCATGATGTTGTTAGTATGCAGTGAGCACTTAGGAACATTACGTGAAGGGGCTTAGGTTTTGTGATTTCAGCTATTACAGGCAGTAAGGCGCACACGACATGAGGCTTTTTGTTTTAGATTAGAGCTTTAGTACACAGCCATTTTCAGCCAGGTGATCGCATTTTCAGGAATACTGCACATCCACTGTAATTTGCCAATAGTTCTGCATGCTCACTTCACTTACACTGTGTTTAGCACAGTGAGTAGATGAGTAGTCACTTGTACTTTGACTGGTATGTCTGCTGTGGTTGTCAGAAGGGATTTTTAAATCAAACCTCAATTTCCATTTCCTCCGGATAAATTTTGAAGCAAAAGAGATTGCAAAATAAGTGAATGAGTGACACTCGTAAAAACTAGTGTTACTTAGACTCGCTTCTTGAAGAAAAAAAATAGACAAACTATTCATTTAGTCATATTCCACCCAAAACAAAATGAACTTAAACTTTTTAATGACATTTAATCCTCAGGGCAATTTTCAACTTTTACTTCGAAATATAACTAATATTCATTGTGAAAAATAAATTCAGAAACTATTAAGCATTGTGGCAGATAACCGGGGACCTTGCCCCACCGGTACACCTGGAGAAGGGAAGGAACGGGAGAGGGGCAGTATCTCCCCCGGGACGCAAGAGGGCAGCTCCCCTGGATTACATCAGGATGGCCACCGCCAGGGGGTGCCTGGATGATCTCGGAGCCCTGGATGGCAGCATGTCCGCCACACCAGGAAATGCTGTCAGAAGAGGAACCAAATGCACCTGAAGTGCTCCCTGGTGTGGCAGAAGTGCTGCAGGAAGTTCATCAGGGCGCACCTGGAGCATATCCGGGTGCAACATAAAAGGGGCCGCCTCAGTCCATTGAGAGAGCCGGAGTTGGGAGGCAGAGGATATCGCTTGCGACCGGAGGAGTGGAGGCAGCAGAAGGAAAAGAAGTAAAAAGGAGTTTTATGTGCTGGTTTATACTTGGTTGTGTAATAGAAAGACGAAAATAAACGTGATGCATTAGGATTAACAGTCAAGACGGAGGTAAAGAATTTAGGGATTTAGGACTATTGACTCTGACCTGAATTTCAAATCACATATTAATCAGATTACTAGAACAGCATTTTTTCACTTAAGAAATATAGCAAAAGTTAGACCTCTTATAACATTGCAAGATGCTGAGAAATTAATCCACGCTTTTGTTTTCAGTCAGCTAGATTACTGTAACACACTCCTCTCAGGACTACCCAAAAAAGACTAGGGCAGAATGCAGTTGACAGAATTTTAACTAGGAAAAGAAAATACACATGCACATCTCTCCAGTTTTGATGTCACTACACTGGTCACCTGTGTCATTTAGAATTGACTTTAAAATACTGCTTATTGTTTACAAAGCCTTAAATAATCTCGCTCCATCCTATATTTTAGAATGTCTTTCACCTTACACTCCTAATCATAACCTTAGATCTTCAAATGAGTGTCTGCTTATAATTCCAAGAGCTAAACGTAAAAGAAGTGGTGAGGCGGCCTTCTGATGTTATGCCCCTTAAATCTGGAATAGCTTGCCAATAGCAATTCGCCAGGCTAATACAGTGGAGCACTTTAAAAAACTGTTAAAAACACATTACTTTAACATGGCTTTCTCATAGCTTCATTTTTGTTTAATCCTGGTACTCTGTATATTCAATTAATTATCATTATCATTCATGGTGGCTCCGAAATCCGTAGTAACCCATAGTTTCCCTGCTGTTCTTTTTACAGTTTTCTGTGGTGGCGATCTGTGCCACCACCACCTCAACAAAGCACCATGATGTCCCTACATTGATGGATTGAAAGCCAGAAGTCCACATGAAGCCTGAAAACCATGAGGACTGAGTGAGGTCATTTATATTAGGTAGAATCCCTAGAGGGGGCTGGGTGGTCTCGTGGCCTCGGAACCCCTGCAGATTTTTTTTTTTTCTCCAGCTGTCTGGAGTTTTTTTTTTTGTTTGTTTTTTCTGTCCTCCATGGCCATCGGACCTTACTTTTATTCCATGTTAATTAGTGTTCCCTAATTTTATTTTCTTATTTATTTAGGCAGTCCATGTGAGGTTGACTGGGGTCTTTAAACTGGTCCAGTGTGAGTGAGTCGGATGGATTTCATCCAGGGCTGCTGGCCCCTCTTCCCTGAATTGGAGAAATGGGTTTGAAACTGAATGAATGGATGGATGAATATTCCGTTTCATTCAGAAAATAAATTAATGCATGGTAACATCAAAAATGGTAAACTTAATTGTGAGTTTTTTAAACAGGTAGCATCTGTCTGTCTGATGTTTTTACTCTGGTTGTACTTAGTGATTTAAAAATATATGTTGATTCACCGGTTTGCAAATTGACTCATATAGTTCTATTTTAAAGCCATACCACATAAACTTCAGAATGGGTCAATAACTTGAAGCTAAGCATATTCAGGCCCGGTCAGTACTTCAATGGGAGACCATCTAGGAAAAGGTTGGGTTGCTGCTGGAAGAGGTGTTGGACAGGCCAACAGGGTGCGCTTACCCTGTGGTCTGTGTGTGGATCCCAAAACCCCAGTGCAGTAACAGGGACACTGCACTGTAAATATGGAGACATCTTTTGGATGAGATGTAAAACCAGGGTCCTGACTTTCTGTGGTCATTAAAGATCCCTGGGCATTCTTCATAAAGAGTAGGGTTTATCCCAGTGTCCAGGCTAAAATGTCCTCAATGGCTATCTCTCTCACCCCTTAAACACCTAATATCTAGTGTGTGGAGAGCGTACTGGCACAAAAATGGCTGCTGTCGTATCATCCAGCTGGATGCTGTATATTAGTGATGGTTGAATCAACTCCCCACTCACTTGGTAAAGACTTTTAAGTAGTGAGAAAACATATATTGTAAATGTAAGGAATTATTATCTATGTAAATAGTGTAACTTTCTACAAAGTGTTTGTTCCAAATCAAACTCATATTATGTCTGTTTATTTATATTTATTTATTTATGTATATTGTGTCTATTTTAGAAGCATTAGGTGCAAGGCAGGAAATGATCCTGAACAAGACACCAGTCCTTCACCGAGTCCACTGACATGCACACATACACACAAAGACACACACCGTCATGACCAGGCCAGTTCAGATCCATCAAATAATCTGCCAGAAATGTCTTTTCAATGTGAGAGGAGACCCAGAGAAAAAAGAAAACAACTCAGATATGGAAATTACATAAAAACTTGATGCAGGCAGTAAATGGTGAAACTGAAACAAGGCAGTGCTACTCTGTGCACCACTATAATGGCCAAATCTTATTAATCTATATATATAATTCTCTAAGCTGCCGCCAGAGCGGTCAAGATACCCATGAAAGCACGCAGGAAGGAGCCACGCCCACACCCATGAAAGCATGCAGGAAGGAGCCACGCCCACCAACTCTATGACCATTGGATACGACGAAAACTCGCAGAGCCATGCCCACCAACTCGGACGCGACGCCTCGGAAAACACACCGTCATTTCTGTTTGTCTGTGCTACAGTCCACATGCAGCTCTGAGCCACGTTGATTTTTCGGTTACGATGCATGACCGCGTGCAACATCGCAAACTGTTTAACATGCTACATACAGCAATTTGCATCCGCGACAAACATGCTTCTTCTTAGATGGTCCTGCAGGAACACGGAAAACGTTTCCCCGCCCACCAACACTCTTTATTCCCTGGCCCGCGTCCACCGCATCCACGACCAACATGCGTCTTCTTAGATGGTCCTGCAGGAACACGGAAAACGTTTCCCCGGCCCGCGTCCACCCTCACTCTCTAGGCATTCCCACTGCCTGCTCATACGCCCGTACGCAACAACTCACCAACCACCCCGTAAATCGCTTTCGTCTGTTCTAGGAGTCCACATGCACCTCTGAGCCACGTTGACTTTTCATTATTCTTTTCGGTTATGACGCACGCACCACCATCGCAAACTGTTTTACACGCCATGGTCTTAGAGTTGGTGGGCGGGTCTCCGTGAGTTGCTCTTGCGAGTGGGAACATGACCAGGCAGTGTGTATGCTTTGAGAATGAGGGTGGACGCGGCAGGACCACAGGTCACATCACATGTTTGTCGCGGATGTGAATTGCTGAATGCAGAGTCTAAAACAGTTTGCGAGGGGTATCCCATGGGATCCTTAAAACAATCCTTTAAAACTGAGGTTAAAACACAATGAAGGAAGCAGTCTTTAAAAACCAATAAGCCCTGTGCCTCTGTTTCATTAGCGTCTCACCTGCTTCACCGATGCAGGCCCTGCAACAGTCGAGACTCTCTCTCAGCAGCTGACCTTCTCTGTGCCTGACTCCACTATAGACTGCAACAAAATTATGAAAGTATGGGCGCATTTGTTTCACACAAGCTGTGTGTGTGGGTGGGTTGGTGTTAGTTAGTTAATTAGTTACTCGAAGGATTTCAAGATTTAATATGCACAAGTGGTAACACTGCAAAAGCAGCCCAAACCAGAAAAGACGGCTGGCAAAAAGTGGCCGACAAATTAAACGTGTGTGCATTGTACTTACTGAAAGCAGCGTTACGGATTTTGCAAATGTTCACTTTTTTCCCTCTGCTTAAAAAACATTTAAAAAGCGGCGTGATTATGCGGCGTATACTACGCCGTGGGTTGGTATGCAGCATGTAAAACAGTTTGTTTGTCGCGGATAATTTGCCTTTTACTAATACACGAATACAATTTCCTGTTAATACTTCGTTACATTTATATAGCAGTGTTCTCAGTATTCAAAGCGCTATCCACACAGGGAGGAACCGGGAAGCGAACCCACAATCTTCCACAGTCTCCTTACTGCAAAGCAGCAGCACTACTACAGCACCACAAGGCAGTTAAAGTACACCGGGCTCGATTTTGTTTTCACTTCTGTTTACAGAGATCGGGTCGTAGATAGCATTGTTGCAATGTTACTTTTCTTGGTGGCTTATTGCATTACGGATGTTTCACATGTTCATTTTTTCCCCTGTGCTTAAAAGACATTAAAAAAGTGTTTCTCAACTTTGACTCCGGAACATCTCAGTATGCAAGCTATATTAAGCGTCAACAATGAAGACTCGCTACACCTTAATCTACAAGTACTGACACTTATCCCTACTGACGAAGTAACTTTCACCAGCGTGGCCTTCTTCGTCACAGACGATCCCGCTTTCAGTCACGGACAATTATATGTTGCTCTCTCCAGAGGTCTATCTTTTCATTCACTCACAGTGGTATCCACAAACTCACCCCATTTGGACAACTGTGTCGTTCAGGAAGTGTTCACCCATCAATACATAATTATGTGGCGTATGCTACGCCGCGGGTTGGCTAGTAGATATAATTTTTAAAAAATATTTTAATTAGAAAGATGATCAAGGTTAAAAACTACCCATACCTCCATTTTTTGAGGCCGCATCAGCAGTTTCAGGCTTAGGTAGGGAGGGATCCTGTCTGAAGGCATGCTAACTCACACCAGACTGATTTGACCATTGTCAATAATGAACCTAACATTCTTATTTTTTGTAAGTTAGAGGAATCTGTAAAAAAATTTACACAGATTCAGGAAGAACATGCAAACTCCACAACTGTACTGACCAGATAGGAAACTAAAGACAGGTCCATGGGGAAGCACAGGTAACATTTGAAGTTACAGATCACTGATTTGTTAAAATTTTAATGAAAAAAATATTTTGTGGTTTCTTCAGGGATAACCAGTTGCAAAATTAATAAAATACATCCTGCTGGACAGCATACAATGTAATGTATTATTATTGTTATTATTATTATTATTTTGGGTGACATCACAGTTTATAAGAATGGCCTCCTTCTTGAATTTAGTAGATGTTTTACATTGATTTTCTGAGAATGAGGCAAAAATAAAACTGCAGCTCTAATATATTGCCATCTGTGGATAGCCAAATATAAAAATTGTTATTATTTTCACCACTTTGGCAATCAATTTTATATTTTTTACATTAGTTGCACCATAAAGTTTTAAGTTTGTCAAGTATTGTGGATATTAGAGTAGAGCAGTGTGCATTAAGATTGCTGACTTCTTTTGAATACTTCCAAACATTTTCAAAAGTTAAATAAAGAAAAAGTAATGAATTATTAAAAGAATAAAGAGTTATAAGGTCCAGTATGAGTGAGTGTAATTTTTTGTGGGTGCCCTGCAAAGGAGTGGGACTCACCTTGTGCCCAGTAAGTCCAGAATGGGCACCTGACCTCCTCTGACCTCTGTAATAAATAAGCAGGCTAGAAGGAGAATGGCTTGATCATTGTCTACTGGTATCCATTGGATTTCTGAAAATAAAAACAGAAAAAACTAAAGCTACAAACTGTGTCAACCAAAACGATGCTGTATAAAGAAGATACAGTATTTAAATTCCCATTCAGATTCTTGAACATTATTTCATTAATGCATTACATTTATAATAACTTTACTGTCGATACAATAAAACAAAACCAGGTACATTTTCAATGGCTGCTGCAGAGCAAATTGATGCTACTTGTGGAGGTTTTGAAAATGATCTAGAGCTTGATAGATGGTTTTATCTCCTGTTTGGAATAATCTTTAAGCAAGACGTACAGTAGGTCTAAATTACAAAGAGTTACATGGCAAGCTACAAATTAGTTCTGTTGTCATTTGACTTAGTAAATGTCTTGCAGTTTTGTCTGTGTCAGTATTAAATTAAACGGTTTCAATGGCCACCACTTAAACATTCATGTGAACAGCTTGTGGATGTTTCACTAGGTGTGAATTCTGACTGACAGGCCAAGCACATTGTTTATTTCATTCATTATGGAAGACATTAGGGCCATCTCTCCAAACTGAAGGCCATGACAAGTTCCAAAATGAAGGATATGATTTAGAAAAAAAAGAAATAAACAAAGTGAGAAAACACAATACAAAGTAAACAATAGTAAATACTTGTACAAACATGTGGTTCATCTAACCAAACAAGTAAATCCCTACCTAACCCGTGCTCACTTACAGACCTGTCTATGCACCAGCATTCCAACTATCAGTACTGTTTTCATATTTCCCAAAACTTTGGCCTTTCTGTCATCTCCTAAGCAATCTCATGCCTTGTCTCACTTTTTGACTACAAGCTGACTTGGGGAATGATCCCAGACAGGATTTTTTCTTGTGGGTAAACCATCTCTGTGGTCAGGGAATTGTTCTTAAGAGCTCTTTTTTAACTCCAGTTGTTCCTATCATCCTGAATTCCAGCTCACCATTACCAGACCAGGCAAATCCCCAGGTAGCGTGTTCTTCATAATTTATACCAAGGAACTAGGTATAGTGCACAGGAATCACTTACTGCCACCTATAAAACTGGAGGATTCTTACCTCACTAACACCAACTGCTTTGTTATAACCTCCATGCATTTTGCTCACTTTCTTTGTTACTAAATTACTCTTCTTAACCACTAGGGGGCTCCGCCCCCTGCTCGCTTCGCTCGCCAACCCCTGGCGTTGGGGCATGACATAGAGTGAAATGTATGAATTAGATATAGAATAGTGGGCAGGTTTGGATGATGCCTATAGAAATAAAAAATAGAGTGTTTGGCATAGAGTAATGTTTTATTGGAATATTTCTTTGTATACAACATTAGTAGTAAAGATGGTGTCTTGTCCTTGAATGAGTCTTCCTTGGCATGGATCATTTATAACTTTAACTTTAACGTCAGATGAACGTCGAACACGTGAGAAGGCAACATAAAGTTGTCCATGTCCAAAAACGGGTTCAGAGAGGTAGATGCCAACCTTGTCCATGGTTTGTCCTTGTGATTTGTTGATGGTCATGGCAAATGCAGGTTTAATGGGGAACTGTCGGAGTTTCAATGTAAAAGGTAATTCTAGATCAGAACTCGTAAGGTCAATTCTAGGAATGAGAACAATATTGTTAGCATGTGATTCTGTAAGAACTGTTGCTTGAATAACATTGTGTGTCATGGTGTTGACGACTAACCGTGTGCCATTGCATAAACCCTGTTTAGTGTTAAGGTTTCTTAATAGCATGATTATTGTTCCGTTTTTAAGGGTAAGGTTGTGTTGTGGTCATCCGTCCGGGTTAATAGTGTTCAAATATTCTAAGGGTAAATTCAGATGTTCATTGTCGTCATCAGAGTCAACTTTGTCAGAGCTTAGAAAGAGCCGTGTCTCTCCAGGAAGTAATGAAATGACCTGGTTATTAATGTGATTAACATTAATATTTTTTGGACATAATATAGTGCGTTGTTTAAGCACATATGCGAAAGCAGTATGGGCCATTGCCTTTTGGTGGCCTGATATGTACTCCGGTAGATGCAAAAGCAAATGAACTATTGTAGGATCTAATGCAGTTCATAAAGTTTTTACTTTCAGGCACATCGTTAGTTAGAAGCTTCTGTAGATATTCAGGATATGAATGTAAAGGAGGCAGTCTAATCTGCCCCTTTGACAACAACGTGTAAATTCATTATTTGTATTGCCAGTTGTTTCTTCTGGGAAGTTAAGTGAATGACAATGATTGCAAATGACATTCATTAATCCCAATGAATTTTCCTAAATAGTGGACTCATTATTGAAGGCGTTGTCAGCCAACTGGCGTAAGCGTTTAGCAGGTGTCTGGCGTTGATGTCCGCGACGGGCATATTTTGCTTGTGGCGTTTGAGTGCCGCGTTGTTGCATGTCCATTATTTGTTACTCGCTATTTTGGAGTTTTAATTGATTCGCCTCCGCTTTGCGAAAAGTCCGTTTCAGTCTACGTCGTGCATTGTTTGTATCGAGCCTTGTCCGTTTTTGTATGTCGGTCAGTTGAGCTTTCTGCTTTTGGAGTCTTGGTTGCCTGTTTTCTGGCAGTTCTTATGCGCGTTGTACACGTCTGCGTTCATTTATTCTGTCTCTTCGCTCCCTTTTTTGTATGTCTGAGACGCGAGCTCTTTCGGTTTGAAATCGTGCTTGTTTCGATGCAGCACTTTGAGACGGGCGCTGTATGCGTCTACGTTCATTATGTCTGTCCATTTGGGCACGTCTCTGTAACGGGGTTACTTGAGCTTTGCGTTTTTTGATCTGAGACATTTTTTCTCCCGGAGTTTCCGAAGCGCGTTGTATGCGCCGCCGTGTATTTTGTTGTTTCATTCGTGTTTGTGTGTTTGGTCCCGTTATCTGATCCGAATCGTTTTGTACCCGTGACCGTGTATTCATGACTTGTTTGTTCCTCAGCATGCATAAGTAATAAGGAGGATCGCACTCACTGTTAATATGGAGCCTTTTCTGCAGTTGAACGGTTTATAGTGCTTTATTGTAAGGAGATCCACCTATGCTGACACCTATGCTGCCTAGTGTGAAGGTGTTGAGATGACGTATGTTTAATATGGACGTTTCCTTTAGATATGTGGCTTTGGGTGTCACTTCTTATTAATGTGTGGGGGGGGGTGGGTGGGTGAGGATTGTTGTTGCGCGAGCGTCTTCTTTCTTTTTGTGTTCCAGGTGCTTGTTGAATCCCCCTCTTTGTTTGTGTCCCGTCCGTTGCTTGTAGGGTGTGTGGGGTGGTTTTGTGTTCTTTTTTTTTGTGTTCCAGGGGCTTGTTGAATCCCCCTCTTGGTGTGTGTCCCGTCCGGTGCCTGTAGGGGGGGGGGGTGGGTGCCTTGCTGTTGTGCGCGAGCGTCTTCTTTTTTTTTGTGTGCTAGTTTCGTGTGCAATGGGTTTCGTGCGGCGCCTGCGTTTGACTACTTTTTTCTGTGCCTTTTCCTTTTTTCTGTGCTCGCGGCGCCTCATTTCTTTGACTCCTTTTTTCTGTGCTCACTCCTTTTTTCTGTGGTCTTGTCCGCCTCTCGCGGCCCCTCATCCGCCTCTCGCGGCCCCTCATTTCTTGGGGCGCCTGCGCAGTATGTCTTTTTGCGGCTACGGCCCATGGCCGGATGTCCCTGCGTCCATCCGGTTTAGCATTCTCGGTTAGTAATATGGATAACCTATTCTGTGCTGGTATCTGTTCTTGGTGCAGAGTCGGCCACACCACTCATTTATTCACTTCCAGAGATTACTTTACTCCATCATGGGGCAATCTTTCTGCATTATACATCATTAGTAATAGTTTTAGATAAATTACAAAAAAGTTATCCCTAATGGGAACAGTGTTAATGCAGAATGTACAGTATATGGCTCACCAGGACTTAACTTACTTCCTTGTCCTCATATTTACAATACTCTGACATGCTATAGACTGTTACATTTACATCTTAAATAAGCACTATCAACTTCATTGAATACAGCTTTGAAATACAGACTTAAAAGGCGCTCCTCATAGCAACTTTATACCTACTACACTCACAGCACTCAAAAACTCATACAGTAGTTGAAGGTAGATGAGCCTTGGACAACTAATCTCAAATACTGGTTAGTACCTACATCACTTAGCTTTTTTCTCTCTCACTCTCCATTTCCTTACTGGAATGCTGTGTATTGCTGAGTTGAAAAGATCAGTCCACTTTATCATCAACAAATGTTCTAGGCTCCACCTTGACAGTTCCCAAGCCAGACAAAAGAGACATTCCCTTTAACTTGGCCTGGGTCTGCCAGTCTGTTTTAGATTCCCAAATGGCATCTAACATCAACTCTAACTGGTATCTCTCAATCCAGAGAATCAGCAGTTCTGCTGATATCCTCTCATAGTACCAAACTGCTCATCTCATCTTGGAGAGTAAGAAGAGAAACTTTGTACAGGAAGTTCATTATTCAAAGCTGATGAACATAACTATCTACCTAGTTGTATGCTGATCTTTAAATTAAAATCTGTGACTAAAGGCTTATCTCTTTTCACCACAATAATATTCACAAAACTGTTGCTACTGTGCTGATTCATTTGTCAATCTGATGATAGCCCAAATCATTCACAAGACCCCAAAATACCTAAATTGTTCCACTTGGAGCAGCTGTTCATGTTGATACCTCCAGGGGGCAAGCCAATCAAAGCAGCCTTCCAAGAATCCCTTTTTATGAAGATTTAATGCAGTTTAAAACAAACTATGTTATAAAATGTCATCAGTCTGAAGCCTGTTTTGATAATCCCTGGACACTAAAGTCGATCATGGAAGCAAACAGTGCAAAATTGAAAGCAAATGATAATGCCATTCCATCTCCCGGTACAGTTTCACACACACACACACACCTAAATTCTCTCATTTAAGGCTAATTTCAGATCACCAAATGCAAATATTTAGTACATGTATTAAAATAAAATAGAAAAAACTCAGAGAGACACAGGGAGAAAATGGAAACTCCCTATTGACTGTGACATTAAACACTTCACTACACTACAGGTGGTGCAAAATTGATATATCAACTGTAAATCTAAAATCCAGTCTGTATGTCTGACCACTTTTTACGAGAGAACTACTTAACAGATTTATATCGAGTTGATTTCTATAATTTGCTTGAACATTCCGGTTGATTTTGCGACTTCGCACTAAGTATCATAGATGGCTTGCAGTACTGCAAATCCGAGAGACACTCTACTGGCCGAGGGGAGGGGGGCAGGGTCCTTTCCTCACGCACACACCAGCCTCCATTCGAGTCGGTCTACCTCTCGACACGTGTTGGGGCGTACCTTGCCTCCGCTTAGCTAGCAATATCTCTGTGTTCAACAGACATTATCATCTACAGACTGTTAAGGAGTAACATTTGATGTTTTTGAGAAAGAAATCAGAGCTACTTGTGTTTTAGAGTGTAGCTGCTCTTTGCCAGATATATCATGGCCACATGCTTTTCTCCCCACGCAGGGGACTCTCTCACGTCAGACCTGAACACAATCAGATACAGTTTCAATGTCTATTGATTTTTAAAGTTTGCCCTGTTTCACTACTACATGGGCGGAGCCCCAGGGGACAGATAATATGTATATATTGTGAATAAGGCACTATATAAGCGTTCGACCCGGCACAGATTCACACTGAGGCACGTATAAATTGTACACAAATCTTTTTATTTTCTCTTCAGCCGTGGAGCACGTCTTCCCCGTGTCTCACAGGCCCAACACAGTACCACAAGCACTTAATACAATCGACAAAAATAAATGTTTTTCTTCACCTGTGGGGCACGTCTTCCCCATGAACCCCACAGGTATAACACAGTCCCAAAGTACCTCTTTATAATGACAGCAATCCTTCCGTCGGCACCACCACTCCTCTCAGGCACCTCGTCCTCTTCCTCCCAATTCTGGCCCTGAGTGGTGGTTGCTGGCTTCTTTTATGGCCCTCCCGGGAGTGCTCCTGGTGCTTGCTCACCTGTTCCCAATTGCATTCCTGTGTGGGCCCAATGATTAGACCAGCTGGGCTTAACTATCTCCGCCTTGCCCCCTGGCAGCCATCCCGGGTCCCCACAGGGTTAGGAAGAACTCCATCTCCAATGAAACCCTGTGGGAAACTGAGGCATCATCATTAACCAGGGAGGCTGCCACCAAGTGTCCCAGGGGAGGTATTGAGGAGTCCATGGCTGCTCCCCCGGAATACAAGTAGAAGGGACATCCTGGCCGGGCATGGACCCTGGCCATCCTCCACAATATATATATATATATATATATATTACAGTATATATATATATGTATACTATATATAAACATCTACGCGTGGAAGTGTGTATGTCTGTCCGGCTCAGAAGTGAGAAGTGGAGTTGGAGTAAGGGCTCCACCTTCGAGAATACACAAGGTAGGAGAGCACGTTGGCAAGGTGAAACCTCCAAAGAAAAAGTCACTTGCTGAGTGGCTAATGCAGAAGTGAAGTGAGCACATCGGCAAAATGGTATCACTTTTCCTCTTGCCGCTAATACACAAGCGAGGTGAGCTCGCCGGTAAAATGAAACCTCCGAAGAAAGACAAAGTCGCTTCGCTGCTAATACATAAACAATGCGAGCACATCTGCAAAACGAAACCTTCTAGGAGAGAGATGTTCAAAGTACTTCCTTCCAATTACATGACATCTCTACATTTCATTTTTTTCTGACAATTTCAATACTTTCTAGGACCCCATGCTTTTTACACAGCTAGTACATTAATATATATATATATATATATATACTGTATATATAAAAGGGCCTGAATAAATGCAGTTCCTCGCCGTACCAGTGGGTGGCGAAGTGCGCTAATTTTCTCTCTCAATTTTTTACAGACCATTCTCAGGAAATCCCGCCCTGTTTTGGAGTAGCCAATGATGTCACTTCTGGTTCCGGTCCTGATGACATCACTTCCCCAGTGAGGGTTTGAAAGCTGGCATCTTAAAGATGATACTCAGTTCTGTTTTGGACTCAGTTGTGTGAACATGTCTTTGTCTTTTGACAGATTTTGCAGCCGGGAAATGTTATACGGGTGGCTGCCCCAAACTTTCCCAATGACTCTTGGTTATTCTTGTGACAATTTATTTACATATATGTTTATACTGTATCTATACATTCAATTGTACTCTATAAAGTATATTATATCATAGAAATACCACAAATTCACATACAACATAGGTTATTCTAAATAACAACCAATATATATATATATATATATATATATATATATATATATATATATATATATATATATATATACCACCATCATAAAAACCAAGTCATATATAACAAAATGTAAACACTTCAAAAATTAGATCAATAAAGACAACATAAAATAAAATTACAAAAATAAACAGAAAACTTTATATACAAATGATTTATTTCACATTAGTGACACTTTTTAGATTAGACATATAGGTTTTAGTTTCCAAACTCCAAATCTCATACAGTCTTCTCCTAATTAAAGGACTTCACGGACATTTTCATCACACGATACTTTTAACCATGAGGTATTTGCCTTTCTATATGCATGGACTTTGTCTTTTGCACTGTGATTGTCATATTGGTTAAGGTTATTATACACCACTTATCTGCAGACTGGGATGAGTAGCATGATGAACCGTGTACCTATTAATACATAAGAAAACTGTCATTAAGATGGTCAGTGCTGTTCTGATTCCCATTATTCACTCTTTAATATTCATTTTGTCTTTGTTGTATTCAATGAACTCATTATTTCGAGTGTTTACATTTTGCTATATATAATGGTGG